>NW_026088185.1:14308855-14969966 GCF_022539395.1 Myiozetetes cayanensis | reverse complement strand
AAAAAGTTACCACTCAAGTAATTGTAATACCTCAAGGAAAATGCAGAAGCGTAAGACTCTAAATTCAACTGGTGTTATTTAGATAATCAAAACGCCAAGAGCTTTGGAGATTGCAGCAAACAAGTTTAAATTACTCAGCATATATTACTGTGAAATGAAAATGCCTTAAGATTTCAAATACATTTTGCCATTCTACAGAAATGGCAATTTCTACATGCCATTCTACAGAAACAAACACTTTGGATTTCATCCTTTATAATACTACACAGCTGCAGAGCAAACAGACTTAAAGGCTTTTACAAGATATAATTCTACTGGGATAATTTTGAAATTGAATTGTTTCAGCAGTAAAGGATTACCATTTCTCAAGGTAAAAATGTTTTTTTCAAACTAAATTCTTATCAAAATTCTAAGAGCTATACATGTGGATTTGGAGCTTGTGAAAGGAACAGTACTTGTACTCATGGAAAACAGAGGCCTTTTACCTAAACCCTCAGTTTGTTTGTATTTATCCTTAGGAGATCAAAATATTTAATTTGGGAGAGTTGAATTTTTTTTTCCCCCTCAAGATTTCAATACAGTGACTCTAACAGAGAAAGGTTACCTCTTAGGAACTCCCATGATTTAATGTAAGTTATGAAACTTAGTAGCTCAAAAATAAATTCATTATGCCATAATTAAGAAAACAGAGAATGCATACAAACTAATGGGCTAAGGAGCCATCTGCTTACACAAAATTGAAGTGTTGTTTTGTCCAAAAATGTTACCATTAGACAAGGACACACTAATAGGCTAAAATCCAGTGACAGTGTCTACAGACAGTTCATATTTTAAAAAACTTCAAAGATCAGAGTAAGAAATATTGTTTCACCTTTTAACTCAAAACAATATTATCCCACATCTAATAAATTTTTCATACAGGGGGCAACATAAAGCCAGTAGTTCTATGTGACAAATACTACATGTGATCCATACATGAGTTTATAGGAGGCTATAAGGTAAGAAGTCTGAGCACTCAGGCTCTGATCATCACCTTAACATTATGCTTTCTTATTCCACAAAGGTAGTGATTTAAAAACAAATTTCTAGTCCAAATCAGTCTATTATACTTCACTGTCAATAGGAAATTCACCCTAAAAACATTTAATGCTGAATGAAGAGTATAAGCAGCAAAGAGTCAGAAGACTGTATGCTGACCATCTTTTCTGACAGATGATCAGCTCAGAACTAGACTGATGTAAATTTTTAGAATTGTTCAGGAAAATGCAATCTGTACTGTAACCATTTGGTGGCTACTGAGACAAATTCATTCTATAAGGCAAATATATTGACATAATCTAGACAAAAAGTGTTCTCAAAGTAAAACATTAGTTACGGTAATATTGTAAAGATGTTAGTAGGATTGTAAAAATATGTATTTAAAAAGACACATTTGGACTTTTTCCATTTCTTAGTATCACCTTTTTTTAACCCAAAGATTACATTAATGGATAAGCTTGTCACATTGTGAAGATGGCTTAGACAGTTACTGTGCCCTCTGTGACTTCATTTGGGGCTTAAAATGAATTCTGTCTCTTTACTGACCAACATTCTTACTATACCTGTCTGCAATACCGTCTCAGGATCGACTGATGGAAGGAAGTTCAAATCTATTGATCTTGAAAAAAGTAACAAACAAATTATTAAAATTTATATTACAATAGCACAAAAAACTTCAACTAAGGCTAGAATTACCTAATGATGTTAAGAGATCAAGTTTCCTCCCTCGCTCAGTGAAGTCCTCACTTTTGCAACTCAATAAATCAAAACAAAAGTGGAGTTGCATGTACTTAATAATCAGATGAGCATCCATCTAAAAGACTAATGTGTCTTGTAGTCTACATTATAAATGTTTAGAATTTCTTTACACATTTCAAAATATTTAAGGCATATAATATTTTCAGTATTACTTGGATTTCAAATGAAATTTTATAATCCAAAAGCGTTGATTTCAAAAAGTGAATCACACACCTCTCTCTCTCTTGTTGAGTTCCTTTATCACTTCCGTTGTTAATTAGAGCAAGTTCATCCAGTAAAGATGTTGATTCTTTCGTGAACTTTTCAAATACCTAAGTAAGAGGCAGGTATTAATTTAAGAAAATTTTAAGTGGCTGTATTGAAGGCATCAGTGCAAATTTATCCATTAGTTCTGTAAGTAGACTTCAATCCCTACACAGTGTAATTATTTCCCAACATTCAGATGGTAGGGTAGAAACTTAGTTTCATTAAGGGAACAATTAAGAGCACTAAGATTCCTTAGGGAGATAGTGAATATAACAAAGATGGACTGAATTCTGAAATACTGAAAAAAAATGAGATTTCTGCAAAGTCTGTAAATTCCTATGGACATATTTATTCTACATCTTCATTTAATCCTTCGATAATGGTAGCGAATCAAAGCATGTTACACAAGCATCTGACAGTTCACTTGAATGGATTAAAATAACCAATTTTGTGAAGATTTCAGCTTCGAATCACTATTAAAATGGACTATATTGTAACGAATAAGTAAAAGAAAAATGTATCATATTATATAGAAATATTATACAGAAAGAAATACCCTCATCAGTTTCTTTGAACACAAAGGGCTTCTGATTTCAGATAAGAAGGCCTGTACAGTCAGACACTGGGTCCTGTTCAGATGCTTCCTATGTACCTGACTTCTGAGGGTCGGTTTCCATTTTTCTTTTTAACAGAACTGAGCATGACTGGGTGCCTTAAGTGACAAGTACGATAACTTCCAGGTCATTTTGGGTTTATTAAATTATTAATCAATAGCTTGCCAGTAAAACTTCCTTAACTTATCTAGGACTACTTAAAATTTCAGGGAAAAAAAAAAAGGATCTGAGACGGACAAGTCTTAAAAGCCAATTTATAAGAGAGTAGTTTATAAAATATAAGCTAAATTCAATTGCTAAAGAAAAAAGAAAAAAATCCATAGCATGAAAATGTATAAACAGTTGTAAACTATTTTTCAGCTAGTACCTTACACAACCTTTCTGCCCACTTGTCTAGTTTCAGAATTCAGGATTTGCAAGGATGAGATTCTTCATTAATATACAAAACAAGTGAAATAAGCCAAGAGAGGAGAGATAGGAGAAAGACACTTTCAGTTGTACTCTGAACCAAACAAAGCAAAAGTCGCAGAGAGAGTGGAAGTACTGTTCTTATAAATTTTATGAGTGCAGGAAGAGCTGAGTAGAAGCCAGATTTGTGTACATCACACAAAAATGAAGGAGAGTGACAACACCAGATTTCCCTGCCTTCCCCTGTGTCCAGGTGCACCCAGTTTCAAGCAGAGAAACAAACTGCCTTGCCCTAATCCACACACACATAAAGACCATGCAAAGGCCAAAAGAATAAAAACACACAGCAGATGATGCTTTCTCTGCCTTGGGTGAGAACACACAATTCACCAAAATTCAGCAAAATAGAAACAAAAATGGTGAAAGTCCTCAGACTTTGTGAAGGAGGGAGTACTGCTGTGAGATTGGCTGCAAGGAATGTTTGAAGGCTTTAGGTAATGCAGTTGCAACACACTGTGGGGTATTCCTTGTCCAGGATCCCACCTGGAGATCCTCGATGAAGATACACATTTTAAGAACAGATTGCATGGGAAAGGAACACGCTGTTTCATTGAAAATTAAATATTGTTTTGAAAATTCTATTTAAGTAACTGAAAAGCAAGTATCAATGAAATAAGAGTTTAAAAAGATAATGGAGAGCTATGCGCACCAATAGTTGCTTAAACAATTTGTGTCTATTACTGATTTAAGGGTGTAGTTGTTCATAGACATTTACTGCATCTCTATCTACTGGGGAAGCTGCACTGACAGAGGTTTTGGTGTAGGACAGTTTAAAACCTAGCTCTTAGTCCACAAGAGGCAAGAACTAAGAGATAACCTTGGAGGATCTGCAGACTCAAAGTATTTTCTCCTTGTTTTGGTTTTCTACAGCAGGCAAACAATTTCCCTTTGTAGCAACTATACCATACAGTCAGGCTCTTCTAGAGTTAGTCTAAGAGAGCTTCATTAAGGAACTTGTTGGTTCAACAAATTGATTACATTAACTTTATCATCCCTTGAGTAAATTAGTGTTCGTTATCACAAGACTATTCATGTTAATGAACTGCACCACTACACATATGCCAATTTCTCAGGCACTTAGTAGTTCTTACACAAATAAAAATGTCATGGCTCAAGAACGAGCCATTACAAAAAACCCAAATAGCAAAACCCAAAACACAGATAACTAACCAGCCTCTTATTCAACCAGTCCATGTGATCGTAGGTGAGAGTTCCTCCAAAATCTTCTGTTAGTTGGCATGGTTCTATATATCGAGTCAGCTTGTTAGCAGATACTAAAATAACCTGCAACAATAAAATAGGTAACTTGTAAGTAATGCTTATATCTTCCTTAAGTATCTAAAAAGATGGGTTAAATATGTCGAGACACTTAGTAGATCTTTCTGTGATTCAGGGAAAATGACCAAAATTTTTACTTCTAAATGCTTAAATAAAGTATGGCTGGTTGCAGTTAACACGGGGAATTCTGATATGCAGTGTATATCTCATGCATGATCCTATAAGTGCATCATCTCTACCACCTTGTCTATTTACAATAGGAAAAAGAAATGTGTTTCCTGGATATCTGTTTTTCTGGTGGGAACTAATGCTTCATGATTAAGTCACACACCATGCAATCCATTTTTAGTGAATATAGTAGCAGGCTATCATACCACAGAGCACTTAGTATTTTTATCACTCTCTTGCAACACTTAAAATCCCAGGGGTAAGTTTGTGCCATAAAAGTGCCTGCATTTACTGAGCAAATATGCTCAGCAGAAGTTGTATCAACCATACTCTTTCCACGAGTAGTCAAAAATTCAAATCTTAGTATGCTTAAAAGCTGGAGTCATTCACCCAGGAGACAAATCTAGCTCATCAGCTACATCATAAAATATAGCAAAACATAGGTCCCCTGCTAGTCAGAAGACTAAATTCTTGCCTAAATTTCTGCATTCTAAAGGCTCCTGGCTGAGGAGCCTTAAGTTTATTCATATAAACTTAAAACCTTGGCAGCACAGGTTGCTTCAATGTATGGTATGCTAAGCCTTGAAAACCTGTGGAAAAAAACCCAAGCCTCTCTGTGGAAGCAAAACAGATTGGCAATATATACCCAGAAAGGAAAAAAAAAAAAAAAGGAAAGAAAATTTTGATAACCCATCAGATCATTCACATATTCTTGCAGGGCACAAGAATATGTGGAAAGAGTCAACTGGAAAGAGCCTTCTATTCCAGCTCCACGTTCCTGCAGACGTTGAAACTAAAGAATTCACAGTAGTTCCAAACAAATGGTCTATTATTGTACAGCAAAATCTCTCAGCAACATCCAAATATATCTATTGTCCTGTACTCTTAATGGCACATAACTGCTGTAAATGGAATTAGCCTCTAGTTTCTATAAGTAATGCCAGCAACCTGCCCAAAACCCAGATGACTCTAGGTCCAAGAAAGAAGAAGAAAAAAAAAAAAAGGCCTTTGTTCTTTTGGCACACATTTATATTTTAGGTCATTTTTTTACATTCTCTTTCATCTTTATGAATTCACTAAAAAAAGAGAAAATTAATTTTGGTATGGAACTAAAGTAAATAGGGCAGCTGGTCTAAAAAAAAAAAACCAACACAAACAGCTCAGAAAAATGGAAGGACTGCACTGAGACCACTTATTTATGATTTTAATTGAGATCCTTCAGGAGGAGAGTGGGTGAGGACTATGCTTTGTAAACTTGTACCAGGGAGACTTTTTTTTTTTAAAACAATCTCTTGCAAAGCAAAACCTGCATGAAAAAATATTCTAGCCATATGAGAAAGTAATACTCTGACAAAAGAATGTACCCAAAAATGAGATTTGGTCAAAACCAAATTTCTTTTGCACCTTATTAGACAAATTTGGAAAAAGAAAAACTTCCACCTCATTAATAAGCCTTGTGGTAGCTTAAGTTATTACTTCAAAACCCACTCATTCTCTAGGTTTCTTTTTTTTAAACTGTTTCTTTTTTAAACTGTTCATTGACTGTTCACTACCCTAACTGCAAAAATCCTCTCTGAAGACTTTGCAAAAAGTAAACAAACATTTGAATATTTAACTAGATGGTGGCAGAAAGGAAGGGTCATGAACAGAATTCAGCTCTTGCTCTAGACTTAGACTGGTGGCAGTGCTAATTTAACATCCTTAATATGCTTTACATTAGTAAATTAGCTTTGGTATTTTCTAGACGTCAAAAGTGCGATTTGCCTCTCTGAAGCTTCTGAAATAATGTTTTAATCAGCTACTACAGGTTAATATTCCATAAGAATATAGACCAATAGCCAAAGAAAACAAAAATATTGAAAAATGGTAGATGTGATGTGCATGATGAAAAGACACTTCTTTTCAAAATCCAATAACAGTAATTATCTTTGACCTTTTGTGAAAATAAATGTGAAATTATCACATCCTGAAAAGTATTTTCCCTTATAAACTAGCATTCCACCTTTGCCTTTGAATGTCACAGTTCAACATAGGTATGGATAAAGTAATTTACAGTTTTAAAAATAGAAATAACCCCGTTTGCTTGCAACTGAAATGATTCTGGTTTTTTTTTGGTTTTTCGTGGTTTTTCCCCCTCCCCCCAAAGTCATGTGACTATGTTGACTCTAGAAAAAGAAAAAAAAAAGCTTTCTTAATCTAAAGTAGAAGTGTTTAGACAGCAGATTATAGTTGGATGTTAAAATGAACATCTTAAACTTCCCAAGGGAGAAACAAACAGATGGTAAAACGGAAAAAAAAAAGTATCAATTATTGAATCCTTAAATCTTTGCTTCCCTTCCCACTTGGTCCACCCACTTCCAACAAAAGTGACAGCTAATAAAGCTGACAGTGGTAGTAGGTTTCAAACATGTCCTTTTTGCTACCAACAGAAACAGCCACAAAAATCTTTATCTGCACTCAGTTCTTTTTGAAACCTAGAAGTGTGGTAGCAGCTCCCTTCCTTACTCCACTCTGATCAGCAAACTTGCTTTGTACAACATTGGCCTGCTAAAACATTGTGAAAGCCTTTGGAGAAATTTCCCAAAGTGCTGCTCCAAGTAGAAGTGCTGTATTTTTTCATAAAATCAAAACACCCTTTTTAATAACTGTAAATAAAACAAAAAAAAACAAACCCAAAAGCCTGTACTGCAAAGTCTTGTGCCTTAACTGCAAAATTCTATAGCTCAGGAGTGAAAATATATGATTTTGACCCATGCAACATGTATCTTGTAACAGAAGTGCTTCAAATACTGTTTGCAGAAAGCTGACCTCTTTCTCTAAGTCATTTGCTGTTTTCTGCAATTATTTTCATTGATCATCTACAAGGAGAAAGAGGCAGATGTTAATATCAGAGAGGAATTCTTATGTTCAATAGGAAATGTAAAAGTGTCCCTGAAATGTTAAATACATCTATCTGAACTTTCTTTCTTTCTTGAGGGAAGCAATGAAAGAGCTCTTTAATTCAAATGTCACAGAGTCAAACACAGGAGCTATTTGAAGAGAGGGTGCTGTAAAACTTCAGTAACAAGGCACTTTTTCTTAAATGTGTAATATCAGAGCAGCCACACTACTGAATCAAAAAAGGAGTAGTTACTTTCCAAAAGAGAACAACACATGTCCCCTAAGAATACAAAATTTGAACAAGTGAAATTTAAGCATATGATCCTCTGAGCTACGTAAATATCTGCATTTATCTTCACAGCTTGGTATCAATGAGTAATACAGTCCACTTCTGGGATAGGAAAATTATCTAAACAAATTGGATAGTAATATTCTACATCATTATTAGAGTAATTTTTTATACTGGAAATAGGTACAACTACACTGTAAGGGGACTAAATCATATTTGTAATCTCAGGAGTCAGGTCTTAAAAAATCAGATTTGGTTTAAAAGAATAAACGGTGTTATCATTTAGAAAAAAAAATTACAATTAATTGGCATTTACACAACACTGTAAACCTAAAAATACATTGAATTTCCCAGAACAAAAAAAAGAGGCAATCCTGGCAAAATAATTTATGAGAACAGAGAAAATAATTAATTACATCCACATATCTATATTGAGTATAATTTGTTGGTCTGGGTTTGGTTTGGGGGTTTTTGTTCATTTTGGGTGGGGTTTTTTAATTTATTTTGTTTTTACATGTCAAGCAACCTAATATTCTACAACCAAAAAGTATGACGATGTTCACAATACTTTGTATTTTTTTCCAGGTGTGGCCAAGTACTGAGCAGTTCATATGAACTGAATCCTAATTGTTTTTTAAAGCACAATCAAATCTGGCATTTGGTTTTGGTTTCTTCTTCTTCTCCAGCAAAACTCATCTGCTGGAATAACTTCAGTATAGCCTCAACTATTCTCCTAGTGATTTTGCAAGGATAACTATGGCACTCTAAGCAACAAAACATAGCTGCCCATGTATCTACTCTGACAGTGATTCATTGCCAGAGAACTGTAAAGCCATGACTTCCTTTTCCTGAGGAGAATAATTCTATTTTTTGGTGCTACATACTATTTCAATCCATTTTGGAACCACTATTTGATTAAAAACTGAGTAGCTTAAGGTGTTATTTGTTAATATGAAACACTAATCTAAACAAAGATAATTTTCTTTAATATTACACAAGAAATACAAGTTAAATATTTACGTGGCCAGTATCATGGAAATCTGGCACACTAGAAACCCAAGAGCAGCTAGCAGAATCTAGATAAACACAAGACAAACTGTCAAGTCCACTCCCAGTCACTGCCTTCTTCACTCATGGTTTTACCCACTCGTTCACCTGTCCCTCCTGGGCTCACTGATAATCAGCACACTATCCTTTTTCCACCTCAGAGAGGAGAAAATAGGCACAGATCCTGATATTTCCCAACACACCCTTTTCTCGGACTGAATTCAGAGTATGATGTAAATGCAGGCTTATGAGCTCCAGAGACAATTCCCTGATTTGGCCTAGGTTTCTAAAAGAAAGTACCCATTGCTTCCAGCAGCAACAAAGACACATACATGCAGATGAAAAGAGAAATGCAGTTAAACAAACATAATTTTGATAGAAGATTGGAACTCCTCTATGCATTTTTGGGAAAGTTCACAAAAGCTACAAATTTTAGTGCCTCAATCTTAAAATACTGTACTGAAAACGGACAAAAATTAGGTACATCCTACAAAGTGTTATTCATTCATCATTCTGTGGAGAATGACGGACCTGATTCTGACACTATTACTAGACTGTTAAGAGTTTTCAGCTGCTACAGTGCAGGTGTGAAGCATTTAGAACTGCTCAGACTTTGGATTTCAGGACTATGAGGATGCTTTTGCTATAAACTCCAATTTTTTCAGCTAAATCCCAGTAGTATACCACCTAGTTTTTCCTTTCTTTTTTTTTTTTTAATTCCCTTGATTCCTTATCTCCCAATCCTAAGCTAACTTTTAAGATTTTCTCCATGATTTCCACATGATAACAACAGCAAGCACACTGTCTTCCTCTCTGCTCTCGACAAACCGATTTTCAAAGTACTAATCTAATACCTAAATCAGGCTCAGAGACTCTTTTTCCTCCAGGTTCCTTAAATGAATGGCATGCACAAAATAACCCCACCAATCTGTTGGTAATTTTTGAATTGTGTACAAATTTGTACATTGCATCAATTTGTATGGTACATTTTTTCTTCCAGTTAATGCTAATTATCTTCATATGAAAAGCTCACGATCAAATACAACACACTACAGCTACTAAAAGTGATTTGTTTCACATCACTATGCAGATACAATAAAAAAGCAACACCTCTGAACTCTCCAAAACACAGAAATTTTTATACTAAAATCCTGTTCTTCAATCTTTTTAAACATTAACATTATTAAGTATTGCACTGTAATATATGCAACATTTCAGCTGAAAGACAGCCTTGTAGCAATTAAGACAACTCTCCTGTTATGAAGCATGGCACAGGACCAGATAAAACTGCTTCACTTAACACATGAACTGGTTGCTAATAAGGGAGGAATAAAGTTACAAAGAAAAATTCTGCCGAAAGACTAATGGGATTTGTCCTGAGGCAGGTCCAAAACCAACAGGAATACTAACCAGAAATAAGGACATGCACTTTTACTCAGCTGATTCAGCCCACCTCTTTGTACTTATCCACCCAGTAGCCCTTTTGATCTCAGTTCCCACATTTACTTTCAGTGCTTTGCAACTCATCATCACCACATCACACTGAAGCAGAGGATCTCTGCCTTTGAACAGAAAGGAAGGCACTGTTTTTAATGGCTTCATATGGCAACATTAAGCAAGATATTAAGAACAGATAAGGTAGCAGGAAAGAGGAGGTAGATGTAATGCCCCATTAGAAATTAGAAATCACAGTTACACCACATTTACCAAATAAAATGCAATTACACCCAAGTGAATAAAATAATTTCATACTTTCATTTCAATTTTACATCATAATTATTTCACTGGTACAAAAGCAATCCTGAATTTTCCTAATAGTTATGCAAATCTGATCCGTGATCTGAAATACAAGTTGGTCATTGCTTTGTTTTTACTGCCAGTAATACAAAATTATGCAGCTGTAGATTTGTGCATGAGTTAGAGTCTTATCAGTGTCTTATCTGCACTCCTATCCAAAATAGAGGAAAGACATACTACTGTTCTCTAATACAAATATTATTTGGAGCACAGAGAAGGTGGGTCATTTTCACTGAAACAGTTTCCTGATTTCAACCAAGTAATGAATAACCAATAGAGTTAATGAATAATCAAGAACAAAGGCTTGCCTAATAGCAAGGGTGAGTCTTCAATATCTGGGAAAGCACGTGATTTTTCCTACTCTTCTCAGCTTTTCCTATCCTTTAATGAAGAATGCCCTTTAAGAATATGAGTTACTGAACAGAAGGAAAACTAACCAACCAACACAAGCCAACAAATTGCAAGATATAAGGAAAAGCCTTGAACTAGGATGGTATCACACAGTCTCTTCAGAAACATCTATAGCAACTTTATAGCAAGAGCTGCTCATGGTAGATGAAAAGTCAGCCTCAGTTAGATGAAAAGTTGATGGCAGCCCCTCATGCAAGCAAGCAGTCTCACCCTGTTTCAGAAAGGAAACTCAACAACAAGCACCTATCAACCAAAATGAGAATTTAGCAATTACCTGTTATATTATACATACATATGTCTATATATAATACAAACATCTGATTTGCCCATGCATCAAGCCAAGATACAAGGAGGCATCAGGAAACAAATCTCAAGTTTTCTTCCTGCCTCCTGACTACTTTTCTTACAATTGACATATTTTGATACATGTTTGCACAAAGTGCATCTCTCCTACTTTAATGATATTCTTCTTCCTAAAACTTTAGAACTATTAATTTAAGACAATCTTAGCTCAAAATTTCAAGTCAGACAAAAATGTTTACACTTCAGTAATAAAAAAAGAGTTTAGAAACAGAAACCAAAAGGTTTAGTTACATTACTCCGGTGGCCTATGCCAACATGATCATTAGCACAGAACACACTTTATAAAATTACTAAGTGTGTTAAATTAAAGAATTATCATTTAATGACTGTTAGCCAAACCTCAAAGTCAAACAAAAAATCGATTTATTATTGCAGCCATGTAAAATTACCCCTGCTTCGTTAATTTATTTTCTGAAGGTTTATTTGTCTAGAAATGGATTCTAGCAGTCACATTAAAGAAAAACCCAAGAAGAACCTTCTAGAGGACTGACTTCTAGACTAGCAATACCATCATATATACACTAACAACTGATGTATAAAATTCTTTTATAGCACAACTTCAAAGAGTTCCTGAACTTGTCCAAACACTATATTTACAGGTGTGCACATGGGAAAATAGAGCCTAAATCAGACAATAGAGTCTTCTAAAGAGAAGGCTTTGCCATTAATACTGCTGCTCTCTAAAATGAGACATTTTTTTACCTTATGCCCTGAAAGCATCTGTGTGAAACTGAATATTGCAAACTTAAGTCATTTTCTAAATAGCAGCTCTTAAATCATCTTTTTGACACAGATGGTTAGTTCAGATGCTCTTTAAATTCTCATCTTGGATGTGGCACCAAACAACAGGCTAGTTTAGAAAAGGTAGGCACCACCACACTCATGTTTTTGATTAAAGAAGCTGTGACTGGGCTGCTGCTACATGCCAAACTTCAAGGTGGAAACAATCTACGATCGCAACTCTTTGCCAGTCTTCTTAAGGGATCCAGGTGACAGGACTGACAGACATCTGTGAAACCCAAAGTATCTAACTGCAATGGAAGTCACATAATTGAAACCAGTTCCAGTAGCAAAATTTCAGGCACTTGACTACCTTTCTTATTGAGTAGCTTGCCACCTAAGGACTTTTAAACACCTAAGTAGCTGTTCAGAGATTTTTTTTCGACTGCTGTGCTGAACTCAGGCTACTTTTCAAACCTATCTCTGAAAAGGTACTCAAAAATAAAATATGGTCTTCATCTGTAGATAAACAACCTGAAGGCAAACATGCACAATTTCCTTACTTCTAAGATTTATAAGCAGATTATACAAAATGAAGTAATGTAATAAAAAGAATCTTAAGGTATACACCTAACTAACTAACTAACTAAATATTTGGACACCTCATTGAAAAGAGGTATCTTATCCCCTGCCCCCACACTCCTTCAGAGCACTTCCACTTGCAGGAATTGTTTCCAAAAATGAAGCCACCTATTCTAGGTAAAGCCTGATACAAGACTTAAAGACAAAATTCTAACAAATTAACAGAATTATATCTAGATGATAAATTTCTTTTTATATTATTTAGCAGTTACAAAACTTTTCAGCTGCCACCTTCGAATTCCCATTTTCCCTGAACTAAGTGTTCTGCACTAGGAATATTCAAGAATGTTATAATCTTACCATCAGAAAAAATTACACAGCATTGGTCAAGACTGCAAAATGCTTTTCTGTTAAATCTTTCACAAAGAAAACAAAAAAAAGATGCTAAGAGTTTTGTTGTACAAAACAAGTATATATTTTAGTATTTGGTAAGCAGAGCAAGCTTGTAGTTCAAACAAGATTAGCATAAAAAACGATTGGAAAGATTGATAATACAGATAATTCTCTAAAAAACAGGGAAAACTGTGGTTTCCATTAACCTCCAAAACAGATACAACAATGGAACTGCTAACATTGGTGTGTAGTCTCTCGTACACACTCTGCCTCACAACTAGAACAGTATCAGCTTATATTTGTCAAACTGAAGGGAACTATAGCCTTTGTTACTAATGTAAAAGAACTCAAAAAATGAGAGATGCACATAGTAGCAACAAAATGACTGTCAGAATAGTTATTACTGATATAGTGACACCATACAACGTGTATCTCCACAATCTATTACAGAAGTCATGAAAATTTCACACTAAACCCCGTACAACAGTTTCTTACTCAAAACATCCACAATATGGATCAAACAGCTTTATACCATTGTTGAGCAAAGAATTAAAGGGCACACATTTCTAATTTGAGACCTACTTCATTTAATACTCTTATTAAAAAGAAAGAAGAAGTTAAAAAGTCACAGTGGTTTGTTGAGGATATCCCCAAAGTATCTGGAATGGAACTAATTTAAAGACATCTGAATTGTCATCCAATTATACAGTATTCGAGAAACAGTATTTTTGACTGAAATAGACAAAAGCTCTACCTACCTCAAAGCCAAGTCTATCTTTCTCTTTCCAAAAACAGAAATGCGTAACCTTCTTATCCCAAAATTCATCTGGCTTTACTACACACACAAGTGACACCTCAGCGGGAACAACATTCTGTAAAACAAAAGAAAAAATTTATAAAACATTCAAGATTAAACCTTCATTTACCACATTTACATTTCATCATCTATTCAAGAACTTATAAACTGCAGACAAAAATTAGTCTGCTGCATCTATGTCACAGGTTGGCTCTATCCTGCTTTGTAGCGCATTGCACTGGATTTCGTAGGAAAATTGTGTCAGAACTAAAAAGAAAATGTAACCTCTTTACTCCCAGTCCTGAAAACTGACCATTAGTCCATGCTATGGTAATTTGATAAAACATGAACTATTGGCTAGGCTTAATTTTATTTAATGTATTTTATTTTAAAAAATAATTATTACTATAAAACAAATGTTATTTGTTATGCAGAAAGAAATAGTAATCATAAAGTCAGAAAAAAATGGTGTACTTTGTTACCAGTACACACATCAAAATTAGACCCTATACTTCTCTAGGATGTATTGCCTAGACTGGAATGAAAGGGCTAAATGTTGACATTTCAAAATATTAATTCATTACAATATTACCAATAAAACATTTCTCAGCCTAAACCAGTAATTTTATCTAGTAGGTTGATTTTATACAGTCACACTGAATGTATATCAAGGAACAAAGACTCTTGATTACTCCCGGGTCATCAACTATAGCAGCAAGAGTTAAAAAATCAGAGTGGTACAATAAAGGTGATACAATCCATAGGATTTCTCTTTAAATACTTCATTTTATTTTAAAAATGTAATTCAAGAAAAGTGAAATACTTCCAACAGAGAATTCAGCACAGAAAAAATTAATTATTACACCATTTTAATGAATTTGCAAAAATGATATACAAGTAGAAAGTATTTTGAACACAGGAGTGTTTTGGGGAACTACGTATGTTGAAGCAGAGAAATCTCACGTGATCTGCACAAGTGATCAGTTTACATAGAAAAATGTTCTTTATTGTTTCCTTCTTAAACTAAAGATACAGATGTGGAACTTCTGTTTCTGCAGGCTGCACACTGGCAGGATGCATGCTGAAATCAGAGCAAGGGCAAATAGCATCCTTCCCACCAGCTGCAGTTGCCACCAAATGTCACCACTGGCTGAAGCAGAATCTCAGTCAAGACCATAATCTGAATACAGTGGATTCAAATACTGTAACTCTATTAATAGGGAAGTAATCTTAGTCAGGAATAGGTGAAAGACACCTTGAAACAGACTTCAACAATGACCCGGCAGGAAAAAAAAAAGAAATTACTTGTATTTGACACACTTTCTGAGGCATCACATAGCTCTGTGGGAAAACTGCTCTGATAAAGAGAAATCATCCGTGCAGTAAGAAAGCCATTAGTTCAGGTGCTCTAATGCATTAGGAACACTGTATCTTGCTTTTTCCTTATTTATTTTATTTATTTATTTTTCTTTATTTTTCTTTATTTTTCTTTATTTACTGAGACTAGAAAATAATCTATACTGTTCAGTAGAAATAAGACTCTATTGTAAAAACTACAGTTCTGAAGAGCTAAAATTTTATGTCTTTTAGAATTTATTTAACTGGAAATTGTCACAATTTTTTTTTATTCACTTCCTTTTTGTGGCATTCAAAACATAATTTTTGATTTGAACTGTTATGCACAACAAAATCAACTATATCCTATTGCAAGGGAAACAGGCTAGTACAGTATGTTGCATCAGAACCTGCTCAGCTGCATTATCAGTGTGAACTGTTGCCCTGCAGACATTCCTATCCTCATAGCTGGCAATGCCAGGAGCATATTTCTGTATTTTTTTTTTTTACTAAAACTCTGGTTTAGAAAAAGGTCTACAATTGTGTGTTCTCAGCAATAAAGAATTTGTCTCTCACTTGACTGAGCTGTATCATCTGCTTTTCAGAATTTCTTCCTGCACAGAACTCTGTCACAGAACCACATTTGGTTTATAAGACTATAAAATATCTATATCTCAGTCAAGAAATTACTGCCTCTACAGTACAACAGCTATCAGGTTCACATCTATAAAACTCAGTCAACTATAAATGTATAAAAATTTCTTTACCTGTAGCATCAACACAACTGTCTTTACCACGTTCCACTGAGACTTTCTGCCATCCACTATCACAGTGAATCCCCTAGCTTTACATTTCTCACTAAAAGAAGAAAAAAACAAAATTTGTGAACAAGTATCTTATCACAATTTCAAGCCTCATGTAAAATACAACTACATAGTTTTTTCCTTACAAAAATGCTGTCGTATAAAACTTAAGTCTACTCATTCATAAAATAACTTCGAATTGTAATGCTCCAGCACATTAATAGAAACTGTAAATTACAATTTTTCAGTAGCTTATGAACTGTATTTCATAATACAAGTATTTATTTAAACTTTAGCAACTCTGAAAAGGTTTCATAATCATAAACTTCAGAAAAGAGATCAATTTACAGTGTTGTATGAAAGACAAAGGGATGTCAGTTTTCACAAGGTTACTTCTGAATTTACACAAATTTGAGGATACAGCTACGTATCACTTGATGCATATCCAAGCAGGAAACAATCTCAACATGCTTAAATTTCTTTCCTGAACAAATTAACTGAGAATTGCAGTGCACAAAAAGCCTCTACAGGACAGAGGTTTTGCTTATAGATCTACAAGAAAGAGTATTTTAGACTGACATAATCTCTTTTCCTTCTAATAATGTTTGAGTCTGTGTATAGTACAACAAAAAACCAACCAAACAAACAAACCAACCAACCAAAACAAAAAAACACCACCTGCTGAAAACAGCTGCAAAGCCAAAAGTTCAGAGGTACTTCTGCTCAAACACCAAATGGGAGAAAACAGTGAAAACTTTCCTCACTCTCTGTGCATTTCCACAGAGACCTCTCCAGTTCATTTCAAACTGAAGCTGGTAACAAGGTGCTCACAACAGCTGGACAATGTTCAGTGGTGGCAGCAGCCTCTGGATATCACCAACAGCTGGGAAGCACTACCTTCCCACCAGCACAGGGGCATTCGGAAGAGGACACGGAAGTGACTCCGTGTTTTAGCATTAGTTACCACCCAAGATATGCCCAAGGTTGAAATTTTTGTGTCTGGCAAAGTTATAAGTAACTAAACCCCATTACATTTACATGATGTAGGAAAGCATTATGTAATCTTTACTATTCCAATCTGCAATTAGAAAAGACATTTCTGTGATCCTCTTTACTTAAAAATAAAAAAGCAACCTGCATATAACAGTAAGCATTCTGTTCCACACTGACAAATTTAACTGTTATTTATTTCATGTTTAAGCTGAGCTTCATCAGGTAGGGATGGAAGACAAATTTATCTTAGAATTAAAAAAAAAAAAAAAAAAAAAGGGGAAAGGGGAAGGTACCTCACTAGTCTATTTAGGAGAAAATAATTACAAAGTTGGATGTCAGTCCATGAATGCTTTTAATTTTAAGAAACCTCTAAGATGACACAAATGATTTTTCTGGAAGCAGTCTGAACATTCAGGTTTCATGACTGCAATGTTTAATCAGAATCAACTCAAAAGGCACATTACCACTGCTTTCAAGAACAAGATGAATAGTGTTATGGCAGCATATAGAGACGTGCCTTCCTTAGCCTCACTGGAATCTGGCAGTATTAGCATCTGCTCTTCTCTACTACTAAACCTATTAAAAAACCTAGAAACCAACAAAGCATACAACCAACCATATTCAGAAGTGAACTACCACTTCTGAAAAGCTCAGCCAATACAAACATAAATGTCTGTATGCAAGTTAGAATAACTATTAAAAAAAAAAATAAAAAGGCTTGGTGATCGGAGCCACAATACAGAGAATACAACAAAGGAAGCAAACTGGTATACACAGACAACAGCATGACATTGCCACTTTTATTCTTCTTCAGTTCTGAAGAGACTACTTCATAGAACTTGGGGAAAAAAGTAGTATTAATGTTTCCTGGACAGTTATCTGGGCTTGGGACAACATTACTCCCTCACATCTCCTTTTTTCAAACACGGTTCTTTCCAGAACAAAACAGGCAAGCACTTGGCCCAAAAGGTTTGCATTTCCCATTGAAGAACAACATGCAAACCAAAACAATGATTTTTCCATACTGCCACCATAAAAGGGAGGTCGTTTTTTCCACAACTGACAAACAGAACATTAAATGTGGGAACACTGACTTGGTTTTCAAACAGATTTCCCAGTTTCTACTGAGTACAAAGAGTACTTTGGTTCAGTTTTTAGACAGTTATTGTTACACTAATATATGTAAAGACATACATCAGAATGAGACTGTGGAATAATTAATGCTTACTAGAACAAGAATGCCTACATCTGTTCCACAAATATGGCCAAGTCCTTAAGTCAATGAGATGACTTGTGTGGATGACCATTTGGCACTTTCATCACTTAACAAAAGACAACAAAGCTGTTTGAAAAACCCTAAAACTTCCACAACTAAAATGTTGTGCAATATCCCCATATACCAATTGAAGTATTTATTTTTAAGTAATCTAAATGTATTCTTTGCTTCTCTCTCACCAATGAGAATTTTTTTGTCTTCAGTAAAACAAAAAAAAATTGGATCCTTGAATTGTGTTTTAAAACCATTTATAGATTACACTAAGCAAAGTACACTTAGCACTCTTTGGTTATGCCATTGTTGCTCTGTTTCCAGAAGAGAAATTTAAAGGGATACAAAAGCAAGCATTTATCCAAGAGGTTTTTTTCCTTTTTAAGTCAGTGGCACAAGAGAACAAAACAAAGCTACGATAAAGATCAATCTCTGGATCTCAAGGAAAAAAGAAACGCAGGTAGCTAAGCCAGGATCAAGAACTGTCTCTATAAGTTTGCAGGGTCACATGCACTGAACTTAATCAACAATGATTTTATAGCAAGGTATGGATGACAGGGTATTCAAGTCAGCATTTAGCACATTTAAGCAGTATTTTAGTTTTAAACACTTGAGTTGCTCACTAACTTCAGTAAGACTTTGCATATTTTTAGACAGTGCACACTGAAGCACTACAAGCTACAAGGATTGGGCACATAACAAAGAAAGAGGAGGAAGCTTTTTTACTTTCAGCAGTGCCACCTTTGCGAGCTTAGGAGTTTGACTGGAATGGTTCATTAATTTGCTTTGTAATTTAAGGGCATTATCAATAAAAAGAAATTATGAAAGTTATCCCAAGAAAGGAGGATAGAAATACACAAGATGAAACAAAAAACCAAAAAAAACCCAGATATACAGATTGAAAGGACACAGGCAAGCCTTAGTACATATCCCTTAGCTCACTAGGATGTATATTTTTAATTTAGTCAGACAGTATCACATTCTAGACAAACATTTATGTAAAATTAATTAGGTATTGAGGAGTAAATGAAAATTTTAAAAAAATTAGAAAGATCCCATCCACCACTGGAAGAAAAAGCAACTCTGAATGCCTTTCAAATCACCTTGGTATACTCAGAAGATAGTCTAGTGTGACACTCAGCTCATCCATACTCGTCTGTTCAAGGCATAATGGAATTGTCAGAATGAGGCCACTCCTTCTGTCCTTCCCTCCTATTTCAGAACGAAAAAGTAATTAGAAAGTTAATGTGATGACTTTAAGGTAAAATAAATACTTTTTATTTAAGTAGTCTCAAAATACATCATAAAAGCAATCCTTAAAGTTGCTGTGAAAATCTCAACTGACATTTCACCTCTCAGTTGTGAGGATTCACTCACCACATTGATATTTAAGACATCACCAACACTTCAGAGCATAGCCCACATCCACAGCTGTCAGTTTTTCATCTAATACTTTCAATATAAACAACACAAATCAAGTGTTCCAGAAGCATTATTTTTGTATATCTAGATTACATTGTTAAAAAGTATTGCCTAGACCTTCTACACTACCAGCCCATCAGAAACCTGGTCAGCTTCCAAGGTGAACATGTACCCAAAATCTCCAGTTGGAGCTCCTGGAAACACTGACTACACAGAGGATTTTGTACCACACAGGCTGCCCATGGCATGTACTCAAAATTGGTAATTCAGTCATCAAACACATACCTGGTTCTAGACCTACTTACAAACAGGTAACAGTCATCTCATAATTGAGGTAAATATTTCTAACCAGTTGCCTTAATCTTTCATATGCATTTTCAAGCGTTTCTGGTAAAAGTTACACAAACGATATGGGCAACAGTAAGTTTTAATAACAATCACAACACATTTAAGCACACGTAGTAGTCAGTTACTAAACAATTTTCTCTATATTTTAGAAAAACTGTACAAAGATAACGATATTCGCAGGTTTATTTGGGATGAAAAAGAAGGAAATTAAATTTCCATAACCTGAGAAAGAACATCTTTATTCTCAAATTGTGTAATTCTCACTGTTAAAGCAATTAAATCATGCTTTTGCTTCATAAAAGTTCTTGAATAATGGTAGAACTGAAGTTCTATCTAATCAGTAAGAACTTTTTACAGAACAGCAATAGCTATGCAGAAATAAGACAAAGCACATGAGCACAGTAATGCTTGCAAGATGCATACACATACATTGACATCATTTGATAAGAATTCTCCCCATCCATGAGATGTAGGCAAGATAAGGAACAAACACTGTCTGTTTACACAACATATGTTGGAGACTTAATTGCAATCGGGTTTTTTCCTTGTTTGTAAAGCTTTGCAAACTCTCCAAAGAGTTTTAAAAATCTACTAATACACACACATTTTCCACATCTTCATAAAAAGACCGACTGCTTTCAGTCATCCATTGCAATAGCTGTGTTCCACTCCCTTTCTCTTTTCTGGGAGAGAATTTCTGCTGGAAAACAGCAACACACTTTTTAATAACTACATTTCTAAACAGAAGAATTAAAGAGTGGTGATGTATGAGAAAGGACAAATGGAGAGTTGCTTTCTGCAGAAATTAAGAGGGTGTCACAGGTTAAAGCAACAGTTATTATAGATTGTCCACCCTTCTCTGTTTTTGAATAGCAGAAAGCCTGAAAATTGGAGTGAAGGAGCAGAGAATATTTGGATTTAAACAGCATTTGCTGAACTGACTAAACAAAACACAACCCAAATCCCCAAAAATATAATCTCTTGACATTTCACAGAAAGACCACAATAATTATCTAAATCATTAGTTCCTTACAAGTCATCTTATGTAACAACTGACATTTAAATTAAGGAAAGGAACTTAGAGCATCACAAAAAAAAAAAATAATTTGCACTAAAGTGGTTGTTCAAGCTTTTTGCTGAGTTAGTAGCTTGCCTCTTTTCCCCTGCTATTTGTAATGACCTACCAGCAAGAAAAGTACACAGCCACGGATTCCAAATCTGAGGAGACACTGCTCCATTAGAAATCACTGTTTTGCTTCCAGAAAAAGGCAGGATCAATATCGTTTGTAACAATTTATCTCAAAAATGCCAAGAGATTTCAGCATATAAGCACTGCAGTAAGTTTTCCTAAAACATTATTTTCCTGATTATACGTTTTTAATCATTAGTATGTTTTAACTTATGAAACTATATGAAGTAAAATTGATTTAAAGGGACATGATGAACTGATTTCTCTGTCAAGTTCTTTTACTTACACTGAGGAACACTAAAAAAACCCAGTGCATGAATCTTTACCATTCATTAAATTAAAGCATCCGTTATTACCAAGCAATTCCAAAAAGGTCAAACCTACTTAGAAATATGTAGGTTCAGAAAGGTTACTAACATTTAAAAATGCACTCAATAAATTACTTTCCACTAAGAATGTTTGTATTTCAAAATGGATCAGGCAGATTTAATTGCAAATTGAAAATGCACTCTAGTTAATGAAAGCTGCCCCTTGCAGCAGAATGCTGAACAGCCACCATACTACCCATCTGCTGTTCCTGTGCAAGAAACTCCCCACTGTCCCAGGCTTTAATGTGAATTGAGTTTTAGGGGTTTGCTTGTTAGTTTTTAAACATGAATTGCTTGATTTGAAATTGCTGGGAACAGCAGGCAAATTCAAAGCAAAACATTCTACCAACAAAAAGAAGAGGTTTCACTTCTCAAGTGATTGGAGCAGGCTAAACTAGATTATAAACTATAAATGAACTAAAATAAACTGAAAAAAATAAACTAAAATAAACTAAACCAGAAGAATATTTAAGGCAACACTTCAATTTGACAAGAAGTTGACAAGTGTTCTGTAAGTTACCTACTTACACTAAATCAGACCCTCAAACACCAAGAACTAACACAGGTATTTATGACAGGAGTGAAACCAGCATGAGAATGTCATTCATCATTTCAAGTACTCCCTTCCTTTTTTTTTTTTTCCTGGTATAGGGAGAAGAAAGTTACCTTCAGACTAAGATTCAAGAAGTTTTAATAAATACAAGGATAATTACAGTGCATAATTACTTTCCTGAATTAACTACTTGGCAATAATCAAACTGTTGCAATGCATGGCTAATTCTGCTTCCACATATTTCTATGCTGGAGAAAAGATGGGTAAAAAGGAAGAAAAATTCTTAAAGAAAATCCTGAAAATATTCACTCTGCATTTCTAAAATCACATAAAAAAAAAAACCTGAAAGGATTATTTTTGGATGTTTGCTAAATTATCGTTCTTTTATATATGGACTGACTTCTTGTCAACAACTTTGTGGGTTGAGTTACAGGCTACAGCAAAACCAAGTCCTAAATGCCAACAGCAATAGCTTGGCTACTAGATTAAAAGTTTCAGAGATTCTTTTGAAATATGACAAAGCACTAACTGACAATATATTTCCATTAAATACATCCGGCAAATACAAATAACCAATTTAAATATACCACCCAAATTATGCAGGGAGGAAACAGCTGAGGAAAACTGAAACCGTACCTGAAAGAAAAGCCAATTTCTTCTTCAGAATGGGTAATATTACTGAAGCTTCCATTCTACTTCAGATAATTTTCACCGCTCTGAAACACAAGAAGTTAAAGTTGTCAAGTATGGGAAATCAAACGCAGTGTTTCACTACAGTAAGCACTGGACACAACACTTTTGTACTTTTGTGAAGGAAACTCAGAACATTGTAACCAAAATCCAAAGTATTGTAAAAATTTAAGAAAAAACATACGCATTTATTTATCATTTATTTATCATACACATTTATCCATGCAAATAATCAATTCAACATTTCTTTCTCCTCACTGTGGTGGGGGGGAGAACAAAGAATCCAACCACAGAAACCAATGCAGAATCTCAACCAAGAACACCAAGATAATTTTATATAAAAGTCCCATTTCCAAATCTTATTAAACTACAATTAATTTACAGGTAGATCATCTGTTTGCTCATTCAGATGTAAAATGAGTGCAAAAAGATTGCAGTTTTGCACAGTCTCATATTACCAAGAATATAATAATTATCTGGATATGTTGTGCTACATTTATGTCAGGACACTGCCATTACCCTGCCATCAGCAGGTCTTCCTTTGAAGAAAAACATCCAACAGCCTGAATAACTATGTCTAACCTATACCTGGAAATGCTTCTGCTCCTTTTGCTTCCTTCCTACCCTCATGCCATTTTTATTGCACTGTGAACAGCAATTCACTGTGATTAAGCTTCTGTGTTTTGTTGACAAACTGACAGAACGCTTGAACTGCAACCTCCTCTTCCAGCCTACACAAAGTAGCAACTGGCATCTGCTTGTAACTTTTGAGTTCATACTTGCACAAATCAATCAATTTAATTAAAAACCCTAATTCTGCACAGAAATACAATTCCAAGATATGCAGCAGTATCCAGTCAAAATAAAAAACAGATCAAGTTTTTTTCCTTTCATTCCAGACACAGGGCTTCAGACTGCAACCTGGCATTCTCCATCTAGATACTTCAGCATTCATGCATACAAATAGAACTTTTTTTCCTGGCATGGGGGAAGTTAACTGAATCAAAGCTATAAAGGATCTAGGAGAAAAAAAAAAAAAACCAATAAACCCAGAGAAATCCAAATAGAGAGTCTGAGGTAAAACAGAATATTTATTCCTTTTTGTGTTAAAACAATGAGTTTCATTACAAACAAACAAAAAAAGAATTACTATATTATTATAAACCAGAAAAAAAAATGTCTACAACTTTTAACTGTCTCTTCCTGTTCCAAAGTGTAATGTGTCACAATGTTCACTCCCATCTCTTATCCCAAAGTCTCCATATTTGTCATTTTTGCCAATTACATAAATTCACATTTCACATATTACAGAAAGAAACAAACAACTTTCAGTTCTTTCAGGAAACTGAGTCCCAAGACAGCCTGCACTTCAAACAATTACTCAAAAAAGCATCCTATTAAAGCTATCTTCATTTGTTATTTGTTGCATAAATCACAAAATTCAAGAATACTCAGGCAATCATTTTTGTCTCTCAAACCACTCAGTGTAAGCTCTTAAACTTTGGCAGGACTTTATTTTTAATTTTTTTAAATGTGGAATGAGTACCTGAATGACTTTTCCCTCTCCTTCCCAAGTTATAATTAAAAATTATTAAAAACGCCTCTTTATTATAATCAAGAAATAAAGTTCAAACCTACACACACTTTATTATCTTTATAGTTTCTCATATAAACAAAAGTTTGCATCAACTTACTGACTCTGGGAGATGTTTCTTTGCAGTTCTGAAAAGACCTATTTGTTTAATGTGAAAGCACTGCCTGGCTTTCTGCCACAGTAGTGGCGCTGTCCATGGATCAAAATAGTTCTTTTATTCAGTATTTCCTGGAACCAAAGGAAGCATTCTGCTCGGAGTGGAGGGAGATGAGTCAGAGCAACTACAACAATTGCTGACCATTCCAAACACCTGGCCTTTGTTCCAGAAACTCTTTAAATTTTTCAATTACCTCTCTTCTGTGAAAGCTCTGTTGGGCTTCATCTAGAGGAAAACTCACCAGAGCAGGTTATCAGAACATATCAGAAAAAAAAAAATCTCAGGATGAATTAAACAAAATATCTTTTTTTAATGTTGGAAAGTGAAACAATTTCAAGACAGCTGGCATCTA
The DNA here is from genome assembly GCF_022539395.1 of Myiozetetes cayanensis. Classification (NCBI taxonomy): domain Eukaryota; kingdom Metazoa; phylum Chordata; class Aves; order Passeriformes; family Tyrannidae; genus Myiozetetes; species Myiozetetes cayanensis. The sequence continues at coordinate 14,945,046 of NW_026088185.1, read as the reverse complement.
CTTTCCACTGGGAGCTACCAAAAGGTACACTGCTTAAAAGCAGATCCAAGTGTATTTAGACCTACAAATAATATGTAAAGTCTTTGATTTGTCTGGAGGAAGACAAAATGACAGGCTCTTAAAACTGTCCACCAAGCTCTCAATTTAGCATGAGGAAAGAATTATTTGCTGCTCAAAGTTGTACCCCTGTTTAGCTGAAAGAAACAGATTCAGTGTCTATTCATTAATAAAAACCCCACTTGGACTCATTACATAGGAAAAAGCTACAAAATTAAAACAAGAGTACTGAAGAGAACAGATTTCACTTGAGGAAAGTGAAATTCTTCAGAAGCTGCATTTTATCACTTCCAAAGACATAATTTTATATGCTGGAATTTTACAGACATGAAATAAACTGAAGAGGTTAAATTTGTTTGCTGAATTTCAGAAATTTCCCACCTGCAGTCTACTTTGCCAATTAAAATACCATATGCCAAACTGTAAACTTTGTAGTTCTTTTATTTAATATGTTTCCTGCACACACATTGAAGAACCTCACTGAACTTGTTTAGAATGACCTAACCTTTCAGTTTTTTTAATCACTAATGTCAGTCTCCAACAATGCATTCATTCTTGTGAGGATTTCCACAGAAAGGTGGCAACACTAAATTCACACAGGTTTGTGTATTTCAAACCTAAATATATGAAAGATGTTCCAGTGAAATAGAAAACTCTTCCAAGCCCCTTGACAAGCAGAAACTAATACTACTTATGGAGAAAATTCTCTTAAATATTTAGATGAAACACATATATATTAAGGAGGGGATGGGAGGTTGGGAAGATAGTAAACAAATAGTTTTAAAAAATTACAGAATAGGTAAAAAGACAAACAATATTTCAGGTTGCACTCCAATGTGAAATCAAATTGTAACTTGATAGGCTGCATCCTCTGCCATTTCTAGGCTCTGGAAAGACTGTAAAGTACATTGTTTTACTCCACACAGTCAAAAATTCCAGAAGTTCATTCAAAAAAAAAAATCCACAAAACTCATACACAATAAGAACTATGAGCAACTCATCATAAAAGTGCAGAATTTCTGATGAACAATATCACCTTCATTTTGTGCTACCCATCCTCAGTGTCATTTAATTAAAAAAAAAAAAAAAAAAACCAATGTCCAGACACTGTTTAAAACCATTCTAAAAGTCTGTTAAAGACAGAGAGACAGAGAGCAGAGGGACAAGTTGACAGACTCCATTGACTAGACGGCTGGAAGTAAGATGTCAGAGAAAAGCTGCCCTGCAAGTAACAGGTGTTTTCTTTCTAAGCAGCCCAGTGAAAACCACTTATCAAAAATAATCAAAACAATTTCAGGCTTAATGAGAATTAATATTAACATGTTTATTCATATGCATTAGACCTGAAACATTTAATACTCTCAGTACATGGTGCAAGGTCTTTAAATGGGTTAGACTGTTCACAAGCATCTGTTGCAAGTTTCAAAGAAGGAGTACGTTCTTCATTCCCTTATCATGTATCACACAAGACTCTGTAGCTGGTCTGCCAACCACAGGACTAAAAGTAAGAAAAAAAATCTGGTTTCTATTCGCTGTTCTGCTATGAAATATACATATGGCTTTCAGCAAGTCATTTATCCTTTTTAGTCTCCATTCAGTCCCTCCATCTAATTCTCTTTTTACAAGAGTATTGTGATGTTTAATTCATTAATGTTTTTTGAAGACTTGAGAGATTAGAAGGAGCTCCACAAATCTGCCTATAAATAACCCAGCAGCAGATGGGCAGCTACATTCAAAACTGTAGCAGCTTGCAAGTCCAGGCACAAACAATAGCACAAATAACAATAGACATTCTGAAGTACGAGGGGGAAAAAAGCCTCAAATCATATAGGATGAAAATATTTTTTCTTTTAAAATCAACTTCTGAATTGCAGATCTTCAAAATTAACAACTTCACTCTCTGAAGTCATCATGCAGGCTTTTTCAGATGCTAACTTCAACCCACAAAGCCTTACCCCACTCTTTCCCTGGATCAGCTTAAAACAAGTTCATCTGTCCCACACAGAAATAAAACCCTTGTGTAAAAGACAGAGAAAGCTGAATACCACAATTATCTGTGTAGACTATTATTTCTCCTTCCTTTAAAATTACATTAAAGGAGGTCATCTCTCCCAGTTAAGTTGCACAGAGAAAACACAAACAAAGGTGTCTCCACAGCTGATGTCCCAGGGTAACTTAAGAAACACAAACCTGCCCCAAAAAATAGAAAAGGTGTGTGGATATTCATTAGTTAATGTTGTCTTCAATTAAAAAGCACATGAAACTGGGCTACTCAGATGGGCAGTTTCGAAATATCAATAAAACATGACAGGTGAATATCAGCTTATGTACTCAAATGAAGTATTTGACTTTTACTCTTTAACGTATTATGAACAGCACTAATATTTAACAGAAGAGCCCTCTAAGACCTCAGGAGAAAAGATAACTGCAGATATTTAGGGAAGATCAAATCAAATTTTTTGCCTTTTCAACCACTTTTGTATTTTTTTTTTATTATCTGTAAAAACTATCCATAAAAAAAAGCATACTTGAGTTTTATATGATGTCTGATTTTGAAGCTGTACACAATGAAAATATTTCTGTTCTTCCATAACCTGCCAATTCACACTAAAGTATGAAGAAAATACAAACCATAGTCTCAGTATATTTCATGAGTATGTAAACTAGTTTAAAGCAAAATGCAACCACCCAACGTCATTTCCATTACACATACGCAGTTAGTATAACTCAGTAACTTGCTATGGCAGTTGAATGGACAGATTGAAAATGTGCTCTGATTTGGGTTAAAGCTGGGGTTAACAGTGTGCTAGGCCATGATCCAAAACCACATTGTCACAGCCATGCCAAATTTAAGCTTGGAAAATTTCCAATTCTTCTGCTCCATTTTCACCTGAAGGTTCAAGTCTTACCTTATAGGCTTTGTCTTTTAACTATAATTAACAATAGAATTTGGAAGAGCTGTCTGTTAACTACTTTCTCTTTTTAACCCATCTTTCATATTTCTTTCCCAGCCTTTTTCAACTCCTCAACATTCTGTGAAAAGTGAAATAAAAAGAGAGCAACAAAAAGAAGTGATGAACAATATAATGAATAGCAAACCAGCAAATGGAGAACAGGTGAGTAAGAGGTTATGCCATCTGAGAAGAAAAAGACATTGTGCACCTGAATTTTATCTTTGATCTCAGCCAACTATTCATTTCACAGAATGGTAGAGTTTGTCCTCAGACTTCAAGCAAAAACCAGAGGAAAAGAAAAGAAGGAAGAGTACCAAGCACAGAAACAATATAATTCAGGATGCACAATAAGATCTGCATGTACAGCTGTGAAACACAATACCAACACCTCAGTCTTTCCATACAACAAGGTCAACCACAGGATATTGTGGAGCAATTAGCACACTCCAAAGAACAGCACTCCTTGGATTCACAGGCCATGTTCACAGAGAGCAGGCTTGTTTCAACCCAAAGAAACACATGCAGACATTCATAATGATGCTACAACATGTGACATAAAAAATGATAGCTTGCTAGAGTTTTCTACCCTTTCCAGCCTCAGTCCAAGCCAAACACACATGATCTATGCTAAGTCACAGCAGCTTTCAGGCTTCTTTAATCTAGAATAGTAGAGAAAATAAGTCACAGGTTTTGGATGGATCTCCACACTCCCTTTTCTGTCATATTTACAGTGACAGACACCATATTTACCTTCCTGCAGAACCCTACGGCTTGCCCTTGTAAGGTGTTACCACAGGCAACAGAAGACCAATCTACCTCATACCCTCCCTCCCTTGCAACAGGCAGCTAAACTAGCAGAAGCTGCAGTCACCTGGTACAGTCCTAACTCACTTAACACTATCAAGTGACCACAGAATACATAAAATGATGACATTTGAGAGGCCGCTTCTTCCGCCACTTTCTACATAGTAATAGGTTAATTGAAAGGCTATGTTCAAAGCACAGCTGAGACATTTGCTCTTCTTCATCACACCTGCCTAAGACCTATTAAAAAAAAAAAAAACAACTTACGTTTACCTCTTAAAATTTTACTTAGGCAAAAGTCATATAGAAATAGTACAGAAATCAAACAGATTGCAAATTGTCCCACAGAAATAGTTTTTGAGTCATAGGTTGAGGGGAAGAAAAGTAAGCAACAAATAGTAAAATCAGACTATATACTCCTAACCCCCTGTACTCAAACAAACAGAAAAACCCCCACCAAAACAAACAAACAAGTCCTAAATGCTTGCAAAAATAGATACCTTATCACCAGTTCTTTAAGGAACTATTCAAAACCAGTTTGTGATGAGAGATTAGAGAGCTCTTCTGCCTTCAGTACTTCCTAAAAAGAACTAAGGCAGTGGGAGGAACAAGACTGGACAGTCCAAGCCATAAGCAGCCGAGTTGAAAGACAAAGTCAAAGACGAACAGCTGTACTGATGAGTACAACTGTTGGCAGTCTGGAGCAAATGAAAACATGCTTTCCTCTGGGGTGCGAGATTAGAACTTGTTGTTCCTTTTCTAACTCTTATACAAGAAAACAATCTACAGCTTTATAACAATACATGTATTCGGCGTTGGCTGCGAGTGCATGTGGCTCAGGGCCACAGGAGTCACTTCTCAGCTCAGTATAGTGACACTCAGTTGAATAGAAACAAAAAGAAACGCTGCTCTAAACTGAAAATCATCTCAAGTGGCAGGGGTATGAAAGGACAAGGTACTTTTCGAAAAGAAAACTAAGGTGGGGTGTGTAGGCAAAAGTGTAGCACAACACAAAAGTAGTCCTCCTTTAGGTGGAGAAAACTGACACAAAATAAGAAGAAAACAAACAAGGTGCTACTAAAAAGACTATTTATAAATCTTTAAAATTTTGGGTTTGATAAATGACCAAAAGTAAGAGTAAGATTTTGTGTGGACCTTGAAACATCTACACAAGGTAGACACAATGGGGATAAAAATAAAAACCCCTTCATAAGAAATAAGTAAATAATTTGAGAATTCTGCAAATGTTAACCAAACAGGAAAGTACAAGAGATTGAAATACATCAGATCTGGTACATAAATACCTTGTTCATATTTTTAAGTTTCTAAATATTTCAGAAATACACTAATTCACTACTCTGCAATGCAAAAATTTTTATCTGAGCTGTCCTTGAATTAGTGGGTGCAAGAGAAATAAATCTTGCCTTCACTTTGATGGATGTCTTCAGTGTTTTTAATCAGGATAAAAATTCTGCACATTTCAACTGCAAATCACCAACTGGCCACAGCAACCACCTGCAGTAACCACAGCACCTCTCCCTCTCTCCTCCTTCCTCAAAATAAAACATGTAGCCTTCCACTACCAAAAAATTTAAACAAATAAATGGTCACATGCTTCAGAGAATGTAAAAGCAAGCTTTTTAAACTGCTACCTGCAGCATCCTGCATAGATGCAACTCACACACTTTACAGTTACACTATTTTCTAGGGTCAAATTAGAATGCAATATGAAAGAATTAGCAAACAGAATGCCAGCAGAGAGAAAAACAGACAACCTGCATTGAGGGTATACTGATTAGAAAGAAAGAATAACTTTTACCAACACCAAAAAGTAGACAACCCTTGGCAACTTTCATGTACGCATTATATGTCCATCCTGATCCTTTGCGTCAAGAATGAGCATTTATTTTCTCAAGTTCAGCCACAGATAGAATTTAGTGAACAAAAAATCAAGTTAAAATCAAATTCATTTGTCTTATTCTTTCAACACAATTTTTCTCGGCCTTACTTGGTCTGGTCAACACTTGTCCTTCATGATACCTCTCTAAGAGCACATCTCAAATACAACTCTGCCAATGTCACAGGAGTTTATCTTGGCTCTAAATTCTCATGTGCCTACTACATCTACCTCCCCTGAATCATTGATTCTGCAAAGCCCTAAGTCATACCTTCATCTCCTCTTAACTATTGTAATTTCCTTCTTAATGGGTTCTTTATGTCTCAGCATTCCAAACTTCAGCTTGTCCAAAATGCAGCAGTTCATCTTCTCACCTGGAAACAGGAAAACAACACTCCAGATTGATTTTAACTTGCTTCCTTGTTTAGAGTCTGCTGTAAGGTTATCCTCAGTTCAAAAATCTCTCGCTCTTATTTAGTCTTAAGAGTAAAAAGCTTTGCCAATGCATTTTTATACTTGCTCAATCAATGTGCTCGTCTCTCATTTACCTTCCAACACAGCTTATCAACACCATCAGAGCAGCAACAATTACCTCCACGCTTCTAAAACTTCTTTCCTTCCTCTTACCCACAACCATAGAACCCTCTTAAAATTGGAATTCACTTATCTCCAGTCTTATGCTTTAACACCCTCTAGTACATTTATAGACACTTCTCTTCTAGTGAGACACTAACAGTGCACAAGACACAGTAACACAGGCTGCACTGACGGCTGCACAAACTATGTAATAGAACTTAAGCTTTGGTTATGTTATAGCGCCTTTTATACATTTTTTAAAAAGCCACAAAATGAAAACAAAGTAAAGCAAATAACTTAAAGCACGAGTTAAAACCTAGATAAGTTTTTACAAAACCAACTGGAAAGATATTGTTCTATGCAGTCTATTCACCAGTGTCAAAGCTTCATAAGGACCAAATACAAAGAAATGAAAATTGTAAAGATCTCATGTTTCTTACTTACCATTGGTACTGGAATGCAACACTGTCTCTTAGGGTTATAAGTTTGAGTTCCAGATCCCAGATTCTGCAAATTCAAAAGAGAAAGTATTTGACCTTATTTTTAGACTTTAATACTCAATCTAAAACTCAATTTCCTTGGAGGCTGAAAACAAGGGTTTCTACAGAGCTACATGATAGGGGAGTCAACATTGCCATTATATATTCACAAATGCTTCTAAGCTAGGTATTTGAGTTTAGCGGGACAGCAGGAATCCAATACTTCCTACCAAAACATATGGTAGACATCAACATTGTTTACAATTAGCAGGCAATGCTCCTGAGGCAGCACCGGAAGCAGCGGGAAAGTAACAAGAACCAGAATCCTTGCAGTCTGCTTTCAATCAGAGGTAACCTACCCAGAGTTTTACACTAAACTGAAAAATTCAACAATGCTAGTGAGTTTTCTTGTGAAGAAGAAGAAGGTATTCCTACAAAGTTACTCACTACCATAAAATTTAAAAAGGCAAATTATAACTTGAATAAAAAAATTTAAATAGTCCCTATTTGTATTAGAAGATGCAGAATTAATATATAAGTATCAAACATTAAACCTCAGCAAGTGCTTTAAGACTTGCATGAAACTTTGATCAAATTCCACCCACCAAATGAAATCCACCAACACCACCCAAGAAGTCAAAATTAGCCTGTGCTGTGTAACAGGTAAAGTCAAGATGACAAACACACTTCACTAATTTTACAGTTAACAGCAGTCATTACATTAATCGAACTCACAGTAAGTTTTAAATTTAAAAAAAAAAATGGAATTTTTCTAGTCAGCCTCAAAAAGATGCAGAGAAGGCAAGAGGACACACCTATGGATCAGAAACAAAAATATCAATAGCAAGTGCTCGAGACAGCTTGAGTAGAGACACAGTAGAAATCCTGCAACATCATTTCTAGGGTAGGCTCTGCTTACTTTGCCAGAAGCTACCTATTGAAGGTGCTCTGTATTTCCCCACCCAACCACAGTAACTGGGGAATAAAGGTGTTCCTCTTTATGTTCTCTCCCTAAGGACCCTTGACAGCTATGTAGCATTGTATTGAAGTTCTTCCAGAAGTTTCTCCAGTTCCCTTTCCTACTACTACTCTCAAGCAGCAGCCAACCGAAACTGAGCTGAACTTTACCTGACTCCTTTATTCTGTTGACAGAAAATAACAAAACTATTTACACTTTTCCTGTTTACACAAGCTTTACTGAGAAATGTGAATCCACTGCCCATTTAGAATTATAGCCTACAACTCCAGGAGACATCACACCACTTTTTCTTACAAGAAATTTAAAAATACATCTATTTCTATCTCTTAACTTGTATTTCTAGGAAAACTGATGTTACGGATCAACTCAATTGCAAATAAAATATCATCTATTAGCATACTACATTAGGAAAAATGGTTGACTGAGATGATTTTACAGGATTCTTCAAAGCAGTAATCTATGATGTAAAGAATGGTGTAAAATCCTAAAATCCATCATTAAAAACCACATCGTAATTCCTCCTAGTTTTGACAGGAGGTTTTCACACAACCACAAAATTATTAGGTTTAGAAGGGACCTCTGGTGATCCTCTAGTTCCAACTCCCTGCCGAGGCTGGGTCACCTACAGCAGGTTACACAGGAAGGTATCCAGGTGGGTTTTGAATATCTCCAGAGAGGGAAACACCACAATATAATGCTCTGCCTTGTTGCTTTTTTCCTGACAGAGAAAAGCACAATCAGCACCTCACCAGCAAGCAGCAGGCCTCTCTAACCAAGCTTTGGTTCTATTCTGTGGTTCACCCTTTTCTCCGTCTTAAGTTTCTGCCTGGTATAGACAATAGCATTAGGACTACAAAAGCTCACATTCAGAAAAAGAAGAACCCCTATTAGCACAGAAAGTAATCACCATCAGTAATCCTATCATGTAATAACAGCATTCATTATTTATATACACTGAATCTTAGCAGGCAATGTCACAGAATGGAGAAAAAGGGGGGAAACCCACAGTATTTCTTCATCACAGGGAATTTTAATGTGCGAACAAAGTCAAGATCTAATTGTTAGGACAATGCAGACATTGCAGTACTAAAAATGGAGAGGACATTGGTCCCCATTTCCTTTGGGATGAAGACAAATGAGAGAACAGCGGAAAAAGGCATCTATTAATACATATCTACCTAAGCCTTATCAATTCTGCTCATTAAAAAGCTCACAAAAAAAATCAAAAAATAAAGAGCCACTCTCCACTAATTGACTCTACTCTTGCTTTCGTACATTCGTTCAAATTCTTTAAGAAAAAGGATGCTTTAAAGCATCGCCTTCCGACAATTGCCTGGCTAAGCAGCTCTGCTTGGCAGTAGCAGGGGACAGACACCACAATTACGGGGGGGAACGGTAAAACTAATAGACAATAGACCTGTCAAAAATCAAAGCAAGGGTAACCACAGCTCTGATCAACCACGGCTTCAGCAGTGAATCAGCTTCCCGACCAGGCAGCGCTTCCAGAAACCCCGGAGCGCCCACCGCCGCGGCGGTGACACGGCCGTGACTCGTTCCTCCCAGCGCGCCCGGACTGACCAGCGGCCACGCACCGGGAACACCCGCACAGCAACCGAGGGGACCTGGGAGCCGAGAGCCGGCTCCTGCCCCCGCCTCCCTCCGGTGTGCTCCCCGCGCCCGGAGCCCGCTCCTTCCCCCCCGAGCCTGCCGTGACTCCCGCGGCGGGGTCCGGCGGGAGGGGCCACCGCCCTCCCGCGCCCGCACAAAGGCAAAAAGCTCCGCCGGTGGCGGCGGCCCCTCGGGAGTCCCCCTGGGGAGCCCCCCCGCCACGTATGTAGCGGCGGCACGAACAATACCCAAACCTGTTGCGCGGGTTCCCCTGGGCCGCACCGACCTGCCGTGCCCCCGGCACGGGAGCAGCCGGCGGGACCCGCCGAGGGGCTGCGGGCGGGGCGGGCTGGCTGCCCCGCCGCGCGGCCCGGCCACGGCCGCCCCTGGGCGGGCCGGGAGCCGCCGCCGCCCGGCGGAGCGGAGCAAAGCGGAGCGGAGCGCCCCGCGGCACCGCCGCCGCCCGGGAACAAAGCGCGGCCAGGCCGCAGGGCCTGCGCCGTCCTGCGCGGGGCTGCGGCGAAGGCAGAGCCCCCTCCGGACGCGGGTACTCACCCGGTGCGGCGCTGCGGGTGCTCGGGCTGGGAGGACGCGGGGCGGAGCCTGAACCCGCCCGCTCCTGCCGGGCTGCGGCGGCTGCCCTCGGCCGCTTCGCACCGCCTCGCCCGCCCAGCGGCAGCCCCTAGGGACGGGGACGGCTCCGACCCCTCCTCCGTCGGCAAGGAGACGGCGAGCGCCGGGCGCTGGCGGGCCCGCCCCAGCTCCACTGCCCTCGGCCCAGCGCCGCCCCCGCCCCGGGCACGGAGCCGCGGTACCGCCCGCCCGCCCCTGGCGGAGCCGGCCCGGAGCCCCGCCCCGCCCGCACACAATGCCCCGTGCAGGCGCTGAGCCCAGCAGGCCGCGGCACCGCCCGGCCCGGGCCCCTCGGCGGCGGTGGGGCTGCGGTCAGTACTCGGCGTAGGACAAGCGGGAGTCAGCCCGACGCGGAATTTTCAGTGCTGGCAGCCCTGCTACGATAAGAGTACTCGTGCTTTGCTCGGTGGAGGTACATCCATGTGCGTGCTGAAAGCGAGTCCAGGGGCTCACAGGTGAATGCTGGCCGCTCGTAGTGCCTCAGGCAGGGGTCGGCTGCCCCCTGGGCCACCAGCGTGCCACCAGTCGTGGAATCGCAGAATATCCAGAGTTGAAAGGGCCCTAAAAGGATCATCGAGTCCAGCTTGGCACTGACATGTATTTTGTTTCCCCTCCCACTCCCACCCGTAATCTGTCCCAGCTCCTGGACACGGACTTTAAAACTCTGTCACGCCAAGACTAACTAAAATAATACAAGTAAAAATGCAGAGAGAAATTCTGTGAAGAGAGCTGGCCAGGACACTCGTCTTGCATTCAGCCTAACTGCCGTAGGACAGGTTGCTGTCAGTCTTAAATCTCCTGCTGAGCACATCATTGTTAAGCTATATAATGGCTCTTCTAAAAGTTGGCTTCTGAAACTCTGTCTTAACCGTAATTTTGCTCTTGTTATTTCCAAAGCAAAGAATATAATTTACTGAATCTCATTCCAAATATGAAAACTGTCTCACAGAGGCTGCCACTGCTTTGTTTCTTCCTTCAAAATGGAGTGTGCAGAACTGGCTCTGTTTGCCACATTTCCTGGTGGCTGCCCAGTTGACATCTGCTGCAGCCATCGCCCTCAGCGTCACCATCAGGGCATGCCTGTGGTACTGACCTCATCCCTGGCCTCTGCTCACTCAGAAAGCTGTCCCTCTCTCAGCAACACCACCCATTGGACATGTAAGAGCTAAAGAGAAAGAATTGTCATCAAAATTTCCAGATGAGGCCTATCAGCCAAGGCCTGCCAGCCTCTAAAACATATCTTCTCTGTTGAGTCTTTCTTTCCTGGAAGAATACTTAAAACAGCAGCAGCAAAAAAAGAGAAAGAGCAAAATGACTTCTTTAACAATCTATAGAGATAAACAGGGAGAAATGATCTTCTTCAGCCTCCCACAAAAGGTATTTGCTGTAGAGATCCAAATAAAGTGATTTTTACTTTATTAAAAGAGGAAAATTTTAGCAATATTTTAAGTGTGTTCCCTAATGATTTAAGAATATGCTAGATACGACTTTTAGGTCACTCTTCTACATTTATGCTTATTGCATACATGGGGCCAAAAGGTAAGATAACAGAAAGAAGCTTTCACTGCTCATCAGTATTTACTTGAGATCCCACAGGCTGTATCTTTGTAATCTATGACTGTAGGACAAATAGTATTTCAGAACACTAGAAAAGTATTCTGATACCCAGCAACAATGTTCAGCACATGTAAAAACTCAGTGGGACTCATTGACATATATATCTCTAATCTTTGAAAGGACCAAAATCAACAAAGGGAAAACTATGGCTGATTGTCATGCTTGAGTTTTATTTTGTTATTTCACACTTCTAAGACCCTCCCTAGTGCAGATAATTACATTCTGTGTACCATATCCTATCACATAGCCTATATGGTAAAGGAAAGTATGCCTATTTATGTTGGGTGCTTTTGTTTTGGCTTGTGGATCTCAAAATCTTCAGTACACATGAACTCATTCATCCTAATAAATGTTCTCACGGTTACTTTTGAGGGAGGGGAGAGGAAGGGAGGGAGAGGAGAATTCAGGCCACAAGGACATAGATCCTGCTTCTCTGTTTTTCTGGTCACAACTGGAATCTCTTCTCAATGACTGAACAAGGCTCCTCCTGCAGACAGGAGGGGCAGAACTCTTGCAGTGGCTTCCATAAAACAGAGTAACTCAAAAGTCACTCTCATTTGTACTTTGGCTGGAGATGTGCTAGTTTAAGTATCAAGATGTTGCATCAGGTTTTCTGACTTTCCTTTTCCATCTATACTCTGCTAAATGCTTTTCCAGGACGGAATCTGACATGATTAATTTTGTTTAAGGTCATACCATCAGTTCAGAGTTGTAGTTAATTGCCTTTTCCATGCAAACTGCCAGTAGGAACAAAATCACAGTACATTTTTGTATCAAGGATCCATTTGATTAAAATGGGCTTTAATACATGCTGTTATTCCCCAGCAGCCATGCCAGATTTGCTCACATACAAATGAAAGTAAATAGGCTGAAAACATCCTGAGCTTTGGGAGCTGTGCTGTATGCCAGCACAACAGAGCCTTTGTTACAGGCAGAGCAGTGCTCTCATAACACAATTACTGCTTCCAGCTTCAGTTTCTGCACTTCCAGAAAAATCAACCTTCAAAGAAAAACAAACAAAGCCCCCATATACTTCTAATGGACCCCAACTCATCGTGGCACTGGTGACACTGACCTCAGGTGCCACCAGGTGTGACAGTGGCTCTCCTGTGCAACCCCACGGCCCTGCTAAACACCACTCTTGCTCCACTTGCCACTGGGCACAGGGAGATGCTGCCGGGCACAGCCTTGCACCAGGCAGGCTGGAAAACCTCCACCTGGAGTGATTTACTTTGCTACCTTGCTTGCTATTTCCTTCCACATCTCCGTGCAACAGATAGGCAATTGTTTTTTCTTTTAGCATGTAAAATGATACAAGTAAAATGAATGTGAGCAGTTAAATTAGTGTAAGCCAGCAATATTCAATGTATTGCCTAGAGATGTAAATTGCAGAACTATCCAATTCATAAATGGTATATACAGAAAATAAGCAAATAACTATATGCAGTGGAACTAGTGTAGACTGGCAGCAAAGAATTCTAAATAAAAAGTGTAGATTGTTTTTTATGTGGAGCTTTATGATCATAACAAGATGGCATAATCACATTCACGGTAAGCAGCAGAGGCATGTACTACTTTAAAACTTTATGTGTTTGTCATACAGCCAGATTCATATTGGCAAAACAGTGGAAAAAAGTCCCTTCTATGTTGATAAATAGTATCAGAAGGTTTGGGAAGTGAAAGTGACAGAAAAACATAAGCATTCAGTGCACATTCAAAACATCACAGAAACAAACAAAAGATCTGCTACAGAACTCAGTGTGTGACCTACCATTCACTGGCTTTTGAAGGTAAGGCACATTCACCTGCTATTAGCATCACGCTTTGAAATGTCCTTCTAAACACAAATAGTAGGTTTAAATCCTGAACTGAAGAGTAATTGTTTCTTCTGAAACAATTACAACAAAGCCTTAAATTGTGCTCTTAAAATGAACCGAAATACGAGTCCCAGATAACAGAAACCCATGAGACTGCATTTAATGACAAGCACAAGCTGAAAGCCCAGTGCTCTGAGTGGGCAGCACCTAGCAGGTTTGGAATGATCTACATTTCATTGTATTCATACTTATCTACTGGAGTGTAAAACAATCTTTTAAATAGATTGGCAATAATTTTGAAGTTCTTCAGTAAATTATTAAAAAAAAAAAAGAGAAAGTCTTTGTTTTATAAAGGTATTGTATGAGTGACATGCCTGTAATGAGAGACAGCAGTATGAAACTTTGCAAGATTGTAAAGAATCTGGGGCATTTTGTGTCTTTTTTTCATATGCTTCTTAGTGTTCAGGTAGAAACAATAAAGCATACCCTGATTTCATCATATCCTTCCAAGTACTAGAGGCTGTTAAATTATATGTCCCACAGCAAACTCTGCAGTGACTTTTATTACTTTAATTACTTTTTATTTTCTATAAAATACAGTCTTCATAACTTGGTCTTTCTTGTATAAAATAAAATAGAAGCCTAAAGGTGAGAAATATTTAATAGGAAGCAAAGCTATCTGTGGTCAGTAACTTGCTTCTCAGTTTTCTTAAACATGAAAATGGTTTCCTCACAAATTTATCTCTTCTTGTGAAGGAGAAATGGTTTCTGGCTGGCAGTAGACCCTGAGCCTCCATGATATGGGGGGAATGCCTTCCTGTCAGCACAGAAAATTGGTCTACAGAGTCTGGCTTGAGTCTTACGTACACTAACAAAGTGTACATCTGAGTGAATCTGTAGCTTCACTCAGAAGGTATGAGACAGCACAATGGACATGGGCATGTCTCAGGTCATGTTTTTGGCTGCAGGGGAAGGAGATGAGAACCACTTTCCCAGTCATGTTAGGTGCTTGTGCCATACCACTGAGCAGGTTTGGTGGGATGTCTACAGCCATAGTGTTGCCTGGTGGCTCAATCTGATCAGGGATTACTGCCATGGTGTTTGCTGAAGAAAAGGAACAGCTGTACTCACCATACCAGTTATCACATGAGGCATAACAGCTCTGAAAAGACATGACTCTGAAATGCTAGCTATAGAAGTAATAGAGAAAGAGTTGACAGTCAGTGACATTTTGAATGACTCCTGTACAAAGCACCTAATGTTCTGCTGCAACCACATCTGAAGCTCCATGCTGCTTTCTTCTGCTTGCACCACAAAAGAAAGAACAGGGATTTTTCTAATGAGACTTGATTACTTAGTGTCTCCCTGTAACTTGCTTGCTCTTTGGCATGAAGCTTATTAGCATTAGCCAGCAGGAGAAGCTGCACTTGGTACAACCACCATTTTTGTTTACATTAGATTTGCTTTTCACTTCCAGATTCAAAATTAACTATTAGCAAAATGTTAACATCACAAAAGAGGTTAGATGGTAATGTATGTCAGGGATCAAGAAATGAGTGTCCTGTACTGTAGCTGTTGCTTCATGTGGTCTTAGCAAAGGGGAAGACAAAGACAGCTTTACAATTTTTGTGTGAATTCTCCACATTGTGTGATTCTAGATTCTAGCACAGTTCCGACAAGGAGATCTTACTGAGCATGTTACTGAGAAAAAAACTTCTGTAGCTTTCTGTAGGGGAATAATTTGGAAAAAGAATTAATTGAAAGGAATTTCCCAATAATATGTTTTCTGTAAGACTAAATAGCAAATCTTTCTATGTTAACAAGAACTGATCAGTTATGGATTTTAAATACATTCTCTGTATAGGTTCCTCTTGATGTAGCTTGGATTTCTAACTTTACGAACAGCAGCTTGCTTCAAGGGTATATACTAGCACTAATCACAATCCGTGTTAGTAACAGTGAATTGAAAGAGGATAAGAAATATGAGCTATTTTTAGAGGCAATAAGAGGCATAGCTCTTCACTCTCAGAGAAAAGCCATTTTTAGGAGTGAATGGATAAGCTGGTTAAAATTCTTCGCTGTATCTGGTAGTCTATGGATCTCCTTAAAGCTAGCTGACTTCGTAGCTTTTAGGTTCATTAAGCATTTAGAAGTTTTACATTGTATCCTTTTGTGCAGAAGAGAGCTTAAGTTATAAAGATTCAATGTTAATGATGTCCAGTTACTCAGCATTCTGTGTTCACCCTGAGTCAGAAATCCTCTTAAAGGCAGAGAGAATGTCATTGCTAAAAACCCAACTATTTTCCCAAAGAGAGTAATTACATCTGTAACTGTAATTAAAAAGTAAAACATCTTGGAATGTGTGGAGTTTATTTCTCACTGACTTATCTAAACTGTGGAGTGCAAGCTTTACTTTAATGCAGTTCGAAAGAGCAGTCTCAAATATAATCAATTACGTTTATCCTTAATGTAAAATATTGGCCAGGATTTTCAAACACATCCAAAAGCCCTGTGAGCCAAATCAGGGGTCATGTTTCTAATCCACAGAGGTGTTTTAAAATCCCACTCATTGGTCCTTGTTTTGTTGTTGTTTTGCATAGTTCACAACTAGTTTATAAACCTCTTCCTATCTTTCTTCTGAACACATACATCAGAAGTCCTGGGCAATCAGGCTGCAATACTCACCTTATTCATGGAGGTCACACACATTACAAATAGGTCGTTCTAGTCATTCAGACCACCTTGAGAATAAAGTACTATTTAAATGGAATTTGAATAATATTGTCTAATCCGAAGTGCTGACCAGTTTTCTAGTCTGAGGCAAGGATTTCTTGAGCTTTTCGTCTTTACAGTATTTGGTGTTATACAATAACTGAAATTTGGATGTGACTGCTGAGTACTAAATTAGGTAGTTGGCACTTCGTATTCTAGTACATGAACATAATTTCAGAACAGCTCATACTGAGAGATAGGAAAAATAGGACAGCGATGAACAAAATCATGCCACAATTTTTACTTAATAAGGTAATGCTGAAAACCTTTAATAAAAAACAAATATTGTTGAAGAACGTTATCACACATTGAGTTACTGTACATAACAAAATTTTACAAAACATAAAAATTTACATTTTTATATGCAAAAGATAAAACTCCCTTCCCTTAGAGACTCATAGCAAATTTTATTTCAGTAAATGATCCTTTCTAAAGAAAACAGTGTTAAAACTCCTCATATTCACTGTACCAGTGATCAGGTTGAAAACCCAATGTACTATGAATTAAACTTTCAGCACTACAAACTGTAAGGAAATTTATCAAATATACGTGGATAAAAGGAAAGGAATCACAGGGAGCACAGTCAGAAGCAGCTCAAATACATGCGTACAACTCCACTTTGAGAGCATGGCAAGGAGGAGAAAACATTTCTGTACTTGCATTAGGTAAGAAAGTTAGTATTAATAATTTTGTTGTATACAAGTTGACTTCTTCTACTGCAACAAATATTGGTGAGTACCTAATTGTTTCAAGAGTATCTTGTGATGGTCGTAAAGGTTTTTAAATCTACTTAACTTTTCAGCACTAAGAGCTACAGTTTAATTCTTTCTTAGTATTTAATTGCTTTAGGTTCAGAGAGGCAGGGTTAGGTGAATTCCTTCCCACAGTTCAGTGCAGGGTATGCAGCTGCTGACTCACAACTATCACGACAAGCTGTCTATACCTACCCATCAAATCTGGCCAGCTGATCTGTGTGGTTTGTTTGGATCCTTTTGCAGCTGCCGTGTTTGTTCTCAGACTTTATGGAAAAGAAACAACTACTTGCAGTATCATGTGCTTGCATCTTTCAGAAAAACTGTGGTGGTCTTTTACAGGTTTGTGTATTGAGCTGGAAGAGGAAGCAGTATTATACCTAAGGAAATGGCCATCTGGAGCTAGGGTTTTTTAAGTTCTGTGCTTCTTTGGTGGATGTATTGCTTGCTAAGTGATGATACTATTTCTGACTTTTATTGCTTACTTCTACACAGGCTCACAATACAGGATTTTTGAAGTGTTTGGTTTAACTGAACCAGAAGTATATTTGGAATATTGATATATTTGAAACAATGCAGCAAACACAGAGCTGTGAGATTGTTTTGCTTATGCATTTTGCAAGAACTCCGCTAGTTTCCCATGATTTTACAAAATAATTGGTTTTCATTAATTCTTCTCCAAAACCCTTTTTCATAACTGTGGCTATCTTAGGTACTTTATCCATAAATACAACATGTGTGCCCTCTAGTTATAAATAGCAACTAAAGCCAGACTACTGTTTGCCTTTTTATTCTAAAAGCAAGTATGTTGCTTATATTTTGCTGCCCTGTATTTATGAATGCCTATATTGTATGAATCTTGAATAAAATAGTGAAAAAAAAAACCGACTGAAAGTTGGTATTCTCAGGACTGGCAAGAAAACATTTGAGTTTTCTGTATCTTGACATTGCAGCAGATTGTCCTAATGAACCTTCCTTCTTAAAATTCATGAGCATGCTAAGTGTGTGCAGTCAAAAGCAGCACGCTTTTAAACCTTCCTGAGGATAAACAAGCCCCAAGCGTTTTCACTGATTGCTGTACCATCCAGGCCATCTATAACCCTTTCACAGAAACATGTCCTTATGCCCCATGGTTGCTGTCAGCAGTGCTGGTGCCAGCTCTTCCCCTATAACTTCCTCAGCATTCTCACTAGCTCAAATCCTTTTCTGAACTCAAACTTGATGGCCTGTTTAATACCTAGAGTTTGCACTTCAGTGTTGCGCCATAAGAGAAGCAAACAGCCTGCTTAGCTTTGCCTCTAGCTAACAGTAGAAACTTCATTATGCATTTCCTTATTTATGTTTCCTCCCTACCTTTCCCTCCTACCAAACATGCTTTGGGCTTAGCTCAAAGTGTTCTCGCTACACCCATTCTGCCTGTCTACTCATGCCTCTGTCAGCCAGAAGATGGCACGTGTCCCTGCATCCTCCCACCTGCAGATAGGCTCTCGTCCGTGGGGGGTCACCTCAGCCAGAGTTTGATAAGCCCTAACTTAATTTGCACCTGCCCCTTCACCACTGCCCTTCTGTTGTGCATTTTAATTTGTGCAGTTACACAGTGAGCCAGGCTGGAGAAATGACCAAAATCAAAACCATCCTCTTTCCCTCTCTGCAAAGTTGGTTTATCCAGTACTTTCACTGAAGGAAGTGTTCATCAAACTGTACTCTACCTTGAGTTAAAAAAATAAATCCCTCCTGTTAAGTCACATGTGCCCTTCCCTCAGGCTACTCAGTCAGTCCATTGTGCCTCTCCTGGTATCAATCCTCTCTTCAAACCTTTTGCTGTTGTCCAACAAATTTGCCTAACCAAGCTGTGAAATTCTTCAAGGGCCTTTGCACTGAGTACAACAGCAAAGTTCAGGGGTACTCCAATATTCCAATTTTTGAGCATGTCAGCCTCTGGTAGCATGTACAGGTTACACCTACACTGTGATGTTTAGTAATACAGAAATGTTTTGACATCAACCAGAATTTGTAAGTTGCACAGACATTTCCCAGGCAGTTATGTACAACTCCTTCCCTCATTCTTCTTAATTTTCAACCCAACGTAGGAAACAACAATTTTTTATAGAAGGGGAAGACAAGCCTTTTCATAATTCTTGTTCCACTCCTGCTAAGCCTCATCAGTACAGTTAGTGCTCTTGTTTCAAGGTGATTACTTATGTATATGAAGTTGCTTAGTTCAGTAAAATATCAGCAGAATTAGATACGGTTTTTCACTGGAATGGAAATCTTGTAATCAGGCCTGTATACGTGGCCAACTACTGACAAGTATCCCTGCTCATTTCACACATTTCTGTAGTTCCAGAACTGTGTGGCAGAACTGAGGTCTGGACTTTAGATCACCTATAAACCATGTTAGTATATGAGTGTTTTAAAATCAGATTTCTAATTACCAGAAGTCTCTTGGAGTAGCACAATGAGCTTTTAGTTGCAGGAAAGATGAGTCAAACTGACAAATCTGGCTTTGGATATCTCTGTTCTGTAAAGCATACATTAGAGTTCAGATCCAACCTGCTCTTACCAAAGGCAGTTTACTTCCCAGAGCCAGTGTACGGGATCCATCCCAGATCATAACTGAAAATTCTCCCAGGGAGTAGGACACAGATACGCAATTTTCAACATTTGCAGCAGTTAATCAGCAGCAAAGCTAAGCAGAAAACAAACAAAACCCTAAAGTCTTTCTGTTGTTGTAGTTGGTAAATAAAACATTGTATTTGGATTTAATCCACATTATGCTTCAAAATTCCCTCCCGCCCTTGAATAGATTTCAAGTTTTTCTATTCTGCATTTTCATTAATATCCTTATTTTTATCAGTGGCCACCATGCATTTTTTCAATTACATTTTTAGGCTTCTCTGGCAGAGCATGCCTCCAAAAGTTGTTAATAAACTACAGTATCCTGAGTGCTGAGCCACTATACAGTCTTTTAAAAATACAATTTGCATTTCTAATTTCAGATTTAAATGCAAAAATGTAGATATTTCTCTTTGCTTTGCAAAAGTCTTAAGACTCTCCATTTAAGGAATCAGAACCAAAATTTCTAAAACATGCAAAATGTTTACCATTTTTTGCAGTAAAAGGATTTAAGTTTTTTATATGATCATATTCTCATTTTTGTTATTATATTAACAATAAACACCAGTAATAATATATATATATAACAGGTGTAACAAGGTTACATCCAATCATAAGGAAACTAAACAACCTACAAGATTATTTTTACATATTAAATCAATAAACCAGCTCTGTTTATTGGTAATAGAAACAGGATGCATGTGGTTATTTTCTAAATAATTATAATATAGGAATTATACTTTATTTTTATATTCTAGCTACATATAAAACAGAACACTTGCTTGCCAACAAATTTCACATATTTTTTGCTGCAGAGGAAAATTATTTAACAGTAGTATTGAAAGCTTAGGTGCCTGTAAGCCATACTAGTGAAAACTCACTTTCTTTTTATTGATCTAGAGGTTTTCAGTTTTTCAGGAGGCTGCAAAAATGTTCACACAGGAATAAAGGGAAACAGCAGTTATGGTCACATTATTTATGAACCGTGTAATAAAATAAGGCTGATGTTGGCTCAACTTTCATTTTGGCATTTCTTAAAAACAGCTATACATGAGAGTACTGCACAAGCATCATGCAGTTTTTGTTTATTTGGGTTGTTTTAAAAGAAGAATAAAAAAATAAGTACCTTTACAGTAGGAAAGCTGCAATGGTGGAACCTTGTGCACAGGAGAGGAAGGTGTGCTAATGAGCTTCATGTTGTGTGCTCAGATCCCTGATAGAGCAGCAAAATGATAATCCTTTCCTGTGCAGCACAGGAAGATATCACTTTCAATCTGGACATCAACATGAGAAGTATAATGACAATTCAGAGCTGGTGCTGATAATTAGGAAGCTAGAGGGACTGATCTATGAGGAAATGGCATTGATTAAAATTTGCATTTAGAGCACTTTCTCGAAGAGGATCTCAACTGCTGTGCTGTTGTTAGACCAGCATTTTCAAAAGCAAGCGTTGAAGGGGTTGCTGTGCTCCTGGGGCCTCCAGTAGTCAGCAGATTTTCTGAGCAGGTGTTTAACAAAGCCAAAGCCTGCTGAACACCCTTGTGCTAAATACTCTGGGAGGAAGTGGTGGGGATTTAGCTGAAGCACCAGACACATTACTTTTATTTGTGAAAACATTCAGGCAGCCACTTCACTTTGTTTCCAGCCAGGTGCCCCTGATTTAAAAAGCTCAAAGGCATAAATAAAGTGACAGGAGTGAAGAGTCATTAGGATTGCATAGGCACTACTGGTAATTCTGCAAACTATGTCCCTTGGAACCTCCAACAGAAAAACAAACCAAAAGAAGCTCTCTGCCACTACTTCCCCCAAACCCTCAGCCAAAAAATTGAATAAAATTTGACTGACTATGAATGGCACCACAACAGATGAAAGAATGTGGAAAGAAAGAAGTGACTATTGAGATGTTTGGATCAAATTGGAGGAAATTGCAATTCAAAGGGTAGTTGCATCAACCACTGGTTGCAGAATCACATCCTCCCCTAAAGGTACATGGAAAGAAGAACATTGTGGACAGGGAAGATGCAGATATGTGATTAGATAGAAGAGATAGCCACATTCTCAAAATGGTGAGTGAAAGTCACTGAGAACTTTCCATGATTTTGCTAAAAGCTATTGGGAAGTCAAACATCTATGAAAAGGATGAACTTCAGAATGTCCTGAAAAAATAATTCATTTAGGGATCAGCCAGGCTTCTGACAGATTTATGCTGTCCAAGTCATGCTCCCATGATTTCTCCTACACTTACTCTCTTCCCCCCACCAGTAAATACCTCCAATTCCTCCCTGGGTTCCTCTACTTGTTACACAGAGCTGTAGTAGAAATGTTAAGCTTGGATGAGCGAAGAATGAATGGGAGTGCCTGGAACAAAGGGCAGGAGAGGACATAAGGGCCCACATGTCGGGACCCAGCTTAGCAGGTCATCAGAATCCCAGGAGATCTTTGTGGAGCTTTTAAGCATACCCAGGTTAGGAGACAAAGGAGAGTGAGTAAATCCTGATGACTCATAGAGACTGGAAAGGATGGAGAGGCTGACTGTCAGCTTCTAAATGGTGTATAAAAGGCATATCCAAAATCAGCACATGAAGCTCATTGAGAAGATTGGAGAAACTGTAGAAAAGCTCAGCATGCAAATGCAAATCAGCTCAGCTAACAGAAGTAACTACTACAAAAATAGAAAGGTTTTATAGAGCCTTTACATTGTTTTCCATGGCTTATTCAGTGTAATAAGTAATTTCTATTAGTGGAAATGAAGACATTGCAAAGCATTATGAGGTAACCTTGGAGAAGGAGAGTTCAGCCTCAGCACACAAGCAGAGCTTTGCAGTGAGATGGGTCTTTACACCCTAACATAAGTCCAAGGCAGCTATGGCTAAGGCATAAGCACATATATCAGAAGATCTAGCCCAAAAAATGAATTTGTGCTGCTGCTAGTGAATATATATTGCTTTTATTTTGAAACAGATGCATATAGGTCATTGCTTCAGTGAAATACACACCACTTCAGTAATAATTTTCAAATCTCCCAGGTTCTCGTAATTTAACCATTGTTAATTATTTAGCAATTATGCTGATGAAAGGTTAAAAATTATAGCAGAGGCATTTCTTCAGACAGGGGAAGGAGAAATGGTTTAAAATTAAATCCTTGCATTTGGTGCTTAATGGTAATGACATGCTATTTTTGTATTATTGGAAGTTACAGTTGATTACTTAGAAACTTTGGAACATTGGAAAGTGGGCTAGAAAAGTATACTGAGCTAAATAAAAGATGAGTATTCTCTACTGTGAGATTAGTACATGGAAGAGGCCTACAGAAAAACAGTTTTATAAATTAATATCTTGGTGACCACTGAAAACCACAATGTGTGGTTTATATGTTGGGGTCCATATTTAAAGTAGGCAGAGACTACAGATAGAAGTGTTAAGAGAAACTTGACCTTTCTAAGAACTAACAAGCTATATTTTCATATATTACTAATGCAGTAAGCCATGAATATTTAAATGAAAAATAAAAGTAAGTTAAGTCAGTACTGGGTGTAGGATCTTTTAAAAATTCTACCTGAACTACCAGTAACTTCTATTAAGTTGAAGATTTTCTTCTCCTATTTTTGAAATTTAGTATAATTTAAAGAGCTTAACTACCACATGTCCTATCAGCCGTTTCAGATTGCAAAAGCAAAAATGTGATCTATTGAATTTCTCCCACAAGCTACTATCCAGGGTCGATGGGGATGCCTATATTTCATGCTTTCGTTCCCCTCTTTAAAGGAAAGTTAGAACAAATGAGCCAAGCTTTATGCCACAAAATGAGTAACTCCAGAACATTTCAGAGCAAGAGCAAGAAAGCATCACAAAGCCATCAGGGTTCCTTGTGAAGAATATCCTGTCAAACACCCACACTTAGAATGAGGAAGATGCATTATAATCACCTTTACCAATTGCATTCCTAGCCCCAGAGGGAAGTAGGTGGGAGGAATGCAGCCTGCTCATACAAATTGGTCTCAGATTGCCAGTCACTTCTGGTGCCTCATTGTTGATGTTATACAATCTCCACTGAAGGAAGAGCCACTCTTTTGAGTATGGCAGAGGCATTTAACATAATGCTGCACTCCATAAACAACTGTGAGACAGTTGATGACCTTGTGCTTTTTACAAGTAGCTAGAGCATGTATTCAAGCTGTAATAAGAGGAGAGGTATCGGAACATATAACTTAAATAAGAACAAGTCTGAAGATTCAATGATGCCCTGCAGTAAATGGAAGTACATGGCAGCATGTGGGACTTCTCACACCTTTCTGAGTATTTATTAGAACTTACTATCAACTGAAAAATACTTCAGGAAATACCATGTTTAAGAAGATAGGAAAATACAACCCTTCTGTCAGGGTTTTAATGGCAGCAAAATATATGAGTTTTAAGTTTGGAAGTTTCTAGTAAACATCAGTTTAAATATATACCCTTGAAAAAAATATAAACCTGAAAACTAAGTGAGCTAATTATTCCCATTTGCAAATGGCAGATGAACTTAAATATTGAAACAATATTTCACTGAAGCAGGGAAGAAGTGGTAAGGGAGAAGGGTAGTATTTAATGCTTGCTTTCCAGAAGTGCAAGCATATTATTTATATTCCTTCTCTTTCATCTCTTGTGGTGGGCCCCAAGGCTGTTTTTCTCATCCTACAGTAACACCACAGTCTTGCAGGTTGTGGCTGTTGGGCTGGGGGGATATGTTACCTACACTGCTGAGGAGGCAGGCAAGGCCTACAGCTTCTGAAGCTCCACAGGTCCGATGATCATTTCCATCTCAGCTTGTGGCCATCTCTGCTGGTGGCTCTTGCCCCTTGCCTCAGCTGCCCTGTTGCTCCAAACGGCCTTTGCAGCTCCAAGCTCGTGTGAGTAATCACTGCTGCTCTGCTATTGGCACCTGCTCCTCAGTTCCCTCTGCTCTCCAGCAAGAGCCTGTAACACACAGGGCTGCACAGAGGTTTTTGCTGTTCAAAGGGGGCTTACAAAATAGACTTCCTGTCCTGCCTTGTCAGTCTACAACTTTTGCTCTCCAAACCGCTTTTGCATGAGCTGATTTGCCCAGATGTACGCCCAGTACTGCAACTACACAATTTCACTCGTGTTATGATACATCTGCCTATTACAAAGAGAAATATCTCACCTAGTACGCCAGCAGCAAACCGTGTCTCAGAGCTGCCCCTTTGCTCCCCTCCTGTCACCAGATGTTAATAGAGTCTTCCTCCTCTTCTGGCAGGAAGGCAGCTCTTCCCTTCAGGCCACAGCCATCAGGACTGCATTTGTCTAAAATGAGAGAAGATTGTAGCTGATCTTCCTGGTTCTCTCTTGAAACAGCAAAAGAGCAGATAAAAATAAATGGGCTGACTGAAACCTTATGTGAACATAAATTGTGATGTAGATTAAGAAGTCAGTTTGGTCATAACAGTAGGCAGAGCTTATCATTACGTTTTGTTTCTTTTAATGGAAACTTTCTACTGCATTTATATGAACAGGGTTATTTCTTTTAAGCTGAACTGTGTGTGTATTTCTCTGTGTATTTACAACATTCAGAAATCCAGGGCATATATATCTGCACAGCACCATATCCTTCCTTTTTGTTTGGGTTTGGTTTGGTTTCTGAGGTGTTTTGTTTTGTTTGTTTGTTTGGGTTTTGTTTGTTTTTTATGTATACTGTACACCCCAAAATTTCTCAAATTTCTGATAGGTATTTTTTAAATTTCTTGCCTGCTTCTTCTTTCAGTGTTCATCAACTGTGAATATATCCCTCATCCTTATTGAGACTCAAAAACTATCACCCATTTTCACTCTAGATACTATTCCCACTTGAGGTTGGGTTTTTGTGGGTTTGGCTTTGTTGTTTTTTTTTTTTTTTTTTTGCTGTTGTTGTGGCATGGTTTGTTTGGGGTTTTTTTTGAGATACAACACCTCTAGAATCAAAACAGTTACCCATTATCTGGGAGACATTAGACATTAGTAAGTGGATAGCACTGTTGTTCTGAGATCATCTAGAGCACATACACATGCATGTAGCAGTTTCAGGTGAGGTTTGTACATTATTGAATTTATCAGTGTAAATCTGTGGTAGAAGTCACCTTCCAAACAACAAGCTAGCATTACCTGCTGAGAGGTTTCATGGGTGAGGTAATGTACCTAAAATGGATCCCATTTATAGGAGCATAGAAATGAATCAGCCTATAATTCAGGGAAAAATAACCCTGGACCTCTGTTATCTCTACCCTTGGTATCCATGTGCCTTTGAAGGTTCCCAAGCCTCCCAGATTAGCACTGCTGGTAAGCAGGAGAGCCATTGGTGTAGTCAGTAATAAAGTTTTCTTCTCCTCATTCCTCACAGCTAGGTTGGAGCAGATCTAAAGTATCCTCTCGGCCACAAATTACTGTCTAAACACAAACTACTAGTCAGCACTTTGGAAAAGGTGCTGTGAGTGGCTTTTAATCTATTTCTCTCTCCCCACACATTCTATTCAAACATTTTCTATTTGTCTCATAACACATAAGGCTTGGCAGTCTTCGCAGTATAGAGTGAGGTTGAACTATTTCAAATGCCCACAGGACTTCAATTATTCTCCTTGTGCTTCTGCAATGATTAATGCTTTGGAAAACACAGTCACACTGCTATGGCTGGAGCAGGCGTGCAAATACCCACATGTCTGCAGGCAGCTGTAACCCAAGGCAGGAGCAGAATCACTAATGCTCTGCTGACCACAGTGCCCAGTCAATAATCCATGGCAAAAGCATCACAAGCTATACAATAGATCATGGGGGTAGATATTGGTATTGCTAGCAGTGGGATCCCTCAATGCAAATCCAATTTTTGAGAATTTGGAATATTCGGAGTTTTGTTTTTCAAAGCACATACTCGGTATCTGCACAGTAAAAATCTGAAAGAGAATTTGTTGGATGTATTAATTAAATAAATAACATGAATGTAAATGTTGATGTCATTATAAGGATTAAAAATATACATAAGATTTTCATAAAGCCTACAAGGAGTAAAATCATATGTGCCTGAAGACTTGTTAAACTGTATCTGCTGAATAAAAGTATGAATTACAGAGAATCCTTCAGACTCTTATATTTTTCACAAATCTGTGATTTAGTAGCAGTGAAAGACAGATGGAAGAGAGAGAGAGCCATATGTTTTTGAGGGCACCTAAAGGTAGCTTTGCACCCTCAAGCTGCATTTGGGATAGCATAGTAACACAGCGGCTTGAAGGCAAAGTATTTTTCAGTTTGGTTGTGCAATCCATAATTCTAGTGGTTAATTTGTTTTTATTTTCTCATTTTTGCATTTTCTCTTATTTTAATCTCTTTTCTGATGCTATTCTCTATTTGTCCTTTCCAAAGCTATTTCTTTCCTCTATGATCCAAACTTTTTCACAATCCTTTCCTTCTCTCTTATTCCTCTTTGTTTCTTTTCTCAAATTTCTTCCTTTATTATTTTCACTTCTCTTCTTCCCTCACGTTATGTTTTTTATCCTTTGTTTGTTTCTTTTTTGTGCTTCTTAAGCCTCAGAGAGTTGTATGGCTACTTCTTGAGTCTCTTTGAAAATATTTGCTTCTTTGCCAGCTGCCTTTCTGCATTGGCCTCACCTACATCTGATTGCTTGGATGATAATTTATTGTTAGGTTGTAGAGAGGCCAAGCACACTGATAAGTTGAACTCACATATACAAACAGAGATAACTCTGACTAGATTCTTTAGCTGTAACTGATAGTTTAACACCACACTGTTGGTTTTAAGGACAGACTCCTCATGAGCACAAGAAGTCCTCCTAGACATCTCTTCTACGAGTTACCATTTGCTTGTAGTCTCCCTAAAGGACTCACATTTCTTTTCTGGTATGATGGCATCATGTCTCTGAAACTGCTGGCATTTCTACAAATATATTTGCTCATGGAATGACAGCCACAGGCAATTCTGATAACACTAAACTAGCAGGAGACTGCAAATAGTGTGCTTGTCAAACACCTCCCAGTCCCACTCCCTTTCTCTGAATGTTCAGGCAAGGGAATATACTTTTTCCTCCTTTACTTTTCTGTGATTTACATTTTCATTGCTAAATCTATTACAATGTCCTGTTTATCTTGGACTGTGGCATCAAGTTCTTTGTACATCTTATTCCCTGCAGGAATTTCCCAGGCAAGTATTTCCCCACTGCACCTATTTGTTAAACAAAGACAGAAGATTCCTCTAATGCAAAAAAGTAGTGACTGTCCTCAGAGAAAGACAAAATCCTTCTGAAGAATAATTAATTTTCTGGATACAACTCAACAGAATGCTACTGTGTGTGTGAACACATGTTAGCAAGAAATAAAAGCTTCAAATCATATAAGCTATCTCCTAGCTGATTGGAATAATCAGAAAAAAAAACCCAGTTCAACATATTTTGAAGTTCTTATATACCATTAGTTCAAGCCCTCACCCAGGCTTTCTGGAACCACTAAACATATTCCCTGAGAGACCTTTTAAATTGTTCCCTGCTTCCAAGCACTGGATTCTTGGGGCAGGGAAGAGAGATTACCATTAATAGAGAAACACAGCCTCAACCCAAATACTGCTGCCAGCAATGTGTTTATGATGATACATAATGCATTCCCCTAAGCTAGTGTTAGAAATAGTCCATTATTTTAATTTACCACTCACCAGAAAGAGCATGCAGGAGGCACATATGCTTTTACCTACCACTTCTCTGTTTGGTGCATGGTTTTTATCATGTAGTACTGTCCAAGAGGGCTCACAGAGAGGCTTCAGGCCCTTGGGAACACTGCCCAGCCCTGTCCTTCAGTTCAGCCAACGATGACCGTTTCAGCTCTGTTTAGCTCTGTGACAAAAGAGGCTCTCCTGGAGCTAATCCAAAAGTGCCATCATGCTCTTCAGCTTCTGGAAGACACTTCACTTTCTTTGCAGTCCTGCTGGAGAAGGACTCCAAACTGAATCCTGCATTAACTTCAGTTTTGCTATTCAAACCCATTTTTAATTTGTTTCCTGTTATGATGGTTCAAGAACATCAGTGGGGAAGGGCTGAGTTGAAAGTTGATGCAAATGAAGCTTTCTGAGGGCTGACTTTTCCCTGTGTGCCAATAACTAAAAGTAGAAAGCACTTCTCTGTGGTTTTACGCCATCAGGAGTTCTGGGTAAATAGTTTATGCAGATGGGTTAGCTCCCTGCCCATTATTCTCCCTTTTAGTGAGAGATGAGAGTCATGAAGATTTGGGGCATGGGGCTTAAATGAAGTTTTATGAAGTAATATTTTTCTATTTTAGAATAATACTCGTCAGAAGGAAAAACAAACAAAAAAATAACAGGAGCAAAGATTCCCACAGCTGCATCCAAGTATTTTTAGAATCTCATTATCCCTCCAGAGTTACCATAATGTTGACGATACTGTGCAGAGGTGCAAAGTTCTTTAGCTGAATCACTCTGTTATCAGATGCTATGCGCTCTATGAAAACAAAGTTTCTGTTGATTCAAGGTCAGGCAAGTTCCATCAATATTTGTCTCTTACTGACTAGTCCAGAAAGTGCCTCCAAGCTGATCAACCACAGGTACATTTGAGTGCATTCTCTTCAATTTCCTCAAACATATATAGTGCTTACTTCCCTTTCTTCACTTCAGCATTCCCATGAGACACGAGCCTGCTTCCTCAGTATCCTCCCTACCTTGGTCTGTATCACCATTTGTGATGTCAAGAAGCAGGATCAGCTGGAGCATCCTGGGCTGACAGAACATACTCTTATCCCCACGTGGCTCTGCACCTTCTGGTGGCATGCCTGTGAACAGTAGTTTCCACATTTCTTTGGAAAAAAAGAAATTCTGGTAGTTCTGCTTAGTGTCCTTCTGTGCCATATAATTCTTTTTGAGGTCTTTCCCACCCTTATTTTTTCAATTCTGTTTTGACTCTGTGGCTTCTTCCCTTAGCATAAGGCATGAGCTTTTAGTGGCAAGTGTTTCTCAAGCCCACTCATTCTAGGAATTTTCTAGCGGGGCATCAGGATTTTTTTCAGCTGTTACACTGCATACATTCTCTTTCCCACTTTACAAAAATACTGAGATTAGTAATTGCTTTATCTAATCTTATCCTTTCTAACCCACAAATTTGTAATCAAAAGTATTTGAGAAACAGCTGAATGGAGTCCAGAGGCAGGGCATATTTGATTAGGGCTGGCACTATGTAAATATAGCTGCACTCATTCTGGGCCCCATCCAGACTGAGTCTTGTGGATTTACAGGCTCAGTTCAGCCTGGTGGTGTTTGTATCATATTGTTTTGCACACCTAGGAAGTACTATGACTATAGGTGTGCATATCAGCCCACTATTTAGACAGTAGCCTCATCTCCCTGCTTCACTTTCAGAGTTGCTTTTCTGTCACTGTCTCAATACAGTAGCCGTCTTAATTTTTCTGCACATTTAAAACTGGGTCTGACTGTTAGCATTCTGTTAGCATATCTGGCTCTTTTCCTTTAAGCCACTCCTAGCCCAGGTTTCTGGTCTTCTCTCCCTTTCTGCACAAGACAAGTGCTGCATAAGTTGGGACAGTCAGCATCTCTTAGAGATGCAGTTGTATAGCTTGTGCTGGGCTCCCTCACTGATGCCTACTTCTTACTCTACCATCAGCAATAGGAGATGATTCCTTTTCAAAATATTCTTCACTGAATTTATTAAAAATGTCAACTGCCATTAACTACTAGTCATAAGAAAGGTGTACCTACACACTAGTCTGAACCATAGGAACTAATGGGAATATGAGTCCCCTGCTTAGTAGATTTATCGTAATGGAACAATTTTAATCCCTCTTGAGCAAAACTGGATTTCAGCCAGTTTAACCAACACACAAAAGATTCTGTACCTAATTAGTCGGTCTTTGTAGTATTCAGACCCCAATAAATATTAATGTGATGTCCTAAAGAATGAGGTTTATGTTCCTGAATCATACACTTATTAAATCAAGATCTGACCTTTCTGGAGATTACATGGGCAAACTCCTTCACTCTCTGCAAACACAGGCAAAAATCAATCTCCTGCAAGCATGCCCTAAGAGAATTCAAATGCCACATCCTACACTTAATGGACACATTTGATTAAACTGAAGACAAAAAGACAAAATAAATGGAACCGTCCTAACCTAGATACAATAAATTAAGTACTAACAAAATATCCAAAATATGCCATTTATTAGTTTTGAATAATGTCAACAATTACAACTCTACTGTTTTTCCTACACTAAGAGAACAGTCTCTCTCTATATAATTGCTGCTAAAAATCTACATCAAAATCCTGCTGCAGGTACAAAATAGCACACACCCAAATTAGTAAATGCTAAAATGAAATCTATCAGTAGAGCAATCATTTGCTGATGTATATGAATTCTGTTATTTTCCTCTCAAATTAATAATCAATAGGTATTTTAACTCTTACATTTCACACACAGTTCTCTTACACAGAGAAGCAACTGATAACAGAGATAGGTGTTGTGCCTCACATGGACCAGTCAGTAAACTACAGTACTGTCTGCCAAGAGGTGACACAGAACAGGCAAAATACTTGGTGTAGAGATTCCTTACTACCAAGAGCACAACGAGGTCTGCAATGCTCAGGGAAATTAATTCAGAAAGGACTACTGTGACACTTGAATAACATGCACATTATCTGTGAGGGGCCACGCAAATGAATCAAGAGCTTTCATTTTGCCATGAGACCCACATGCATTATGTTCCCATAAAACTTTGGCTAAAGTGGAGTACTGTACTGAAAAAATCAAAGAGAAACTTGCCAGCCTTCAGGGGTAGAAATTTTAGAACTTAGCCAGTGAAAAGATTCATGATTTACCCAGAAATATCTACAGAAGCTGATAGAAATCAGAGTCCATGATCTTGCAAATTCTGGCCTATTCTATTTTAGTATGAGTATGCTGTCAAGAAAATCCCACCTCACATGCCACCAGTGTGACAAGACTGCCTGTATGTCATATCCTATGTGCATATAAATCTCTGGGACAGGTAGTCCTATGGTGGTTGATGCTGCTAAAATAATCCATTTGAGAATAATGCACTCCTCACAAAAACTTTCTACCATCAGTTGACACAATGTATACATGGCCACAAAAATCTGGCATAATAAAAACCATCTTTTATCAGGCTATCATTACTTTCAGTATAATTTTTATTATGCTGAAGTATTTTTTTTACTTAAAAAGAAAGACCACCACAGTAAGCAGATATGCCTATTGCACATCTGCAGCAATACTGCTACAGTTACTTAGCAACCAGTAAGAATTAAAAAAAGAAATCATGTAAAGGAAGAGAAAAATTGGAAGCAAATTGAGTTGAATAAAAAAAAGCAAATTCCATGTTAACATTCAGTGTGCATAAATACATGGGGCTGTCTTTGCTGCATGCATCAGCAACAGTTGCATAGTGTTAAATCAGCCTATTAAAATCTAAAATCAAAGCTCAATCTAACTTAGATTTGAAGATGTCTTATCTCCCACCTTATGACTATATCCTCTTCTCTGTTTCATATTACATTAGAAAGGCACAACAAAAATGAAGAATGCTGTGTTGGCCAAAAGTTTGTGTAGGTGAGTACCATCTCCGGCATTGAGAGGAGAAAGCAACCTCATCTGGAACAATTTACAGGGAGTGAAATTCTGCTCCCTGTATTCAATAAGAATCACCACAAATATTCATGAGCCCTCTGCAGGATCAGAAACTTGGCTGCTGCAGAAGAAAGCACAGAGACATGTCTGCTGGCCGAAGGGTTTCACACACACTCTCAAAATCTGCTCAAATGGACAGACACATCATCTCCTTCTCCCTTGACTGGGTCGCTCTCCTAACTCACAGATCCCTACCAGCTCAGGTAGCATTTAAAGGTTTCTTTGATTCACCATAAAAGGTGAAGATTTAATGTGTGTTCTGGCATGGAACAAACATAACAAAATTTCTATATGTTGACCAATCATACATAGCTTTTTGGCCTGACTTTTATAATTTAGGAAGGAAAGAATCATATTCTGAAGGAAATTAAAGTCTTAACTACTAAAAGTAATGATGCTATGAATAATCACTTAGATTCTCAGCAGGAGGTAATTATGTTTATGGTGATTTGCAAAATTTAGCAAATTTAGTTTTCTTTATAAGACAGTAGTATTCCATCAGGATGGCATAATATATATTACCTTCCAAGGCAAGAAGACTCTTAAGTAAAAAATATCAGAGACCAACATGCATTTCTGTACTTAATTATTACATTATTTTTTACAATGCATTTCAGAAAAGTGCTGGCAGTTACAATTCATTGATCATTTTCTATGGAATCAAATGCATCAAAATGAAAAAATTAGTATTTCATTTAATGTTTCCCACTCAAGTACTCTTTTGAAAATAGAACTTACAAACTTACTGGGCTTTGTTTTCATATTTGTTTGCAGGTAAAAGCAGTTCAGGACAAAACATCCCTCAAAAACTCTCAATTAATTTAATTTTTTTTCAAAACCTTGGAACAAAAAAGGGATTCTGAGCTGGGCTTCTCTTGGTCTAAAATTTCAGTTAAGCATGAACCATTCAAAAGGGAAGCTTTTTTTTTTAACAGAAAAGTTAGGAAATATTTTAGTTTGACTGATGCTAAACAGTGTAAGAATTGCCTTCATCTCAGCTCTGTGCAATCAGTTTGATTTGAATGTTCCTTTGCACTTTGCAGAAGAAACAGCTCTCCACGAAGTTGCTGGTGCTAACAAAGTACCCAGCATCAATGTCTGTTTGCTGCTCTTATCCCAGTCTGTCACTGCCAAAAGAGGGTCTCATTGCCTTTGCACTTTAAAAATGACAGAGTCCTGCACAGTTTGTCTTGGAGAGCATGGAGTGCCATACAACGTTTCATTGAAGTGGAAAGTTGTGATTTACAGCAAGCGGAGGAGTGGAACAGGACTGCAAAAGCTTAGATGAGAATTGTATTTTAAGAGGTTGAGGAGTATAAATACATAACCATCTCTTCATTCAGTCTTTTAAACACTGCAAGAATTGTCACTGAGGTAGTGTAGGTGTGGAAGGCTGCCTGCATATTCTCTATAGCAATGGCAAACATGAAAGTATTACTGTCAGACTGAACAGAGCAGGTCGAGTGCTTCACAACAGGCACAAGTAACTGACAGATTGACTTCCAGTGATTATCTCATTCCTATAAACCTCTAGCCACTTGAATGAGAGATCTGTCTTATGACTGCATTTTTATTTAAATCATGCATTTTCTACCCCTCCTACATAATCATATGAAGGTTTTTTATAGAATCTCTATTTTTCCTTTTGTTACTTGCAGCTGGATTAATGTTTATAAAAATCCTGAATGGTCTGAAATTGAACTACATTTAATTCCAAGAAAATAGAAATAGGCCTCTGTATAAACAGGTAAATAAAATACCAACATCCTAATGGAAAACAGATGCTCTCACTAGACTACTGAAGCAAAGAGGATGATTTGAGTTCCAGGCTGGTATTCTGCCAGTCATGTTTGAAGTCAAGACTACCTGCAGCTGGTTTTCCTCCCACTCTTTAGTGAGAGTTCATTATCTCTTTTTCACATCTACTCCAAACCTTTAATTAAGACAAGGATACAATAGACTGTTAGACTTTCCTACTTTAGACTTGCCTCTTCCCCTTCAGTGATTCATCACCTTAGTGAGACTTGCTTATAGAGCATATAACTCAGAGCGCAGTTTTTCTGTGCAATGAGCTAAGCAGACTGACCTCTGTCGTGGGGAAGGGATGAAAATTACCTTCAAAACAGCCAGCCAGATTCATAGTTACTTATGGCCATACAGAGGTGGCAATGCCACACCGCAGGGAAAATGGGACAAAGCGAGAATCCTTCCTTTGCTCAAGAGGACAGGTGGAGATACCACCTCCTACTAACTCCTGCTTGGTAGGAAATTTGTTTGCTGGTGAACGTGGCAACCTCTAATGGTACACAGGATTGCAGGAGGGCAAGAAGGCAGACTGAGCAGTGAAACTGCTACTGCCTTGTTTGGAACCCTCTGAAAAAAAGCTTCTCTGGGAAGCTCAGGAAGAATACAGACCTTAAAACTATCACCTAGACACACATCTGTAGGCAAGTAGCAGACAAAGCTAATTTCTAGACTTGCAGCAAAACAGTCTCTCTCAGTCAAGCCAAGCTATTTTTGTGCTGTCAGCTCTGAAGTAAAAAAAAAGGCAAGATAAGCAAATGACATTATATTCTGATAAGTGTTAATTACCAACTAAATATATAAAAATTTCATGGAGTTTTTCTACCCAGGTATATTACATTCAACAATGAGAATGTGATTTCAACTTCATTAAATCAAGAAAAGGGAAATTGCATGTCAATTATTACAATGAGAGATGTGTCCAAGCAGCTTGACTTGGACCAAAACCCAGACAATAACTGACACAAGACTACTTCCCAAAGAACCAGCATAAGGACACATAAGCAGTATTCTGAGATGTGTTACTTTGAACCAGCCCTGACTACACTTCCAGCCAGAAGAGTCTACAGGAAATTACTTTTCTTATGGCACAGAGGCTTAGGCAGGGTTCCACCCCAGAAATGCTCATTTTAAGTTTTAGTTTGCAAAAATTCTATAGACAAGAATTACTTTTCCTCTTCATGTTGAGTTGACACCAAACCAGGCAAGTCAATACTTCTAAAGAAATAACAAGTCTATTAATAAAGTCCTGCTCTTTATCCTTCTGTTCAAATGACATATAGAGTAAATAATATTGCTGCTTCTGTGCATTTTCAGTATGAGCATGGTCAGAGAGAATAATACTATCAAAGACGAAATGAAAGTGTCAGGGTTATTTTTTCCTTCTCAGGCCTGAGTGGCAACTTTCCTGTTTTCCTATAGAAACGCCATGAGATACACAAAAAGCAAACTGACAACATACCACTACTATCCATGAAAAATATTACAGTGATCAAACCATTATTCTGCTGGAGGCAATGTGCCTGAGTGAATTGTTAGAGACCTCATGTCAGTTAAATGCAAAGAAGCACAACTCATTCCACTATTCATCAAATATATATTATACAAATGGAAAGCCCTACCTGGCTCAGTAAAGATCCATCTCTAGAGCTAATTATGTTCCCAGTGGAAAACTATTCTACTCTGGCTCCTACCTTTAAGTGAAGGACCATTTGGAGAGATGGCAGGGGAACAGCAGAGGATCTGGTCTTCCTGAAATCACGAATTGAGATAAATCTGATTGTGTAGTCTAATCCCAATAGTGAAAGATGAAAGAGCCTCTTCAGAACTGGAAAAAAACCCAAAAAAAGTAAAATTGTAAATGCTAAAAATCGATCGCAATTTCAGAGAGGGGAAGGTATTATCTCAGAATGAGTGAATGAGGATTCAGGAGGGCATGATGTTGAAAGTGCAACTCTTTACTATTTTGTATCTTATAAAGCACAGTGCTAGAAAGATTGGTGAGGGGGCTCTGTAAGCAAGTGAATGCAAAGCGCTGAGTCAGACTAAAAATCTACACCGGATGAAGACCTGAATGATTATTGATAAAGACCAAGAGTGAATGACAAGTAAGAACAGATGGAACCAATTTCAATTACCAATGGAAAAGGAGGATAAGATTTGATGACTCCAGAAGCCATAGGAAGAATCCCAAAAGCTGGATGGGCAAAAGCAGGCAGGTCTTTCTGTGGAAGAAAGATGCAAGCATGGTGCAGTATTTACACAGAGTGTCACCACTATTATTATTTATTATCCTCTATTCTTTTCTACAATTCATTTCCCTTCAGAAGCACAAAGGTTATTTCTTACATCAACTTATGTGTCACATGGTAAAACTGTAGGTTTTCTGGGACAGGATCTTTTTCCTGTGTGCAAGCAATAACGAGCACAGTGGTGGCCTAATTGCTGACTCAGGCCACTTGAAATAAAAATACTACTAAGAAATACTGTGGGGGAGATTGAGGAGTGATTCAGCCTAATGTAGAAAAGCTGATGCTTCAGCCTCACACAGAAGTTTTGCTTTCCCAACACTACAATAAAAGCAAGAGGGCTTGCTAGGTTGGCATTTAAACTATTTACAACCATTTTCTTACATTGTTTGTGTTTCATGTAAGACACTACATTTCTTGTCTGTTAAGATTGGTTCATGTCAGTAAATTTGAAGTAGCATCTTTTGACCTTGCAGGAGAGGCTGAAATGCTTTGTTATAGGTACACAGAGCTATCTTCTTACCTGAAGTTATTTTACCTGCAATTATTTCCTATGAAGAGGAGAGAAGCTTAGGTTCTGATGGCCAGATATGATTATTTCTCTTAAAAGTTAAATTGCATGAAAAATATGCTCCTAGGGTTTTGAAAAAGTAAAAGGTCAGGCAAAAGCTGTTTTCAATCGACTCCTCGTGCCCAGCACGATTTTTGCAGTACGTGTGAGAGACACTGCATTTTGCAAAGACCTTGTAACTTCTGGAAAGCCTTTGGTATAGAGCTGGGTAAAGATGACTGCTGAACCCCATGGCTGACTTAGAAATATGTCAACTCCAGCAGCTACTTTTCTAATATCAGGTATTCTAAGCTTTGCTGTTAGATAGGATAGTTAGTAAGTCCTGTGTTCAAGATAGCCTTTTTTGATCAGTGAAAAAACCGTGTAACATAAATTTATTTCCTTTTTAAGACTGACACTTCTAAAGACTTCATGATTTAGTTCAGAACCATTCCATTTAGTGGGCTGATGATTTAAGTCTTCCACAGTGGATGAATCAAAAATGCTGAAACCTAGCTCAGTTTCAATTTTACTGTTGTGATGGGCATCTGTACTGAGCAATGTATAAACAAAAGAATCCAAGTGACTATACATCATAAATATTTATTTCAAAATTTCTGTTTCCCTATCCATCAGATGGACCTGGGACTGAGGATGAAGAACTGTATTTGTGATGAACCCTTCCAGCAGCTGCAAAATGAGCAATGGGGCCATATTGGCCTCGTTATTAATTTAGAAGTAGCAGGAAAGAGAGACTTTAGAAGTAGCAGGAAAGAGTTTCTTAAAATTGTGCCCCAGCAGCTTTCCTTACACATTTCACAACATGAGCTAGACAGCTGTTCTCATCTTTTCCGTAGGCAAAATAAAGATGACTTTTAACATCAGCACAACTTCAGTTAACAAACTGTCCCTCTAAGTCAAGATCTGCCCTCAGTGGTCACTGCCAGTAACCTGACATCAATTCTACGTGCTACCACGTATCTGGTAGGACAAGGAACAGAAATGCTGCAAGAAGTTGCCAGGCTGCTAGTCTGGGAAAAGCATTTCACGGTTGTTAGTATTAATTCTTGAATTACTGGTATTTTTCAGAAAGAAAAAAAAAAGTGAATCCTTGATGGAAATGCATTTATGTAACAGGAATGACTCAAGCCTCCATTGTTATTTGAGCAGTTCATACCATATAATCTCTCACACTGGGGGCTTCTGAGAAAAATCCAGCAAATATGCCACTCATCACTCTCGGTTTCTACTTTATGCTGTGGTGTATTTTTAACAGCGTTAATTATTGTTTGGCTCTTGTACTTGAAGTGTTCTCTATGAGTCAGGCTAAAAGTTAATACACATTAAATAATAATACAGAAGCAGCCAATTAGTAAAAATGCATCCAAGTACTGTGCAATGCAACCATATGAGCAGCTGATACAGGACTTTCGATGTAATTACTGGGGCTTAGATGTCAAATTATTGAACAAACCAGTGAATCAATGAACTGTGCATTTACAGATTATTAAAATTGAAAGTGATGAGGGATCTCAAGGTATCAGTCAACACAAAAATGAGCCTGCAGTGAGTCATTTTTGGCAAAAGTTTGCTGAGAGGTTGTGAAATCTCCTCTGTTGAAGGTTTTAAGAACAAAGCCTTGACAATCCGTGCCAATGCTTACTCACCCAAACCATGAGAATTTTTTCCTAACATGTAATTTAAATCTGCCTCATATTTAAACTCATTGCCTTTTCTGCTAGCCTCAGTTATCATGAAGAACAGGTTGTTTTATTATTTTCTGCTGGAGCCTTTCATACACTTGGCATACAGGCGGATGTTGCATGGGGTCTGATGAGGGCTGCACCCTTCCCTCACACCACACTGTGCAAATCACTGCTCTTACAGCTCCTGTCAGGGCTGCAGTAGCTCTGAATGGGGGGCTGCACCACCTCCAGGGGTGTAAGTAAATAGCTGGTTCAATCCTGAGGGCAAACTGAATCTCTGTATATCCAATCTCTGCTATTTCAGCCAAGACAGGGGCTCTCATTTATCTCACAGATTAGGGTGCAAAAATCCAGGATTGATGTCACTGAGTCTTAGTAAGGTATCTTAATCAGCCTTACATGTAACTTCTTTAAGTTAGAAAAACATAATTCACTCCTTGTAAGCACAAATGACTAGCTCTTGCTTTATCTTGGACACAGACTTCTCTTGCATATTGTGAGAATACTAATCACAGAATATGCTGATTTGGAAGGGACCCACTAGGATTATCCAGTCCAACTCTTAGCCCCGCACAGGACCATGCCCAAGAGTCACACCATGTATTTCTTCTTCACCAGATTTTTTTTCTTGACCAATTTAAAACATACAACTATATTAAAAATGCACATAAGCAGGACTGATATATTATTCAACCTTGTGAAAAAAATTAAACGAGATAAAAAGTCCCAAACTGGGATTTTAAAGTTTAGGATATTGTCCCAACAGTAAAGACATTACTAAGAGTTTCTTGGAGAAAGAAGCTTTGGGAAGTTCTCTGCTTGCTTTGTTGTCTAGCTTAGACACCTGAAACTGAAATAGTTGCTGACCTTTAACTGTGATATTGCAAAGTGAAAATTAGGACACTGTGATAGGAAAATGCAGCTATGTGTGTCATTGTGTACAAATCATTAATACTGGTGCCCTGAGATAATTGACGAATCAGAAAATTTTCAGAGATTTAAACCAAAGAGAAATCCAACTATTTAATTTCACTGCTTCTCTGTGAACTGTAAGCTATTACATTTTTAAAATGAATGTTCAATTGACTGCGGAATCTCAAACTGGTTATTTAGTTGCGCCCTCAGAAATAACTGTAGCAGGCTGAATGCAGCCCCAGCGCTTCCAGTGCGTGACATACAGCGGGAGATGAGGAGGATAATAGGAACAGCAGGGTTGCCATAGCCTTCTTTTCTATGTACACATCTCCCTATCTATATTAGCAGACATCACATGGGAACTAAAAGCTAAACTGAAGCTCCTCAGGTGATTTCAAGTCTGTATCCATAAAGCAAACAGAAGATAGCACATAAACACACGACACAGAACAGCTAAAAGCAAGGTGCTGAAAATCGTTAGGGTAAAAGGAATTGTTGTGTGAATTAGGGTAGAGATCTGGAGTATTTTGGAGGTCTGTAACAGTAATGACAGGCTTCTCTCAGTAACTCATCTGCAGAGGTACAGGAGGATTATGACTGAAGAATGAAACAAAAGAAAAAGCACTAAACTCTTTCTTCAGTGAAAGGGCTTTTTCAAGGCTTGTACCTGAGGACAAGAAATGCTGGCATTTCACTTCAATAGCCTCACAGATCCAGCTTAGCAACAGAAGATATAAATGGGTAATGTCTTCAAACAGCCTACCCACAGCCCATGGAAGGTACCTGGCGGGGGTTGGGACTTCTTCCCTGGCTACTGTGGCAGGTCCCAGAAAATGCTGGGCTGGGGAGGGCTGCCCTGGGCAGGTCCCCTTCTCCCTGCCTGCTACAATGTGTTTAAAGGCAAACCCAAAAACATCTCCTCTGAAAAGAGATTATTCCACATCAAATTCACTCGACAAATGTTTATCTGGAACACAGGTATTTATTATCCTGAAGACTGTGTTCTCAGTTACTTTGCATGAACAATGGTGGAAGTCACTTGAATGGTATCCAAGGAGACCACTGAACTAAACTAATTAATCTTCTCTTATTACTGTTTACAGCTGTTTTTAAGCAGGCAATAACTGATCCCATAGAGCCCATTATGGCTCCTCCATACTTTATAAAGATAGGTAATACATTTATCAGAGCTGTTTTTGCTTCTTAAAATAATGTTGTTAAGCTTCTCCATTTCATTCATAACACATAACTTTCCACTTTTTGCTTTCAGCCTCTAGTTCACATTAGCTGCCTGTGGATCTCATTTTCCTTTACTTAGAACAGCACGGATATCACCCATATGTGATTCTATTTCTGGTGCGTTATTCCATTTTTGCCACCAGGTGTCATCAAAAGGCACACGAGCACCGCAGCTTGCGCTTCCTGAAGGATTTGGGAACTCGCTGGGGCATCATTAACTACCAATGAAATGACACAGTAGTGAGGGGGCCACACCTCTGATTTTCCCATGGCTTTCTTTGTTTAGCTAGACTTCGCATTACAACAATGAGATGCAAACAGCACGCTCCAGATGTTTGTACCGTGGTGGGTGATACCAGCTTACCTTTGGTTTCACTAAGAGTTATTCCAAAGTCGGCCTGGATTTACAGTCCTCATAAGCCAGCCTGGAAAAAAATCTTTCTTCTTGTGTCTGACCTTCAAGGCTTTTTAACCAGCCATTGGAGCTCCCAATTGCACGAGATCTACAAGACGAAAAAAACCCACAAGAATTGGAGAGGCATCAGATAGGACACACTCATTCATTCCAGGGTTCCACTTAAAAGATGTTTACTCCCTCCTCTCCTTCTGGTAGGCTGTGAAACAATTTTTTTCCCCAAATGAATGTAGCTCTTTGTATTTGTTTTTCACTTCTCCCTCCCCAGACTTTTATTTTTTCCAA
The DNA here is from genome assembly GCF_022539395.1 of Myiozetetes cayanensis. Taxonomy (NCBI): domain Eukaryota; kingdom Metazoa; phylum Chordata; class Aves; order Passeriformes; family Tyrannidae; genus Myiozetetes; species Myiozetetes cayanensis. The sequence goes on along the minus strand of NW_026088185.1, from coordinate 14,903,624 downwards.
CAAAAAAATGTTTAGCATTTTCTATCTATCACATTCTAACTGCCCACTTCTGTAGGCTGTCATTTGGCTAGCTCTCCATTTCTACATTCATTTACTGCATGGGGAATTTCTTTCTTTTTATCTGGACCTGAAGCTTGAATAAATTACAGTGTTCCCTGGGGCTGTTAATCAGATCTCCGATACAAAGATGGTTAAGTGTAGAAATAAACTTGCCCTCAATTCACACAGGCAGCCAGGCACTGTAGCACTTGTTGTCTGCATGGAGCAAAAGTAAACCCAGCAGCAGGTGTACCAGGGTGTCATAACCACTGGACACAGTCAGGCAGCACCCATGGGGCAGCCGTGGTTGTGGCCCCGTGGGCTGTGCTGTGCTGGCAGTGCCCTGCAGCCCAAAGCTACCAGCTCTGCCGAGAGGGTTTCAGTTTGCCTGGCACCGGCCAGGTGTGTCACAAGAGCCAAACTAAGGGAGAGTGTCCCCCCTTCATTTCCTCAGATATCATCCACTAGCAAATTACAGAAAGCAAGTTGCAGTAAGAGAAGGCCAGCATGACCAAAGTTTGTAGTATCTTTCAGAAAGGCAAGTCAGCTCTGATACACAAATAAAAGACTTTCCGAGTTTGTTATTTTGTTTCAGCTCACACAACATTTTCATTGACTTATCATTCCTGCAACGTCTATTTTTCGGATTTTTACCTTTTGAGGTGGTTTAGTTGGACTGCATGCTGCCCAACACCTTTTAGCTCAGCTGGCTTCTGGCTGGGCCAGCACAGGATCCTGCTTCCTTCTGGGATTTAAGGGAAGCAACCCTATGTCTTCATTTGCAGTCATTTTTACCTAAGGTTAATAGCAAGGCCTCTGTCACTCAATCTCTTTGGGGTAGAAAAAAACCTGATTAAACAAGGATAAGGAGAATCTAGAAAACCTCTACTTTCTGCGCTCTTGATGCCCAGAACTGGTACAGAGGAAAGAAGTGCAGCAGGGAGTGAGGGTCCTGGGTCAGTACTGAGAACATTAAGAAGTCTGGGAAACCCTGGCTTATGCCTTTGTCTTGCGTGAGATGGCTACTTATATTTTCATAGAATCCTACAAACTGAATTTACTGCTAAATAGAAACCCTAGATTTCACACAGGATGGGTTATTATTAATATCCCATCAATTTGACCTAGATTCTGTACACTGTAAAGTGCCACATTTAAATTTAACTTCTAAAGAAAAAATAATTGAATTGAAAAATCAATCATTGGGCAATTTCGCATTCAGTTCATTTAAGGTCAGGTTATTGCTGTCTCACAGAACAAGAAGTTTTCTTAATGGACCAAATTCAGAAATGATGTTAAATTAGGCATAATTACATACTGGCTTAATGAGTCTAAATTGGCATATAGAATACAGGTGAAAGGTATGTGCCCATTTACATCCTCTTTGACTCTCTTATTACTTGGACAAGAAGACAAGGGGTAGGAATTGCTTTGGATGGTTTAAAAGGTCATAGCTGAAGCAGACAAGCACCTGCTTTCTTCCTGCACAAGCAGGCACTAAAGGCCAGGACTTGGCAGATGGCTCACAGGTTGCTTCCCATGGGTGTTTCTGCTGATAGGCAGGAGCTGCTGCACTAGATGTGATCTGCTGTAGGTGACTGAGTTTTGCAATCCATATGGTACCATTTCAACCATTTTGCACCTTTCTAGAGCTCTAGGCAAAGTCCTAAACCAGGGTGAAACCCAATGTGTTCAACTTGCTTCAAATTTTAGTCTTCTTTAATTGTCAACTCTGAGTTATGTTTGGAATTTCTGTATATGTCATATTCCAGTTAGAGAGGTTCTTTGATCTAACATCTAATTGGTTCTCCATCTGAAGGTGCTTTGGGCTTCCATTCACTTTTTCAAACTGTCATCATTTCATTCAGCAGAACATTTTCAACAGAATTTTGTAGTGCTATGAAGGATAAAGATTTTCTAACTGGATCATGGCCTATGCATCTCCATTGTTCAGAGAGCTTAGCTCAGCGTAATTTGGTTCTAGAGTAAGATATATAATTCCAGATTTAAGGCTTTGAGATTTTGGGTTTTTGAGCTTTTTCTTTTCTATTTAGTTTATGGTCTCTAATTAGGTATAAAAGTATTTGCCTATAAAAAAGGATCACTCGTATTTTTGTTATAGCATGATAAATGCCAGTTAAGATTAAGGTTTTAATGGGTCTTTTCAAGAGTAGAATTTTATTGCATACTGTATTTTTACATGTAGTTACATTTAGCGGCAAACAACTTTAATGACTTCAAGCAATAAAATCTGAAGTAATTAATTACTTTTGGAAAGTAATCTGCAAAGTGCTTTAGAAAGGTATCTTTTTCTTTTAATTATATATCTCTGATTAGTCTGTATTTTTAGGGAAGCAATGTTGGTACAACTGGCTCTCCTAATTAAATAATTCTTGCACATGCAACATACTTAAAACTTAGCCTTGGCAGACTCGGTTTTACAGACATGCAGAACTTCTACAACTTGAAGCTGTAGTTCTAAAGGAAAAAAAAGAAAGCTATTCACAAGTTTAACTGTGCTCATCTTAAAATAACAGCATCTGGCTATAAGAAAATCTGCATTACTTCCTTTACTCTGAGATGCAGAGTAAATCAAATATCCATAGTGCAACTCAACAGATGGCCAAGAGATTTACGTTTTTATTCCTTGTTTTGCATTTCAAGGTAGCATGAAGCCTTGGAAAGAATCACAGGTCGTTAGTCTTTATCTGCATATCATGTCAGAATTTCTAATATATGGATACTTGATTTTCAACAGGCATGTCTATGGGAGGAGCACAGCTGGTGAGACTGCTGCAGGTGGGTTGCAAGTATTTGGCTCATCAGAGACTTACAGATTTTAGGGGTGCAGCTCTTTCCCATTTCCTTCTTTCCCATTTCCTTCATTCCTGGGTGAGTGAAGAAGACAAAATTCCTTAGATTAAACTCTTTTAAGAAGAAGTTCTATGACACTTTTGTCCAGTGTATTTTTCCTTCAGCAGGAGATCAAGCAAAGGAGGACAGAGGCCATGTGAGAACATGGGACTGAGCTGTGTACTTCAGTGCACTGGGCTTCTTGGGCAGCCGAGGTTGTATCTCCGAGTGCAGGCACTGGGCAGATCAGTAACAGGAGGAATCTTTAAAAAATACCATTAATAACAAAATCAGATTCTACCTACTTAAAAAGCTTGGAAAGTACTTTTAACTTGGCTTTCTCTTGAGAATATTAATTATTATCAGTACATTAAAATGTACAATCAGTACATTAGAAAAAAGGAAAACAAAGAAAGATAATCGATGTGAAGTTTTCAGGCAACACTAAGTCAAATTTTATTTTCCTTTTGTTTTCTTTCTTTTTTTTTTTTAATTTTATTTTCCTTAAACCAACCTGAAATCTTCTTAGGAGACTGAATATTTCTATTATAAACCTACATTCAGATGTTCCAGGTGTGACAAGCTCTACTGAGGTTTTCTTGGGTCCATTGTTGTTCTCCTGCTATGAAGTCTCTGTGGGAATTTAGAAATGCTTGGCATCAGTTCTCAATTCCTTACAATGCCTAAAGAGAGATTTCTTTGGAGCTCCATATTTACCCTCTATACTTTCAATCAGTGCCAAGAAGAAATACATTTCTTCTGGGGAATGGCAGTGTTAATTTTTTGGCTTCTTTATCCTCTATAGAGACTTTAGTCAGAGTCTTGTTATTCCAAGGTTTAACTCTGAAAATTGAGTTCCAACACAACAGAAGCATTTTGTTAATTTACTTGTTTTAATGCTTATTGGAATAAGAAGATCCTTCCCAGGAAAGAGCCGAAAAAAATCCCTCCATCAGCACTATTTGCAGACTGAATATAATGCCTTCTTAACAGTACCCGAAAATAAGAAAATTAGTCAAATTGGTCTACTGTTATGAGATGTGTCAGATAAAAATAACTTCAAAATTTGTTTTTTTTTCTCTTTACAATACCTCTCCATAATTCATAGAGATTAGTTTATAAATGGCCCCAGGTCCTCTACTGTGCCAAGGTACCCCACCTGTGGGCTGAATGCAGCAGAGTCACAAGCTGCAGGATAAGGCCAGAGATCAGAGAAGTCAAATGTTCAAGATTCCCAAAAGCTTCGGCCAGGGCATTCAGCTGCTTGAAGAGGATGGCATCACTGTTCATCTTCGCTGTTATAAGGCAAAGAAAAGAACTGTGGTGTGATCTCCAATTTACTTTCTTAGGTGTTCCTTTTATTAATAAATAATGGGAGAGAGGCTGACTTCCCATCAGCACAGGCAGCAGCCTGTTTCACGGACTACTGGGATTCAATTCTGTTAGAACTGCCCATGTTTCCTCTTTTCCAAGAATCACTAGCTGGTTTTAAGGTCCTGGTGTTTCTTTCCATCAGGAAAACTCCCTTTGTCTCAACTGCATGTGAAAGAGACGCTCACAGAATTGAAAATATTCTTATTTTAAATGAAACTAGAAAGCAAGTGGGTGATCTGTTGAAGTGCTTGTTGAAAGCATGCAGCCAAGCTTTGAGGGAAGGTGGGAACAATCACTGCTATCAGCCTTCCAAATTCCAAGTAAAAAAAGTTTGATGATTTTCATGTTCTCTATCTGTCATGATAAGACAATTCCTTTGACAATGTGGTGAAATATATTTCTAAAATGAAAGAGGATGATCATAATTTTTAATTCATACCTGCGTAAAAGAAACCTCACCTGCTATCTGGAGTCCATTCCTATTGACCTTACTCTCTGGAAACTTCTAAGTGTATTTTGGAAGAATCAGATAATTTAAGATGTGATCCAACTAGGAATACATTTTTGCATGCAGTATGTTTTAAGGGATGTCTGGTAATATCAGTTCAGGTTCCATTAAAGTTCTACTTTCATTATCAATGTTCTATGTTACTACAGAAGTATGGAGTTGAATGTCAGCTTTAGAGTAAAAATATGCAATGATCATATAAATAGAAAGAAATAACCATCACCACCCAAGTTTCTCCATCACTTTCTGGTAATCCTTTGACTTGGAATATTTGCCAGCTCTGCAGATGTTGACAGTAAATGTAAATACGCCTTGTGGAAAATAAATAGGACTGCTGAGCTTACTGCACATCAGAGCTTTTTCAAGTTACAAAATAAAATTTGGCAGCTAAAACTGTAGCCCTAGCAAAGAAAAAAAAAAAGTGTTTCGGCTTGCAGACATATTTTACAGGTGACAGAAAAAGAGATGCCAGTAGAATGGGCTAGAGTGGGCAAGTGAAGTTCCTGGCACTGAATGCTCTCCTCGACAATCCACTTCGTAAGATCTATCAAGCATCTATCAAACAGCTTCTTATTTTAAGTCTTAAGTTAAATATTCAGTTAAATATTCTATAAGTGACAACAAGGAAGTGCATTTCAAATCACAGCCTAATTCTTGGTCACTCACAATGTAAAGAGAAATGGACAGTCTGAAAACCCACCTTTGTAAATATGTTTTCCTCCTTAAATGTGTGTGAGTGCATTGTACGTCTCAGTAACTCACACACCATCACAGTGCAGGGAGAGCTCTCTCTTCTCTTGCAGCTGACCTTGCCCACTCTCATATTGCTGCCTCCTCTCTGTACAGGTGGAGCATCACCCTAGCACACAGCAAGCAGTCACAATGCAAATTTAAATATAAAGCATGTCAAATTTCCATTAATTCCCTTGGAAAAAAGATGTGACTAATGGCAGGCAACATATGCAAGGAGTTAAGCATTTTCAGAAAGAGACTAAAACTATTAATTTTTTTTCTTTCCCATGACAGAGGACTGCAGAGCAGGCCAGCTCTGATGATTTAGAAGGCACCAGAGCATTCCCAGCATTCAGTCCCAGGAAGAGAACAGCGAGTCATAACTTTAAAATTAACTTTTGCATTTGAAAATGTGTATGTAATTTTTATCACCCTCTACATTTAAACAATTCTGATGCCTTTGCTACCGCTGATCAGTATCTCCCACACTAAATCATTTACCCCTGAAGCTGATTTATGAGCCTTGTGCCCTGTCTTGCACCACAAAAGGCACACGTGGTAGAAAGTATCTGTTTGCATTGTCTCTCCTCACGTATTCCAAAGACAGGTAGCAGAGAAGGGGGAGAACATAACTGAAGTCTGTTTAGCATCAGCAAGGAACTGAAATCTGGGATTTATGGATTTTTTTCTGTCCCAGGTAAAAAACATTTCCTAATGAAGTTCAAACTGGTGTCATACATTGTGTTCCTGTTCCCATCTCCCTTTCCTTGGGGGCTGAATAATTCATCAGGAAACACTCACCTGTGAAAGTCACAGGTAAATCTCATACTGGAGGGTTCTTCTATGTAAACTCTGATTGCCTCTGTACTGGGGGAGGGAGGCAGGAAGCCAAGACACAGGAAATGTGTATGGGTATGAGTGAATCATAGAGTTGAGACACTGGAGGATTAACTTTTCAAGATATGGAAGGGAATTACTGTAGCCCTGGACTCATGCAGATAGACAACAAGAGACAGATCTCTTGCCTCTCTGATGAAAGTCAGACATTCTGCAGGAAAGGAAGTTAAAACCCAGCATAGAACATATTACAAGGCATGTGTGTGGCCTCCACAGCGTGGCTACACTGCAAACAGTGCTGTTCACAGGGTGGGTGGACTGTGTTCTGAATAGGAACATAACTCCCTCCCATCAGGAGTTATACAGGCAGAAAAGAGCAAAGATGGAGCCACTTGCATTTGTTCGCATAGAAACTAACCCCCCACAATTTCCTTTGCCCTGCTGGGAAATGGGTAGGCACTATTCAACCATGAGAGCCTCAGAGCAGCTCCAGTGAAGTCAAGCAGTAAAGATCCATTTTTCATTCAGCCTTTGCAGAAAACGTTAGAGAACATTTTAAAATTCAAATTGCATGTGAAAACCTGATTTGGCACAGTTCAACGTGAAAATTAGTTTTGAATGAAGCTACCACCTGCCTTCCTGAGGAGATAATATATCCCAAAAAGGAAGTGTTTGCAGGCATCACTGACCCTCTAAGGCAAGCATCAGATCTGCCTGAAAAAGTGCACAGCATAGTCAAGGCTGACAGAACTTAGATAAAATAAGAAGGGTTGTGGTTATGTTTTCCCCTATTCTTAGGATTTCTTATGTGCTAAAATCTGACATCACAAAATCTCATGTCAGTTTTATTCTTCCAGCAGTGGTGGTGGATCTTTTTTTGGGGAGGGGTGGGAGGTGGGCTTTTGCTGCTGTAAGTGAGATTTAGGAAAGATGTTGAAGGTGGACTGTTTGGTAACTTAATCGTTTAGGGAGCTGCTTTTAAGTTCAAGGGCAGAATCAAAAAATCTCACCAGCACTTGGCTGGAAAATGAAGACAGAGTTAACTCAGTGGATGGAATAGGGAGCTGACATCTTGAATTGATGAGAACTGATACTTAGAAGGCTGATAGAGGGTTTGAGAAACAAGTGCCGTGGTTTGATATGGTCCAGGAAGGATCTAGAGACCTCCTGAAGGTCACTACCAAATCCTGGGAAAACAAAATGGAAATTTTCCTTAACGGACATGAGCTGTGTTTGGATCTGGAGCTCCAGAGAGGGTGCTCATTGCTTGTAAGTATCTTGAAAGCTGTAGCTCAGATTTAGTACTCTGACAGCACCAACTGGCTGCTGCGCGTGTTGGGCATTTAAATCCGCTGAAATTATGTCATATCTCTAAAGCACAAACCACAGTTTTTGCAAAAGAAGCCTGTGTACCGTGGCTGTTCCTTGCCTAGAAAAATAGCTCACAGTAGCTAATATCTCCTAACAAATGTGGTTTTCAGCACCACTGCAATCAAATGCTTTCATGTAAGACTGATGTATTTGTTTTAGCAAAACTCACCAAGGCCTGAAAGACATCACATTGCAATTACTGCAAAGTCCTTTTTTTGGCCTGAAAAACACAGCATCAGCCCCTCCAAAATCCAGTCACAATACTGTAGTATACATAATTTCCCCTTCCTGCCACTTTGACTTTCTCACCTTTCCAGATAAATCCTCCTTTCAGTTCTCCTTCTTCAGCTTATTGCAGGTAAGGTGCTTGCCTTCATTTTTTCAGGCTTAGCAGGTGCCCATCTAGTTGTGAATCATCAGTCAGTATTTAGTGCTGCAAAGTTTCCATCAGCTGCTAATTACCCTGTAGCACAATGATTACTTTTGATTTTTCAGCAGAAGACCTTGTTATCTTTTAGAATTATTGACTCATTTAAGATGACAGGTCTTCTGGAGGCCACCTAGTCCAGCCTACTGCTCAAAGCATTTGGACTGGGTTGCTCACCTAGCCCCATCTAAGAGCTTCCACAAGGTGGTTATTGCAATAACCTTTCTGTGCAACTTGCTCCAGGGATTACCCACTATTACTTTTTCTCTTATGTACAGTCAGAATATTCTTCCTGCAGCTTCTGCCTGCCTCCTCTCATCCCCTCATGGTGCTTCTCTGAGAAACATTTACTTCTCTTCCCTGTGACCCCAGATCAGACACTTGAGGACAGTGGCTGGAATTGCCACAGACTTCTCTGGGCTCAACACACCCACTTCACTTTCCTGAACACACTGTGCTGGTTTCCTGGCCCCGTCTTGGCCTTCTCCCAGACTTGCTCCAATTTGTCACTGTTTCTCTTGTGCCGGAGGCCCAAGCAGGACACGTTCCTCCAGGTGCAGACCCTCAAAGTGGGTTTATATGTTCCTTAACCTGCTACCTGTGGTTCTGCTAACACAGCACCGTACTCAGCTCAGTTCTGCTGCCATGAGGGTGCACTGCAGACTTGTGCTCCATCTGTCCACCACAAACTCTGTAAGCCCCCCGTCTGCCCGGACCCTTTCCCACAGAGCTGCTCGCTGGTGTCTGGCCATACTGCAAGGGGGGTTCCTTCACCAGCTCCTTCCTGGCACTTGAGTCCCATAAGGTTCCCCTCAAACCAGGTCTCCAGCTTGCCAAGGTCCATCCAGAGGGCAATGTTACCCTCCTTCCCAAGGACTCTCTGCCCCGCTGCACAGGTCACCAGGGAGTGTGTTTGGTGTCACTGGCCCCAAGGACAGTCCTTGGCTGGCTGCCCAGTGCTTGGAGCTTGGTGACCCAGGAACTCCTACAACCACTTTATAGCCACCCACCCAGACTACGCTGCACACCTTTGCCTGCCGGGATTCTAGGAGAGCCGGTGTCGGAAGCTTTCCCAAAGCCAGCCTCAGGGCACCCCGCTCCCCTTGGCTGTGCAGACAGGCCCCTCCTGGCAGAGAGGTTATGCCTGGGGCACTCAGACATTTTTTTGCCTTTTGTAAACTTATGTTGGTCAATCCCAGACACTTACTTGTTTTCATGTGCCCAGGTCCCATTGTTGACATTTTGGAAGATGGTCCTTTTCCCTGTCCTGGGATACCTCCCTCAGCTGCAGCCTTTAAAAGGCAACAGCCTTAGTTTGGCCTCTTCCACTTCTGGCATTCAGTAGACATCCAGCACAGTACTCTATCAATACACATAAATACAGATATGAAATTAAATGAAATAGAAACATCTCTAAAATGTCACTTTAGTAATAAAACATTATCATATACAAGAATTCTAGAAAAACAAACAAACAAAAGCTTTACCTGAAATGCCAGTCATTCCAATAAATACTTAAGAATGCTGAAGTTGGCACTTGAAACAAGAATGCTAAGGAAAAAAACCCCACATTTAAAAAACGTACTAGGCATACTAAGAAAATCATCATGACTATTGTCACCAGAAGGTGACAGTTGTGGTGATTTAATGTCCAACCAAGCATAATAAATAGTTCAGTACCTCACCTACTCAAGGTGAAAGGTTCAAAAGATACTACATTAAGGTTCAGTGGGTTATTGTCAAATTCATAAAGACAGTGAAACAATTTCTGCAGAGTTTAAAACAACCATGCTCTATTTTTTTTTTTTTTAAACAAATGTGACAAATGCTTCTGCAAAACTTTCCTGGGCACAAAATTTATAGTTCAAGTTCACATTTTAAGGAAATAAAATAAGATACCTTTCTTTTTAAATGAAAAATTCTCTTTCTTAAAGGAACTGTCTATTAGTTTATCAGTAGATGGACCCAGTGTAACATTATTGAAGGATTTCAAGTGGTGATGTCAACTGGGCAATGTGCGTGCTAGCTCCTGTCTTCTTCCTTCTGCTATCTGACCAAAACTAGAGGGAAGGGTTTCATTATGATTTTGACCTGCAGAAAGGAGAGGCAGACACACTAGTATTCTAGTATCCAATGGTCATAGAAGATCCTATTGCTATTACCTTTAACGAAGCAATGTATACAAATAATTAACCTGTACAGACTAATGGACCACATCTCTGTTTGATAACCCTTTACGAAAATCTTTTGCAATACAGGGACCATGATCCAGTCACATGTACCAGCAGAAAGTTCCTGCTGATGTGTGATCTGGTCTGGATCCTTTTTCTGCTACAGAAAGATGGCAGTGCCAGGTGATAATCCCTGACCAATACAATGTCCTTACAGCTTCTGACTTCTCATACGGGAACAACTTGCAGCTCACAGTGCAGTGAACAGACCTAAAACAATACACATACAAGAAGATGTGATCCTGTCATTTTAAACTTATTACCTTAGTAGTTTGCACATTTGGTATCTTTATTCAAAAGGCTAACATCGTAAATAATTGTATTTCAGTACTCTGTTACAGCAAATGCATGAATTTCACAGCCAGATGTCTGTAATGATGTAACACCTCAGGAGATAATATCCTAACATTAAAAAAACCACAGCTGATAGCCTTTGTGTATGATAGAAATACTCTTTCTCATGTAAAGTTCTTTTTAAAATGAGAGGGTTTGCCATTTATCCTGTAATTATCATCTCAAATGCCCAGTCCTGCATGTTGCAAACAAAACTTTGGTGGCAAACAGAGTTACAGTACACAAAATGTAAGTCAGCACAGCCAAGAGTTCAAAGACGCTTGAATATGAATCTTAACATGACTCTTTCTTGGCTCATAATCAGAGTCTTTTAGCTCCTTGTATTTCACAGATTAATTCTCTTCATTGCTGACTGACATCATACATTCTTTCACCCTTACTGACCGAAATATTTCTCAATGGCAAGATGCTCCTTGAAATAATCAGCTGTCCAAGAAACCTACACACCCCTGGCTGATCCCCTCCTTAGTACAGGTTTTCTGTATATTATATAGGAACACTTTCGATTGCAGAAACTTGCAATTGCTTGAAATTTCTCTTAATCAACTGTAGGTTATAAAAAGCAGGCAACACATGGACAACTCTAGTTTCCTGAGTAACCAGCTAAAATACACAGTTCTGTAAAACTTGCTCATGTTGGACAGAAACAGGCTTCTCATGGAATTAACTCCTCTGAAGGTAGTAGAGCAGTTGAATCTGACTTCCTACAAAATCAGACACAAACAGATGCACATAGCAGAGTGTCTACCCATACTACATGTGGTAATTCTCACAGTCCACAAGTTTAATACAAAGGTAGCTGCTGTCCCAGAGGATGGCAAAAGCCTGGACTCCCTTACCTGCCCCGTGGTAGATGATTCTCCAGCAAATTATCCTTGTTGACAGCTCCACAGAATAGCAGTAATTGAGCAGAATTACACTTGCAGAAAATGGTCTTTAATAAGCTACGAGGTATATGTTGATCAGTAAAATCTCTATTATAAGGTTTCTGAAGTTATTTTCCTTGGCCTTTGTGGATTTCTAACGGCCCTGTTGGCTTTGTATTAACCCTAATAGCCTTACAGTTGAGTCTTTTGTACTCTTTACTTTTCACTTTGTATTAACAAAGAAAAGGCTTTTAAAGAATAGATCAAGCTTTTCAGCAATAAAAAAAGATCATTTCAAAGCTTCCCCAAACACCTCCCTTTAAAAGCCTGCTGCTGCATCAACCAGCTACTTACTCTGCCCATGCTACAGAGCAAGACCTGGCTCTAAAGTGACCTGCTTCCAATCTCAGATATGCCAAGGCTGGTTTTAAAGTTAATCCTTAACCTCCATTAGTGACAGCATAACTGTGGTGTAGCATTTTGGTAGTGCAATAATAAAACCATAATCACATACCTGGTCTCTGCTGCGTCTTCCTCCAAATCTCTGATGTGGTGAATGTTTACAGTCTTGCTGCAAAAAAGCCCCAGTAAATGTTATTATAGGCTGTAGTGAGGAAAAGACACTAAAACACAAGGGAAGCAAACACAGGTTCTGTAATTATATTTTATTGCAACTGCTATGCTTTGTCTGCTCCTGAAGGCTCCTTTAGCCAAATTTGTTTCAGACTTTTTTTTCTGTACCAATTAATAAACACAATAAGCATGTAGAGTTTTCTTATTATTTTATTGAAAAGGTACATTTAAAAAAATACACAGACATTTTACTATTATGGATTGCTGATAAAGATGCTCTAAAAGTTAATTCTCTTCTTATTTTTCTTTCTTCCACCTGTTGTCCCCATTATCACGTAATTACTTCAGTCTGAGCACTGTGTACTGATTCACCTTTATAAAAGGGTTGGGGAGGTAAGAAGATAGGTGGGGTATTACTGCAACATATTCAGTAAACAGAGAATATGATCAATTATAAATATTTTATGTTCTGTACATTATTGCATTAGGGAGCCACAATGTTATGCAGCATCGTTACAAAGGAAACTAGTTAGAAATGAAGAAAAAAGGATATTTACGTACAAATGCATGGATCCATTGTCTTCTTGAACAATGTATATGAGCTGTGGCAATGTGCAATTGAAAAGCTTTTTTTTTCTCTTTAAACATTGATTAGCAACACCAGTGAGGAAACAACAAAAATAAGTTAAATGAAAGTAGCAAACAAGTAGTAATCTTAACTCTATGTTATATGGCTTTCTATTTTTGATTTCTCTAAATCAAGTGTGACACAAAAGAAATAATTAAAAGCTTTAGCACTGCATTGCTTTCAAACATTTGCACAGAAACTAAAAATCTTAAAATCAGACGTGATACATCTTTAATACTACACAAGGTACACCAGTACTGGGGCCTAGGACAGCACACAATCCCTGTCAACAAGAACACATGGAAAAAATGGATGCAATTCTTTTTTGAGATGTTATCCATGATCTAGCATTTTGTTCATCTACCTTTTTTCCACATTAGATTGTAACCCATTGGTTTTCAGAGAAGTATTTACATAGGTGTGAGTGAGGAAGACCCTAGTTTTCAAGTCTGTCAGGAAAATATTTTACGTTCCTTGATTCCAAGGTGCATCATATACATTTAAAAAAAAAAAAAAAAAGGAAAAAATGAATAGATGCATGAATCTTTAATGGTATAAATGTTATGAGCAATTTAGTTTTCAAGCAAATCACACTATTTTGATTAAAAAAATAAAGACAGAGAGAGACTAGGAGAGTTGTCTAGACTCAAAAATGCACTGCCATCAATGATGGATTTTATGATGTGCTTGGATGAGGTGTCCTTCTGGATGGCATTGCAAAAGAGAAACACATTTTAAAATCTCGACCCCTTTGCTGCTTTCCTTTTACCCTTTGTACTGGCCATAGTTATCTCTCTTTTGTATCAATAAATTAGTATGGTGCAAAAAGTATGGAGGCAGGTGTCGCCCGGATGGGCCCATGGGCTGGCCTCAGGAGAGCTGGTGGTATTGCTGGTGCCTGGAACAGGGATGCAGAGGGCCGGGGAGGAAGGGACAGAGCTGATGAAACAGCTGCAGCTGCAGCAAGAGGAGATGAGAGGAAAGCAGGTGCCAGCGGCTTAATCATGTCCTTCTGGAATGCAAGTTTTGCCTGGAATAAAACACACACAAAAGGCAATGCAAATACAGTTCTCCCCATGCCTACTTTTATGTGAGGGGAAAAGTGAACTCTGATAGAGCATGTTGTGGTTTTTCACAGAAGCCTCATGTCAGCTCCTTAGAAATGCTACCTACATTGTCCTCTTACTCCCAAGGCAATTAAAGAAACCAAACCCTGTATTTAAAGATACACAGATCTCGTGAGTCTAGAGACAGTCGCATGTTTAGAAGGAAACATAATTTGCAAGTGAACAACTTTATATGAATTATAACTGTGCATGAAAGATTAAAAAAAAAGATGATTGAGACTTCAATATCAAAAGTCATATTTTCCACTTGCAAAAATGAATTACAGAAAAGTAGAGTGGTCAAGATGGGAAGCTGGTATTAATCCAGTCAGCTTTTCACCTGACACTGCAGACCTGCTCTATGCAAAGTAGAAATATTTTTTAAGATCAGTACCATAAAGAATTTTTCCTGAAATAATTATTACTCAGTTTATGACCTAGTGCTTGTGGTGAAACAGATAAACAGAAATATATACACTGTGGTCTCACTGAAAATGGCTTGTACCATAATCAAATGTTTGTGGGGGCAAAGATGCTCATGTCCTTCCCTTATAACTGGTGGTCTCTTCTTATGCAATAGATTATAAAATGATGTATTACACAAGTGAAGATTAGCATGTGCAGAACCTATTGAATGGAGAGACTTAGAGAGCCTGCAGTATTTTCATTTGCCTCTACACAATTACAAAGACATATTAATATTTCAGCTTTTAAAAGCTTTTCATATGATTCCTCTTGCACACATACATCTGCATCTCTCTCTTCCCGACCTATAAATTGTTTTTGTGCCATAGGCGGCAAGCACTTTTCTCTAATGAATAAAGTACAGGCTGCTCCACGAGCAAATAAACGTACAAACTGTGCTGTGCTAAAGCCAGCCTGAACCCTGGCTGCAGCTTGACTGGCAGAACCAGCTTGTGGGATTCCTGGAAATGCAGGCGAGTGTGAAAGGGATTGGCTAGGGACACAGAGACAGGACAGGTGTTTTGATAGCCAGTGACAGACACAGCCTGAACATACAGACAGGCAATCAATTCTCCTAAACACCTGATGACTCTTTTGCACCCACTAATACATCCACACAGCACTCTGTTTTGCTGCATGAAGAGGAAGAGCTTTAGTATTTTTGTATTTTAACATCCTATATCCTTTTCCCTGACTGCATCCATCAAAACTGAGTTATCTCAGGTGTGCAGAAAGACAGAGTATATCCATTGCTGCTTTCAAGAAGTGCACTAGCCCAGCAGAGCTGATACCTTTCCACAGGGTACACGGTTCATTCCCCATTTCACTGATTATTCCCTTCTTCCTAGCAGTAAATAACACTCACACTGCTGTCTGCATACCTTTGCCTGGGCAGACAGAATACATAACTATCTTCAAATCTGATCCCTCTGCAGACTCAGCCTGCGGGGGAAGAGAGGCTGCGGAAGCGTCAGGTCTGTCATGTTCCTGTCTCTGTGCGGTGGGAGTCCCCAAGGTCACAAATTTACACAGACAGTGAGGAGAAATAAAAATACTTACTGCTAAAATACTTGGGTTGCGCTGCAGTTTGTTGTAAGGACTATATTTTGGTTTCATAGGCTTTCCTGCAACTCTGTCCTTATGCCTTCGGCTGGAAATGTGCTGAAATAAATATCCTCACATTTAATTAGCTGTTTAAACATTTCTTGGTTTTGAGTTTGAAATTGATTTATCAGCAGGATATGCCCAAGCCCCTGTTTGTAAGATAAAGTAGGTTCTTTAGAGAGAGCAAAGATGAGTTTTGCTAAATTAAACATAACAATTTGAAGCACATCAAATAGAGAATCAGAAACTAATCAAATACAGCGTATTTTGTGATCCAAGACAGACTCTGCAAATTATCGGTACTTTTGTCAGTCTCTCCTTTTTCCACTTGAGGAGCTTCAAATCAGGCAGAGCTGTAAGCAGTAGGTCACAGGGATATTCAGAAGTAGGAGGTAAATTTCCATCCTGCTCCTGCTGTTCAGTTGCATAAATAATTCAATATTAGCTGAAGGAAGAACCACTACCCAGGGATATGTCTACACCATGTAATTTAATGTTATCTTAGAACTAACTAAAATAACAGGGAATGAGAGGACACATCCACACAGCCCAGCACCATCCAGTTAGAGATTCCCATTTGGGTATCAGCAACACTATGTCTGTATGGGCACAGCTCTGAACCCAGGGCTAACTGACTCAGACAGAGAAGAGCTGCATGTTCATACAGCTACACTGTTAATGATAACATTGTTCTACACAATTCAGACACATCTATAGTATTACCCTGCTGTTGACGGTCCCAAACCAACAGATTTGAGTCACATTTTCCTTCTCACATAGCATTAAAAATTATTCCAGTAGACTGAAACAGTACTGAAGGAAGAATTCAGGGAATCTCAACTCAGAATTTCTTATATGTGGGAGACTAAAGTTCACATCTCTCTGGAACTACAGCAAATTTTTAAATGAGATCTCCTATGTTATTCATTGATACTGACACCTCTGTTTCATGACAGTCAAGACCATTTTCCCAGCTGAAACAATTATCTGAATTTGACCTATGATGAGCTATTTAGAAATAGTTGTGAGATGATAGATAAGAAACAGTAAGTTCACTTAGTATTGACCAAAACATCTTCACCCTACATCCCATCTACAATACTGCAATACAGCTAAAACCAGCAAAGGAGCTCCAGATACATGCAAATTACCTGTTTAAGTTGAATTTCTGAATTAACATGGACATCACAGATTTCACAATGAAACGTCTTGTTCTGCAGTCCTGACCCTTTACTGCCATTCTGCACCTTCAGCCGGGATCCAGGCCTAGGGTAAGACTTGATGGGACCAGCACCGTTCCGAGCCTCGACCATGGTCTTGTGCTTGGAGCCTAATGGGCAAGGAGATGCAGGTGAGCTCACCATCAGCAGCATAAAAACACATCCATCAGCCTCGGGACTTTGTAATACATTTATCTTCAAGACAGAATGGTTAAAATCACCACAGATTGGGAATAATTATCACTCTGGTTTTGCTCAGAGTAATTCCCACTTCCATGATCTAAATGCAAGCCAGAAGGGTTTGTGCAAAAAGGGAACAACAGACATACTGGACCACTGCCTTGCTGTTTGGGGGCAGTGTGTGACTGCATGGCCAAAGTGCTTGCTGCTTATTGTTCTGCCACAATCCATATAGCTGGTGAATCACAAAAAAAGGGTATTAGCCAAGAGTGGGACAGGAACCACAGCAATCGCTCAAAACGCACCTAGGAACAGTAATACTTCAATAAATATCCTCTGATTTGGAAGAAATGGCTGCTTTGTCCATTTCAAGAATGGATTACAGCTGTAAAGCCAGGTTCAATGGTTTGTTAACAAGTTTTACAGCACCAGCACACCATGAACAGACAGCAGACAGAGCACATTAGGGATTGCTGCTTGTGGCCTATGAAAGGGAGCATATCTAATCTTCAATCATCAGAAGATTCTAGGATATCTAGGAAATCTAATGAGCCCATCCTAAAACTATCAAAAATATAAAAGAACAATAATTACTATAAGTTGTACCAGCAAAATAACAGATATCAGTGATAGTGAGATGAAATATGAAAGAGAGGGAGAACAGACATTTTAGAAACCTCAGCCTTACAGAAACCGCTACGATCATACTATGATCCTCACTGGGAAGGTGTGATGGAATCTGCTTAGGTAACATAAACTGTAAGGATTTTGTTAACTAAAAACTTATAGACTACATGAAAGACAGTCAAAAACATTAGAGAGTGCTTTAATAGAGTATCAAACGCCACACATGAAATGGTCATTAACAAAACTGGTTTTGTAATTTGACATTGTAAGTTTTAACGAAGAGATTCTTCAGTGAAGTGTGGCTACCAGCTTGTTACACTGAATTTTAAAAATTTTCACACACAACTGACTTGGACCATATGGATACTCACCTGTATTGTGGGCTTCTAGTTGTGAAAGGGAATTCACAGCCACTTTGCATAATGAACAGTAAAGTAGTTTTTTGGCTTTTTCCTCTTCTGACTCAGTAGCTGTGTCAGCAGCTCCATTTGTGCTCTTGGTGGATGAGGCAGGTGCTAGAGGTGCCACTGCTGCCACTCCAGATTTGGGAAGAAAAGTACTCGCTTCTGTATTGGACTGCTGACTTGCACTATTGGGCTTTGCTTTCCCTTTATCTTCTAAAAGAAGGAAAATACATATGTAAAAATATACCACACACAAAAAAATCATACAGTAATAGTCCTATGGGTTTAGTGAACCTAATACAACAGGGGCCTAATTAATTTCATTTTATGAAAGAGAGCAGCCCCTTCGTGTAATTTGACAAAGGGGTGATTTTCCTGTTTTTAAGGTCACCAGTGAATACTAATGACTTAAAAAAATTCATGCCACTGTTGTTGCTGTTATGCTGCAGGTATTGCCGGTTGAAAGAAGCCCAAGAAAGCCTAAAGGCAGACAGGCTTAGGGACTGGACAGCACTCAGGAAAATGTGCAAGGCTTTGCACTGGGAATTACAAACATATTTCTCAAAAACTATATATTTGCCTTTTGAAGGGCTCAAGTTTCTCAAAGTCACCAGGAGGACACTGAAAGGCTCCCACACCATTTTGACATATGATATCCCTCATTTCAGTTAAGGAGTTGATTATGGTAACTACATGGCACATGTGAATATGGCTGCTAATATTTATAGTTTTTTCCAAGAACAATTCCCCATATATCTGTCGATCAGACGGCTTCATGTACATTCAATGCATTCCTGTATCACTTCACAAGCATGAGTCAATCATCTGTGCTCCTATGAGACAGGCAGGTATTACTTCATTTTGCAGATGGCAATCACAAAGCAAGAGATTAAATGCCCCAACTGTGCCTAAAGAGGAATTTTGTGCCAGAGCCAGTATTCAAATGCTCCCTGCTTACGTGCTGCCTACAAGAGCTCATTGCATTTTAAGCTATTCAACTGCAGGCCTTGTGACCACAAGCTGTATTAGCTGCCAGCAGTAAAACAAGCTCCACCTATAAAAAACATGGGATGGGAGGGAGGACAGTGCACTGGTGCTGGTATGAGCAACACTGACAAAACGGACATGAGAAATGATTGAGTTGTCACTCTGAACAATAGGAATCAAACTTTATTATCTAAGCAAGTACATCATCGACATAAGAGCAACCTCTTAAAAACTATTTATATCCCATTTGAAATGCCTGGCGTAGTTTTAAATAGAATTAAACTGACTTGAAAAACTAGGTTCTGTTTTGGGCATTTATTTTTAAACATGGACCCTTGCACTTTATGTTTACAGCTACCAGACTCTGTTTTAACATTATTCTGTGTATCAGGCCAATGCTGCTATCAAGAAGACTGAAAACAGGACTGTACCCACTCAAACAAACACTTGAGAGCGTGTATGATCTACGAACAGCCATCCTGAAACTAAACCCCATAGCTATTGGCATATTTCCCAGGAGAGCATTGTAGTAAATCAATTTTAGATTGGTATAAATGAGGAGAAAGAAAATTCCAATAAAACAAGTATTATTTTTTAAAATAGCAATAAAAATACTTTGAAATTACACAATATGGACAGTACTAAACACTGAAAACGGTCAAGTACAAAGACTACTATTAGGACCAAGTTAATGTTAAAACCAGATTCTGAAGGTATTTTGATTAATAAAGCATGATAAAAGAAACTGATGTTAAATTGTACTTCATAGGCTATTCAATTTTAGAGTCTCTACAGTAATAAGTCACATCTGCAAAAAACTAGAACACTTTATATGACCTATGAGTCTTCATAAAATACAGTTTTAATAAATAGCAGTTGCTAGCATTCTAAATTAAAGAGTTTTCAATATGGAAAATTCTCAGAGGTGCTAATATCTACAAATGAAACACACTGAACAGTTTCCACTTGCAAATTCACATTACAGAAAAATAGACTTCTTGTTGTTGTTGTTGTATATGCCATGTTATGCCAGACTGCAAAAGGCATAACACCAGGATATACGTGAACCTGAGTGGAATAGAGGAACATTCCTCAGTATTTTGCATTTCAGGCCTTAAAAGAAAAATACACCTGCAGAACAGCAAGTTGTATACCAATATATACTAACTACACTTCTAGTCTGGGTCCGGATTTTTATGTTGTTTCCCAAATATTTTTTTTAATGTAAGCATAAAAATTGGGTGCTTTTGAAACACCTCCTAGAGGTAGAAGTCATCTCCTGCAGTGAGTGAGAGAGTGGGTGGCAGGGGGCAGCAGGAACAGCAGCTGATGGGTGTGGGGTGGACTCCTGGCCTGAGAGACACCCTCGTGCAGTGAGTGCACGCTCACACTCCTGCCCTCAGACCCTGCCCGCACTGTTCTCACTGACCACAACGAGAGTGAGCAGATTTTTTTTCTTTGTTTTGCCATCAAGTGTCTGCAGAGTGAGATCCCAAGAGACATGGAAGAAGATCTATTTTACGCAGGCCACCAATTACCATCACGGACTGATGGTTTTCCAATGTTGAATTTAATAGCTGATTGAGAAATCACAGATTTCACTTCTCATCTAGCTGTCCACCAGCTGAGGTAGTATGCAGAGTTTTATATTCCATGGATTTACAGTGTTGTCACTATTTATAATACAATGTGTAACAAACTAACAAGAAACTTCCAGAAAACTAGAGATAAGTTACCAGCATCCAGCTGGGCTCAATTCTGCCAGTATCACAGCTTTTGGAAAGAACCTCAGTTCACATAATAACTCTTTCATTTGGAAAGCTTCCTGAAGCAAATAAGCTCTTCATCGATGGGGATGTATAAGGAGAGACATACGCCCCTCTATGAATTAATGTTTCCTTCCACCATTCTAAATGTTTAATGCAGAACATCTTCAAAGATCATAATTGTAAGGTTATTATACAGTTTAACTCCCACAGAAAGTACACAGAGCTAAGTGCATATTTGTCACTGCAGTGGGGCCAGAACTGGGTTTTCCTGGCTTCTAAAATCAGAAAATTGCACTTCTCCAAATGGGCTTTTGATAACAGCTTATTGTTTTCAATCCACAGAATTCAAAACACCATTACTTACAGTTTTATGTGTGAGACAGAAATGCCAAGTATTCAATCGTGCAAAGCACAGGAAATGCAAATTGCATGTATATTATTCTCCTTTTTTCTACTTATAGCACAGAGCTAACAAATAAGATCTGCACTCAGAAATCAAAAAATGTAACTGTTAATGGCTGCATGCCATATTTCCAAATGATAATCACCTTATAAAATACATGTGGATGGTGAAATAAAGCTGTAGGATTATAGTCCTCTTGCTATTTCTGAAGGTAAGTATTATTGAGAATAGGCTCAAACTTTCTCTGATCTCCACCTAGGCTGAGACCAACAGAGCCGGAGGCCAAATGAGTGCAGACGTGCGTCCATCCTGCCCCGAACCACTCACACAGCAGCTACTGCTCCACGAACACAGCTGGAAGCATGAGACCACAGCAATACCAGCTCTTCCCTGAAAGCAGTAGCTGTGATACAATCTGCATCAGGTCAGGTTGAAATGCTCACATAAAAACTCATGTGCAAGAAGTTAATTTAAAATCTAATTTGTACCATTGCACTGTATCTATGTTCCTTTTCCATTTTAAAAAGCCATATTTCATCTGTCTTAAATTCCCGTCTTTAAATTAAGTCTTCCTTTTCTTCAAGATTCCAGAAGAGTAAATTGATGATTCAGGTTCTTACTGAAGCCTGAATTTATTTTGAAGTAGAGCCCAGGGAAAAAAACTAAAGCAAGCTAATTAAGTATTGCTTTGGGCTCAGTAATATCATGCTTTTGTCACCCATTACATTGTTTTAATTCTGCTTTGAAGTTGTTTTCATGTATTTCTGCTTGTTTGACTCATGCTTTTGTCAGCTCCATGTTAAAATTCAATCTGATCAGCCACTTTGACTATATGTACCAAGGTCAGGACACTGCAGGATAACACCTGACAGGTTTGAATCTACAAGTTCTACCTCCCAACAGAGGACCAGCTTGGACTGACTTACCAAACTCTGCGGGTCACATGAGTCTCACTGCAGTTGCTATGGCACAATCCATAGGACCTACCTATTAATGCTGAACTCCTAGTCCAGCTAAGTGAAGGTGCTCTACTGCCTAGGCCAAAAAGGGGCAAAAATGTTACTGTAAAACTTCTTCCCTCTGACACTCAACCTCCACCTCCTCTATTCAGTTATTTCCTTTCCTGGTAAAAAACTGAATATGAGCACTCTGCTCCAGCTCATAGTCTAGTGATCAATGCAAGCCATGAAGAAAGTAAATATATATTTTCTGATCTCACTAACCATTTCATTAAGCAGTTTGGTTCATAAGGCACCTTTAACAGAGTGCACTTATTTCACTTTGTGATTTGTGTGAAATGTTTACAATTTCATAACATATATATTTGCATGTTATAAATATATATTTTACAATGATCTTGTACTGTACTAAAACGTGCCTATAGGCATTGATTTCTATAGCTAGGAAACAGACTTTGTGAGTGAGAGTGATGATTTTGGTGACTGTTAGGAAGAAGTTCTAATTTGGACTTCATGATGATATCATACATGCTATTTTCAACAAAAATTTACTTATAATTCAGATCCTTAACTCAGAATTTACATTCTTGATAAAAATAAAAAACAAAGAGAATTCTAAATCTCATTAATAAATCCAGAATGTCAATGGAACCAGTTTTTCTGTATCAATAATATCCATTGTTACAAACACTCCACAACATGCCTATCTGCACAGTTACCACTGATCACACACATAACAGCTTTGCAATAAACTTCTGTTCCACAACAGCTTGTTGAAATAGCAGTTGAAATTAAAAGATTAGGTATACATGAGACACTTGCAAGAGCCCTTTCCAATACATATTCTAAAATCTTTTAGATATGAAGTTCTGTTATGATCCTAATTCATGGCTAGGCTTCGCAAACAAAGATTTGAGAAGGGCTCTACCCACGCTTGCTACAAGCGTGCTGATGGCTAAAAAGGCCAGTGTGAGATAGACAAGTCCGGTTATGATCCTAATAACCCTTACAAAACTGTCATGTGAATTTTCTGCCAGTATATAATAAATAAATAAACTTGCTCTTACTCTAACAATAACAGAAGAAATAACATTTCAATTACTGAAAATATTGTGTGTCTGCATGTGATGAAAAGTGTAACTTTGCACCTGCCTGCTTCTCTTCTCCACCAGAAACTGGGGCTATTGTCCACGACTGGTGCTGAACGCTGAGCATGCAGACAGTAAAGGACCCTGGGAGAGAGAAGAGCTGCACAGCATAGCACTGACTGCAACGAGGAGGCCCCCACCAGGAAGAGACCATGCCGTGCTTATCACCACCCCCCCGTCAGGCTTCAGCTTCCCACCTTTCCTTGTGCCAGGTCCTTTTCCACATCCCTCAGCTTCAGGCACTGAATGGCAGCTGTACACAAAGTACAGCAAAAGGGCAGCACAGATACTGCAAAGTGGCCATGGCTGCTCTACGACCCTACACTGAGGCTCTTTTGAGAGATCCGCTCATTTGCCATCGTAGATATAGAAATCTGGTTTTATATTTCTTTTACCTGCTCACAGAACATATTGCCAAGTTAGAAAAGACAAATTATTTTTGGCAGTAAGATATTTATTATTCTCTGTCACAGAGGCAAGGAAATAGTAAACACTTGTGCCTCTTTTCTTCTTGAAAAACAGGAAGGAAAGAACCATGCAATTTTCAGTGCAATTTCCAATATAAACCAGCCACATAATTTTGTTGCTGTGCTAGGGAAACACAGCAACAAAATAATTTACTGTGTAACTCAATCACTGCATGGTTATCAAGGTTATACAACTGGTGAGCAGAAACAATGCACAGTTAGGTGAAAAGCCTTTGTTTCAATCAGCCTCGTTTATGCTGATATGTTACAATACCACATCACTACTGAAAGGACAAGTTTATAAAAACATGGGCAACCTGATGATTCTGAACACTTTCAATTAACTTCTGACTATGTCACTTCCTATGGTAACTAAAATCAAAAGCGATTTCTGAAAGGAGAAATTCATGTTTTACTTATGGGATATTGAAAGTGTGGTGCGAAGATTGTCTTATGATAGCCTTGAGTTCACATAAGTTGTGCTACAGGGACCTACTATTGGTTTGAAGTGTTGATTTTAGAGAGTAAAGCAAACATATCTCCCAAACTGGTAAAGCTGTATTGAGTAAAACAGATTTTCAAGTTCTCCCTATAATTTCAACAACTCCAAATATGCCTGTGAATACTGGGCTGCATTAAACAAGCTTTGAAGCCCACAGTGGTTACAGAATAGGACAAGGAAAGCAATGAGATTGCCAGCCTATTGTATTACGTGCTCTTTTCCCTGATCAACTGTGTAGCAAAGATAAATCAGTTGCATTAATTACAGTCACAGACAATCCAAGAAATTTTGCTGTATTTCTGTAGCTAAAATAGCTAAAAACTGTACCTAAACTGGCATCAACGAACACAAAGTAAAAGTGTGTCTATTGAAAAATAAAATTCTCAGTTTAAATTTAACATTTTAAGTGCTTGGCACATTTGACACAAATCTAAAAAGTGACATTTCCCACTACATTCTTTTTCCTGCACTTCTTTATAAAATATGCCCACTGATCATGCTGAAGAGAGGCGAGTTACTTGATATTACTTAAATCTAGTGTTTGACCTCTCTGTTCTAAGCTTTCTGCACACAAAACAAGGGGTGGTCCCCAGACCAAGTGATGTTCAGTTTAAGAGCAGAGATGTCAGCTGCAGATAGACAGGGATTAATTATTAGTGTGGCAGTCAAACTTCTCACAAGGTTTTTCCTGTTTTTGTCTTTCAGTGAAAGAGAAATTTTCAGAGTTGAGAATAACAGAAGGAAGTTTGGTGGCTAATTGCAGAGAACTCTTCACAAATATGCCCAGGAAAAGCAGAAAACTGTTTTGGAGGCTGTTTTCAATGGCTGATGGGTGGTAGGTGCAAGACAGCATTTTGAAATATATTACAGAAGACATACAAAGGTATGAAGAGCTTTGAAAGGGAAGGACATGAATATGCAGAGAGCAAAAATCAGTAGCTTTACCTGTACCACAGAAATATTGTAACAAAATTTGCAGCATTCAAAACAAAAACATTGAAAGTAGAGAGATCACAGTCAAAGAGGTTACAAACCTGGTTGAATGTAATTAAGGGAGACATTAGGAAACCAAACCAAAATAAAATCAAGATCAGGAAAACTTATTTAGTCACACTGTACTTATAGTACTGCCCAACCAAATCTTAGGATCTACCCTGTGACACAGGTCTGGGGATAGAGAACCTCCTCGAGTCATTATACTGGAAACAATAGCTACTGTACATCTCTTTGCCCTGAAATAAGATGTGGAGGGAGAAAATGATCAATAAGTAGGGCCTCCTTCAATGTATTAGCAGAAAAGTTATTGAATAGAAAGTCAGACAGTAGCTCCAGTAAGAAAAGCAAGTTTCAAAACACTGTTCTTCACAGAAAGTCTTATCTTATTCTGGTTTGCACTGCTATAGAGGAATAAAGTGCACACACACTTTTTCTTCTTATGAAGAAGAACACTATGAGTAATATATGCCATAAAGACAATAGCAGGAGAGCAATTAAGTCATTAATGGTCACAACCTTTACAGCATTTGTAAGTACTTTGGCCTGCATCTCAGCATCACTCAAAAAAACTCCAACAAAACAAACAACAAAGAGCACTAGGTTATTTTTTGACACTCATTAAGAGAGAGTTAGCTAACTTTGATAAGGTACTCTAAAGTCTTTTTTGTTTTATCTCCACATTTGCTGAATAATGAGACTCTAATGGCTGTCAGACAAAATACCTACTTTATCACCAGTTGTGCAGTCTACTGAGAAATGAGGCTGAAAAACCCGTAGGGCTCTGTTCTAGAAAAATTCCACTGCAAACCTACATTCAAATCAGACAGCACAGTGTATCTATTAACCCTTTGGATACCTTTAGTTTTTGTAAAATGTTTTTTCTTCAGGCTGTGTGAAAAACAGCTAAGTTTTACATAATGAAATAAATCTGTTTGTCACATTCTAAAGAGAACTAATTTTCTCTCTATACAAAGATGAGAAACAAATGGAAGCTATAAATATAAAGCTTTTCATCTCAAACACAAATGTGCCCCGAAATAAGCTACAACATGTTTTCTCAAGATACTGAAGCTACATCAGGAAATGCTTGTGCAATATTAGGTGAACTCAGTAGCTAGACTGATTTTTTGATTAACTGCATCATTACTCTTCAACAGACTGAGCCAAAGTTATCTTTTTTCACCTTAGAAGTATTGCTGGTATGGCTGTGGTACAGCAGCGATGTTAACAATTTCTTAGGTATTTTATTTCTGATTTGGTGTACCAAAGACACTGACAAAGGAAGTTGTGTTTTATCTTCAGAGTACAAAAATATTTGTAACTGATCAGACTAAAGATGTAATGTTACAAAGGTTTGCACTTTTGAATGGTTTTAATTTTTATGAAAGTGGACTGATGAGAATTAGAAAATATTCAGAAGTACACACAGTTTTGCAAGTGTGAAACTCCGCCCTGCAAAATCTATTTCTGTACCTATTTGTACACCTTCCTGAACTGAGAATGCCTCCTGCTCCGATTACCAGAGTGTCTGAGATGATTCTGCTGTATTGCCTATGATTTTTAATCAATTCCTTGCACAGTTGGAGATTCTTAGGGGATTGGTTTAGGTTGGCTGGCTGGCATTTTAGATCTGTTTTACAGACCGAGATCAAGAAAAATCTGTATGCACTCACCAGGGTGGAAGAAAAAAAAGAAAAAAGAAAAAAAAAAGAAAAAAAGGTATTCTGGTACGCACATAAAAAGCATATAGCAAAATAACTGTGCAAAATTTGTTATGTATCAACAAAGGGCATTCACATTTCAAAAAGCCTCTTCTTTAATATTTCAACACAATGCAATTTCTCTCTGCAAAAGCAGGAAGGGTTGATTCTGCACTGTTAACCAAAATGCAGGAGTGTGTGTAGTATGTCTGGAGAAAACAACCTAACTTCTAACACTCACTGAAGGCAATATGTGTAGTGTCTCCATGTCACCTGCTTGTCTACAATGATTTTTTACAGAATGTAGGTTCTATCATACCTGTCTTTTCCTCATCTGAAAAGAGACTATCTCAAGTCCCAACTTCTCTGCTCCTTCCTCCCCCTTCTCCCACCCCTGTTTTTAGACCTAATAGGGTGAACAGGTAACTATGGCGAATGCAGCATGTTAGTACCAGAGAAAATCCAACTTGTTTTCAAACACCATCACAGAGCAATTTCCTAGTGTATAGTGCCAATATCTACTTTCTCACTGACACGTTGATAGGTTGAGAAAACTCTCACTAGAAGTTTGTTCATAAAACTCATCAAGATCAGTAGCACTACGGTGCTGGCAATTGAAAACAAGGTGGATCTAAAACACAGCTAGCATGTGTGAATGCTAATTTAAAGAGTATCCATAAAGTGAAAACATCCAAAAGCTTAGTCTTCCTGGGTCCTGTTGCTGTATAGCTAGGCAAATTTACTTTCATCTTTTCTGAGCTATGCCAGTCTGTTTTAGCTGAAATGGGAAAATCTCCAAGTTGGAAAATTATAATACAGTGTAGGCCAAGCTTGAAATGCAGTATAAGATCTGTTATTAAAAAATGTGACTCTCCTATGAGTAAAAGAAAATATTTTTTACTAACTATAAACTTATCTCTTTCTGACACCAGACATCTATTGTATTGAAAGTATTTTATACTCCCATTCCAGATTCTGCCACATTTTTTAGAGGTCCTAGAATGCAAACTTTCTATACTATTGCATTGTTTTTTAAACTTTTTAATAATGTAGGAATGCTTAGAAAAATAACTTTCAACAAACATGCTGTATTTTGCCCAGACATCCTTCACTTCTATGTAGTCTTGGTTCATCTTCTCAACTATAAAAATAACATTGGCTCGTCCACTTATGAATCTGAAATACATTACTAGAAATACATTTCACTTGCTGCTTGTACAAAACGAGAATCTTAAAACTCTACCCACAGATGCTGAAGTGCGTTGGAAATCAAAACAAAATTTATGGGTCCCTGAATAAAAGAATCAAGGAGAACTGACAAACTGTAGGCAAGTACATTCTCATGGGCTGAACTACTTACTCAATACTTGCCCACGCAGAACTGCCACTGAAGTCAGCTATGAAACACTCATCTTCATTTCAGTTAAATGGCATCCATAACTGTGCATTCTTCCCAACTTCTGTAGAAGGTTTGCCCGAGGACTGTGAGTATTCAGTCATGCCCTCAAGATTTGACAAATAAATTGCATTTCAAATATGACTTGTCTAACAAACACCAAAATATTTTCACTCTCCTTGAAAACAAGTAATAAGG
The DNA here is from genome assembly GCF_022539395.1 of Myiozetetes cayanensis. Classification (NCBI taxonomy): domain Eukaryota; kingdom Metazoa; phylum Chordata; class Aves; order Passeriformes; family Tyrannidae; genus Myiozetetes; species Myiozetetes cayanensis. Next base: position 14,875,200 of record NW_026088185.1, on the reverse strand, counting down.
AAATAATGAGTAGCCTAATATTTGTATAAATAATTTTTATACTACAGAAAATGTGGGACATTTCTGCCTTCACTGCTGGGAGGGAGGAGGTAGAGAAAAGGAAGTAAAGTCAAGCCCAGGAGGGTGTGTGTGTGGGGGAAGGTTTTTTTAAGATTTGGTTTTATTTCTAATTATCCTACTCTGATCTGATTGATATTAAATTCAATTAACTTCCCCAAGTCAAGTTTGTTTTGTCTGTGACAACAATCTGTGAGTGGTTTCTCCCTGTCCTTATCTCAACTCAGGAGTCTTTTGCTGTATTTTCTCTCCTCTGTCCAGGAGGAGGCAAATGATAGAGCAGCTTCGGTGGGTACCTGGCTTCCAGCCAAGGTCAACCCACCACAATATTCTCCCTAAAAAGGTAAAAAAATAGAATATATGTCCCTTTTAGGGGCAAAATCAAAGCATCCTAAAGCAACAGCATTGGGCCAGCTTATTCTCTTACATTTGGACACTAAATTCACCTGCAGGATCTGAGAAAAGGAGAAAATGTAATTTTTGCAGACTCAACACAGCCTTTAAGTTTGGCACAACTGGACTTAGACAAAACTTTAGTCAACTACCAATTGTATGAGTAATCACCAAAATCCTATTATTTATTATCTGGTAACAATGGAAAATACATGTCTGGCCTGAGAAAAATTGCCTTATTTCTTTAGCAATAAGTTGCTTTAACGGGTTTTGTAAAAGTATTAAGTACAGATAAAGCTATCTCTCTCAGGCTTGTTAAAAAAAAAAAAAAAAATCAACAGAACCAGCAAATGTCTTTTCAGGTAAATTTCCATTCTAGTTGATTTAAAGGGCTAATTTCAGTCCTACATAAGTGAAGAGCATTTCCATTGATCTGACTTTCTTACTCATCTAAAAACAAAACTACAGTTTGGTTCTCAAAGTAAATGTTTCTTATGCAAATAATACTGTCATTCATCATAATATAATAACTATATAATAATAATATAATTATTATATAATATAATATAATATTATATAATTATTATAATATATAATTATATATATAATTATATATAATTATATATTATAATATAATATATAATATAATTATTATATAATAATAACTATATAATAATAATAATCATAATAATAATAACTATCTAAAGGTGATAAAAGGGTATATTTTATTTCTCTCATTTGCAATTTTTACAAAATGTCATTACATAACCCTCACTTTTTAGAATACTTTTGTATCATCTTCCTTCTTAATAGAAAACTGCAAAGCAGATAGGTGATATTGGTATTTCACAGCCTCAACTCTTTTTTTGCCAGATGTTTCTTTTTTGTCTCATTTTCTCCCCTTTGCTATTTCCTTACCTAAAGACTCAAGAACCCTTATGTTTTAAAGACAGTGATGAGTAAAGAATGATGTGATATACACTAGTTCTGATAGTGCCACCTCTTTGGTATTATGTCCTCTTTGGAAATATACATACATACATTCGCTAGTAATTTTTGTTATTTCGTATTCATCTTATTATCATTCCATCATCATCATCATCCTATTAAAGAAATCCTCTTTGGACATTCAGTATCACTAACAGAACCAACAAGAAAAAGAGATGCCTGATTTCACAATATAAAAGAGGTGCTGAAAGATTCAATGTATATAAATGGATTCTTTAAATGACCACATACCTCTAGCTAAAAAACAAACAAACAAACAAACCCAAAACCCAGTAGCTAAGGGCATCTTACTTGGCCGAATACCTAATCTTTACCTCTCCCCTGAAAAAGGAAAAAACTTTGTAGAATTTTAAGGATGATAATAAAAAAATGCTATGAGACTCAAGTTCTGAAAACGTGAATAAGTAAAAGTAATAGAGGTATATAGTTTTAATGATACAGGACACATGAATGCACAGGCATTCAAAAGAGTCTTACTTCATCATACAATGTATTTTGATCCAAAGCTTATGTTTACTTTACAGCAGGAAAGGAAAAGCTTACCACTCCTTTAAAACAAAATCCTGCTTGCATACATTTCTGATTGATATAATAACTGAAGAGAGAAAAGACTGACCTTTTCCAATTTGAACAGGAATTGCAATAGCTCATCAGTGTAATTGTGTCAGCTGCAGAGTTTATTCTTCAGTTAATGGCACCTATCACCAGCTTGCAGTAGAGGTGCAGAATTTGAAATGTGCTTGTTAGCATTATTATAGACAGACTAAAGATTTCCAGGAGCTCCTGGAGTTTATCAGCACCAAAATGTGTAGTATGACTGCTCTTCCATTTAGACATGGAAAGATGAATCTTGAATATCCCCTTTTCAAAAGTATCAACAGTAAGACTGACAGGGAAGAAAGTGTTTAAAGATCCAACCTATTATAATGATTCCCTGTTAGTAGACTTTGACTTGCTAATTTTTCTTTTGGCTAACCTTTCATCTTATGGGTATAAACCAAACAGCAACTTTCTGAAACAGCTGCTGAAACTACCTACCAGAAAATGCCCAGAAGCTATTTACTGTTAAATCAAATACAGGCATTACATGTGCCATGGATGTAAATACACATATGATACTTGCAAATAGTGTACCTGTGGTGAATTTATGAGCATTTATTAATCATATTTTATATTATCAACTATAAAGAAACTATGATCAAGCAGCAAACCCTATACTGTGCCTTTACCTCTATTTTGGGGGCAGAGTTTCAACAGCCAGCAATACAGAGTGATCTTCATATGGCTGTTAAATACTGAATGAAAAAGGAACAAAACTTACCATCCTCAGAGCATGCAATGAAAAATGCCCTTGAAACGACTCTCTGTGGTGGCTGACTCAGATTGAATTTACTACTTAGTTGACCGTAAACTAATACCTTTATCTAACAGAAATATACCTGTGCTTAGAAGGCACTATCTGAATACACATAAACACAGATGCATGGTTATTTTATAGAGTAGAACTTCAGCAGAATTCTTTATGTAAGCAGAAATGTGAAGAACTGATGAGGTTCATCAGTAGCTTTTGATGAAGGCTAGACCTGAGCACAAGCATCTTTGAAGGGCATAAGACACAACCTCTAAACAGGGCACACTGACACTGGGTATAGCAAACCAAACACCTCCTTGACATGTTCCTCTCCTAGAGCCTCTCCCTATCCCTGCCCCACCCTCAAAACTGACGCCTTTGTCACAACATACTTTGACGTCTGGAGGACTTTGGTACACTACATAGAACAAAAAAATAGAAGAATAATTGCCTTAGAAACTAAATTTTGAGGTAATTATAATGGCATCTATATGACAAATAACCTAGAATTTCCCAGAACAGATAAGACCACAGGCTAGCTGTGGAAGCTGTCTGTCTCTGGCTCCTAGCTACTTCTGAATGATTATCTAAAAAACATTTTATTAGAACTATGTAAACAAGCCATTCCTTCAAAATAAGTGGAAAACAAGGTGATAAATGGAAACAAATGTTAAGGTGAAAAGGGATTTTGTTAAGAGATCTGGTATCATTCTTGGGATTACTCTAACTAAAGGGATGCATATGGAAAAGTTTAGAACTTAAGAACTGGCAGAAAGCTTTTCAAAATAAGCCATGAAAGCAAGATGACTAAGGGAGTGTCCTGACAGTGGACTTGTGAAATACAAACTGAGCCCTTCCCTGGGACATTACACCTCATTGGTAGTTGATGAATAAACAGCATCAACAAGTGGGATGCTGGAGAAATCTGACCCATCATACACTTCCTGAACAAATGTGATTCAACATGCTGCACGCTACATTACTAATAAAAGGAAAACCCACTCAGTTTTGTTGTCAAAACATCCACAGAAAGCCCTTGATGAACTAAAACCCACAGACAAGACCTCAAGATCAAGTTTTCTAAGTCTGCTAAAGCTTGGAGTTGCCACTCCTGCCTAATGGGCCAACTAATTACCGTATGTCTACATGACATCAAGTGGCATTTGTCAGGTCTGTCCATGTCTCTTGGTTATTTTCAAACCATGAGCTCACCAGCTCTTTCAAATCAAACTCACTCAGTGTCAGATGTTGTACCACACTCCAGCACAGCAGTGTTCCTCAGAACAACCTGCAGTTAGCTTTAGTTATGCAGCTGTAAGGACTGGAATAACTCCTACAGGACCTGCTTAGGATCAAGAAACCAGCAAAAAACTCCCAGTCCCATCCCTTTCCTGCCATCCTTGCCACACACAGTAGATGAGGATAGGACTGCTCATATGATGAAATATCATCACCATGACCCTGTGCACTGCTTGTTGAGCTGCCTTGGGAGAGAGCTACAGAACAAAGCAGTAGCATGAAGGGTCAGGACTTGAAACAGACTCTAGCATTTGGCCTTAGGAGGGTAATGCTGCCTGTTCCTGTATCAGCTGAACAAAAATGGGAGAGCATCCAAAGGGTCTATCTGTACCTACTAAGTCACAAGAAGCAGAGCCTTCTGCTCTTCTTTGAACAAGGACTGAACTTGAAATGCCCATACCTATCATTTCACAAACAGACACAAGGCACATAGAGTATTCAGTGAATGTATCTAAGACAGAAGAAAAACTCCCCCTTTTACAGTCTGAAATATGGTTTTGACTCTTGAGTAGTTTAAAACAGTTACAGTTATGTCCTGATTTTCATATCAAAGTAAAATGCAAAAAAGGTGGTACCACATCATCTGTCTGCTTCATTTCTGAACTATTTATTTTGATTTGGAAGTATGATCAAAGAATTCCTCTTTGCTTGATAAGTAAACAGTGGTATTTCAATCCATTTATTATCATATGCATTCCTAAAGGACTCATCACTGCAAGCACCTAGACTATGCTAACCTGGAATCACAGACACCATCTTCTATTGCATTTTTAGAGCTATGTTTAAACCACACTTTAAATATTCTATGTATACTGGTTATTAGCCCTGCCCTTTTCTAAAGCAATGCCATATATATACACATATACTCCTGTGTAGCCATCCTGAAAATCTTGGGCTTCCACAAGGAGGCAGAAGAATCTTTGCCACTGTACTGACTTTGCGTGGCTAAGCTTTGGTAGTGGGAGGGCTACAGGGGTGGCTTCTGTGAGAAGCTGCTAGAAACTTCCCTGATGTTTCACAGAGCTCAACCCCATAAACTTTAAGTTATATTTTCTCTCCCCTGCCCAGCTGAAGAAGGGAGTGACAGAGTGGCTTTGAGGGGCACTTGGCATCCAGCCCACCAGGATCCAGAATACACCACCATCCAGGACCAACAGACCACAGATCCTCAGGAAAGAGCAGCTCCCAGTGCTCTTTAGCACAGCTGTTCTGTAAACACATCTCAAAGCAGCTACATAAAAAGTTTGCAGTGTCACAGTAGTGATTTTCTATCATATGAAATTGCTTTATAGGCATCAGCAGACTTTTCCTATGTGGTTTGAGAAACTGTGTGGGAGACATATTATGAAAGGGTCCCTTATGGCCACCTCTAATCTGCAAATATCCATCAGGACAAGCAGAGATGACCCAACAAGAAGTGGGGTAACAACAACCTTTTCACATAATCTGTGGCATTTTCTTCCTGTCTGCAGAGTGAACAGGATAGGACGGTGGTATTTACAATTATCAGTATACAAATATTTTCTGAACAGCAAAGAGTTGTGAGCTTGGAAAACGAGATCACATAGTAGCCTAATCATGTTAGAATGCAAAACTTGTGCAATTCAACCCATCAATATCCACTTTCCTGAGGTTGCAGCCACCTATACCATTCCTGTACAATGCTTTATTGTTACATGTTTCCTGATGACAAATTTACAAATGCCATTGCCAAGTCATACTGTATTATTAACATTAACAGGGACAACCACTCTCTCACAATGTGGGCATTGTCATGCTCAGATCGAGTCCCACAGTCACCCCTTTCCATTTGGGTGAGGTTACTTTTGTCTGCAGGAAACCACGTTCTTCTGGAAACACCCCAAAAGACCTTAAAAATGAATATAACTTTCACAGCTCTACCAGCAGCCACATTTCTCAAGTTGAAAAGAACAGCTGTAGAGAGACCACTGCATCAAAAATTTTGAAAAATAAAAACTGGATGAATTTGGAGTTTGCATTTGACGGATTCCTCATACAAGCCAAGCTAACAGCTCCTTTTTCTGTTAGTACTATAGTGGTGACTTCTGATCAGTAATTGTTTTGGATCTCACGCTATGTCTGACCCACAGAACATGTAGCAAACTTGACATTTTAGTTCAATATATAACAACTGCTATGTCTGGAGAGCTCCAAATCATTCATCGTTATCTCACTCAGAATGGCAGCACATCAAAAAGGGTGCTGGTCATGTCTGTTGTGTTCTTTATTAGCAGATCAACATAAGAGAATAGTAATTGCAGTTGTATTAGTTTACTATAATATTTCCTACCTATTCGGCACTAATAGCTGTGGAAGTACAGCAGATGAAAAAAGAACACAAGAACTTAAAACTGTCTTCTCTGTTTAGCTTCTCTTTCTACGCTTCCATACACAAGAAAAGGATAGCAGAAATGATTTACTGCTCGATGAACATGTCTCAGGAACTGCCCAGAGCACAGTGGCTAAACAACAGCTCCACAAGTGGTGGAGTTAAATTTCCTTCCTTAATTTATCTTATGTACTTCTAATGCAATTTTTTCAGACTTACACCACACCTACACACTTTTAAATCCTCAGCCTAGAACGCAGAGTCCCTGGCCAGTCAGCAGGCCAAGCAAAATGGCAGCCTCTTTCAGGATGGACCCTAAGTTAGGGCTTCTCTTCTACTTATGTGCCAATTTTCACCAAACTCATAGAACCTTCATTAAAATCTCATAATGTCTTTTTTTTCTTATCTTTTGACACTAGGCAATATAGTCAAGGTTGTGAAGACAGAGCCACAGAATAACAAAGACAAGGATAGATCATGTGACTGTAGTCTCATTTCCTCTGGAAATCAGGATAAAAAAAACAAGACTACAAATACACACATGAACTGAAACTCTCAGTATTAAATATCTTTTAAGTAAAATTAAAATATTTCTGAATAGTTAATACATTGTAATAATCCATTTCTCAGAGAATGAAAGCTGTATTAAATTATTCAGAAAAAATTGCATCAGTTAATTTGCTCCAAGGCAAAAACCCACAAAATCCCACTAATTCCCAGAAGCAATTCTTATTGCAATAAGCATTGTGTTAAGGAGCTAAACATATGCTAAAGAATAGATGAACAATAGCCTGTGTACGGGAAAGTGTAGTTGAACAAAACTGTGGTTTGTCTCAACTCCAGAGCCTGGTAAAAACCCCAGTCTTCAAGCCATTCCCCACCTCTGTGACCAACTTTCCCTACATATACAGAGAATTTGCTGTTCCAGGTTCAAGTTTTTGTCCTCCCAAACATCCCATCTGCAATCTCCTGTACAGCAGGAACAGGCTCTGAGGAGCCTCCTCTCCACAGAGAATCCCACCGTTCTCCAATGGGAAGAACGTGTTTAACTAAATTGCCACTATGATTCATTTTTTATGTAGAAACAGTTGCAGTGGTAAAATCCAACAGACACAGATGGTAATCTGTCTAATTAGTACAGAGCAATTAATAGCATAAAACAATACACTGTCAAAGCAGGGCAATTTAAAAAAAAAAATCAAGAGAAGATTCCCCTTCTGATTGGTTATATTATTTTATCAAAAACTAAATGTAGATTTTAGATACATTTCATGGAAAAGAAAAAAATGAATTCAATTCAGAACTCACAGTTAGACAAAGGAAACATGAGACAGCTCCAGACTTATGGAAGAGATGATGGAGTTTGTAAAAGATGATGAAACTTTTGTTATTTGGACCTCAACCTTTGGCATAGGAGAGGGACAGCATTAAACAACTATGTTATCACAAATGCACTCAACAGGTTAAATCCTTTGAAGTTTTAACTGATATCTTACTTAAGCAGTTGACTGAGTTCTCACCAAGATATATTTTATATTTCAGAGAGTAAAATACTTATGAAATATTTTAAATCTTTTTCCATTCAACAGTCCACCTTATACTTAGATCAATGGTTGCTTGTTACTGTTTAATAGTAGCATGGCTTGTTCACCTGAAGATGCTCCTTGGATTTATGTTCTCTCTCTCAAACCTAAAATGTGATTTGGTAGGTAAATCCATGCAAAATTTGGGACCTGTTATCCTTGCTATGGACCCAAAGACAGTTTTGATGCAGAATGACAAATAGTCACTGATACTTTTTTTGAGTTGGTTTGAAGTTTTTTTTTTGTGTGTGTGTGTGTGTATGCATGTCAAAAAACTGTGTCATTCACCTCACAGCACCTGAGACAAGATCAGCTCTGGTGAAGAGGATACTAAATGGCTACCAAGGCAGAAGCAAATCTCTCAGCAGCAGTCTATTGGACTGACAGTTGGGTAACCCACAGTAGGTGGCTTCTCCTGGACAACATGGAACAGTATTTCAGATTGTCAGCGAATTCATGAAATTCTCGTTTCATTCAGTAATACAACACTGACAGAGCAGAAAGAGACTCAAGCAATTCCACTGCTTGAGTCTCCAAGCAAGTCCACTCTAAGTCCACTCCAATATTAGTGTTGCTGATCTTCCTCAGATTACTGATCTGGAGGGGGAGGAGAGGAGGGGTAAGAAAAAAAACCCCTGATGTTGAAGCATTAACAAGCCATGAAAGTCATGAAATACCTAAGCCACAAGGCTTCACATTTCTGTAGGTGTGTCTCCCTATCCGTGCAATATTATCCTCTTCAGGAAGGAAAAATTTCTTACAAAGGTGTCTTGTGCTTTAGCTAAATATATACATCTCAGACTTAACCCTCCACCCAATCCATCCATTATTATTGTCATATGAACAACATCCACACTTTAAAAGAGTAAATTTGACAGGTCTTTTAAAATTAGACTTTAGTATTTCAGGGGCAGCAGATGTTTCACAGATATGAAAAGCACTTTGATAATATCAAAACAAATTCTGTACAAGAAAGCACAGCATATACTTCAGAAAAGAGAAGTCATGGATCAATATCATGCAACCAAATTCTCTCACACAAACACAAAAAAAAGGAGAAAGTAAAGAATGTATAGAACAAAAAGTTTTCATTGACCTGATTTGTCAGAGATGTTGGCTGTGACTGGCGTGGTGGAGCAGCTTGGGCTAGCCTTTGCGCTGTCCTTGGAAGAACCAACTTTGGGTTTATTTTTCGTTGCCTCTAGTGCTTTGACCTTCTTGGCATGTTTACTTCCTTTGTAGTGGGCCTCGGCCTGGCTCTACAAAGGAGAACAAATCAGGCTCACTTTTTTCTGTACTTGGATATAATACAATGGATGACAAGGCAGAAAAGTGACACTTTCAATAGTAGGCACCATTATATTCCACCTAAAAAATTCTAATGGCTTTATCCCTAACAGTTTTCCTGGATGTAAATTCTTATATATTCAAATGATAGGATTTTAATGAAAGTTGCATGCTTTTAGCAACTTGGAAAAAGAGGCTTTGAGATTACATAAAGCTCTGCCACCCCTAATGTAATTCTTTGCTTCCTTGGTGCTTAAAGATTTAAAGCACTATACAAATGTAAACACATCCAATTCAGAAAGATGCTTCTCAGTTTTCATGTACTGTTCCTTAGACTTATTGCTTGCAGTTAGAAAGACGTACCATGCTGTGACAAGATTAAATAATCCATTTTTCTTTCTGTTTGATCTAGTACAAACGTCATAAAGTATTTTCATCTTCACACTAACAGCAATTGAAACTTGAAAAATTATGACTTCAATATTAGATCAAGAAAGAAGGGTTAAAATGAAAAAACACCATAGCTATAAACTTCAGTAGACCCAACTACAACACAGAAAGCTAAATATTTATCAGTCTTGATTGCTTTATAAATTGCTGTGAATATTTTTTATTGAAGACTACGAAAATTGGAACCTTAAAGACAGGAAGGAGAGGAGCTTTTTCTAATTATTATTATTTATTTTGGTTGAAGTGCTTTATATATAATTTCGTCTTCTTAATCTGGCCAAACAGAACAGTAGAAATATGTACTGAGATGCAATGTTTACTTCACTGTTGTCTTAAAACTATCTGCAGAAACTTGGTCAGTGTTTTTGGAGTTGCTAGGGTAAAGCTAGACACATAAAGGAATGCCCATTTTTTCAGTGGTTTTGAGTTCCTTTTATCATTCCTGACTCTATATAATCAGTGGCCTTGACAAATCAGACTACTTTGTTTGGAACAAAACTAAGGCACTACAGGCTTAATACTAACTCTAGAGCTTAGAAATTTCAGCTAATGAATTTAAATGTTTTCCTTGACTTTTTAATAAATGAATTTACCAAACAAGGAGTAAGAAACAAACCTAACCCAGACAGTCCATTTTCATAACACTGTACTATCCAGCAATAGTTTTGCATTATTAATATTCCAAAACACAATTTAAAAAAAAAATAAATTTCAGACATACGATTAGGTGCCTCTATTGAAGGTTATATATTAACTAAAAAAGTTAATATTGTCTTTCACTTAAAATTAAAACACTCAGAGAAAGCATGCTTCATGTAACCACATCTTGGCACCTGGCATAGAAAAAACATCAGTGCAAATAAACTGTTACTATGTTCATGCAAAAACACATTCATTCTCTCTCTTCAATTTTATTTAGTTCACTGTGTTAAATGAAGCGAGCCATGAAACAAATCACATGCTTTTTATAAAGAGCAACTGTAATAACTAAGATGCTTGAATTCCATAAAAAGTGCTGCCATAATGAGGAGAATTGGTTTAAGATCAGCAGAAGTAGGCATTACAATACAGTCACCTTGGGACAGCATGTAATAACAGCTTTATCATATGGTAGACTGGAAGTGAAGAGTAGAAACAGCTGGACCAGACAAGAGAACAGAGTGCATGTTGGAGTCCTCACACAAGTTATAAAACTGATGGAGAACTGTCGCTAAAATAGAGGAGTGAAGCTCTTATACACCAAAGTTTCTTACTGCAGTTACACACCCCGTGAAACACTGTGCTTTCCACCTCAAAAGAATAGTGTATGTGACATTGTGGCTGCATCTTTCCTTTTATTTCAGTTAGCAAGCATTCAGTAAGAAAGGCTGCCAGATTAGTTTTACATCGAATCTCTGAAACTGAGATATTTTTGAAAAACTTTATTACAAAACCAGTAGAGTTTACTCATCAATTGCTAATAAACTATTTATTGATTTTAAAACCTTTGAAATATTAACACGCATACAAAACACAATTTAAGGATTATAAACAACTAACCAGCTCTACCACTAGAACTACGTGCACTACTTAAAGGGACACTTGTCAACTTCTGAGTTAGACCTCTTCAGCTCTCAACGTGGGCAGAGGAGCACAGTTCTGTTTGTGCCCTGTTATGTCAATGGGCCTTACGCAGGCACAGCAGTCTCACCCTGTCTCTTTCCACCTTTGCTGTGCTTTTTGCATTTCTCTTAGGCTTTGCTGTTGCTAAATGATGCACTGGAAGGAATATTTTCCATCACCAAAATTAAACAGACTATTCAAACATTACAGTGTACAAAAAGTGAAACTAGAAATTGAGGTGAATATATACCCTTTCCATTCCAATACTTTTAAATTTAAATAATACCAAGTATAAGATTTTCACTCAAGCATCCTCAAGTTGATGATGTCCCTTTAAATATTTGAACTCTATGCACTGCGCATATGTTTGCTGTTGATAGGATCATATGCTGCCTGAGGCCAAAGCTATAACGTAAGAGACATAAATGCACTCAAGAGAAAGACTTAGTAAGTCAATTCCTTGATAATAAGCCTTTCTGCTGATATTTGCAATAATAATGCCTGCAATATCAGTAATAACCTACTACAGTCTTTGATTCCCTTCATTCAATCCTTCATATAGTGTACATGAGACCTGTTGAGAACAAACAAGCCCAGGCAGAATTAAAATTCGGATTTCCATAAACACAAGCAAAGCTTCATGGAAACGTGGTGAATAGACTCGCTTTTGATTTAAGTTTTGTAATTATCATAATCTCTCAAATTCAGAGTTGTACATTATAAGGCCAAAAAGCATTGCTATGACCATCTAAGTAAGGTTTTTGAAAATGCCAACGCTTTCCAATACTGTTCAAACCAGCCCATATGCCTTTGAAGGGAAAAACCCCCAATTGTCCAGTTTTGATTTGAAAGTAGCTTGGGGATGCAAAATCTACCTTTGGAAAATGATTTCACTGCTTCATTTTGTCAGTTACTTTCAACTATTTATTTCTACAGTTTGTAGAAATTGAAACTATTTGTATAGTTTCAATTCCAGAGGCTGGATTTTGTTAAACCTTTGAATTCTAGGTGCTTTCAACTCATCTCTGTTCTCTGAGTAGAAACACAGATACTCTTGTCAAGCATGAAGCTGGAGGACTGTTCCTCCAGGTATTGAAGCAATAGTTTCCTACCCACATAAGCATTAGTTTCTAGTCCTGTCAGATACACCTGAAGTTCAGAGTTTGTTTTTTATCCACTGTGGGATAAATAATTTGATTTGGTAACTGAAAATGCAGTGTCCCTGTGTTACATAAGCCTTTGGAGTTTTCTGGAGTCACAGGAAGCAAAATAAAAAAGGGCAGCTGAGAGAATCTGAAATTAGAATGCAAGTTCTGGTTATTACTGGTACCGATTGTTCTGATTATTAATTTCCTGATCATTACTAACCCTAATTTCATAAAATATTTGCACATGTACCACATTAAAGGCAAACATATTTGACCCTATGATTAGTTCAGTTGGTTATAGACTGGTACTTCTAACACCAAGGTTGTGGGTTCAATCCATTCACCTAAGAGTTGGACTTTGATCCTTGAGGGTCCCTTCCAACTCAGAATATTCTGTGATACTTGTTCCAAGTCCCCTTTAAAACTTCCTACTGACGCAAATACAGCAACAGAGCACAGTTTATGAGTTTTGAAGAATACAGCACTAAAATAACTAAATATACCTTTGAAATACGCCATGACATAAAAAATTTTTACTTTTAGTCAAGGCAAGAAGCTGAGTATTTATTTTCATTTGCTCTGATAATCCAGAGGAAGTTCTGTACACATAGGGTTCAAAAGTCATGTGCATAAAAAATAATTTAGCACTTTTAATATAAAACCTCAATAAAATATAAAATATAAAATGAAATTAAGAGTAAATATCTTAGGGATGCAGTATTTTAAATGGATACTAAATATACTTTTGATCATCATTAAGTACAACTAATGCATGCAAGTTCTGTATCAGCAAAACGTATCTGAGAAAATAAAAAAGTTAGGAAAAGCCAAAATGAAGAAATCTCTTTGTACTCATGTACTATGATTTTAATGGTGCAACACTTCATTCCACTGTGTACAGCTGCATCTATTGTGGGGTTTAATACATTCTACACTAAAATAATTCAACTCTGCTACAATTCAATATTACTTAAATATTTATTTTTCATTTGAAAATATTAAATTAAATTTATTGTTTATATAGTCAATATTAAATGTCATAATTGAACTAACATTATTATAATTTTAAAATAAAATTTATACTTTGTTAAGGAGGACACTTTTGAAAAAGTGAAATAAAATATTTCTGTGAAAGAACTCACTGAAAGAAAAATCTAATTTCCATGTAGTTCTAAAACTGACTGGGGTCTACTAACTTTATATACAAACATTACACATTTTAAAATAGAAACCCCTTACTTATTAGGCAGCCCAGAAAGTCATTAAGTACTGGCTACTAAGATTCAATGAACATGAAAAGCTTTAAGTGGCTATAAATAAATGTGACATTATGTCTCAGAATGCAAAAAATACCTTTGTACTGACAGGACAAATTCCACACAAGCATCAATGCATTTGTCTGGTATTATTTTCTGATCAACATGATGAACATTTTATTACACTAAAAATATGTCTACATCTTTGTAAGATCAGTGAAAAGCTGTATTTTAAATTAGGTTGCAAGTAATAATATAATTGACAGACAGATAATTTTGCAATTTTCTCCCATAATTTTTCAACTTTCTACACCTTAAATGGTGGCAGGACTCCCTTTCTCTCTTTAAGCAAACTAGATTTTTAGTTCCATTCCCAGTCTTTTAGTATTAATTAAAAAAACCCATCAATCAAAGTTTATGAACATTTGAAATTTTTTTTTTTAATTTTTAAGAAAGCCTCTAGGTTATAAGAATTAATGACTTGGTTGTAAGAAAGGACAACTTCTTCCACTCTTAAAAATGATCCAAATTTTGTATTTTATTTAAAATCTAAATTTAATTGCTACCTTCAACTACAAATTATTATGTTTAAAATCTAAGAATCAGGATATTAAACTGTGAGACTACATATAATACATATACAATAACCTTATATACTAGAGGGCATCTAATAAAAGATCAGCAATTCAAATAATCTTCTACATGTAAATATGCTTTTGAAAACAAATGTGCATATTGTTAGCATATTATAATGCTTAAAACAACTTCAGTAACTTTACTTTGCCTAAATTTAAATATATGTTTAGATATGCATCTTTAGATAGATACAGATAACCAGGAAATACGCAGATCATATGGATTCATTGACAGTGGTATTACCTTTAACAAAACTTTGAAATACAGACCAGACTGCAGTACAAAGGATATCAGAATATTACCCGTCAGGAGCAACGACTGACAGTGTATTTGAAACCAGCACTATTCATTTTGACAGTTCACAAATGACTGAGTTTTAGAATCTACTTGGTGTATGAATGTCTAATTAACTGAATTTATTACTATACAAAGAGATTAAAATATTAACCTATGCAAGGCTTTACTAAGTCTAAAGGTTCAGTGCATATGTGTGAGAGACCAAGATTTTTTTACAGGTTTCTTCACGATCAGCTGAAGTAGCCCTTCAATAGGTCTTCATGGAAATAAAACAATTGTAACAACAACTCTTCAGCTAGATGTTTGAATCTTGTAACCCATTATTCAGTCTGATAAAATTAAATATATATAGAGCTGCATGACATTAAGAAGGAGAAGTACAGAAATAAAGGGAGAATTTGAAGTATCCATGTGGGAAACCTGGGTTCATGCCTTAAGCTGTGCAATGCTAGGTGAGTGCCACAACTAAATGGAAGTGAACATGGTAGCTTGTAGCTCCTATTCTTTCTCACTTGCTACTGCCCCTTTCTAAAGCAGGAATTCCACAGTGGATGGGAAGTATTCTCAGCAGCAATTTTATCTCTAACATGCTGCCTAGTGAAGTGGTAGAACCACTATCCCTGGAAGCGTTAAAAAACCATCTGGGTGTGGCACTTGGGGATATGGTTTAGTGGTGAAGACGGAAGTGCTCGTTGGGTCTGATGATCTTAGAGGTCCTTCCCAACCTTAATCATAGATTCTATGATTCTATCTCAAATACTAAATTAATTTGGTGTCAATACAGAGGTGATCTCTAATGAAAAATATTTTGTTGAAAATACCACAAAGCTTCTTCCATTAAGAGTTCAACCATGTAGAAAATTTACAACTGAAAGATTATTATATCTGAACAGATATAATAATCCTGAAAACTTCTATTCTGTTACAGAGTAACTATGAAGATGAATTTTTCTTGTACACCATAAAAAAGTTTTACATAAATTCCAGCTAAAAAAACAACATGTCAAATATAGCAATAACTTACAGTGTAGAAAGGCCACCTCTCAACCCCTGTGTTCCTGACCACTTTTATACACCAAGTAGATTACAATAGCAGTGGTCCTGTTAGAGAAAGCAACTAACTGTGCAAGACAAGAGTAACAGAGAGACATTTATGTTCATAACCTATTGCCATTTATATTCGCAGTGGACCTTAAACTATAAAGCTCCCTTTTTTAATAGTAAGATGTCTACCAAATGTTTGATCACATAGTTTAGCTGTTAGAATCATCTTGTAAGAGTATGCATATTTATTTGAGTGTATAAATTAAGAAGAATTTACTCTAGAATCATAACTCTAATAAAAATTACATGAAATTATAAATGAGGAAGTAGTGTTGAAAAATATAGTTTTATCTCATTTCTTATTAATAATAGATGTAATTGAAAGAATCTGCAAAACTGGAGTCTTCATACATTTTTTACACCAAAGCTATGCATTATTTTATCAATTCAGTCCTTACGGATTTCTGAAAACTAATTGCTCAAAATAGCAAGGTAGATTACACAGATATAGAGAAACCAAAAAGCTGTGAAGATCAGCCATGTTGTAAGAAGTCAACTCATATTTTAACTACCTTACCAAACTCAGTTAAAAGCTCTGTTAAATAGCTGTTATTTGAACAGAACTTTCAGCATGTTATAACCCTGTAGCCTATAATCATGCAATATTTCTGTCATGTTGGAACGAACAACTTTCATCATTTTGTCAGTTCTGTCTACAAAACAGAAAATTACCTTCACAAGTTCCTGAGATTTATGCTTTTAATTACCTCCTCTCCGCTTCACTACCCTCCATGCCCAAAGAATCAATATAGTTTTATTTATAAGGAAAATTTAAAACATTTGACAAAAGATAATGACAGTTCTGCAGATTTTTATTTGATGCTATTGATTATTTTGTTTATTATCTTTTTGACAGCATGAGTGATTCACTGAAATTTGCAAAGTCAATTTTTCATAATACTTGCCTAAACTTCAAAAATTTGCCTTCTGGCTTTTTAAAATGATGGTCTATCATCACATCATTTCTATTAGCTTTAAATGCATTCAACAATAAGATGACCTTCAGCATCTCTTAATGCCAAACTGTTACATCTCCTTTTTCTGATCTGCCTACAAGGCGTTCTCTCGATTTTTGAGTCTACGCAAGTAACACCAAAAAGCAGAACTGACTTGTAGTCTTCAACCACAGAGCAACACACTGTGCAAACACAAGTTTGTTTCAATCAAATTTCAACCTATTAATAAGATGGTACCTACCAGGCCTTAACAGTCAAAGACTTTTCTATAAGAAACAGAAAGTATGCAGAAGGAAGCAGATACTTATTTCAGACATGATAAACAGATGACAAAAATCTGTTTGCAAAAAAACCTGACTACCAAAAATCAGAACAACACATATGGACTGCTGGCATAATATATTTTCATGTTTGGACTATAGAGAAGTCTGTCTGCTGAGAAAAAGGACTGGTTTAGCACTGTCATCACCATCTAGTGCCCAAGCTCTAAAAACTCTGTGAACTATCAATAGAATCACAGAAGCATTTGGGTTGGAAAGGAACTCTGAGTTCAATCATTAACTCTGCAACTCCACCACTAAAACATGTCCCTAAGCCCCACATCTACACATTTTTTCACATAGCTCCAGGGACAGTGACTCTACTACTTCCCTGGGCAGTCTGATCCACTATCTGAAAACCTTCTCTGGTGAAGAAAATTTTTCCTAATATCCAATCTAAGCCTCCCCTGGCACAACTTGAGGATGTTTTCTCTCATCCTGTTGCTTGTTACCTGGAAGAAGAAACTGACACTCACCTTGTTACCAACTTCCTTCCAGGCAGACATAGAGGGAGATAAGGTCTTCCCTGAGCCTCCTTTTCTCCAGGCTAAACAACCCAAGAAACCTCCATACTAAACAATAAAATATAAATAATGAGGGAGAAAAGCAGAGAAACTACTTGAACACAAGATGGTGATTCACAGATATGGAGAAAAGAGCAATTCTACAGAAGCCAAACAGGTATCCTTGCAACCAAAACTCACTTTCTCTTATGGCTGCAAGCTACAGTGTCAGATGCCATAACAGAAGAGGCATCTCTGGGACAGTCTGACAAAAGCTCCACAGCTGCTGGAAGACTTGTTGCCACACAGCAGCTGCAGAAAATGCTCCATATTCATCTGGTGGCCAGAAGGAATGAGAAAGAACGAAGCCAAGAGAAGGAGTCTATATAGGATAGAAAACAGTCATTTTTCCCCTTGCTCTCTTGCTACTGGACCCTTTTACTGGTATCATTAGGAGTTGGCAAGCTCCCTGTTGCGGTCTAGAAAAGTTATTCTCCAATTTACTACTCTGGCTAAAACCGTGTGCCGCTTCTCTGCATAAAAGGCAGAGATCATGGGTTGAGATAAGAACAATTTACTGGAAACATCAATGAGATCAGAAAATGAACAGTAACAGCAACAATAACAAAAGGAGTAAGAAAAAGGAACTATTCATGCAGGCTATAAAGACAATTTTAGTTTTACTTCACAGAAATGGCATTTCACTTTTCTGTTTCTCAAGACTTAGATCATCTATACTATAATACACTACAGTACAGTTTCTGTGGGAGTCGAGATTGGAAGGGGTGCTCAAACTAGTTATACCAGAATTTATTAGCAGAAAAATACAACTTGACCAAACTTCAGCTAAAGAACTTTAGGAAGGGACAGATAGAATGTGATAGTGAATGTCTGGGAGTAAGAGTCAAAACCCATAATTTCTTTTTTTGAAAATTACAGACATATCAGCCTAAAACTAGATCGAATTTGGGATCTGTAGACAGGTTTTCCTAGTGTTGTACTTTTAAAAATTGTTTTAAAAGTACAGAAGACTTGGAGGAAAGAGTTAGGAAACATTGTTCAAATTATAATACAGTAGAAAATAAATGGCATCATCCTAGTAAATTTATTTTTCAAAATACAGAAGATATCACTTCAAAATGAGTTACTCCCACATTCAAGGCAACTATTTTAAAATTTCCTTCCACCTCTGATATCAGAGTTTCTCTTCCTGCAGATAGCTGTAGATCCCTGCCTCTGAATCTGATACCAGAACGCACTCACCAAAGCTAAACCTGCAGACACACAAGCAAAAGAAACCTGAAACCTTTGCAACTTACTGCATTAATTTAGAGGGGGGGGTTGACAAATATAAATTGACTAGTCAGATTTTTTTTTTGTCTATTGATCCAGACCAGTGAGTGTCCACAGCACAAGGATAAGATGAATATCCACTGGTCTATATGTTGCTCATGCAATACATAAAATGGTACTAGAATCAGGTCAGAGTCCTCAAATAGCATGCAAGTGAAATTCATTTGGGAGAACAAAAATGAAAAGAAAAACAAAACCCAAAACTACTTAAGGGCTTACTTTTGTAATTTCTATTTAAATTACGTGCATAATTTAGGTCAAAGAAAGGTCAAAGAAATGAAACGCCTATCAACAACAAGGAGTATGTCAGCCTTGTAGAGCTAGAAGAAACTGCAAGTGTAAAGTGGTTGTACTACAAATCTCATTCTGCAACATGCTGTGTTGAAGCTTTAATGCAAGTTAACACAACTTGATGCCACTCAAAAGGCACTCAATACATTTCTGACATCCTTAGGATGTCACATCGTAGAACTGATTCTCTGAACGATTCAGCAATTACAAGGTTCACACATATCTGACTCCCTTTTTCCCCAGTCAGCAAACACAGGATGGATAGTAAAGACCATTCTACCCACTAAGCATAATTTCACACTGTAAAGGGACCAGAAAGAAAAATACAAGCAAAGAGTCCACATTTTTGTTTCTGTGAAGGAGTTTTAACAAGCTAAGAAAGAACTATAGGAGACTGCAGAGCTTAGCTGAAACCCTATGAGTATTACCTCAGTGAAATTATAACAGTGCAGATTAAAGGGTATGTGTGTCTGTGTATACAGGTGAGAATAATATCTAAAATAAAATAAGATCTCACTCTCTCAGAAAAGAAAAGGCAACACATGCTCATATAAACAATTCTTAGGGTCAAATGACTGAAACTGGACGAAAGATCTAAAATCTTATAAAAAGCTTCTCAGGAGAAGCTGAATAATCCAATGAATGGCTAGATAGCTTTTATAATAGTAGTGCTACACTATGAAGACTCATTCTTCAAATATTTCTGTATGTTGTAGTTATGAAATATTTGTGAAACTTAGATTTATATTTAAGTATCTTCTGGTATTAATAACAGTGCTATAACCTTTGCATATTCTGAAACCAAATTTCCATGTTGTTTATTAATGTTCTGGCAAACTACACTGCTGTAGAAAGTAAGGAGTTGCATTTCAGCACAGTCATGGTGCTTCATCCTTTCTTAAAACTATTCATTACAAAAGGATGATGATATTTTCTAGCAACTGTAACTGAGTATATTGATCACATTTAGAAAGAAAGAGCATGACACTGTATTGAATATACCCGGACCAGAAGGAGAAACATGCCTATAATTGGCTGTGCTTTTGTGGTGCCACTATGAAAGCAGAACATGATATGCACTCTTTGTTCTACTTTGTAAGGCTAGATAGGAAAAATTGCTTGGTTGACAGATGCATGAAATGCTATAACATTTCAGCTGTATGTTTTTGTTTATTTCAAGTCACTCAGTTGTGATTCAGTTGGTCTGCCTGACATGCTGTTTGTCCACCTGCATGTCAGTGCAGACAGAGCGACTCCTCTAGGGACAGGCCCATCATCAGAGGGACCCTGACCTCAGGAGGAGCAGAAAAAGCAGGGACAGGCTGAGCTGCCTCCCTGATGATGGAGTAAGATCCAGCTCAGGAGCAAGTTTCAGATTCGTGAAGTCCTAAGAAATTTTAAAAGCCTTTATTGCTTCCTTGATTTAATCAGTAAAAGTAGATATCTGGACCAAGTATAAGAGCAGAAAGATTTTTTTTTTTCCCTTAAATCTTAACCTTAAAGAAGAAAGGCAACTAAATTTAAAATAATGACTTTTGAGATCAGTTAACTAAGCACATATTGCCACTTCAAAGAAAGTTTAATAAGCTTGTCAAAAGATGACAAATTTAGAAATCAATTTGAAGCTAAGATAGTGCTGCTTCAAAATCCTTACCAGCCTAGCCAAGAAAGCCAAACTGGGGAAAACACTTTAGAAGACACTTTTCAAAGTGGGATGTTAAAGGCAGAGAAAACCAGGGTATAAGGTATGGGTGCTTTACTGTAGATATCTGGGAGCACCAAGATCTTGAAAGTTTTGAGGAGGTGTCTGCAAACTAATTCTGAGACTGAAATTATAACAGAAAAGTACATATTCTTAGTGTCAAAGCTCATAATTTTCTTATACATAATTTTCTTGAATTTCTTTAATTTTCAAGCCATTCAGGAAAAACATTAATTGGGTATATATTTTTTAAACACATCACTCAATGTACTCTTTTGCAATGCTTTTTTTTTTTTAATTAAACTTCAGAAAACAGTTTACTTGTACTTTATCATACTCAAAAAGACAGCTAGAAGTGTTCATATTTATTACAAATGGAAGTTATCAGAAGAGTGAATTTATCAAGAAATCTGAAGACATATCACCAAGGATGTATGAACAACAAGAAAAAGCTGTTTCTTCTGGTAGAGGAGCAAACATGACACGGAGAACTCATGGTGAAGCTTTTCTGTCTACTTCATCTCATTTTTTAAAAAACTCAACCAACTAAACATTTCTATTTGCAATACCTCCTGAAGGTTACTGCATCATCAAATGGTATATCATCAATGGACAGGGAATTGGACATCATGGCAGACCTACTTAAGAAAATCAAGAGTCCATCCTCTGTGGACTTCCACCTTCAAGTGGATAAAATACTAACCCAGCAGGCTGAGTAGAATGTAGACAGAACTGGAATGATTTATTTAGGAAAAAAGAAATTTAGATTAATTATAACTAACGTACTAAGAAAAAAAAAGAATATAGGCTGTACTTACGTCAGAGTTAAAGCGAAGCTGGCAGACATTACAGGAAATGACTTGTTTCTTCTTTGGGGGAATGGACACTCCAAATGTATGGTTTATGACTGCTTTTTGCACAGGATCCATCTGGAGAACAAACAATAATCAATTTACAACTTTTCAGAAGAGTAAACAGTACAGGAGAAAAAAAACCAAAACACTTTCTGCTGGAAGATTTTTCTTTTTTTTTTGAGATAAACAGGAGAAATAAGATTCTAGTCCTCATAATAATTAGATTTAACACACTTTAGGGAATTGGTAGCAAGCCAGAGCTTATAAAGAAAAGGCAACTTCATTGGTGCTGCCATCCCCAGGCTACTGAATAGTTCCTTCCCCAAAGCTGCACATCCTCCATGCTGCAGGGCCCCACTACCACACCTGAATTGCAAAAAGCCCCCTGAAAGCCCTCTCCTATCATCTGCTGATCCAACAGACATATTATAGAAACAACCTCAGCATCCTGACAAGTCTCTGTCATTTATTTCTACATGTTTTTCCTTCAATGATAAATATTAGCACTTATTTGATAAAATATTCTCTCCTGGAGACATTTTTGTGAGAGGAGGTCCTTTGCAGGCTCCATTAGAAATACCACTTGCTGGGAGAAGAGGCTGCAATCCCCAAACATTTCCATGCAGAACTGATGAGTGACAGAGTCCATGGGAACCCTTAGGTTTGGAAGAACACACAGCGAGTGTCAGTACCAGGAAAGTTACTGAGCTTCAGAAAACATTTCAACACTGTGCAAAATGTGAGATAAGTGAAAACCTGAATGCATTAATCCCAAAATTTGACTGAACCTTTTCAGGAACTCATTACTGATTACATCTTTGCTAAATACCAGGACTCCTGTCAGTCACCAGTTTAGAATATCCTCAAGATCACAGAGTGCTCTGCCGTTAACACTGCAGGAGCTGGGGAATAACACAGGATGTTCAGAAAACAGAGTGTGTTGAGGCCTCAATTAATCATAATTTGTCATTCTTCCTGATGTGACATGAATACAGATTAAAATTAATTTCCTGATGCAAAAATATTCAAATGTATTTTTCTAATTAAAAAAAAACCACCGAAGTATCTTCTCTGGTCTAACAACTGATCCTGCTCTGAGCAGGAGGTTGGACCAGATGACCTCTGAGACGTCTTTCAATCCAAGTTATCCTATGAGCATCTGTGCACATGTGGTCCTCCATCCTCATCTAAGATGAGAAATAGATCCTGAAGAGGAAAGGGTAAAAATGGTAGTTTATAACATAAGATGAAAGCTCATTCACCATTTTGTTTTAAAACCAGCTCAGAAGAAAATAGTTTGATTTGTTAAAAAGTTACATTTTTTGGAAGCTTGCTCTGCAGTCACACTGATGGAGTTTTTTTCCTTTACAGTACTATTTGAATAAATCAAACCTGGCTTTTTAATCTCAGGTGGTACAAATCACATACTTGATACTAAGCTGACTTACTAAAGGAAGAGAGAAAAGTTAAAGCAACTCATTAATTAAAGAATTAGAACAGTAAATTAGCTGCTTCCAGACTTTCCAAACATCAGGATAAAGATTGTAATTTCCCCTTAGTAAAAATTTTAAGCTTCCAGAGAAGCCTGCACTAATGAGGATTTTCTTTGCATATATGCACACACACAGAGAAACAAAGAATATGTTCAAGAAAAACATATTGCACTGCATCTGCCTAAGAAGACATTCTCTGAATCTATTACCTAGCATTAAACACTTAATTTTTTTTTTACGATGGTTACATAGGTTTCTTGTTGAATTCATTTTAAATCAAATGAATGACTTCGTAAATGGCATTAGTAGCAAATTTTCTGGAGAGGTGATTTAATTTTTATCAGCTTTTGCCATTAAATAGTGTATTTCATTGCCATAGAGGTACCATATTAAAACAATTACAGAAGTAAAAACACCTCATCTAAAATAAACTGACTGCATTTTTAAATGATGCAGTGTTGTTACAATGAATGTGATAAATTTAAGAAAAACCTAAAATAAATATCCTTGTTTTCTTTTTCCTCCATTTCTAGAATACAGCAACAGTTCAAAGTTTAAAAGCTTACAACATAACAAAAACATTCTGTTTCTGACTTGTACCATTTATTGCATCTCCCTGCATAACATATCACAATTATACGTGCAGATTAAAATTTTTATGAGTTTCCATTTTATAAGAAATATGTGAGTCAGTATATATTACTACATCTATAATACATGTTAAAAGATTGCTGTATTATTAGGGAATAGTTGGTTGGAGTTTTTCTTAAATGGAAGATAAGTTTTACTTTTCAACAATTGGTAGTTACTACTCATTAGATCAGTTAATCTATAAGAAAAGAATAATGCTGAAAGTACCTCAACCATTTGAAGTGTCAGAGGTCGGTGAAAAGAAACAGCAAAAATACCCACTAGCGTCTGCAGTCCCGTTTAAAAAAATAAAAAGGGAAGAAGAAGCAATGATCAATGATTCCTCTGTGCATTCCAGATAACAATCCACAGTGCCAGTGCTAGGCAAGGGAGTTCAAAACCATACAATGCAGACTATGCACCAAGATGTAGCAGCACAAGGACAAAACCTAACAAATAATACAGCTCACGCTGCCTCCAGAAAGTACCACTTGGGATCCCCAGGGGAACAGTTAATGATCCTTCCCAAAACGGAGCCCTGCATGCAGTCTGGTCATGATTAGAATTCAAGAAGTGTACATTAACAATTAATAGGTTTTAAATGTATCAGAACCTGGGGTGGATTACAGCATGCTGGAAAAATAAAATAGTATCTCTCAGTTAGAAGATCAATGCTGCAGAGTAAACTGATCTCAGATCACTACACAGAATTATCCTCTTCATTGCAGGGAGGGAGGGAATGGAGTAGGAAAGAGGGAGAGAGTTATTTGCTGAGGTATATATTAGAAAATGACACAGCAGACTTTGCCCAGTGGGGAGCACCAGTATTTAAGAACCAGTTCTATAAAGCAAAATAATAACAGAAGGCAACAGCTCCCACAAATGCAAATAAAAATCCACTCTATGCTGTTTATGCTACAGGGGGAATTAACAAAGCAATTCACAGTGCTCTGGTAGCCGTATCTAAGTTTAACAACCTTTAAGCCTTGTTCTCCTCTTTCAATTGTTTTAATAAAAAGTTAAATTTAAAAATGTCTTTCCAACAAAGTAGAAGATACTATCTTTTTGCAATGAGTCTCCTTAAAACCACCCAAACTACAGAAGTGAGCAAAGATTGACAGAATTCAGACAGGTTTCAGCAGTAGTCTACTACTACTTTTTCTGTAGCCTGGAGAACTGACGGCTGAGAGGGGATCTTACCAATACACACAAATATCTCAAGTGTGGTGCCCAGGTCAAGAGGAAATGGGTATAAATAGAAACACAGGACATTTCATCTGAATACAATTTAAAATCTTCTATACTTTTAGTGTGACAGGGCACTTGAGTAACCTGCCTGAGAGGCTGTGAAGTCTCCTTCCCTGGAGATACTCAAAACTTGCCTGGACATGATTCTGTGCAACCTGCTCTAGGTGAACCTTCTTTAGCAGGGAGGGTGGACCAGATCTCCAGAAGTCCTTTCCAACCAAAACCAGCCTGTGATTCTGTGACTTTCCAATTTCAGAACATGCAAATGTAAGAAATATTCTACAACTACTAAAAGTTGTGACTAACTTTGAAAACACTTAAAAATGTGAATTTGGCAACAGAAAGGACAGAACAGGAGCAGCACAGGCATTGTATTTTCTGCTGTTTTTTTCATATTTTTCAACCTAAAATTTTCCAGAGTTAGGTGTTTTCTGTGTATTTGGTACATTTAAGTGACTTCTTCTTGCACAGTTACCCCTGAAACTGATGTAAAACATTTAGCATGGAGTTCCAATGCCTACAGTCTGCTGCACCAAGAAACAATTCCTTTTGTTTAAACATAGTTTCATGCAACTTTATAAGACCTGTACCCCATCCCAAGTTATCTTTGCCTTGCTCAGTCATTCTGTGTATGGAGTCATTTCCATTTCTTTCTGCATCCTTGTTGCCCATCTCCACTCTTCCAAAATTTTAAAAATTCAATCATATATATTGAAGACACCAACAGGAACCACACAATACTATGGGTAGATCAATACTAAACTCTGAGCTGATGTTTTCAGGGAATCACTATTACAAACCTAAGATCTCACTCCCAAGTCTTGATAGCCAACTCTTAGCACATTATTTTCTACATGAAGTTTTGTGAAATTTTCCTTGCACATGCATCACTTTATAATTATATAGATTAATTCCACCAACCATTATTGTCTGTTTTTCAGTCTCATCAAGATCTTTCACAATTTTTGTGGTCTTTCTTTGTCCATTCCACTACCTTGGAGAACTTCTTGCCATTACCTAACTTCCTCAGCTCACTTACCTCCTAAGTATCTTTTTGGCATTTAGTTTTCAAAAAAATTTTTGCCAAGGGTTTTTTGTGAAAACCCTTTTGGTAGTTTAAACTATGCAGATTAAAACATCCTTATTCACATATTTGTTTGTCCCTACAAACAGCTTTGTAAAGAAAGGATTACCTTTAAAAAGGAATTATGTTGACAATTTACAAGCAGTTTCCAGTTTGAGGTGTCTTCTTATACTATTCTTATTGTGGTATCTATTAATTTGCCTGGTAAATAAAGCAAGTTTTAAAAACTTGCATCACATTTGCCACCTCAGATCCTCAGGTACAAAGACATTTTTAGATGAGCTGTTTGTCACACATTATCATCAGCAATTCAACAATTTCATCCTTGATTCTCTTACAATTTTTACTACCAGAAGCTCTCCCTGCCCTGCTGTATGTCACGGTACCACAGATTCTTCTGGTGCCTTCTGAGAAATGAACCAGACTACAAAGAGACATGAAAGTAGGCATCAGAAGGATGAGAGGGGGAAGAAAAAAAAAAGGCAAGTGCATCACAAGAACTCGTTTGGCAAAACTGAAGCTCTGGCTATTTTAAAAACCTCTACACACAGCAAACAGTAGCAACAACAATTTGTGAGCGTCAGAAATAAACTGCACTGAGCCTGTGGAGAGGTAAGCTCTGTCTTTTCCTAACAGCACCAAAAGCTTAAATCTGAGTAAGGTTTTAAAATTGTGACTGGCAATGTACACCCTCAGGTCAGTTAAGTCCCATCACTCTGGTCAAATACAGAGTTGCTGGTTCAACAAGCTTTTGTAAACAGAATATTGATAAGCATGTATAAGAGATTTAACTGAGTATCACTTAACCAGTAGGCATTAAAAAGCTTCTGAAAAAACACTGAGAGTGGCCCTACAGCATACTGTGTTCTTTCCTCTGGAAATAAAATAGTGGCATATATAAATTACCAGTACAACACCTAAATTAAGGTCTATGATTTTTTTTAACCACTGAACTCCACCTGTGTTTTGAGTTCCAGCTGTTACAACAACCAAGCACACTGCCACTGTGGAGAATGACCATACACCAAAGCTTACCATAAATTCTGCCATTCTGCCACTGCCTCCTACCACAGCTGTACACATTATGATAATTAAGAGTAACAGAAGTGAATACACATACTCAACAAAAAACATATTTAAAATGCCCAGCATAAAATCAGAAACATTAACACTGTTATGCAATACTTGGCATGCTTGGACAATGCAAACCTGTTCTCTCCATATTCATGCTGCTTTTCTCCCAACAGGGAACATAGTTCTCATTTGACTGATTCTAAGCACAAGTTACTGTTCAACTTAATGTTGTGTGATGTCATTCAACTTATAGCAATATCATTGGCCTGTTACAGGATGAGGACGGTCACCTCACAAACAGGGACAGAGATAAGGCAGAGGCGTTTAACACTTTGTTTGCCTCTGTCTTCAATAGGGATGACGGACTAAGGGGCTTTCAGTGCCCTGAGCTGGAGGGTCATGACTGTGAGAATGATCAACTCCAAGTCAACCCTGAAATTGTGTAGAATCTGCTCCTCCAGATGGATCCCTACAAATCTATGGAGTTTGATGGGATTCATCCCAGAATCCTCAAAGAGTTGGCTGATGTCATCACACAACCTCTCTCGATGAATTTTGAGTGGTCTTGGGAATCCGGAGAGGTCCCACCTGACTGACTGGAAGGTGGTGAACATTGTCCCAGTTTTCAAGAAGAAGAACCCCAGAAACTACAGGCCTGTCAGTCTCACTTCAATGCCTGGTAAGGTTATGAAGAAGATTATTCTGGAAGGTATTGAAAAACACCTGAAAGACAATGCAGTCACTGGTCACAGCCAGCACGGCTTCATGACAGGAAAGAGGAGGGGCAGGCACTGATCTCTTCTCTGTGGTGACCAGTGATGGAACTCAAGGGAATGGCCTGAAATTGTGTAAGGGAAGGGTTAGGCTGGATATTAGAAAAAGGTTCTTCACCCAGAGGGTGGTTGGGTGCTGGAACAGGTTCCCCAGGGCAGTGGTCACAGCACCAAGCCTGACAGCATTCAAGAAGCACTTGGACAATATTCTTGGGTACATGGTGTGACTCTTGAGGATGGTCCTCTGCAGGGCCAGGAGTTGGACTCAGTGATCCTTGTGAGTCCCTTGCAACTTGGCATATTCTGTGATTTCCTTGCTTATTTTGCATCCCCAGGAACACCTGAGTCAGCTCTACTGACGTAACTCTACCTGAAAGGAGGCTGTAGCAAGGTGAATATCAGTATCTTTTCCCAGGTAACAAGTGACAGGACAAGAGGAAACAGCCTCAAGCCATACCCAGGGGAGGTTTAGGTTGGATATAAGGAGAAATTTATTACTGAAAGGGTTATCAAGCATTAGAACAGGCTACCCAGGGAAGTGGTGGAGTCATTGAAAGTATGTAAAGGACATGCACATACGGCACTGAGGGGCATGGTTGAGTGGTGGACTTGGCAGTGCTGCATTAATGGTTTAACTCAATGATCTTAAGGGTCTTCTCCAACCTAAAAGACTCTATGATGCAAACAACTTCCTATTCTTGTGGGAATGCTATCAATGCTCTCTGTGTATCTATTCTTCTTGAGTAACACAGAGTGTGTCCACAGAGATGCATTTCTGTACAGTGAGCCTGCAGTTCTCGAAATACTACCTTCCCACACCTCTCTCTTCACAATATTTTGGGGTTTGGAAAAAAACCAGGCAGATGTAAATGGCCAACAACCAAGCCAGGGGTGGGCTTCTGTTAGATTCCAAGCAACTGATTTGAAGACTTGTGCAAATGCTTAATTAGAATAATTTATTTATTAATTTATATTTTAATTTATAACATCATAGGTTTTTTACCATAATTATGTGGTCTGAAGGTTGCTTTAATCACATTTTTTGTTGTTTAACAGGCTCTCTTAATGTACTTACACATTTGCATAGAGGAGGAATCTGGATCTCACTGAAAGCAAGTCCAACCACACTCAGGTAGGAACAAATCCATTATTTTTTTTTCCTTTTTAAAATTCTAAGTATGTCTTTCCCCAATCATAGAAAGACATAAGCATCCACTAAGAAAAAAATTAGACCACAGGGACCAGTATCTCTCTTCCTTTACACATGGTTCCCAAAACACAATAAGAACATTGTACTCTAAGACAAATCTCACTAAAAGTAACTTCTCCCTGTGTTTGTCTCTCCTGCTCTGATCAATTTGGCAGCAAACTCCAACTTCCCTGAGGAAAACAGTAGGTGTGATAGCTGTGACCTCCACACACTACTAACTAGTGAAATCAGCCTGGAGGCATTTTAAAGCAAACCAAAAATCTTGCTGTAATTCACTTGATAACATGTCAGATATTACAGCTATCCATGAAGATTGCTGAAATAAGAGTGAGTGCTTGAAAAATAAAAAAGGAAAGAGACACCTTTAGAGTTTGCACTTCTGCTTCAGTTTTCGTACACGACAACTAAAAGGACAACCAGAGCTGGGAACAAGTTTTTATGTCTTCAAAGAAATGAAACACTAATGATTTCAGCTTCCTCATTTCCCTTTTAGAGATTAAGGTTGAGCTAATTTTCTTTTTGCAAATTCCATGTTATTTCTGTAAACAGAGTTGCAGGGCTGGTGCCCTAACTTGGGAGACCAATTTCCATCTCTAGTCACTAGCAGTTATATTTCCCTCCTTACATTTTTATGTCCAGTCCTGTGGCATTATGCATAGGCAATTGGTGTGCTATCCTGCTGTATGTTCCCCTTTTAAAGTACAGTTTGCAAGGAGAAATGAAAGAGGGGCTGATTCTCTTTGTGTGACTGTATTCAAAATCACAGAGAATACTGCAAGCAATGTCTGCAGCTGTTTACAGATTTGGTTTAGGCCAGAGGGAACCATTACATCTAATTTCCTGGAAAATTTATAACATAATTTCATTCACTGAAATGCTTCATCCCTTCCTATTACAAAGGCCAATAGTTTGTGGTCAACCAAAGCCTAAAGTTTAGGAAAAAAACCCCACCACAACAGCTTGATTTAAAAGTTTTGAAATAAGCTAATTTACATCACTGTGGAAGCAGTGCTTACCAAGTCTATTATAAGCCACTCAATGTAGTTGTGCTTCTCTGCTCAAGGTCACCCTAACCTCAAATACCATCTCAATAGTGCAGGCACTCACACTGCAATCATATTAGTTCTTAACCTTTTCTTTGATAAACCAAGCTCCTTAAGCCTTTCACTATAAAATCTTGATTCCTTTGGTAGTTTTTCTCTGACTTCTTCTCAGATTTTCAACATGCCATTGAAACACAGGTACTATAAGTCAGAACAACATGTTCAAATACACTTTCTCTCTACCTGCTTAATTAGATCCTTTCTGTTTTAACAAGAAGTGCATTCATCATCTTGCCTCAGCATTGACTCGGGAAGCACAGCCCTAAATCTTTACTGACATGCTCATTCATCCATCCTGTGTGCCAGCACAGGTAATTTCACCACCACACGTCCTTCTCCATCTTAAAACGTTATCTGACCCAGCCTGGGAGAGGGCTGAAACAGCACCACACTGGGAATCTTATACTGAAGCAGAGACTGCCTTCAGGAAGGGTTTGCACTTAGGAAGTCTAATTTGCAAAACCTTATTGGACCAAGCTCAGGGAGGCCAGTGATGAATCTTGGTCTTCTCAGTAGAATTTTTTTCTCCTAAACCAGTCCAAAGTCATGGTTTATACCAGCATAAGCAAAATGAACAACTAAAACAAAATTAGGGACTTCCTAATCTCTTGCTTTTCTGTCCTCCTCTGTCTTCGCACTACTCTAAGTTAAATCAAGTAACTCTGATATTAAAAATAAAAATCAAAATCTGGTAAATAACTGTAAACTATTCCTACCTCTTTCTTCTCTCCATATAATGTGCTATGATAACCACAGAGATCAAACGATCATTGAGAAAACACCTTTAATTATTGTTTAATATTATTTTTCCAGTGCTGGGAATATTTCCTCTGCCCTTCCTTCCTTTCATCCCCGTATATATTTATTGACTGTTAAAAACAATTTCTGGGCTAGAAAACCATAATTAGGATAGTCTTAGAAAGAGTGCTCCGAATATTAAATACCACTGCTGTTTGCTGTTTTAGAAATTTTTGTGTAAAAGATTATGAAAATTTAACATTTGATTCCTGTAGAAATACTTGAACCAAAGAAAGCATTGATGAGACATCACAGAAAAAAAAATAATTCTCAGTCTGGTCTCTGCTTCTTCTAAGGCTTATTCTCAAGTGAGGATATAAATACATTAAAGGATTGAGTTTGTTACGAGAATATCAAGAATACATTTTAACCTTTATGGTAAAAATTGTCAAATTTTCTGCTCCAGACAAGACTGGAGACTTTTGAGGGTGAAATAAAGAAACTTAAAGCTGCTGAGAATGGTTTGGGATGAAAGAGAATTCTCCACCAAGAAAAGCAGAGTAAGTAAAAAAATAAATATCTGAGGCTCAATGCTTTTTCTTACACTAAACTGAACCAGCTTTAAGTATTTGGCAGCTTCTTTTTTAATCCATCCTGATTACTCCTCTACCATATTGCAATACTTCATATCTAAAGAATGAACTTTTAGGACCACGACAGACTAAGCCTGAGAAAAAGAAAGGAGTGAAAACCCAGTGGTTTTACTGATGCTTATATACGACAATTTACTTTTCCTCTGTGGTTATGCTGGCTCACAAGTTTAACTGTACATGAGTCATTTCACCTGAGTCTTGTATTATTCTCTTGTAAAATCAAGATAAAACTATTTGCAACCTCACAAAAACACTGACAGATCTAAATAGTATGTTATAACTCTTCAACATCATCTAATAGAAGGTGCTATATAACTGCTATTTATTATTAAAACTGCTGTTATTCAGAGCACTCAGTTGTGCTCAGCTAAACAAAAACCACTATCATCTTGCCTTCAGATCCAGTAAAAAAATACAAACAAAAGTTTGAGACTTACTGAAAAGCAAACCAATATTGTACTTTGAGAGCAAAACTATTCTTGTTACACTACCTATTACCAACTGACAGTAAAATAACATAAGTAAGTAAGATAATACGAAAAATTACCTTTCAGCAGAATCCTGCCAAAAGATTCAAGCCTAGGAGTTTGTAGTCAGAAAAGGAGCTTAGACAGCACATAGGATAAACAAGATTCCTGATTTTTACTTTAATCTTTGAGATGGTCCTTAGATATGACCCTTTTCCTTTTAAGAGTCTGCTCTAAGTTTTGAGTTTTCTTGCTCCCAGGCTGCTCAAGAACACCAAAACACAAAGATGAAGTTATACCATTACACAGACTTGCATTTCCTTTTACAGTTCTGAACTGTACAAAGAGAGGTTAAGGACAAATTCAGGGCTTTTGATTAATTCTGTGACCAGGAGAGAATAAAGAAACAAGAAACCGAGTCTTCTGAAATTAATTAGTGTCATTACTTTTCATATACTGAAAAGAAATATCTAAAAAGAGGATAAATACTAAGTGTATATATAGATTTGAATAGAAATGTATAGATGGTTGAATGCGAGAAGCAAATCAGAACTGAGAATTGCATAAGTATTTTGACAGCTGTCTTCTGCTCTTCACAGTATGTAAGAAATAAAACCTTCTTCTTAAAAAATCGATGATGTTTCTGATTTGGGGTTGGGGTTTTTTGTTTGGTTTGGTTTTATGGGGTTTGTTTTGTTTGGTTGGATGGGGTTTTTTTGTTTGTTTTATGTTGTTGATTTTTTATCAATACCACATACTATACAAACTTCAAAATGCTTTTGATTAAAAGCACTGTATTTAGATATGAATCTTTATAGGATTCTTGTAATTAAGCCTATTCTGAAACTTGATGTAGTATAAAAGACTGTTGGTTTGGGATTTTTTTTTTATGTTTGGAGGAGATTTTTTCTTTAAATCTAAGTAAATAAGACACAAAACAAGATAGAAACCTGTCTCATCTAACAAATACATAAGCAAGTATTGTGATATTCTTTCCCTGGTGTTAACTTGGGGAAGCAGCTGAAGTTTGTGGTGAAACCAGACACATTGAATATAGAGAACACTGGTCTGAAAGGCACAGATCTTCAAATCAGCCTTACTCTGTTACTTGAAATGAACTGGTTGATGCTTCAGACCTGTGTACTGTTAGTTTTTAGGTATGCAAAAGACAGACAATTTTCACACTGTGAATTTAAATTGCCATACAATCCCTTTAGATTGTCATAAAATTGGCTGTAACTAGATTAAAAGACCACTAGGTATGCCCCTATTCAGAAAGAATGAGTATGACAAGAATTAAAATTTTAATTACATTTTTATAATTTATTAATTAATAATTATTGCAGGAATTCTCAGTTTCTCAGGGAACAATGTGACAAAGGTCTAAGGGAGGGCAGGAAAGCCAGACATGTTCAGCCAAGATGCTGCAAAAAGCAACCACTTCTGTATTCATCAGACACACGCACAAATACTTTTCTCTGAAGCTGCTCTAGAATTTTGCTTAGGACAAGGCTTATAATCAAAAACTAGCAAAATATCTCTAAGTAGATCTGTGCAACACATGTCCCTTGTCTTAAACTACAGTTCTGTGACTGCTCGCTTTGAGGGGAGATGTTTTCATCCCAGTCTATTTGCAAAACATCCTTCAGTTGCCTAATGCCTAAAATATTTATGGTTAACAACCCTCTCCCTTTAAACAGCTTCCTTGTGTCAGGAACATGCTACTAACTTGAAAAGAAAGCAATTCAATGAAGATAAAGGCTTCTGAGCTTTCCTGAGCTGACTAGTAAAAGAAATAAATACTGCTGAAGTGCTGTCCAAGTTTTCTGTAAAGACAGACAAAAACACATAGCCGAGGATTGGATTTTCTGGAGGACTCAGCAAATGGTAGGATTTGTACACAGAAACTGTATTTCCTTAAAGAATTAGGTCGATGACCTAATTACTTTTACACAGATGTAATAATGGATGTATTGTAACAATTTAGGAACCATTTTTCAAAATCCACACTGGGGATGACAGACTCCTGTGAAGTGGGAGAGAAAGGTTACTGCACCTGGTGACTTCTGTTCCTCACCAGTGCGTGTCAGTGCTCTTACTCCTGAGAGACAGGGTTGCCTATCTGCCTGCTGATCTGCCAGCTGAGAGAAGGAAGTTCATCCATCCAATTCCTCTTCGAGAAAAATACAAAAGCAACAAGAAACTTTAAAAAATAATTAATGTTTGAAGAGATTCTGCTTAACTTAAAGCCTGAGTATATTATTTTCATAAACACTTTTTTCCACATAATAATGTCTATGAAACACTAGAAAAAACACAGAAAAGTGCTTATTTAGGCTCACCAATTTAAAAGAGTTGCTCTTTGAGAGATTCCACAGGAACTAGGGAACCTGCATCTTTCTGTTAAAATACCAGAAACGTTAAAGCTGTCAAAGATCAATTGACAACTCCACGCTTTCAGCACCATTTTTTCCATATCTAACTCACTGTATCTTACCGGGTGTTTTCTTCAAGCTCAGTGGTTTTTGAAAGTTTCAGGAAAAGACAAGTATTTTGTGGGAAAAATATACCAGCTTGAATAAACATTTTTCAGGGCTTCACAGGCTTACAAGAAAGTTCTACCACAGTTGAAAGAGTTTTCTGCTGTTTTGCATCAAAGTCATAGAAAGACAAAGAGGGATTCCTAGATTGGTAAAAAAAAGCCAAAGGATACACAGAAAAGTGACTACAGAAAATTGAAAAGACAACAACGTGGAGAGTAAAGGGGCTTTGCAGCCAGCTACTGGAAGATGAAAAAGCAAAGACTGGTCACAGAAAAGGTATGTATATATACCTATATTGATTAAATTTGGGCTTTATCATGTGGTTCCTGAGCTTCTTTCCTCACCTGTACGTATCTGGGAAAATATCAATTACTTTCTTTTATTCCCTTAATAAAAGGTAACAGGCTGACTCCTCATGGTGTCATTTGGATGATTCTGGTTATGACTTGGAAAACACGAACTCTTATATCCATAATAAATAAAAGTCAAATATGAATGTTTTTAAGTGTTCAAAACAGGAATAAAAGGCAAACCTGCAGTGTGTCTTGTGCCTGCATGGCTATAAAAAAGGGTATAAAACATTTGCAAAGGAAAAAAACCTTACCATTTATTGATTTAAAAAGAGCCCAATCAGCAAAAATCCTCAAACGTAATATTCATCTACTCTACAAAAAACCTCTCCAAAGTCAATTGCTTAAATTTCCTTTCTGTGCTGCTGATGCATGTAAAGTATGGCTCTTATAAAACTTCACCTGCTCTCTGGAGTCAGATGGAGAGAAGCAGAAGAGGTCACTTCAGTCCAGCACTCCATAAAAGGGAAAAGGGGAAATCAGAACACAGGGACAGGCTACTTAGATAACGAGGACCATAGATAAAGGGTTGGCAACATCCTGTTGGCTGCATTTGTAATCTGCTCCTGCCATATACAATCCTGTGCTCCAGAGCGTACTTTGGCAATGTAGCAGGGTGTTAAGTGGCTGAATTCAGACCCTGCTAAGGAAAGAGAAAGCTCCCAAGCCACAGTGTCCTGCCAAAGGCAGAAGAGGCACTTGGCACAGAGGGGTGAGTGAAGCCAGCGATACGAGTGCCTTGTGCTCTTATCTGCCGAACTCGGCTGCTCTCCTTGACTGATTGCTGGGCCCTTCAAATGAGAACTAGATAGGTAGCAAATAAAAATGGGGTCATAATTGAAAATGCAGAAGAGGAAGGAGCTAATTAGTCCCTCCCAGTAGTTGTCTTGGGGGTAGGCCAGGGATACTTAGTCCAGGCAGGGTTAATGCTGGAAAAGAGTCAGAAATTTCTGACTAAGTTACTAGTCAGATCCTCTTCCCTTCCTGTAGCCCATTCCAGCTGGCTCACCTTCACTGGCAGATGTAGAATATTTCTGGTCCACTTCGCAAGGGGACTGAGAGAACTCGAATATAAAGACTCAGCATAAACCTCCTTGAAGAGAAATAGATACTTGAAGCAGTAACTAGGCCACATTAACCCATGCGTCCTCTAAAACATCAAGGTATGAACTAGCAGTTAGAAACCAATCATGGTCTAGTTCGATGGAAAATGTTTCACTAATGTGAAAGCTACAAGAGATGCTCTAATCTTTGATTACCCCTGAGGCCATAACAAACTCAGAAGTAGCATATGAATTGCTGATTATTTTCTATGATGATAGAATCTGAGAAGTTGCTGATAATGCTTTTGTGCAGGCTGATGGATCCCTGGCTTTACCACTTCAACTCAATATGAGTCATGTAGTGCTGCTCTCATTTCAGTACAAGGTAGAATATGCTGGAGATTTTTTTTTTTTTTTTGAGTATAAAACCTTCATAGGGAGATGAAGACAGTGAACAAGAATCTTGCCTTGTAAGATAAATCCTGGCTTTCAGCCACTTTAGCACACGCATCTTGATGACCTCCCATGTTGTGATCACAAAGCATCCTTTCTTCATTCAGTACACAAGATCGATGACAGGAGACAAAGAATCGGGAAGAGAATGGTAGAGAAGGTAAAGCTGTATGGTGGAAGCCAGCAAGATTACATTATAATGGGGATGACAGTAATCTTAATTTTGATTTCCACAGACTATGTACTTAACTGACAGATTTTTAAATATAATCAATATGTAAGGTGTTACCTGTTAAGAAATCCTTAGACTCATTTTAATGTGCTGAAAAAGAACTCTGCTTAAACAATACATTTTGGTACACATCCATTCGAAATTACAGGTACCAATTTGGAAAGTTCCTATAATGACGTCTCCTGTTCTTTTATAAACAAGAACATTTTAGGTGATAACAGCTAATAATTTGATTCAAGCTCTGTGTTTCAGACAGAGGGGTATGAGTAACTGAGAAAGAGCACATAGAACTTAATGCCAGGACAAACACAATGTCAGCTTTGGATCCACTGCTGCAGCATTTCCAAGACAGGGCTTGTCCTTCCATGCAGCAACTCAGGTTCAGTTTCTGACAAAAATGTTTGCTGCTGCTGTGAAAAGACCAGGAAGGACAGCACCTACAATACCTCTTTGCTTCATTCTGCCTTTAGAAGATCCCTTTCCTGCTGACCTGTTGAAGATTTAATGCCCCATACTGAGAAATACAGACATGTATCCAAGGAGTTAGTGCAATCATTCCCTACTTAATTTTTCCTATATAATGAACAACTCCTAATGAAAAAAGATGAATTTAATTGGGGCATGAATTGACAATTACTACACATGCATCCACAGCATATTTAGAACTATTAACGTTTTTAAGAGAAATAGAAGGGAGACAGTTGAAATTACATCACACAATTCCATCAAGAAAATAAGATATAATTGTAAATTTCTCTTACAAAATCAGGGTCTGCTCAGTGCTTCAGTTCAAAGTACCCCCATGTGGAGAGAAGCTAGTGATCAGAACACTTCCACAAACAAAATGGGAACACTGATGTTTTATCTGGAGCATCACAGATGGTTTCAGAATTGAAAACTGTCAAAATTAACTATATAAGAAAGGGTTTACCCCAGATTTTAAATATATTTCCATAAATAAGCAAAGTTTTCTCGGAAAAAAATCTGTAGGGGGTGTTTCTTCAAAGATGTCTGTAGTTAATACATTTTATCTTTTGTTTTTTATGCCCTGGTAGTTACTGTAATAGGCTCCCATGCAGAAACTTCTTTTTTCAGGCAACTGATACTAAGGTAGAATCCACCTCCTGGCAAGGTTTAGAAAAATGTTCTGTATCTGACTGCCATTGAAAATGAACAGGTGGATACAAAGAATTTTTCTCTTCAGACTCCATTTCTTTTTGTCACCTTCAGTGAACACATGAAAGCACGAAGAGCACCCTGGCAGGGTCCCCTCAGTCCTCAGAGATGAAGGGCTGCACACTTGAAGTTTTACTGTCTGCAGTCCTTGACAAGTCCTCCTGTGAATGTAATGCCTAGATTTCCTAACTGATCCATAAGGCAAATGAAGGGGTTTTTTTGGCTCTTCTAATATTCACTTCCTGCCCAACAGAAAAGATTGTGGCACTTTGGATGATGCATGTTACAGGTCAACTGAATTTAGCTTTCATAGTTCAAAATTTTCTTCAGGAAAAGTAGTTTTTAAACACTTTTACATACTTCTACCACAACTTGAGAGTGAAAAAGAAAAAAAATATATGTACAAACCTAGAAATATACATTTGCAAAGTTTGTGCTAAGTTAGAAAGAAAGGAAGTGCATGACAGTTGGCATTCACTGTGCCTGTCAGTAGATAATCATGAATAATTTAGTTTTCTAATGAGTTTTTGAAGTCCATTGTGAAAGACTCTTAGGGAAAATCAATACCTGCAAGATAAATGGCAAAGTCTGTGAATTAGAAATAGAGAAGTACTGAACCACTGTTCCTCAAAATAGAGGGTTTAAACATGCAGTGTCTGTGGTGTATAGCAGCATAATTTTATATAATTATTAAGAATTCCAAGAGAGGAAGTAGATATTGAGTTGACAATATTTGCCAATTACCCCAGGTCTCTAGTTGTTTGTTTGGTTTTTTTTTGTTTTGTTTTTTAATAAAATCCATAGAAGTTTCGAGAAGAATGACAAGAGTGAAGGATAAACACTCCAGGAACTAGGCAAATTAAATGTAACCCAGAAAAATATAAGCTAGGTAAAATCAGTGTAAATATCCAAATTAATCTGTCTCTGGAGGCTACTCTGACTCAGAAATTCAGTAATACCACCAGTAAGCAAATAATGTTGGTTGACTCTAAAACTACTGCATATCTAAAGTTTCTCTCTGCCTTAATGGCCAGTTCTGTGAAAAAGATCACCTATAAAACCTGTGCAACTGAAAAGCAGACAAATCAGTAACAAATAAATTTCCCATGTTTATTAGAAAGACGATGGACAATTAATATGAATTGCATCATGACTAGAAGATGCAAACGACACACTGCCTTCTTAACACTGTATTGAGTTTTGGGCCTGTGCTTTAAACATACAGGGATTTTTTTAATCTTTTATCTCTTTGTACACATGCACATTCCCACATCTCCCTCATCAACGCACAACTTTGGCATACGTGTTTCGCAACCAATTAGTAATATTTGCTACTGTTTATATTACATGTTGGGTTGCTGACATGTGAAAGAAGCTGTCTGATATGTCACCTCATAACCACCCCACATCACTGTGTGCTGTAGCACAAGGCCTGTCAGCAAGGTGTATTTGCAAGTCATGAAGAACAAAGAATGGTCTTGCTGTTTTAATTTCAGACAGAAGGTTAGTCTGTGAAAGGAAACACTTGGCAGTGTTTCAGCTGATCACTGTCTGGTGGTGATGACAGTGCTTCCCTTTCCATTCCCTCTGCAACTACAGTGACAGGCGTGATGCTCTACAGTTCAGGTGACGGTCACATACGAACAGACTGTACTCGCTGACTTGGCAACAATGACTCAGAGCCATTTCCTTCCTATTGCCACTAGCTTAAACATTTAAGCTAATGATAAAGTGTGATGGCAGAAAAAGCATTTTGATAACACTCAGTGCCATTTTATGAGCCGTTAAAAAAGCAAGAACTACAAAAGAGAGTATTTTTGTTATTGCTGCTCTGATAAACATGAACTACAGAAACATTATTTTGGCACTCCCTTTTTTTTAAAAAACCAAGATGCTTTACCATAAAGCAAAAATAACAGGTTCACATTTTTCATGTTGGCTATCTGTACAATTTTACACTTTAAAGTTGTAATTAAACAGAATTAACAATAACCCCCAGTTGATTCACTGGTTCTATTAGACTTAGCTTGATTCACATCACTGGAGGACCTAGATCTTACCCGTCTTTCCATTGCTTTTGTTTTTTCCTCTTTGACAGAGTGACACATGCCCAGACTAACGCTCAAAATAATTCTATCACTTCTCAAATCTCCACCATGGGATTGTTTTTTTCAATGTGCAAACACCACCTCAATAGACCAAGTTAAAAAACAATCAGTCATTCACAGTGTGAAGGCTGGACACCATTCCAAGCCTTTTGTACAAGGGAAAAGCAACCACCATGGCACAGACAAAAAGGGTTCCCTAGAAGCGTGTCAGCAATGCACTGTTTTAAGGCAGCTTCACTACTGGGTGTATTAGAATCAGATTGGAAACTGAAACCAAATGTGGAAACAGCTTTACTTACTGTGTTAAAATTTGGGAAGAATCCAACAGCAGAGCTGCTGTCCACAGGGAAGGACATAAAGGGTTTGATATCCAGGGAAGGCTGCATCATCAAGGTAGGTGTGCGCACAAGGGTGGGAAGTGTAGTAGTGCCTGCCAAGAGCAAACAAAACCAGGAATTCATAGTATTCTCCTTTCCACAACACACACAGTATAGCTGACACAACTGCCAAGAAAAAACAACACAGGGAGGTGATAAAGAGGCTCTGTAGGAGTTAATATCATTAAAAGAAACCTATTTGCACTCAGTACAGATGAGGCAGAGCACTTCCCTATGGCCATGGATACTCAGACGCTGAAGAGGAGACATATGGTATATAAATCACACTGGCAGGTAGAATAAATCCTTTCTACAGCTGAAAAATTCTTCTGTGCCAAAAAGGCCAGGATGGGTGCCCATGAAAGTCAGATGCTTTTGCAATTAATGGTTGCCTACTAGATCAGCCAGCACAGACAACACATGTAAGCTGAAATCCAGAGGTTTGTTTCCCAACAGTGCGCTGCATGTTATCTTTTTCCCCCTCTTCTGAGTAACTATCAGGTGCCGCACAAACACTAATGTGTTTGTGTTTCAACTAACATGTAAAAATGCCTTTTTTACAGTGCAAGACAAATATTAGAAAACAGCCAAAAATTAAGTAATCAGCTAGCATATAAATGAACAGAACTCTTTACATGCAATGCAAACTAGCATTTCCTAAATTGGAGCCCAGATATTTCCCTATAAACAAAATTTTTCCAGAAATCTAGATGCTGAAATTCTTTCTATATACACTTAAGAATCACTGCCCAGCAAGATCCTGAAGGAATGGGGAGGCACAGATGTCCAAATATTAATTTTTAACTAGCTATCTGCCCTGTTCACACAGTAAGTGTGTCTAGTACACAGCTTCCAGCTATGCCTGTGGGAGTATTTTTTTTTCCTGAAAACATACAGAAGAGATTCAAATAAAATTTCTCTCATTGAAATAGAGAGACCCAAAAAAACCCCCAAACCCCTAAATTCAGTTTCTCCTTCCTGGGTTGAATAAATAATTCAACATCAGCTGGAGGAGGCAGTGGAACACAAGTGTCCCACACCTCTAAAGGAGTGTGAGTCACTCTCTGTCTCTCCTACCTTTGTCACAATTTCTTCATAATTACCTCCTTCTCCCACTCACTAGTGGTCAGAGCTGAGAGCATAACAGGCCTCTTAGGAGTTTCCCTGGTCTCAGGCAGAGTTTGAGCTTTTTTTCATAGAATTCATCTGAGCTTTTTTAACTTGGTTAAAAAGGGGATATGGGAGAGGGAGAGGAGAAGAGAGATGGGGATAAAAGGAGGGGTTTAGAAAAGAAAGCAAGCAATATTCCCTCTCTTCTGTCATCAAATCATTTCAATCTACTTGCAAAAAGTAACAAGGCAATCAATATGGGCTGCCTGAGTACCAGTCTTCCATTAATGGATCTCCCTTTCTGCCTGTTAAGGATACACAAAGCTGAAGGCAGAGTAGATATTTCCATCCTTTTCACTATCCTGCCTCCATAGGCACAATTTCAAACCCATCCCATGGTATCCAAGAGGAAAGCTTAAGTTCATCTGAAGCCAGATGGGGCTGCATGGATTTTTTGGATGACCAAACACATAACTAGCCCTGAGCTCAAATTTTGTACTTGTTGGAGAGACAGTCATTTTGATCACAGCTGCAACACAGTAAATATTATATTATGGTCTAGCAGATAAATAGCAGGCTATAATCTGTTCTCTGCTTCTTCTG
Source organism: Myiozetetes cayanensis (assembly GCF_022539395.1). Lineage (NCBI taxonomy): Eukaryota > Metazoa > Chordata > Aves > Passeriformes > Tyrannidae > Myiozetetes > Myiozetetes cayanensis. Next base: position 14,832,932 of record NW_026088185.1, on the reverse strand, counting down.
TAGGAAAAGCATGATGATTGCACAAAGATGGGCAATTGACACTAGTGGAGAGAAAACTGTTTCACACCATCCCAAATGAGCTGCACAACTTGAAAGGAAAAATATGTTTCAGAAACTTTCCCAGAATATTTTCTCCCTTCTGCTATCCAAATACTTTCATAAATGTCAGGTTTGTTTCTGCATAAGCTCATGAAACTCATTGACAGTTGTGCCTAATTAACCGTAAGTCAAAGCTTATTCAAGTGGAGTCACAAACGTCAACAAGCTAAAGGCTAACATGCCTACAGTTTCTTATTCATATCCATAATGGAAAAGATGCATCAATAGGAAAGAAGCATGTCAGAGTATTTATCCAAGGAAAGTATCTTCAACTGCAAAAATGATGATTATTTCTACTACTGGTTCTGAAACAGCACATTTACATAATTTGGATTTCAGAGTTGCATTCAAAGAGGAGTTATGTTGTATTCAATTACCTAGAGCGCCATCATCAATCTAACTTCTGCAAGTTTCTCTTTGAAGTTCAGACGCAATTAAAGATCCGTGAAGTTAAATAAGACCTGTTTTCTCTTTACACGTACATACTTCAATGAAGCTATGGTTACGTATTTTGACTCAATTTTACAGAAAAACAATGTAACAGAATAGACTTAAATTGGGGCTGACATTTAAAATCAGAGTTAAGTTAGGTTTCTGATGTCTTTATTTAATGTATAGAAACCACTTGGCATAAAATCTTTAAAATTAAAAAACAATTAGCATCCTCCTGAAAACAATGCAATCTTCTTTGTGCTCCTTGGGTGAGTACAGATCCTTTCACATGGAAAAGACATTTGAAATCTCTTTGTAATTTTGTAGTCCATGGTGTTTCTGCTGCCAGAGTAATTTATGACCAGGAAACTAGGACACATTCAGAATCCATATAGAACAGAAAACATACACACCTACCAGACTGATTGCTGAAGGCATTAATCATAAGAAATTTGTTCACTTCTTTTTGGCAGTTTACTACCTCAACAATTGCCAATCAAATATCAGTGACCCTGTTGGACTGAAGTTTCACTTTCAGACCCAGCTCTGAAAGCCTCTGAAAGAAGTATCAGATGAAGGTGACCTAAACTACAAGAAGAAGCACTTCATGACAAAATCATCAAATCAAATGCAATAGGACGATTTTGCACTGGCATTGCTCCCAAAGGCCAAATAAATTCTCACCATCACAACTTCACTAAATCTATATGCAGGCCTGAGCTAAGCAGGAATACTAACATAAGAAAGATGTTGCTGAAAATCTTCATTATCTCCATAAATTTAACACATGTTTACTGTTTCATTAGCATTTTAACGACAGAGACAACTTCTCACATCAAACACATTGTTTTAAACTACTTGTAAATCTTTGGAATAAATAAAACTGATTTTTTTTTTTGTAAATTCATTTGCTTATTTCAGCTTTATAATTATTAAACAGAATTTTATATTCATATTCATTCAATTTTGACTCCCATTGTGTAAGGTAACCATACTCAGGCATTCTTCCCAAGAATGCCGAGGCAGTGGAAGAATTAAAAAAAAGGTTTATTTCAGATGCAGGGACCACTTTTTCACGATGCAGCAAACTGGACCTTTCAGGGGCAAAAGGCCATGCTCCACCTTTTCCTAGGCTTTTTGTATCTCTTCTCTCTCCTTCCCCATCCTCTCTGGCCCAAGGAGGCCTTGTGGATGTCTGCAAACATGTTATCTCTCTGCATGACACGGTGGGAGAGATCTTGCTCATAGTTTCTCCCTGCACGTTTCTCTGAAATACAGAAGGAAGGAAAAAAACCATCTAACCCATTTGAAAAACTGTATTTTGCAGTTTTTCTAAGCGAAACAAGTTCCAGCTTTCCATTACAAAAATTCTTGCCCCTACACACAGCTGGAGTCATCTACGTACTGGAAATGCAAACCGCAGACAGACTTTGCCAAAAGGCACTGATCCTCACTGGTCCCTCTTACCCTTCTCTAAGAAGAGGAGAAAAAAGGTTTTCATCTCGTCAGATGATCCAAAAAGTCTCATTTTATTAAAAGTTTTTCTCCCTCCTACACTTATTTATCTAAAAAGCAAGTCCCTGTGCAACAGGTGCTGCTCCTCTTCAGCCACATACATCTGGCTTCACACACACTGCAACACGCTGGGGTACTCATTTTCTTACAGAAGTTATGAAAAGTTGTAATCTTTACCCAAATTTAATCTGTCTCTAGCAAATAGATTAAGCAGTGAAAGTGATATTTCTGGGGAGCAATTACAAAGTCTTGCATCTGCCTCTCCTGTGGCTAGACATGTCCCCAGGGCCAGTAAGACAAGCTTTAGTCAAGTGCCAGAAAGCGGGCAGACAACACAGGGTCTTGAAGAATCTCTGCCAACACCCCCACCACCACCCCCCACAGCTCTTTTGCAGCTTCACAGAAAAAACTAGCAAGACTGCAGTTGTGGTAATCACAATTAACTCTGGCCATGGTTAACAGTCACTGATCAAGTAGGAGTGGTGACAAATTCAGTCAAAGCAATTTCTCCCCTTGTACCTCCTGAAAACAATTTGTGACAGTACTACTTCTCTGATTTCCTCCCCAACTGCTCTTCTTTGCCACTGAAAACCACAAAAAAATATGTAATGTCTGCTCCTTAACTCCCGTGATTTTCATCAGTATTAGACCATTACACAAAAAACACCCAATTCCATCAGAAAATTTACTCATCTGAAACACATTTTGTGAACTATTTCAGTTTATGGAAATGAAAGCCTGCTCTTCCAAAGTCTTCATTAACACAACTATAGAGAAATCTGAAACCATACTCAAGTCTCTCCATTTTTCTCTATTTCCTAAAAGATGTTACTACAATGTTTAAATCCTCCCATCCAAGGAAGCAACTCACACTCAGAACAAGAGCAGCGGAAGAGTAACTGAAGCACTCTGTGTACAAATTTCTGTGAACTAGACAATCTACATCTACCTCAGATTGCACATGGTTGCATTTGCTTTAACTTGTGCCATGGAGAGTATTTGGGAAAATTTCAAAGGGACATTGAGATATTCACACCCACCACTACTTATGTGCATTACAATGAAAGTTTTCATTTTATGGACAGGCTGTGCTGCCTTTTTTCATCCCTGAATTACCTGACCACTTTCAGCTAAGCAATGCTGAGTAGTCTGATCCAGCCACAGAACTGTGGTATCAGTAGCAACACAACTGATACAAGGGATCCGTTCTGGACTTTCTTCTCCCTTGACCTTCATAGAAGTGTTTTTTTGCAGACACTGCTTGAGCCAACAGTATGTCTTTGAGGGTGGATGACAAACTGCCCCTTTTTTGTCCATATTGGCTGAATTAGCTATGGGCTGCAACCACGGTGTGCACAGACATCCTGCCTTTAGACCTCACACTGCCATCTCCATTTACAGTGCTTTCCTTCAGAGCTCCAGAAGGTGGAAGCAGCTCCCTGGAAGGATTCTGAGACAATTCTGCATGTGTTCATCTATGAGCTTTTTCTGGGACCCTACAGTTCCTGTACAGTTTATTAATTTGCCAGTCAAAATTTTGAACATTGTCAGAAATATTTACTTCAGCATGTGGTTCAAAAATCCAGTTTATAAACAGTTTAGAGCCAGAGGTAGTACCTAGGGCTTTCATACTGAATAAAAATATGTTCAGCCTCTATTGCCTATGATTTGCAAAAAAACCCTGAAAAAACCCACCATCGCTAAAAAACCCCAACTCACACAAGAATTTCCTACACTTGCTTATATGCAGCTTTATGGGAAGATAGCCACAAAAATTATGTTTCTAAAAAAAATTCCCACCTAATTAAACCATGAAAAGTGAATAGATTTTCTCCCCTTTTATCTGATGCACCCACTGCATCATGGCCCAGATCTATCTGCTTTCACCCCAGTTTTTTTTCCCATACATGACAGGTAAAACCAAATCACTTGCAAGTCACTACATGTTTAGGCATTTGACACTAAGTCTGAGGTATTTCAAAATGTTTAATTGTTTAATTGCCTTTTTTCCTTTTCAGTATGATCAGGATTTAGAAATTTTCTAATTTAATTTGTTTACTTACAGTTATACATGGGTATAAGAGGGTGTCATCTGTTTCTGTTTATGCCTAAGATAAACTGATAAGAACCAGTTAAGTGCAAGTAAACTAATTCAGAGTTTCTGAACAGCAGGTGTTGATATCAAAACGCTTAAGGAAAAAGATCTACTCTAGAAGTATTCCATTCATAATACTCATGGAGGTGAATATTAACATATTCACCCCCTTAAATAAAAAAAGTTAATAAAGACAGCATTTATTAGATTTTTTCATGTTTCACACAGCAGAACAAACATTTCTTCCTTATAATACGGTGGTATGATAAATGGGACTTATGGCATTCACAGGGATTTCAGTCTGTCATGAAAAGATAAGACCACTACTTCAACAAATTTTCCCAAACAGCAAATTAACACAATCCTAAGAGATAACCCACTATTCAGGCAACTTATTTTTAAAAATAAGTTGAAGCAGAAGCCCAGCATATATGAGACATGGTACAGCCCCTGTCTCACACAGTAGACAATAGGAAAAATGCTAACAAATTTTCTGTCCCCTGGGCACCACACAAACACACTAATGAATGAGGATGCAGCTCCTTTGGGAGTTGATATGATTAACATCAGAGCTAATAATACATGTCTTTCAAAACTTGGAGGTGTACTCATAAACATTACTAAGATATCAGTGGAATAGTCAGACCTTCCATTGGCTTATTAATGAATTTAAAAAGCACAAACCACACCCCCTCATCCGTTTTGGCAAATAAAACCCAGGTAAATCCTCAAAAGATGTGTTGGATTGTCTTTTTTTTTTTTTTCCCAGAAGCTATAAGGAAAGGCAGCAGGAACTGGTGTAGAAGTTACAGCTACTAAACAGCACAGAGGAAGAACCCCTCTGTGGAACATTCACAAGGCAAGTGATAAGAAAGCACTGGTCCAGGTCCAGCCTTCCATAGCAACATGAGGATACAAAACGATATGCCAAATATTTTGCTCTCCATTCAGAGTTTATTTTTTCAGTAGATATTTCAGCAAGCCCAGAGGCATTTGATACAACTTCACTGCAACGTACAGATTACAGACATATTGTACAGTTTAAGCTCTTCACACTCGAGAATGACTTATCCAAAAAATGTCAGATTATGATAATAATTCTCTCCCTACAAATTAAAACATTATTTCTAGCATGTTTGAGCACGAAGTTAGTGTTTTCATTATTATCCATAAAGAAATGAATGTTCTATGAAGGTCTACTAAGAGAATTCCATAATCTCCTGTTTTATAAAACCAGATACCATGAAATGAGGTATTTCTATTTTTCAAATACGTGTAGGATTCAACCAAATAGGTCAACACCAAAAATAAACTGAAATCTAGTGTTGCTGAAATGAATGGAAGCTCAATCCAAAAAGTCAAACATAATTTACTTACCTAATACTGATAATTATATATAACTCATTTACAATTAGAAAAGTAGTATAGCTGTATATTGCATGTATTTCACATAAGAATCCTAAAAATAAAAACATAAACCTGCTTGTTCTTACAAGTCATCATATCTTCATTAGATCAGATGCTTCCTCATTGAAATATTAGGTGGTAATTTGGAATTACTTTAACTTCCATTATTTGTTAATATTCCTCTGCCTAGTTAATTGTTTTCCATCTCCAATGCCTTATGACTGAAGGATGCTCATTTAAAAAAATAAAAATGTCGACTATAGAGACTATAGATCACAAATATTAGGCATATACTTGATATGTATATAGTCAACTGATATTGAAAACCTCTGCTATGATAATATTAATATTTTTAATATTAATATTCAAATATATGTCAACATTTATTGCCTTAATCTCTACATTTGGTATATCAAAATCATGCACATGGACAAATAATGCTATCTACCAGGGAGTAAGGGGAGAGTGAGGAGTGGGAGGGTAACATAACAATAGGAAACTGGAATTTCAGTATTTTAGAGACAAATACATTAGAATATTAATCAAGAAAATTCTCATTCTCCTTGCAGTTGTACTGCCTTTCTAACAGTTTGCAATAAAAACAGGAATCCCCATAGGTTTTGTATAGAAGATACCAGAACAGATGGAGAGGGAAGAGAAGTCCAATAATTAGAGGTGGAACAGATTATATTGCATTTTCTTTAAATAATTGCCTGATCATAACATTTGGAAGAGCCCTGGATTTGCAGAACGTGTGACTCACACTAATCCTGTCCTCTTTCTCATCTATCTGTGTTCTTGCAGCTGAGAAAGGACTTGCACACCTGCACAACCAACAGCCGAGATTTTACAGCTATTGTGCCACACTGTTCCACACTTTTTTTTTTTCACTATTTATAATTCCCAAATCAAGTGATCTCCAGAAGTACTATACTAGTATCAAAGCATGTTTGTTAGCACTGGCTCCTTGTCAAGTCTAAGCAATTAAATAAATTATGGAACATCCTTTACTATATTTAGAAGAAACATGCTGGCTGCAGTACAACTGCAATTTGCTATTATCTATAGATAGTATGGAAGTATTAGTCATTAGTTTCTTAAAACAGATAATTCTCTAGACTTCTAAAGCAACCAAGACTGTTTGACTGCAAAAGACTGCTGTGCTACAGCTTAACAGCATCAAGCTCAGTAAGTTGTATTTTATTCTAATAAAACAATAACAACTATTAATAACCCTAACCCTGCCTGCATTTAGGTCAGCTGGAGTTCTGCAGTCTATTCCTGTTTCTTTTTCTCAGAATTTCCTGGCTGGCTCAAGCTTCTCCCTCTGAGTGAGCAGCTCTGCTCCCTGCTCTGTTCTTATCTGCTTCTAGGAAACACTGCTTTGGAGTTGTTTTCACTTTGAAGTTTTCCAAGTATGACAGAAAAAACAGCTGCATCTTTTTCAGCTCTTTATTCTCTCGCCATCTGGACTAATGGAGATCTTTCTGAAATCCTTAGGATCTTTTTTCTTAATTTATTTAAACCAGTCTCCCCCCTGCCTTGCCTTTTCCACTCTACCAACAAAAAGGCACAGTAAGAGAAGGTGTTTGCTTTTCTGCTGTCACCCTTAACTGAAAACATGATATCACCTAATGCCTACTGGAAGTCATAATCTTGTCCAGAGCATGGTGTAACTTCTTGAACAGACTCCATTTTTCTCCTCAGTGCACATTCTTAGGTGCTGGGCATCAAGCATGTGAGTGTCCCAGGATGAAGCACTGCACTCCCTTCCCTCTTGGTTCACGATTCTGACTTAACACAAGTTTTCTTACAAACTGAATACGAACTGAAGCTTCCCTGACCAAAAAAAAAAAAAAAAAAAAAAAAAAAAAAAAAAAAAAAAAAAAAAAGAGCAAAAAAGCCCACTTCACATTACCTTGAAAGTTCCACAATTTTAAAGAAGGGATTTAGTTGCAGTTAGCTTTTTAGAGAGTCTTATCACTTCAACTCTCATATAACCTGATGTTTCTCAGAATCCAGCTCTTATTCTAAATTCTGTCACCACTGAGCTCATCATCTAACCCTCAGTGAGCTTCAATAGTTTCTTTCAGGAGGTACTGAGCTGCTATCCATTAAAACCAAACAAGTGTGTCACTGGGAATGCTGCTGGTGATTGTTTTGTTATTAGTCAGTCAAAACCATTATACTTAACTTTTAAATTTGGGTGATTTACATCTGCAGTTGTCTTCTTGCTCCTTATTCTGCTTCAATATGCCAACCCAACAGCTCAGCAATGCCACACACAAAAGTAACAGAGGTCTGGACACATATGCACCCTCACAGGTGCAGCTAATCACTTAACCACATTAGACAATTTCCAATGCTCATAAAAGTCATCATAACTCAGAGAATTTCATGCCTCATTTGCTTTTACCACATAATACATAATCTCCTCTAAAAAATACAGTTACCCAAGTTGCTTTTCTTTTGGTAAGTTCTTCACTCCTAAATATCCTTCAGATACAAGATTGCAACAACAACTAATTTAGGTTGTTCAAAGAGGTCTCTTGAAAATATCGGCAATGGAAATCCAGGTCTCCAATGAATGAAATCCATTTTCCTTCCAATGAAAATTCTCAAATTTTCAGAAGTTTCAAAAGAAGTTTGAACATTCAGCCCACCCTTTTTCTATCCAAAAAGTCACAATACCAGTCACAATCTTCTCCTTACTTGCTATCTTTTCCATAGCTAAGTACATGCTCTTAGAGGAATCACTATCTCTCTGTTTAGAAATAAAAAACTATGAGACAGGAAGACAGGCAGATTTAAAAACCTTCATAATATAGCCCATGTAGCCTACATTCCACCTGGAATTTACCTGCTCTGCCATGGCATAGGGCATGCAGCATACAAGCACCTGTCCAAAAGAAATCAAACATGAAAAGGTTTGCTCTAACTGATGCCCCTAACTAAACTCACATGAATGTCTTCATAGGATATCCTGGAGGATTTCAACTTTCTCCTAATCAGATGCTATACTACATCTTCTTTTCAGAGCCCACACTCTCTGAGTAGCCATAGCATGGGACAACAGAGTTCTGTTTCTCAAGCTTTACAAGTTACCAGAGCACTCTGTACCACTGTACCTGGAAACAAAAAGTGCAGAGACCTCACCCTACGCAAGAAAGTAGGAGCCAGACTCAGCACTTTTAGCAACTAAAAATACAAATAAAGGTAGTTTAACTGTCAGTGAAAAGAGAACAAGAGTTGCATTTCTGACCAAAGTTCTTTCAGCCATTTATAAATGGAAGAAAGGCACTACAAGTTCATCAGTGCCTTACAATATTCAGAAGTTGCATTGGTTTCTGCTATGACCACAAAATCGTGAATCATTTTAGCAAACCAAAAGCATAATGAAACACAGATCATGTAGTCCCATAAAGGGACACTATTAAACACTGTCACGATGCTTACCTTAGTCCCTAAGGTTGTAATCCACCTCCTCTGCAGCACTTAAACACAGTTTAAGACTTTCAATTTCAATAAGGTGCTTTTGTGACTTTGGGTGCTATGAGACAGCAAGCAACCAGCAAGCCTGAACAAATCTGGACTGTTGTAATTGTGTGCTTAGCTTCAATAATCCTTGAGAAGAGTACATCACGTGTCTGAAATGTGTCCCCACCTTCTTGGGGCTGTCCTGCACAGGGCCAGGAGTTAGACTTTAATGATCCTTGTGGGTTCCTTCCTACTCAGAATAATCTGTGACTTCATGATTGTAGAAGTGTTTTCAGCTTCACCCCAGAGGGAGGGCAGCCTGCTATTGACATCACCAGATCAAATATAACCTAAAACACTGATAAAACTCTATTTCAGTGGCATTTTCCCTGCTATTATTCTTAGAACTAAACTTAAAAGGGGTTACTAGCTAGCTGGCTGCTGTAGAGCTGCATTTTAGGTAACTTCTAGGGGAAAAAAAAAAGAAATAAAAATGAAAAGAAATGGTGTCTGCTTGAATTTTTTGAGGAGTTCACAAAAGAGGACCTCAGAGCGCAGGGTTACTGACAGCATGGGGTCATGACATTCAGAAGATCAAAGTCCATGAATCCCAGCTCTCCTGAATTAAGCTGCACTGCTTTACTTATCCTCAAAGTCAGCATTGATGAATAAGTAAGAACTTGAAAACTTACAAAAATATAATATATGCTATCAACCCTCTATTATTTAGGGAGAATTAAGACAATGGATTTCAAATTAACAGATAGCCACATTTGTGATGTTAGTGAACATCAATTAAACACTTGTACCTGACTAGAAACCCTATCCTACTTTTGGGTACCGCAGTGCACCATGCCTTTTGATGCTCTTATCTTTTCAAAGAATGCATGACATGAACTTCAGCAATTCTACTCTCAGTTACACTCAGAAAGAGAGAAGAAAAAACAAAAGAAAGAAATACAGGCAGTTGAAAAGAAAAATTTTGAGAGCACTGATGTTTTGTATTCTCATCCAGTCTCACCTGAAGTAGCCTGCATCTTTCCTGCAGCGTAGCAGACAAATGTAATGCCTGCCACATGGTGTTTCTGGTTATGTCTCTCAGGACGGTATCTGTTCAAGTTGACAACATGGTAGTGTTAACTCGAGTTTGCCTTATGAACAGAGAAATCCTGTCCTGCATTCACAGAACAGTGATTCCTGGTTGTGCTGCACTGCAGTCAGTTCCTGTTACTTGTATACCTCAGCATAATTCATTTGTCCTGTTCTTCAAAGGGAAGACCATCTATTAGTTCTTAAAGTCAGTCTATTCATTCTTCTCTTTTAAAATTACTGTGACCCCATCAGCTCTCTCATTGCTCTTCACAAGTGGCAACAGATCTGATATTTTCATCCATTCAGGTATCCTTGCATCACATTTGTCAAAGCCAGTGCTTTGAAGATTCTAGTTCATAGAGACACTCTGACCCGTTCTTACAGGCCTTTGTTATTTATATGGATGACTGTCACATTAACACAATTGATCTTTCTAACCAAAAATAATGCAAAAATGGTACCATGCAACCCAAACTTCTTGGTTTCCTCAGACTTTCACAGAATAACAATCCGCCTTTTTATTTGGTAATCTCTAAGTATTGTAAGTGCACTAACAGGAAGATTCCTTAAAGTCTGATGCTTATTTCAGTCTCTATTTTCCTACAGATTCACATTGCTCTTTTTTCATCATTCTTAGAAATTTAAACCACTTTCCATTTCGTACCTCTACATAGAGTTCTCGTGCTTGAGTCCATAAGAATTTTATAGTTTAGTCAAATTATCCTTGCCACATTTCCTAACTTGCCTCTGCCATGGGAAAGTTTACTGTTGTACTCTTATTAGGGTTTCTTTAGAAGAACATTCAATCCTTTACAGTATGCTTGATAAAAACAATATCCTTATAAGGGTATCTTACAGAAAAAAATCCACTCTATCCTCTTTTCAGAATTATTTTCACTACTAGTTGTTTGATGCACTACCACGTGGCAACATTTTACTGCAAACTTAAAAATCAGACAAGACGGCTATTCTGCCAATCTTTTTTCTAATAAAAAGCAACTCCCTCTGACATCTAATAAATATGCTTTGCACTATCTCAAAAATAAGTGTAAGATTTCACTCTAATTTTAAAAGCAATAATGAATACTTAATATTCAGTATTTTAAATGCTAGTTTAAAGACAAATCTAAGCAGCATACATGTTCCAGCTTGCCTCCTGGAACAGGCAGATGTATTTCCCTCACCTTTTCACTTTCTAAATCCCTGGTTATATACTATGGTAAATAACTGAGCCTATAATTCTGAATAGTGAGGAAGAAGCAACAAACGCTTCATCTTTTTCTTTTTTCCCCTTCTCTGTTCTGATGCCTGATTTAAGAATGTGCTTAAATTTCCAATCACTGGGCTTTAAATTAGTGTTTTAAAAAATTCTTAAATCTCAAGAGTACTACACACATTTAAACTCACTTCACACTCAGCAATGGGCAAGGCTGTAGTAAGAGACACTTTTCTGACTGAAAGGCAATGCCAATTTTACAGAAAGTATAAGGTTTGAAATGTGACTTCCCATACCTAAACAATTCAAAACTTGACAATGATAGTAATTCAAAGAAAAGATGTTTTCTTTGGCAAGTGGGAAGAACTGGCAAAAAGCATCAAGTAGGAAAAATACTGCTCTTGCAAAGGCTTCTAGTAGTTCTAATGCTGCTCACTGCAACAGGGCAGTGAGTAGCAACTGAAATGCAATCCAGAATATTGAGGAGAGAATTATTTGTGTAAGATTTTGAAATCACAGATGAAAGCATTTGATGAGTATACTTTTAGACATAAAGAAATCTTAAAAAGATTCTATAATATACCTCTGCTTTTCCCTTTTAATTGCATGTATTTGCAACACCAAGGGAAGCAAGATTCATTTTATAAACTTACGACATGGAGGTACAATTGTGATTTACAAAACTCCAGCAAATGATTCAAACTTGGATCTATTACCTTGGTGCAAATCTGCCATGACTCCTTCTAAGTCCACAGAATCACTGGGATTAGTAGCAGTTCAAGTGTGAAATCTGGCTGATCAACTTCAGCAGGAGGAGCTCTGTGTAGAAGCAGCAGCTGCCAGGTCAAACACTACAGCTAATCTTACCCAATGCAAAGCAACAGTAAGAGGATGACACCAAGGTATTTGTTACCAGTTGCACTCATTTTGATACTACATCAACAGAAACTGCGACATGCTCTTTGTTGACTAATAGTTCTTGAACTGCTGCACAGAGAAACCTAGTGAGGACGAGAAATGTACAAACACTGAATGGGAAGAGGGAATGATTATGACATTATACAGATAGCAGCATTTGCAGTAGGAGGAACCCAGCAAGCAAGTCATGCAGAATGAGTTGTGGTGCAGGAACAGCATCGCAGTTTACCCGCTCCTCTATTTATTACCACATATACTGGACTACACTTTGTAGTTTTCCCTCCATTTCTATGCAGATGTCTGTATTATGACATCTTGCAAAAGTATTTGCTGCAGTAGCATACTAAATTTGGCAAGAGAAGGTTGCAAAGATAGGGATGAAAGACCAGCTCCTTAGCTAAGGTCAAGGCTTATACATTCCTGTGGATACACCAGACACAGTTTCACGTTAAGCACGCTTTCCAGAATGGGTTTAAAATGGAACACCTTTATCCCCAAAGATACAATCTTTCAGAATGAAATCACATCCCAGCATACACTCACTGCCATATAACTTAAGGATTCTAACCAAACTCCCTAATTCAGGAGCTGAAGTTCCTTAAGTAGCTGATTAAGTAGGCAGCTCTGAACTTGCATTTTGCAGTTGCAGTTCAATCACCAACAGGAGCCAACATTTTTTTAACATGGTCACCTTCAAGAGACAGCATAAGTGATCTCCCTCCACTCCAACTGGCAGTACCTATACCCTTGGAACTTCTGTGTCCTTTTTCCAGAATTTTCAACACAGTGCTAAGGAAGTATTCATTATAACAGTCTGGGTTGAAACCTCTCCATTGCTACAGTGTATATATATATATATATATATATATGTATATATATATGTATGTCAGCACAGGAGATCAGACAACTGAAGTTACCATTAACTTGCTTTTAAGGACTTTAATCAGGAAAATGCATAATGACCTTAGCTAGTTCCAAAGCAAAAGATTCTTAGGTATTTGAAAAAGTGTAGTCAGAATGGAGGAAATACAGGAAGAAGTCCATTTGCCAGTAGTAGAATGTTTAGATTGATGAAAACAATGTAAATTATTCTAAATCTACTTCAAAGATCTGACATGTAATAAGTTTTAGGTTTGTTTTTTGTTCATGTTTTTTGTTTGTTTTTAATGTAAGTTCCATTTCACAATAAGTTTTGCAAGGATGGTTTTTAATCTTGCAACTTTCTGCCAAAACAAATTCAGGTTTGTACAACTCCTTTCCACCAAGACGTGAAATTCAAACACCTTCTATTACACACTTCTAGAAGTTACACTAAAAAAATAAAAGTCACACAAAGTGAAATTTAATCCTCAGATGTCTTTTCTATTATAAAAGAATGGAAATGTATGTCACATATTTCAAATGCATTATGGAATGCACATTTGAATTGAGTACCATGACTGATGCCTCAATTAAAAAAAAAAAAAAAAAAAAGGAAGAAAAAGAAAGATAGGTATGTTTTTAGACAGCACTGGAGCCAGAATAGAAAATAACCATAAATATTTTCCTTTTTTTTCCCCACATTTAACATCATTGATTGCAACAAAGGACTCCAGAAGAGCAATCTTTCAACATGAAAAAAAAATAGAGGAAATATTTCTTCAACACAAACTGAGAAGCAGTCAACCTGGCGCATGAGATCTCACCAGCAGCACAGTATTTAATTCTTGGTATCCATGATGAAGGATAAAATTAAGGAAAGATTAACTTAAAATGGGAATAAGAGGAAATCGTAAGAGCAACTGGATTCCAGGCAAGCATTAGAAAACTTCAGCTAATTTTGAGATTGTAAATTTCTGTGCCTACAAAAACAGTAGTTTAGACAAGATGATCATTGCCCAGTATTTGTCTTTGTGCATGTACATATTCAAATAAAACAGTGTGGAAAATCTGTAAATCAGCCTAAAACCACCTGGTCTTGTTGGGCTAGTTATAGATTGATAAATCTCTCCATCAGGTAGTGGTGCAGAGTTTAAAAGACTTCGACAACAACTACAGGAAATAAAAAAATGTCTGTGCACTTTGTCTGAAAAATCTTTAGTGCCCTTGGTCATGCAGTGAGGAAGATGAAAAAAGGCATAAATAGTAAAAAGGTTTGATGTGTTTCCAAATAGTATTTGAGTTGCAAGAATGAGGGACTGACCTGCCGGAGTAGCAACTAAGGTGAAGGAGGAAAAAGCCCATTTAATAGAAGCCTAATAACCTGGCCACAGCATGAGGGACAAATCTCAAAGTATTAATGTATCCTTACATAAAGTAAGGGCTTATCAGTCCCTCTCTGATAAACCTTATTGTGTTGAGCAGCAGGTATCTTTTAACTGGAAAAGGATTTACAAATCAAAAAGAGACTGAGGTAAAGCAAGCTCTGGGAAGTCTAGAAAATAAAAAAAGTTAAATATGGACACCCTTGGAACAATACATGACAGATGTAGAGGCAAGAAGGGGTACAGGTATTTAAAAGAGGTAAAGAATTCTGAAAGGTTTGGAGAATAAAGAGAACTGAAATTAAAGGATGTAAGTGAGAAAAACAGGTCTGAACATTTTGAGAAAGCTTATTCTGGGTGATATTTAATGCTCATGGCGGCAGCCTTTTTTAGCTGAACCAAACTGTGGAAATAATGTCCCAAGGGAATTTGAGATTCTCAACACACATGTATTTGTATCAAGACTGAATAAACTGGTGTTGTATATACAAGAGAAGCAATTCTACACTGATGGGGAGAGGATCAGATGACCAGCAATGGGTACCATGATTTGCAATAAGGTATTTACAGTCAGTGTCAAACTTTTATTTTATGAAGTTCAGGCTTGGCCGTGCTTGATTTCAAGGAGGCTATGTCTTTCACAAAGAGTTTTATCATTTTGGTAAGAGATCGATAAAAAAAAAAAATATCAGAAGCAAACAAAACCACAAACATATGCTACAAGCTAACATCAATGATGTTCCCAGTGCAATGTATTTTATGGGATCCATTCTACAGCACAAAAGTAGGTCCTTCCTCCACAAAGTTGTCAAAAGCTTATTGTCATAACATAGAAATAGTTCAATATTTCTTTGTACAGAGTAAAAGACTTTAGTTTAAGAAACAAGATCACTTATTTCTGTTTGAAATTTGTGTTCTTATTTTCTGATGGTACTTGCAGTTTTTTGCATCTGAAGCGCAGAAAACAATATACACACTAACAGAATTACTCTGGAATATTGTACCTATTCCTGCAGAAAAGTAAAGCAGAAAAACTTGTCACACTTCTGTCAAATCTGACTGTTGACAACTGAACAGTTTAGTAGTTCTCAATACAACAGCAGTTGCAAATTCTGGGAAAAGAAGGTGGCTAAGATTCTCTCTCACCCTTCAAGTGGAATTTTCCACTTTTATATAAATACTATTTTTGTCAAAGCATTTTCTACAGAGTCATGCTACCACTGCACATGAAATGGAAAGTTCCACAGTCGTAATGAAACTGGGAACTTTTGTTCAGGGTACACTTTTATTTTCATATTAAGGACAAACATGCATCACAGTCAAGAGCAGTGTTGCTTATCTTTGGAGTAAATACAAGATTTACAATTTTATTCCTAAATATCAGAGGTATCTGATTTTAAATGCTAATTTTCCATAATGCATTTCTAGCAAAGTTCATGATAAAACTGAGCACAGTTGCTAGCTGCCATGCCCCTTACACCTACTGTAAGAATTTGCTTGTGTGGAAAGCCCTGTGAGCTGAATCAACAAAAAGCAGAAAGAGCTTTCATTTAGGGACATTAGGATTTGTGCAAGTTGCAGCAAAGTAAGATATTGATCAAAGGACTTATATTTACTTTTTCTAGAGTGATGGCAACTTTCAGCCATTACTACTGGACACATCAAAGCATTTTGATTAAAAGCTGATCACTGAATCATGAAAAGTAAGGATAGACAATCTCAAATCATCCAATCCATCTACATGAAATAGAACAAGGATTCTACCTTAAATCTACAGTGTCAGTCAAACTCCACATTATTTGAAAATTGCTTTCCTATAAATAGCACTTATTTCCTTAGAGGGAAAATAAGTAAAGGTAAGTGAAAAGCTGGCAGCAGAAGGAAAAAAAAAGACTGCTCATGGTACCATGGAATTTGGCATTTTTACTGTACTATCTGTGTACCTCAAAAAAAAAAAAAATCACATCTTTGAACAGATCTGCTGATTAGAAACTACAAAAATTCCTAATACATCTCATAATTAAAAGAAGGGTAAGGAAAATCATGTGATGTTTGCAGAGTAAATAGCAAATAATGACAACTGTCAAGAACTTGCTCATAGTCTGGGACTTAAACTACTTGACAGAAAATATAGAGGAAAATAACTAGAAAGATTATAGTTGTTAACTGTGCAGACTAATTGATGGAGTTATAACAATTGCTAAGGCATTTCAAAGTTCATCCTTCAACAGTTTCAGTTGCTTCAAGTTTCACTTATACTGGAAAATTCACAATTACAAAAGTATAAACATACTTGGCTCGCAAAGAAAATTGTCACTGGTGCTAAATCCCAGCAAAAAAAGAATTGTACATAAATTTCAGTTGTCAGAAGGGTTTATAGGGCTAGACTTAAGGGCACTAATAGCTTTGCTTGTAGTTTGAACAACTTAGGCAATCACTGACATTTAACACACACAACATGTCAGAAAGGAAACACTTCCCAAAAGATTCAAGCAAAGGGAAGAGGACCGAAATGGGATATAAAATTTCACTGATTGAGTGAGCAGATTTGATTTCCTGGAATCGAGCCTGAGAAGATATTGAAAGGCACTGCTCAGTTTGAGGCCAGTCTGGAGTTCCCCGGTGGCCTTCAGTGACATACAGTCACATTTGGCACTATTACACACGTACCTGTCCTCAGGAGAGCACACAGGTACAGAGAAGCCTTCAGCACTTCTGTTATAACCACTGGGCAAAAAAGGAGCCTGTCAGTCTCAGGTGCTGCTGTTAGCCTGTCTCTCATGAAAGAAATAAATTCAGTTTATTAAGTGATCTGGCAACTACGGTCCCACACTTTCAGCAACCCATACCAATTAATCTCATCAAGAACACTTGCCCAGGTTTGTTTCAGTCTCAAATGCATTTCCACTATTCTCTCTTCTTTTACTGCTTTACAGATAGTTGAATATATCTGACAAGTGAACAAGTAGGCAAAAAGTAAATACGACAGAACTCTTGATATTTTTGAATTTCTCTGCGATGCCTTTCAGCTGACAGTCAAGCACTGTACAGTTTTCTCAGTTGCCTGCCCTGACATCACACCAGTGTGCTGGCAGCAGAACTGGTAAGAGTATGTTAGATGAGTAACTCTTCCCAATCTGACTGGTATCTCTCCTCAGCACCATGTGCCTGCTGGTGTTGGTAACTCACAGCACAGTAGGAGACTCTGCTTTGAAGGTGTCTCGCCCCCTCCCCCCCCATCCTGGCAGCTTGTTGTCCCGAGAACCTGCTCCTGTAAATCATTCCACATTTCATCATTATAGCTCAACACAAAATAAGTTCAAGCACTGATCTCGAAGAGATCCCTTGCAGAGAGCCACATGAGTGTTTTCTACAAAGATAGCTTCCTGAAGTAGTCCATAGTTTGAAAGTTACATGTTTGAATAAACTCTAAAAAAACAGAGGAGGAAATATCCAAGACAAAAATTTCATTAGTTCACTCAAACTAATACCAAACTTTTCACAGGATAGCTATGAAGCTGTTAACACCAAGTAATAAACAGCTTGTAACACTGCTATTTGAAATGTCCCAATGTTAATCAGAGCAGTGGCTGCATCACTCCCTTAAGCAGATTTGCTCTCAAAGTGTACAGCAGAAGCCGTAAGCAAACAAAGGAATAAATGCTATAAGATCTCAGCTTAAGTTTTGTCACACAACAAGACAACTTATGAAAGGCTGAGGATGATGTAGGTTAGAATTTCAGTTTCATTATGAATTTTAAGTCTAATTAAGTGGGAGTGTCAATAACTCTCTTATTTTATTTGAATTACATGTATGCTTTGTGTTTGTCTACAGACTTTGAAAACCAAAACATTGCTCAGAAAGCTTTTATATCTGAGAAAAATTAAAATAAAAATGGAAATTAACTTTCATCACGAGATGGATGTGTTTCATAGTGAAAACAACTAAATTATTAATAAAATATTAATAAAATACATTAATGTTATCTTCATTAAGGAAGGACACAAACAGGAATAACTGGATCCATGAGTAACTGAAGACCACATGGGTATCTGTCCAGTTCTCTGAAGTCTAAACCAGACATCAGATGGTATCCTGTGCTGTTGTCAGTGAATGAAGCTGTTCTGTTTGCCTGCATTAGAAGAGGGTTTGTGTGATGCTGTCAAGTCAGACTCTGAAGAACAACTGGTTGCACTTCCCATTCTCCATCTTCCTCATAGAGGAGAAAAGCCTTCTTTGATAACAGACAGTTCAAACACTTGGGAACCTCATATTCAATAAATGAGTTGACACTTCTACAAAATAGGGATCACTAACATGATATAATGGCCAGTCTTCGTGAGTGAAGATCCAGGGAAGGTCTTTACACCTTCCAGCCTGCTCATTGGATTTTTTAGGTGAGACATAGTGTGCGCGGAACTGAGCCCACCCTTTAATCCTAAGGTTCATCTGCCGGGGCCAAGCGAGCTTGGACGGTGGCAGTGAGGTCCTCAGGACGTAGGTGGGTTGCCTTTAAGCGCTAACGAGCCCCACCTGCCCAGGAGTGGCCCTGACCGGGAATCGAACCCGGGTCTCCGCGGTGATAGCGCCGCGCCCTTACCACTAGACCACCAGGGGCTCCATTAACATGATATATTAACTGGAGAAAATGGCACTCAAATTCAGCTAAATTAAGATTCTAAAAGGTGTCTTGGTACACACTGCACTGACAGCGTGCATATATACATATTAAGAGGCAGAATTCCCACAGTACATCCAGCACCAACAGTTCATATAGATTTGTCAAATATCAGACACTAATTACTTAAAATAATAGTTTTATTTTCATTAAATCATCTGTCACTACTTTTAAGAATTGATTTCCTCATTTAGCATGTCTGAACTACATAAAACCTACTATAATTCCTATTCTCCCTACCTTAACATCAATCATCCTTTTTTGAAATTTTTCTCTCATAGTTGGTTTCCAGGACTAGTCTCAGCAGTGTTCAGTCTGATTTTCTCGCAGTTTTTCTCCCCTTGAATTATTTTCAATTTTATATGTCAGTAAAATACCCAAACCCCTGGTCACCATGAGATTGATACCTAAAACTGATGAAAAACCAATTGGTTTGTGGGAAATTTATTTTACTATTTGTAAGAAAAGCAGTGCCCTTTCTTTGTTAACATATTTCCCTTTTCAGATGAACACCAAAGCCAGATGAGAACTTTAACTTTTATCCTCTTTAGAAATGGACCCCACTTTTCTAAAGCGACTCGTGTTCTCTGTTCTATCAAGGAACAGAGAAAAAAGCCTGAGCTCCTCTCCAGGTGGCACATATTGTACATACAAGGAGCTCTTCACTTTTCATGCAGTTCATTCCATTAGAGACAGTAAACCACGGTTTCCCCTTGAATTTTAAAGCAGTACCTCATGCATAATTTATAAAAGCTGCCAATTGTATCAACCTTACTTTTTCTGGTATATATTCTGCTTCAAAATGTCCCACGCTGTTATTCCACAGCCATAAGTGCAGTATCTATTACTGGCTGTAAGTGACATTGCACTGGCATCCATTTTGTTGCTATCAACAATCACTTGAACATTACAGATTTTTTGGCTGACAACATCACCTACTGCTTTGTTGTCACACTTAAAGTAGCCATGGAGACAAAAGAACAGCTGAATAGTAATTTTAATGCTTGAGAAATGGTTATTCTTTAGTAATCAGATGCTACTTGCCGTTATGGAGTCTACGGGTTTAATGGAAATTATATAGTAAGTTTTGAATCAAAGCCTTGCTCAAAACCAAAGACAGACAAAAGAGAGTTGTGTTCCCTCCTGCCCACCCTAGTTCTGCTGGAAATGAACAGAGGTAGGGGAAACTATCTCCCTGCTGTGGCACAAGAGGTAAACACAGCAGAAGTTGATTCCAGCCCCATAACCTGGATACAACAGTCGTCGCACCAAGATGCTTACCTTATTTTCTCTTCATATTGGCAAAAACATTCAAAGTGGGAAGGAGTAAGGAAGTTCCATGCTTCATCTTCCTCACCAAGTGCTTCACCACCTCAAGTAAAGTGCTGCCCCAATGCTAGGAGCACAACACAACTTAGGAAAAAAATTGAGTATCCTCTCCTTGAACTTTTTCCTCTAGCCACACAGATCTGTTTTCTCTCTAGTATAACCCTTCCTACCTAGACTATGTGCAGAAGTTCAGACCAACAGCTGAATCCCACTGCTCTCTGCTCATAATCCATTAACTCACATTACAGTGTAACTTGCTACACTGATGGGAATTGAGGGCACTCAGCCCTGGGATACTTGGCACCTTTCAGATTCCAGTCCTAGATGTTTAAATCCTTCCACGTTCCCACAGCTCCTGCTCCTGACTGGACAGAACGCATGGGATCAAAGCAAGCATTACATTTTCTATCTTAAATTCTGTTGTTGGTGAGTTAGAGAATTTATAAAGATCATTATAAATAGCAGGTTATCCCTGGTTTGGTACAAACAAAACGCAGTAAAGCAGATTCTTTTCCTGCAAAGTCAACTAGCAGACAAACCATGCAGCTGTCAGAGACAGCTGAAAGAATATTTTCCTATCCAAGAGCCTTCCCCTCACCCTCCACTTGACACGGCTGCCTTGCTCCCAACACCTTAGTGGCAGCATGAACACAAAATCCATTCCCAGGGGCTGCTGCCTGATCCTCCCCCACAGTGGCAGGAGCCGGTTTAGTCCCTTAATTTCCTGGCCCATGAGCAGCCCAACTTGTCTGTTCCCATGAAGCAGGATAACACAGTCAGGAGGAAATGTTCTAGCAAGACAGCAAGTGGAAGGGGATAAGGCACAAGAGGGGAAGGAAGACTGAGAAAAATGATTTTTCCTCCTCCTCACCAGACCTCCCTGCTGAAAGATTCCTGCATGCCCTTTCCCACTCACAGAATCGTCTCACCCCCCTGCCTTTGCTCCCCACAGCCCTGACATCCCATTTGAGGCTGCTTTTACCTCTAGAGTAGCCTCTTGCAAACCCTCAGCTTTCAGCAACCTGGCCTCTATGCCAAAATACATTTTGTTGACACTTCAGAAAGAACACTTCACACTGGGGATTTTGATCTTTTACTCACATTGGACAAAATCTGCTTTTGCTAAGAAGCCTTGAATTGACTTTGGAGCTCACACAGAAGCAAAAATATTAAATGTTAATATACGAAAGAACAGGCAGGTTGTAACAGTGGAGATCTGTTCCTCTAGCTTGGAAGTTTCCAGCTGGGTGAGAACATTCTAATGATAAACTGAAATTAAACACAGATTGATTCTAATTTTACAAAGTTCACTGGTCTGTAGCAAAGGTGCTTAAAGTGGAAATAAAATTCTTAAAAACTGTTACATTTTTGTTCTTTTGAGCAAATACTTCTCCATCGCTTGAGGGAGGAGAGACAATTATGAAAAAAATGTTACTGAATTATTTAATTCAGCATCTCAGACATCACTCATCTACAGTTACTAAAGGACATTATGCAAACAATCATAACAAACAACAAGAGTGGGAATATTTTATCAAAATATTAATGGAATATTTCCTCAAATTTTCAATTTCACTGAAAAGAGGACAAGTCAATGTTTTAAATAAGGTACTTCCCCACTCTCATGAGCTTCATTATTCCAACTTCAGCTTTGCCTCAGCAGGTCCTGCTCCAGACTTTTTCAATCACACAGAGATTGCACAGCTTAAGCAAATGACTGGGCAGATGCCCAGCAAGACAGGAGCTCATTTCAAAAAGAGAGTCCTCTCCTCTCACGGAGTCTTATCCAGAGGCATCAACATCCTCTGACAGGGATGCCTGACAATAGGACACAACATCCCCATTGGAAGAGCTTCTGCCAGAGGCAGCAGAAGGTTGGGACTTGGGCACCACCCCACCAATACTCCAGCAACTGCTGGATTGGGGGAGCCTCAGCCAACACGCTGATCTCCAGCTGCAGACAGAAAAATGCAGTCTGGCACATCCCATCTGACAGATTCCCAAGTCCAGTTCCAAATCTCTCAAAGATAGGCATGTAGGGAAAAGATAAATCTGCTAACAAAATCAAGTTTGTGATCTTTGTTCCCCCATAGTCACAGAATCACAGAATATGCCAAGTTGGAAGGGACCCACAAGGATCATCAAGTCCAACCCTTAGCCCTGCACAGAACCACCCCCAAGAGTCACACCATGTGCCTGAGAGTACCATTCAAGCCCTTCTTGAACTCTGGCAGGCTTGGTGCTGTGACCACTGCCCTGGAGAGCCTGTGTCCAGTGCCCAACCATCATCTGAACCAAAGGCTGAAGAACCTTTTTCTAATATCCAACCTAAACCTCCACTGACACAACTTCAGGCCATTCCCTCAGGTCCCATCATTGGTGACCACAGAGAAGAGATCAGTGTCTGCCCCCTCCTCTGTGCCACCTCACAAGGAAGTGACTGCAATGAGGTCTCCCCTCAGTCAAGCCTGAGTGGAAAGGAAAGAAGTCCACACACAATGAAATGAGGTAAAATCCAAAGGGAAAAGGAAAACAGTTGAGTTGCAGCCTCAGAGTCAGTCCCAGTGGTATTTTTATCAAATATGTTTGGAACTGCTCCCACTTTGGGAGAGAAGAATCTTCTCTGAAACACAAACTACAAAAAAGATGTGATGGGGCAGGAAATAAAAGGTTTCAATTTAAAATGTTATGGAAACATCATTTTAGAGGGGAAAGACTTTTGGAAAAGAATTTTCAATGAAAAATATTTCAGATGAAACTAAAAAAGAAATAAAGCAAAAAACTGATAACATCAAGGACAAGCTGTATTTGAAGATTAACATATATTCAGAAAATATTAGGAATATGAAAGGGTGTGTATTTAAAACTTAATAGTTATTCACACAAAACTGTGAGATGCACTGTACTGACATCCATTAATTCACTTAAGGAAACCTGAGAAAAACCCAGACATACAACTTCCTAAGACAAAACATAAGTCTGTCTTTCACGTGACAACTAGATTTTAAAAAAAATAATGCCTTGAAATAATTATAGAGAAGAACAATATCTAGATAAACTGAGGGTGAAGGAGTACAGTACTAAGGATACACAAGTGCTAAGGAAGAAATTTAAGACAAAGGGTAAATAGAGTTCTAACAAAATTTTAGAAGGTATCCAATCAAATTACGAAGAATGATGCAGAAACCGGTAAACGCCCACAGATAATCTAGCAGCTTCTAGCAATAAACACAAAGACCAGAGACTTAATTGTTATCTTGCTATACTAGCTTAATACTTCCTAGCTGCACTTTAGTCACTGAGAAAAGGACTTCCTTGGTGTGAAGGCACAGATGCAGGAGGCCTTTCCCTCAAGAAGGTTGGCAGAGAGAAGCTGCACTGCTGCTCAGAGCAAAGCACTCTGGGCAGAGCATAGCAAAGCTGTTACAGCCACCATGTAATGTCCTTGTAATAGCTCAAATTAAGAAACTTTGTTGTCTTTCCATTAAGTCCATCTTTCAGCTTTTTGATCCCTTTGGTGTGAACAACTGTTCCAGATGCAATTTAATAGGAGTGCGTGTAATTCTGCAGGGGTCACTATCAGATACATCATTATTTACGTTCATGTTTCCCTTGGGAAGTAATCCTTAGGGTATCATGGTTTTAAAATTCTGATGAAAGGCCTTAAAATTCCCCCTGGATTTGTATTCTCAATTGATGGAATTATACAATTTTTAAGCACAGAATGACTCACAATTAGATATGAAATACTGACTTCACAGAAACTTTGTTATGCTTCCTAATGTTTCTTACACTTTCCCCATTCTAAGGGTCTAGGATTTCAATCCCTGATATATGGATTTACAAGAAACAATTCCTCTCTTTCCAATAGAAATCTTTGCTTTGTTAAATTTTAAAAAGCAAATACAGTCCCAAGATCCTCATTTTTGTTAGACTTGCATAACTACATCTTGAAGTACTTCTCAAACAGCTGCCACAGAAGGATTTCCCAAATCTTACAACTAGCCCTCCAACTATGAGTAAAATAAATCCCTAATTTTATAGACTTAGCATGTTAAATGTATCTGCATGAATCTTTCCTATTTAGACCAAGTATTAGAAAGTTGTAAAGTCTGTTCTGTGGTTAATTTTTCTGTAATCAGCTCACCTTCCCAGTCCACAAAAACTGCTCATTCCTTTTAACTCCAAGAGCTATTCAGATTCTGGTCATGTATTATTGAAACGTTAAGACTATTAGTAGCCTCTTAAGTATCACACCATAGTATAGGAAGTCTTTATTTTAATTGCATTCATAAAGAGAAGGAAAGGGGGTTATTTAGCTGGTTTTGTTTGCTTGTTTTACTATTATTAAGCTGTAATAGGACCCCATCCCTTTCATTATCTGATACTATGTCTCAATGGCCAAACTTGAACTTTTTGAGTGACTCAAAAAGTAAAATGATACTGCTCTTAATGTCCAAAGAGCAGACTGCTAAAACAGTCAAGTGATACCATTCACAGCTGCTGGAAGTAAGCATTTGGCTTAAAGACCTTTCAAAGCACCACATATGCACAGAGCATGCCACTAGAAGTAGCTCCAAGGTTACTGCACACAAAGGAACAGTAACAACCAAATAGCAGAACATCCAACGTCACCTTTATGAACCTGGTGACCAGGACAGAACCACTGACTAACCACTGCAAGGAAAGCATTGCTTGAAAGGTATCTGTGAGTTGACTTGATATAGACAATTTTGAAATAAACATTCTAATGAGGTTGTTAAGACCCCTACACACAACCATAGAACACCATTCCTACTGCTATTACTATGACTAATTTAAAAGGAAATTAGTATCTGAACTGCACCACAAATGCTTGAGGCATAAATACAGCAAGCCAAGAGTGTCCCTTAGATTGATACACTGGGTTATAGTTAGAAATGATAAGATGGAAGAAATGAATGATATTCCAAAGGTTTAATATTGGGAAAACCAATATCCGAAGCCCTCTATTCAACAAAGCAAAAGGAAAGCTAGGAAGACCAAATAGCTTAGGACTTTTAAAGGAAGATCAGAAAGTAATGAAATAACTGAGTGCAGCCTATTTTCATGTGTTCAGTATCAGTTTCATTTGTGTTTCAATAGCATTTTTAATATTAAAACTTATAAAATGTATTTTAAATGTGATAATTACGATAATTTAAAAATCTAAAGAGCACAGAGCCACAGAGTAATCATGTAGTCTCTAACACTGCTGATCTTAAAGTATATTCTTTACTATTGAGTATGCTCAGTGAAAAGCTGATTAATTTTGTTCAATAGCTGAAGTTCTACTTAATCAGAAATGCACATCACTCCCCATGGACTCCTTTGCACTCAAGATGCAGAACTAAAATGAAAATGTGCCCCCCCCCCCCCAAGACTTTACTTATCTTTCATTTAAATTGGACAAAGACCAGATTTTGTGGATTGCTGAACCTATTTCTATTCTCACATATGTTCTCGTCCATTAGATTAATTTCACCAGTCTCAGAGGAATCACACAAGTAAAAAATAAAGACTGAGCAAGCCAGCCATGGCACTTTGAGCTGAAGCATGTGCCTGTGACAGAGTGTGACCCACAGCACGTTATGCAACTGCTAGGCAGTGGAGATGGTGATCAGTCTTTGGTTTTAAAGCATGTCAGAAACACAATATACCACTTCAGAGGCCAACTCCTCATTCCAGTGCACCAAGAAGCAAAGTATCCAACAAAACCAGAATTACAAGATACAAATTTAAAGGTAAAGAACAACATTCACAGGGAACCTTTTAAAACCTGGTCACTCAGCTTTATAGCTTAGCACATACCACAGGCTCTAAAAAGACTGGAAAAGAGAGATGGACATCCTACTCCTTTACCTCCCAGTATTCCCTACATCTTTTACTGGCTAAACAGCTACTCTTTCAGTGTCACCAAAATCACATAAGCATATAAATTGCTTTTTCAGTTAAACCATAGGATTGAATCTATCCTTATTCCTCAATCTTTTCAAAAGCTTTAAACACTTTGAATTACTTTCTTTTCATGTGCTTTCCTGTTCTGCTATGAAACTTGTCATTTCAGGAAGTTGGCACTAGCTTTTCAAAGACCATTTCAGAACTGTTTTTTAGACCTGTTATTGGCATTTCTACCTCTTTCAGCTGTGCCACCACAACACCATGACAGACATTAATATATGGTATCTCAAGTTCCTAAAGAGTAGTTGTTAATATACAGAAAACCTGATTAATTTTTACACTGGAGACAAAGCACATTAATCTACCTAGTAGCAAGGCCTGGAAGCATTGCCAAACACTACTAAGATTATGAATTAGCCACCTTTGGAGAAGTTTTCTAATTTAGTACCTACCCTAAAACCATGAGCTTAAAAAAAAAAAAAAAAAACAACACAAAAAACAAAACAAAACAAAACAAACAACCAAAAAAATCAACCAAAACCAATCCCAACCCAAAAAAGCCAAGGAATTTAGACAAAACTGTATCTTTACACATCTTTATTTTAAAGTAATCATTGGATGTTGCTTTATAAACATATCACAATTTTTAAAGGAAAAGTTGACCTGTGGTTGACTTATTAGCCTCTTGCTGTAACTGTTGCATTTTCTGCCCTTTAAGTCTAGTTTCATGAAGGCCTCCTGGTACATCAGGAAGAACTACTTTCCTAAGAACACTGTAGGACTGTATCCCTAAGTAATCTTAAGCAACATAAAAGTAATTTAATTCTCCAGAGCCTGTAATAGTTATAATTCCATTTTTAAATTTACATATTATAGACAAGGATATATTATAATTTGGTTTATTTACAAGAATGAACAAAAAGTATTCTAAATTAAACACAACTACAGAAGTATATGACAAGTTTAGGGTTCTCAGGAGGCAGTATTTTGTTTTGGGGTTTTAATCGTATTAGCCTTTTCTCAATCAATCAAAACAGGCTACTCTACAGGCTTAGGGCACACACCATTCCAAGTTGTGAAGCAATATTGTGGTTTTGTGTAATATGGTGAAAGGTAGGACTGTGTGCTTTACTGAGCAAGAACAAGAAATACAGGTAAGAAAGAGCAAGATATGGTGAGAAAAACTTGGGCATTCTTTTGCATTGAGCAAATGTCTTGACATTTAACAATGCATGTATTGTTGTACAGTGACAAAGGGAAGAGCTCAAAAAGAAATTTTCTGTCCTCTATTCTGAAAGCTCTGTCCTTCCTCAGATTCCTCATAAAAATATAGAAAGAACAATCTGATTCTATAGTTATCAACTTCATTTTAGCATAAAGCACAGCATCACCAAGGACATACATTTTAGTTACTGTGTAAATACCTGCTAAAATCAGAGGAAAAGATGAAAAATCACTTTGGAAGTAGTAGTTTAGCTACATGTAAAAGTCACTCTTTTTATATGAGTACCATACAAGCAGGGTGCTAAAAAAGAAAGCAATACCCAATGAAGTTCTGCATGGACACGAAGATCCAGATGGTCAACAGGTGGGCTTTGAAAATAACCTACAGCAAGTACCTTGTGTTAATGCTGCTGAGATGCTTCATCACTTTCAGATAACTGTACTTATCGCTGTTATACCAGTCATTACCTTTTCAAACAAAGCAATCTACTTTATCAGGGAACACTGGACATCGGTTTGGATTTATGCCTGCAGGGTGTATATGAGTTCTTTGGGGAACACTGCCCTTTGAAATGTGAAAGACATTTCTCTTTGGTAATAACTGTTAATGAAATTATCTAATAAAACAGATTTCAATCACAAAGAGTACAAAATTAAATTTAGTTTTTCATAGTATAAGCTGAACTTCACTGTCTGCTTTGCATCACCACAATAAGCAACAGGTTTGCACACTGCTTCTTATTGCAAGACCACATTCCTCAGTAACTCTTAATTTGTCAGTCTATTAGCTGAAGTTTTTCTTGCCTCCTTTAAATTTTTATTATTGTTTTAAATTTCAAGTCACTTCTGCAAACAGCTATTATAAGTAACTTGAGGGCATATAAGCTTGAACAAAGAAAAACTTGGAGACATTCCCTAATTAAGACTACCTGATGCTATCCACTCTGAAGAATTCTTAAAACTTTGAGAGCATTTCTGATATTTTCATAGGCTGTTCACATATGGAAGAATCTCCTAAGCCTATCCACCTAATCTTGGATTTATTAATGTACCCTTCTGAAGTGTTGCAAATCACCAGTCCTTATACTCAGAGAGATTTCATCAACCAACCTGAAACTCTGACAGCCTATGAAAGGAGCATGCTACGTCTCAAGCTCCTGCCATACCCACCACCTACACACACTTGGTCTCCTACAACACTGGAGCAGTGAAAAAGACCAGCAGGGTAAAAGAGTAAAATGCCTGCTCTCAAAACCAAAACACTTAGCACAGTTTCAGTACTCCAGCTCCCTTCCAATGGACAAGTTTCCTCCAGGGATGTGAGGACAGGCAGGTCTTTCTGTCAAGCATTCTCTGTAGATAGCGTATGTGACTACCCACAGAACTTCGGGAAAAACAACATTTTCCTGAATCCTCACAGGAAGCATGTTGAGAGAATTCCTGAAACTTTTTGCTTCAATTGAAAACTGCCAAACTTCTAATGTGAGATAATACTATTAGCCCTGTAGATCAGACAATAACAAGAAATAATAAGTATACTGTCCCCGTCCTCTCTTGTCCCTTTCTGGTTGCACTGAGGTCAATGCATTCTTGCTTCCCTATACTTATTTGCCCACGATGAGAACAAAATTCTCCCTAAATGCACACAAGACAAACAAATAAACATGACAGCAAACAATCAGAGGAAGATATAAGTTAATCATACATAAAGAAACTCCTTATCTATTGCAAAACAAGCTGTATCAGGATCAGATTCTTCCTCAAATAATCTTCTCACTAAAACACTACTGAAAGTAGTTTTCTGGGATCAAAATCCCAGAAATTAAAGCAGGAGAAAACTGTTCCAAATATAACATACTTTAAAAACAATCCCTTGTTTTAATTGCACAACTCCAGACCTTGGCCAACAAGGTTCCGCAGAATTCAAGCCAAACCCATCCCCAACTGTGCAGGTCTTACTAAAAAGAAAGTTGTTGTTCAGATAGATCCTACCTTCTTTTACCAGTTAAACCAAGTTTCGTAGGAGAGACTGCTGCTTGTCTCCGTGTTCTTTACTCTATTGATTGTTGTGTAAATATTAGGCTTCCTGCTTGTGGAGAAACTACTGCAAAGTTTCTTTCAGTTCTGTAAGCACATTTCAAACTTGTGCATGGTTTAGAACAAGGAAGTTTATGTAATGTTCCCGAGAAAGTGCAGTACATCATGGTTCATTTTAATTCAGGTATGAATACATGACACAGATGAATTCACAAAACACTTCTTTCATCTGAAATTTAAGTAGTAACCTTTTTTCCCCTGAAGGTTTAAGCAGCTTTAAGTGATGAAATGATTATATTTTCCTGTTTCTTTAAAGCAGTACTGGATAGAAACAGCTTAGGATGAATCTTTCCTGAATTTATTCAAATACGAATACACCATCAACCATAAGGATATTTGAATAAGTCATTCCAAAAGATCTCAGTGTTCTCTCAGCTATAGAGTATAATCATTTTAAACTCTGCTCAAAGCATTTTAGTATTACAGCACATAAAAGCATTTTTCCCCCAAGGCCAAATTTTCAAGTACTGAACAAACCCAAATACCTGTCTGCAAAATCAAGAAATCTGCACATGCATCTGGAATATTCACCTATGTAAATGCAGACCTTTGACATGAATTTTATTTGCACGCTGTTCATTACCAGTGCCCACCACAGAAATTCTTGCTTACCTGTAAAGCTGATTTCATCTTTCCTTTTTAAATTCCTATCTTTAGGAGATATCATTGGGAAAGTGATGGCAGGGTACTTCTGTACTTATAGACTCTTTACTCAGACACCTACCACAAATTCAGAGTCCTGTTCAAAAATCCCCTTTCCAGGACTCTTTCTGACCCCCACTGCTGCCTCTCGTCCCTATGACTCAAAGCCCTGTGCCTGCTTCCTCAAAAGCAGGGGTAGTCACTGCCACCAGTAAGGCCTGGAAGTTTTTCCTCTTCTGCCAACATTTGTGTTGCTCAGCTTTGGTCAAAATTTGTACTATATTTGGTGCAGAAGTTTTCAAGTTTTATTGAGTTTCCTCTCTCAGCAGACTACCTCTTTTGAGCTGCATGTTCTGCATAAAGCAGTTTTGATGCATTAAAACTGGGATTTTTTTTTTTAATTATTTGAGTTTGGCAGGTTTGTTTTTTCTTTGGTTGGTTGGATTTTCCTTTTTGCTTTGTTTGTTTGTTTTCGTAAGGTTTTTCACACTTTCTGAATAGACAGAATTTTCTCTTTTATTTTCATCACATTGCAACTCTCTCCAAAGGTTTGATACCAATTTTTGGACTCTCACTTCTCTCTCAGCTTGTAAACCATTTTGCCAGGATTATGCCAGCTTGGCTTGCTATCTGCTAGCCAAGAGGTGCAGACAGATGATGCCTGGCCAGCATGGACTGCCCATTGCCTATGCCACGTTCCCCAGGAGTCAGGAACAGCCCAAGATTTTTAGGCTGTGTGCACTGCCCAGTAGCCATTTGCTGTGGGCCATGCACAGTAGAGTGGCCCATTACGTGGGCTGTCAATGAGCCACACCAGAAAAGGAAAGACAAATGTGAATTTAAACATTACCATGACAATCGCAGCACAGGGAAATTATGTCTAGTGATGTTTAACAAAGCACCCTGAAGGCAGCATGGAAGGTGTGGACTGCTCCAACTTCAGACAGAATTAATATTTCTAAGTACAGATTGCTGCAATCAAGTAAGCGAGCAACAGGAACAACCAAGTCACCACATTTCTTTCAGGTTTCTCTGTTAAAACCTTCTACAACGTGTATTTCTGTGCAGCACAGCACATTATTATGGTGACTATATCTGAACGTACAAAATGACAAAGAAGCCAAGACTGGAAAAACCAGAAAGCATTTCCCTACCACAAAGAATACAGCACCCAAGGTGTAAAATTATCATCACCAAACAAAATACAGAAGCAGTGTCACAGACACATATAAGGAGAGAATGAGAACATGGGATAAATGCTTATGAAGTAGATCTATTCGCAGTTCTGAAGCACATACCAACGTGCAACCTAATTTGCTGAAATCTAATCAATTCAGCTAGACTAAGCTAAATGCTGCACTAATCTTAAACTCTGCCTTACAAAAACATCTCTCCAGGCCATTTTCTTGACTTTAGAAAGTTAAATAAGGTGACAGTAATCAAAAATTATGGTCAGTGGATACACATCAGTTTTAGTTAAAAAAAGAGAGAGAAAAATGTAGTAATTTTAAAAGCAATGGAATCCTATGAAATGGAATTTACCACAGCCCAAGGATGATCATACTTACATATAGCAGAAAGTATTTTATAACATTGAATTCATAGCAAATAAAATTTATTTCAACATCTGAAAAAACTACCAATGACATTCCTCCAGTTAAGGTTGCCCTGCATGGAAAAAAAAAAAGTTTTCTCCAAGCTAATCATTTAACTATAAACAGAGAGTATTTATATTTTTGACCTAGCAAGGCATCCTAAGAGGAGCCTTCTGAATGCATCACGCACACTTTTAACATTGCAGCTAAGCAATATATAATATAATTTGCAACACATTAACATTTCAGAAGCTTAAAAATTTGAACTTCTTTAAAATGTACATGAAGGCATTCCCTGTTTCAAATGCTACTACTATTTATGCTTATTGAAACTATTACATAACATAATATCAGTCAACATGATTTAGCAGAAAAATGATAAAAGGGAATTAAAGTCATATAATATTCCCACATTAATTTTTTTACAGTGAACCATCAGTATGCTCACAAATAAGAAAAATTTATTTTCATATTTAAGAAATATATTCTTCCAGTGGGCTTACTAATAAGAAGTTTTATTTACAGCCTTTCCTTCAGAAAATGTCA
The DNA here is from genome assembly GCF_022539395.1 of Myiozetetes cayanensis. NCBI lineage: Eukaryota > Metazoa > Chordata > Aves > Passeriformes > Tyrannidae > Myiozetetes > Myiozetetes cayanensis. The sequence continues at coordinate 14,800,407 of NW_026088185.1, read as the reverse complement.
CAATTACCATCCAAGCAAAGAAAAAAAAGATAAAGTTCAAATGCTGATCTTGGCATTTGTATTTCTCTGTCGCAGTTTACCTGAAGATAAAAAGTATCTAAAAAAAAAAAAACAGATCACAGTCACCTACAGTGCTAATACTTCCTAATTTGACTGCTCAGTTCCTAAACTACAGCATATGACTGCAGCTTTCACTAATGGATTGCTATTAAAAATAAATCAGCTAAATAGTGCCTGTATTTCTCCTTCCCTACAGCTGGAGCAAGCATACAGCGTTCTCTTATGCAGCTAGCTGAAAGACAGATTTCAACCTCCACATGGAATTACTTACCCAGAAGCATGTTTCTCTTCTGTTAGTTTGGCAGAATAGAAAGTTCTGCACAATAGATCTAGCAAAAGGAATGTTCTCACAAGCTCCTTTTTGACTTGGTGCAAGGTCTGAGTTTGAACTCGAGCTGCTTAGAAATATGTCTTGTCCCATAAAGCTACTTCACTCCCATTGGTGAATGATACCTCTCCAGGCTATGCAGAAGTGATGCAGACAGGCGGTAGCTTGTGCCACCTTAATTTGAGGTAACAAAACCACAAAAAAAAAAAAGAGAAAGTCATCAATTCACAGGAAGTCTAATATATTTTAAAATACATCTCCTGAAATTGGTTTAAAACTAGTTGTCTGTCTTTGACCAAGAGAAATACTCCCCACAGAACTAATACAGTGTATGAGGGAAAATCTAAATGGTAGGTTAAACTTAAGTTTTACAAAAGTAAGGGTCCCATCTTTCCATAATGCTTGACATACAAACAGGGAGGTAGTTTGGGACTTTTTATTTAGTGCAAAAGTCACCTGCAAGACCAAATTGGACATGGAATAAAAACATTTAGAATGCTGCTGCTAACATGGCAAGTACCTACTGTCCACCAAAATCTACCACAGACTAATTGCTCAAAATTTAAATTAACCTCCCCATGAAGAGAAAAAAGTCCCTCATCCTACTAATAAAAACAAAAGGCCCATAATCTGAAAGCTTCTAACTGAAAGAGCAACCTTTCTAACATGCAGTCCCTCACTGTTGGGATATGCTGTGTCACTATGCCACAACTGGGGTCTGCACAGAACTTCTGACTCTAACAGAATTTTTTCAAGCACATCTCAGTAAGGACATTTGATAGAAAGAGTTTTATTTAGGAAAAAAATCCAAATATCCAGGATCATTAGGAACAGATTTTTATCTGATGAAGTTTGCAGTTATGTCAGATAATTCCTCCTGGAGAACTAAAGATTATGGAAGAAATCTATATAATTCTTCCACTTTGGTGCTTTGTGTTAAATATACAGAGCTAAGACTTACTTGATTTCCTAATTTGTTTTTTACAAAAGTGAAGGGATGAGAGGAAGGATAAAAGACAACACTGAAAAGTAAACTAGTTTGAACAAATTTCCACATATCTAGAAATACTAGAAAAATTTTTTGTGACAAGATTACTCAGGACTGGGTACAATATTAAAGCATATTGTTCCAGTGACAACACTCTTCTCTAGTATGTGATTATTGGTTACTCAAAACAGCACACATGAAACTTTAGCTTAATCTTATTTTATTCTACAACCTCCTACTCCTCCCTTCCACTAAAGGGGGATTACTCTGTTAATTGCCTGCCAACATGACTTGGCAGCAATTATATAACTTTGTTACATGTGCTGAAATATTTGGTACTCTTGTTAAGAGTCTCTTCCTTGAAAAAAAAAAAAAAAGGAGGGGTGTGGGCATTGGTTAACAGTGGAAAAAAATGAATCAGCTTGGAAATAAAAAGGCAAATAAAAATGAAACCCACTTAAAAGTAAACCTCTGATTTTTAAAGCAAATCTTGGAAGATGTGACTCATTCTCACTGCACACTTGGGATTGGCAACACCAAACTTCTATGAAACTTTATTGGAGTTTTATACAGAGTCTGATGACTTCACAAGATGACCAGTATTCTCAATAAATACTACGTTGTCTCATGCTGATAATAATAATTGTATGTTCTGTGACGACTGAAGGATATTTTTTTAATTTCACTGTTAACTGCAGAAGAATCTCACATGGTCCATAAGCATATTGTAGTAGGTTTATGCATCGCAGCAAGACAAAACAGCAAGGACTGTATCTCCCCCGAACTGGGAGGCATACTTCTCTCATTCCCTCCACTTGTTCAATGACTGTAACGTCTCTGTTTTGGCAATGTTTGATAGTTCCTGGCTAAAACCATTCCAGTGGATAGCATGCTCAGTTTTAACCCTTTATCTAGTTCAATGCACCACAGATACTTTATAGTTCCCTCTCAACAGTTCCCTCCTGTCTCACAGAAGACCAGACTCTTGTTGCAGCAGAAGGCCTTAGGACACACTGATCACAGATTTAGTATTTTAGCCTGACATCTAGCTCATATCTAAAGTGGGATCTCCAGTGCACGAGCAGTCACAGTTTTAATTCCTCCCCCTCTTTAAAACAACTGCTAACTACCATCTACTTGACTAACACCCACTGTCCCAAGATTCTGGAGATACCCTGACATCCTTGTTTGTCCAAGAAGGTCTCTTCAGAGATCCATTACAGCACAGAATGCCCCTTCACACTGCTAGCATGATGGCCTTTCTAGGTATGAGGGCATGCAATGCACTCGTGCAAGCAATGCACTCGTGCAAGCACAAAACAGAGGTGCTGTGGGTGAGGAGGGAAGCAGGACGACAGCACCTCCTGTTGGAACACTGGTCTGAGGCGATCACGCAGCTCCTGCATTATAGATGGTGCTAAAGAAGTCACAAGGGTAAGGATGGGTGGCTGGAAGAAACAGTGGAATACGGAAGAGGAAGGTGGTGGACGGGAAAGGCTTACAGACAGTAATATGTATGAGAAGAAAGTAATGAAAGGGCAAATGTTATTATAATAGAAGGAGAGATGAAAAGAAAGTAAAAACATAAAGATCAAAGTGAAACAAGGTAAGGAACAATGCTAAATTAAACATAAAAGTGAATGCATTTTTTTCTAAAGCTATCAGGTGCTGACCTTCCAGAATAATACAGAGTGGTACAACATTCACTGTGCCATACCTACCACCACACATCTAAATGAAGGGAAGAGAGAGCACAAAAACATGCACACTAGAACCACAGAGCAATGAGAAAGGAAAGACCTCTTGAAGAGATTATCTGAAGGCAAACGCACTCAGGTTTCACTCACAAGCAGCTCCTGTAGTCAAAGAAAGAAAAGCTGACATACAGCTCAACTGCTAAGATGCTGAGATTGTGGCTTTTTTTCTTAAATCAAAGCTCATGCTTTAAATTCCCCATCCTCCCTGTATTTTCTCTCTTGTAATCTGGAGGCTGGAGAAGCGACATTTTGAGTACCTGTAATATGTTACTTACTATCTCTAGCTAAAACCTTTTAATAAGAAACTAAACTCGGCCAGAATCCATCAGCTTCTACAAAAAACACAGTGTTTACACTTAGATTCTTCCTACATCCATGCTCTCCCCCCACACTGCTTTGATATAAGTAACTCTCTCTAGCAGACTGAGGTATGACATGCTTGTATTTTGGCTGATGTTTAGAAACTTGGAGAATTGTACTGTTTGGACGTCACTGAAGAAAAAAGGACTTTGTATGTAGATGTGTTGTATTTTCAGCTTGACCAGTAAGAAAAATCCTCTTTCCAAGAAGTCCAAAATTTAGCAGTTTGGACTTCTGTAGAGATTAGTGTCAAGCAGCAATAATAGCACTCTACTGTCAAATTCATAAAAGGCTTCTCTGCACAGCCATGCTTGGATCCTTTAGGTTTTATCCTTTGCTTTTCATGCACAAACAACTCTTTAGGCTTGCTGTGCCTGTTCTCAAGGTTTTATCTGCAGTGCACTGTATACTAATCACATACAGAGGTGTTGTAGAAGATTTTCACAAAAGGGCAGTCTAGAAAAAAAAAGGGCTACATCTGGTAATTACATAATGCATAGGAAAAAGACAAAACTTAATAGTCAAGGTTTCACCTTATTGTTATTGTACTACCCATCATGATTATTAATCCTCACCTTTGTTCACCAATATTTTTCCATATACGTTTTGAGCAGCAAAATGCTACTGTTACCATCGCAGCTAGAATGAATACTACTAATATCTCAATTAATTTATAACAATATGTGTAATATCACACTAATAAACTACAAGCACCCTCCAAGACATTGACTTAAAACAATGACCAGTAAGTGAAAGGAAGAACCTTTTTTCAATAAAAACCACAACTACCCTCCCTACCTCTTGTAATAAAGGATCAGCACCAGTAATCCACATTTTATTAAGCACAGGTAGTGCCAAATCCCACACTTTGCTTTTAAAATCCAAGGCAGTAATCAAAGCCAAGGTGAGGTAACTCTGTCAGAAGAATACTGAAGCCCCTGAATACATGTCAAACATGCTGGGAAGTCTGCTGGTCACACTTGAGTGGTATTTTAATACAAAACACTTAATACAATTCCTAAGAATCATCCCAGTTTGAAGGAGAAAAACAAGTTAGAAGCAAGGTAGAAAAACCTGATCCTACTGTCCAGGCACACAGGAACAGATAAAATATGGGGTCAAGTACATGCCCAGAGAGTAAGAGTCAAATCCCTTTCTCAGTAGATATATTTCACAAGACATGACCAACTTCCAGAGCTTTCCAGAAATTTCTCAGAACAGAAAAGTATTGAATCAAAGCAGTTCAGTTATTCTCCTCTGAGTCTTTTCAAGTTAATTACAGCGAACTGTAATACACACAGACACAGATTCAAAGCAGAGGCAAGTAACTGTATTCTCCCAAACTCCTAAATCATAACCCCCACCAAGACATCAGCACATCCAGTCATATATGTATTACACCTCTTCTTTTTCCTGTCATCCAGCCCTCACTGTAAGTTTTGCTCTAGGAGGATTTAGAAAAGCAACATTTAATTCTGCCCTGGTTTATGGATACATCTCTCTCATGGTAAACATATACTTGAAATGCATAAAAAGGACTATTAGAAACTACCAGCTCATGCTGATATCTTTTTACTTATGCTTACATGAAGCAAATTCCACTTATTGCTACGTGCCTGTATATCTACTTCACATAGATGCATCAAACTTACACGCATATATTCACGTGGGTCTATATATCCCATTAAACTTAGTACTCTGTATTCTGTTGCATGCTAGATAAAACAGTATTCCTGTTCCAGTTTATGATATTCAGAGAAAGAAAACATAATTAAATCATTACATTCCAGTTCCTTAGATCTTAGTTTTGCTTTTTGGTGTGACAATCCATCATGACAGGTAACCTACAATGCACCCATAAAGATGACATTTTAACTTATACAACTTCCCCCAGGACACAGGTGAGATGACAAATGTATTTGACCCTTTCATGGAGCACATACTTAGCAACCAGATGTCATGCCATTTAAGACATGCACCTTTGTCATTGTAAGGGATGGGGCAGTAAAACTCAGTGTCAGTTTAATTCTCCCCCTGAACAGGGATCTTCACAGACAAATTCTTAAATCTTTCTGCAGCCTCGAGGACCACAACGGGTCCTACAGTTATGCAGTCTTCAATGCCCTAACAAATATCAAAGGCATGACACGCCAGCTATAAATGCACAGCATTTGTTCAAGCCATTAATCACCATTGCCCCAACTCACTTGCTACTTTCATCCAAGAATTTGTCATTATAAGGTCTAGATGACAGTGTTTTAGGATTCAGCCCAATGAGTAGCTACTTCACTGCAGTTGGAAAAAAGAGAACGACAACCTTACTTTTCTGACACCTTTAACCCTTTCTCTTTATCATGAGCACACAGATTCTGGAAGACTCATAACTTTTCAGTTCTCAAACTCCATTTGCATTGCATTTCTGTATAAACTTCACATAAATTTAAAATTGAAAAAGTGATATATTTGGAAATGGTAAAAGCTTAATAGATATATATATATATATCTTCGCTTCACCAGTTTTTGCTTCCAAAGTTCAAACACATGCACATTTGTCATAATATTAATGATAAAGAGTTCCTAAATAATGTGAACAATGGAAAATCAGAGAGATTAAGCAGCTGCAAGATTGTCTAAAAAATATATAAAAGATCCCTGATTATTTTTGACTATGTGTATACAGTAATGGTGAGAGGTGTCAAATGACATCAAGCTCTACAGTACCAAGAGCTCTACTTACTCAAGTAAGAAAGAATCTTGGCCTCGAAGATTATAGTTCAAGTAAGCAATACCAGAAACATGTGACAAGTGCATCAAGTTTTATGTAAATTAAAGCATCTGTGAAATTCCTGAAGTCAAAATGAAAGTATGTGATACGTCCTGCTTCATAATGACAAATCTTCTCTACTAAGCATGTTCTATTCTGATCATCTTAGTTCAGACATCTTAACTAGAGCTGAAAAACCATTATTCCATCAGAACAGATAAATCCCAGTGACATTACTCCTGAGACATAAAATTTTTTTGTTTTTTTAAAGTCATGGCACACCATTAAAAAAAAATCCAAACAACAACAACAACAACAAAAAAAACCTCCAAAGCTCAACAGTTCAATGCCATTTGGAAAGCACTTTGTCACTGAGGAAGAGGCAGCACTCATGCTCCAGAAATTCCCAAATTCTAGTGCAAAGTATTGCACGGTCAGGCTAGGGAAACTTTGGGGTTTAAACAAAAGCGTAAGTGCTGTCAGGGAAAAAGGAGAGAGGAAAGGGGAGCAGAGGACACAGATTGAGGCTGCTGAAAGAACTTTCTACAGCTTGGGCGGGGGACCACATTGTGGCATATGTTTATACCAGTAAGGGCTACTGTCTGATTTCTAAGGAAAGTACTTGAATTCAATGTCACGAATACCTTGAAAAAAAGTCTTTAACTCTCTCGAAATCCACTCCTTTGACACCAGAAGTATGAAAATACAATAAAGGTTGTGGGAGATGAGCAATAAAAAGTTCCATGTAGATAACTTTTTTTTTTTAATCAGCATGCTTCTCTCTGTTGTTAAGGGATAATAGGCATTAGGAAGTCATCAATTCAAATGACATGAATGGAAGCAGAGTAGGTCACAGTCACAAAAATGTTAGATTAATGATACAAAAATGAGAAAGACATTAGCACCAACATGAAAAAGCAACTTTAAGACAGCCTTCTGAGACATTTAGTTTGGAAACATATTTAAATCCTTCCAATGACTAAGAGCCTCAGGAACTGATTTAAAAAAAAAAAAAAAAAAAGCCAACACCAAACATACATACTCTTTGCAAGGACTAATATCCAAAACGTTTGAAAATAGGTAGGAAGCATCAAGACAGTTTTACTTTTATGGCTACAGAAAATGGAGCCCTAAGAAATAAATGACACAGTCAGGTACATCATAATATAGGCTGACATCTCAAACTTCATTAATCCCCTATTTTAAGAGCCATCTCATAAAAATTATTCCTTTATCCTTCTCCCTCTCTCTGGAGTGTTTCAGAACAAATTTCTAAATTAGAAACAGCAACACAGAAAAGACAAAAAACATTTGATGAACCGATTTGTTTCATTTTCCTTTTTAAGGAGATAATGATACATTGATCAATCAAAGCTCACATTTTTGGAAGGACAAGCCTTTTTTGTAAATAGTAGTCAGAGACAACATTGAGCCAAAGACTTGTTAGAATTTGTGCTAGTGATGACCCCAAATTACCTTCTGATGCCTGAGTTTTTGGTTATGAAAAGAGTAGCATCCTGATGCAAGAAGAAACAGGAAAAGAAACTAAACCATAACAAGAAACATCATTCCTGACTCACAGGTTTGCTAATAAGGGGAATCTTATTGGTAGACTCATCTGAGATACCAATATCTCTTTCTGTTCAGATTATAACTCTATACACCCTCCCCCATCCTTCTCCCTCCCTTAATGGACGTTCTCATTTAATGGCAGGGCACAACAGGAAGCTCCTACAGATGAAATCACTTCTTACAAAACACAGGGCTGGAAGCCTGTACAGCCTAGCTCAAACTCAGGGGTTTCAAATGGACTGAAGTATGAAAGAGTGTTCAACCAGAGTCATAAAACTGAGGCTGAGGAAAGCCTCCTGCCTTCGGGGGCTGAGTCGCTTAACTGGCACAACCCAAGAAATATGATTTATACCCACACTCTGTAAATGTGAAGTGAGATGTCTGTTCTTCTATGGATTGTGTATTGGTTCCAGTCTTCTCCCACACAGCCTCTTCAAGTTGGAGAGGAATTGCACATTCCCCAGGCTGCCTACCCTTCAATCCTTCCTCTGTTTACCCCTTTCTCTCAGTTTTTCTTTTCTTGGTCTTTCTATCTATCCTTTCTCTATTTGATTCACACTCCACTGTGCATAACTATGATGGTCTCTCTTCTTTTGTTATTTCTTCTTGCACACCAAATCCTTTTCATTTTTGGTGCTACTTGAGTTAGCAGCTGGGAGTTTTTCAGTTGGTTGTTTTGTAGGTTTGGGGATTTTTTTTGGTTTTTGTTTTTAATTTTCCCCTTCCCCCAGGTTTGCACAATACCTAATCCTGGAGTCTCAGATTCAGTATTTCTGCAAAACATCAGATCCATGACACCCACTTCAGAGCCAGCTGGAAAGAAAATACACTCTTGCATCAGCATAACTATGTTGCAGACCGTGGAAAGGAAGAAAGCTGTAAGGAATCGAACCACCCAGCACCCAAGAATCCTCATCAGGGTTATTTTGGACACGGAAAATGCATGTGAGAAGCTGACCCAGGGCTCTGCACTGCACCTGGGGGCTTGTTTCTGTGGTCAGGCAGTTGAATTCCAGTGCGGTAGGGCACAGTCTGCTATAACAAATTTCTTCTGAAGCAGATGGATGTTGTTACTCTACAACGAGACAAGTCTCTCAGAGCATGGTGACAAGCAGTAGCTGGTTTTTATTTCAGCCTTAGGTGTGAAAGCCAATTAAACTGCTTAAGTGACACAAGACACAGGGTTAATTTTTCTTGGCAGCCAGCCTTCTCTTTTTACAAAGTCATCGAATTGTGTACATGGGCTTTGCAGAGATGGCATGTGTTCAGACGCATCAGAATTAGAAGCAGATTTACACCTGTTAAAATCCATCCCTAAAGGTTTGCAGGTTCACAGATGCACACAGTCATTCAAATATTTCCGAGACTCCATAAGTATTTATATCTACTATAAACATAAGCATATGCTCCCAGAGCTGTGTGTGAATAAGTGTAAGATATACAGAAGCTTGGCTGAAAATTTCCAAGCATTGGATAGAAGAAAAACAATCCACCCCGACTCCAGGAACAGTGCTGCAGCAGTGGCTTCACTCTCAGACCTCCACCTATAGCATTTTGATGGAAAATTCCATCAGTTTGCTCTGCAGCTTCCAAAGCTAGCAGTTCTAAAAGCATCACAGGAATGGTGTAGGTTATGTCGCTACAGCTCAAAAATCACAGTGACATCTCAGATCAATTACTTCATCTTGAAATATTATCTCTGAACCATGTTATATTTTATAAGCATTTCTTACAGGTTACATTTGCAATGTATACATGACATCCTCTACTGCTCAATCTGGATAAAACACTAATCTTGAAATTTGAACCTCTAAGATTCTTATCTGATACCTTAACTGCCTTTTATCACATGCATTCAGGTATGTATTTCCTTCAGGGCATTTGAGATGTACCAGTTTTGTCCCTTCAGGACATCTTGCTCACACAGGACTTGCTTTCTTTAACAGTGTACTCAGTCAGCTAATCCAAGTTCTCTGAGGATATTTAAAGCCCTGATAGCATTAAGTAAGGTCATTCCAGGCACTTGCTATGAATTTTGAAGCAATCTAATTTAATTAATCATAGATTGAAGTAATTTGGATTTGTTCAATCAGAATGGCATGTATTTTCACTGATTTTCTTGAAACAAATTTGTTTGGACTTTAACAGATTCATAGCACTGCAGTCTGCCACCTTTTTGGCAAAGTATCAACATACTGCACTGCATGACAGGATGCAGATTTGTGTCCATAAAAATATAAATGAGTTTTTAATTGTCATACAGAAAACAGACAAGCTACACAATATATTTTTTTAAACAGACGTGCCTGTGCGTTTTTCATTTAAAAATCTTATTCAAATTAGGTTATTTTAATAGCATTCTTAACTAAATAAAAATATCAGACGTGTAAAGCCATTTGACTAAGCCTAATCTGATGATTATTCCTGAGGGCTATTTCACTATTATCTGCCACTCAACCCAGTTTCCCAAAGCACTGAGCCTCTGAAATTGCACAGAAGCCAAAAGAAACTGCAGATACTGTGTCCTTGGGAAACTAGGCCATCTGTCTTTCTGGGACTTGCAATTCTTCAGCTTCACCTCAGTTCAAGTCTGAGAAACACTTAAAAGAAATCACAACCCAAGCTCTTTTTAAATGAATGGGACAGAACCACAACTGCAATCACACCTGCTTATACAGCACTAATTTAGTCTGTCCTGATGGCTTCCCCAAAAAAAAAAAAAAAAAAAAAATACAGGCAAGACCTACTACAGTGAACGAGGCTTACATCTGTCCTGCTTGCAAGACACATTTTGTTAGGCAGTTCACTAGGGAAGCTTTCTGCATTGGTACACAATGAAACACGAATAACAAGCATTCAGGAACAGATGAACTAAAAGCAGCTGAATGAGATGATCTCTGCAGTACAGCCAGGATCCTCTTTAGCCACAGAGCATTTTGGCAACTAACAGCACTTAGAAGTGATTTAATGGAAATCAGAAACTATTTACTTTGTCTTTTAAACACATAAAAGTTTTTTGATGCTTTCTTTGAAAAAGTACTCTGGATAAATCAAAACTTCATCTCAAGTTTTGTCATCTCTGCCACTGTACCAAATTATTCCTAAGTCCTTCACTTTTCAAAGTTATGTCTGGCCTCCTGGACTCAGCAAAAATCTGGTGGACATCACTCAGTATTTTCCAGTTTAATAAAATCATAATAGTTGTGCTCTTAAATAGAAAGCTGAAAGTTTAGAGAAGCAGTTTGAATTGACTTAAGCAAAAGATCACTTTCTGTAAATGAGTCAGTGTTTGAAGTCTGCTCATTTTGACAGCTGTAGAATCATACTAAACACCTGGGAAAGGTAAATTATATCATAATGACTATCAATATATTTTAAATTACAATAAGATCACTTCTGTGTCTCCTTTAGTAACAAATGATATAATAAATTGATTGCATAAATAAAGTATTAAATTACATAAATGATAGAATTCCCTTCCGTCCTCTTTTTCTCCTTTTTTTTTTTTTTTTAAATATAGACTTATGTCCATAATGTTATTATGAACCATTCTAAACATCCTCAGGGCAGCATCAATCATTTAATAGGATCACAGTGGAGAAAAATGCTTTTACACTCACCCCTAGTGCTCCAGTGGAAATCAATTACCACACATCAGGACCATGATGTTGGGAAAATAAAACTACATGACCTGTAAAAGCTCTACCAGGCAGCAGATGAAGCCAACACCTACCCGCAAATCCAACTGAGTAACATTAAAGCCCTTCATTTACCTGTCTTTACATTTTCCTCAAGTCAGGCTCATGAAGAAGTTAAGTGTGGTTTAGTCAATGAACCTGGGATAGAAAAGTCACCTGCTTCTCGTTTCTCCAAACCTTCTGAGTGGTGTAGTATGGCTGGTTAAAACAACCTTCACAAATGCCTTCACTTAGGGAGGAGGCAGTGTGAGAAACAACCTCATCCACTCCCAACATATCTGCAATTATTTAATGAGGGAATTATTTTACTATTTCTGTATTTGCATGTATTTCTAGGTCTCCATGCCCATTGGTCTACTGAGCATGTCAGGTATCTTCTTTTTCATTTCACCAGCTTCAGAGGAAAATTTAATGGGTACAAGATGGTTAAGTAGACTTAGTTGAAGATGAAAAGAAATGGTTGATCTCAGAATAACTTAACCTTAGGTTTCCTCTTTTCAATTTCTTATTATTTAGCTAAAAAAAAACATCTTTAAGAATTTTCTTCAAAAAATTTACTCCATAGAGAGAATTTTGAGAGAGTAAAACTGAGCGGACTTCTACAAAAAACACCACACATACAGGTAAATGAGTGTTTCATCTGGTATCCCAAATTATCAAATACACGTTGTATATGAGAAAATAACTGGCTTTAGAAAGAACTATAGGTTTCACATAGAAGGTAACTCACAGAAAGGAAAAGCCCTGTATAATTAATTTAATGTCAGATACTACAAGACTTTTACATGTTTCAAAACTGCTATGAAGAATACAGACCAATATCTGTCTTGTCCCAGACCATATTCTCTCTTTAGTGGGTTAACCTGCACAGGGCAGCCATTCTCAAATACATCATGAGAAAGATGCACCTCCTGAACCTAGAAAAGAACCCTTACAGAAAATTTCTGATGTCTTTGGAAATAAACTGAATCTTCAGCCAAGTAACTGTCTGCCATCAATGCAAATAAACATGAAAGACTGTCAGCAATAGAACCATGAAATACTAATATTTCCACATTAAGAAATGAGAAGAAAGGTAACTCATTAATTTTTTTCTTGGACATTTGTGAACAGTCACACAAGCACTCTTCTGTCTGTCCCTCCCAAACAGTTCCTGTTAATTTGTTTTAGTCAGCATTGATGGCTCCTGACAAGAGAAAAACTGACTAATGAGACAAGTGTTCCTTACCAGAGCCAGATTTGGATTTAGACTGAAACTTGAGAGGCAAAGAAGAGCCAGAGCATCTTTGTCACAATCCTTCATAAAACCTTCTACTTTCATGTATGAAGGCTGACCAGTGACATGAAGACTAGCACCAAAATATGTTTTGCAACTTCACATATTCATTATATTCACAAATATATTCATATATATTTATAGTCACATATAAAGAACCGAGAATAAAATAGGAACCATGTTTGACGCAAATGTTTGGCCACGAATCCAAACACAGAGAGACTGCGCAACAAACATAACACACAAACAGCATAACAAACCCTGGTCATTTCAATCACTTCAAAATCTCAGTATGAAAAAAAATATGTTTAATCTTAATTAAGATTAATCTTTAATCCTTGATCCACAGGGTCTTTATAAACAGAGAGAAGAACGTGATCATCCCAATCTACTTAGTGCTTCTTAGGCTGCACCCAGAGTACTGTGTACAGTTCTGGATTCCACAAATCAAGGAAGATGTGGACAGACTGGAGAGGTCCAAAGAAAGCTCCTGAAAATAATCAAAGGTCTGGAGAAACTGCCCTATGAGGAAAAACTGAAGGACTTGGGCCCTTTCTCCCTGGAAAAGAGAAGGCTTAGGGGTGAACTTATCACAGAATTTCAGTACTTAAAGGGCAGTCACAAAGAGGATGGAGGCTCTCTCTTCATGAGGAACCACATGGAGAAGACAAGGTGCAAGGAGTACAAGCTACACTGGGAGAGGTGTCATTCTTGGCATAAGAAAAAATACAGTGAGATAAATCATTCAGTGGAACAACCTCCCAGGGACATGGGGGTTTTCGCAATCTGGACAAGGTGCTAGATAATCTCACCTAAGCTCCCCTTCCCAGGAAGCTTGAGCTCCATGGTCTTTTAAGGTCCCTTACAACCTGGGCTGTTCTCCGATACCACAGTTAACCAGCGTTGCAAGAATATGTTGTGATAAAGGCTATAAGTATGCTGAAGATGCCAAAAGGTTCACAATTAAGAAAAAACATGTACTGAAAAAGTGTGCTACAAGAATGTTAAATTAACATAACACAGTAATATCAGAGAACTTCTCTCTTGTTCACCTTTTTTCAAAATAGCCACTGAAATTCTGCGATGACTTCCACACAATTCTGACTGTGCAGTGTCTGTTGCTCAAGCCAGTTCCAGATCACAGACAGTATTTATAGCACAGTCCATCAAAGACCAAAGTCCACCAAGTTTTATCTTATATATATATATATACACAATTCTAGAGCATAAAAATAACATTAAGAAATCTCATTAAATCTATATCCATAAAATCAATCTATAAGGAAAAGTAGCCATCTATACCACTAATGGCCAGCTACCCTGTAGAGTATGTGAAATGAGTTCATTCTTTTTAGAGAATTCTGAGAGATGGAAAAACTATTGTTCTTATTACTAAATGATCATAACTCAAAATGCTGTGACTTAAAATTCTGAAGATATAAAAATTTCAAGAGTGATTCAGTTAAGAGGCTTTTTAAAGACTTGCATCGCTCCATGTAGTCTCTGAAGCTGCAGTATGAAACTCACATAGGAAATCCATTTCTGTATTCAAATAAAATTATTACACATATCAGGGTTTGGAAAGGTGAATATGAAATGGCAATTTCATGTCTTCATATGCTGAAACATAAGGGGAAGCACACCAAAAACCCTACTGTAATTTGTCAGGTTTTACTTTCTCTCATATAATATTGACAAGAAAGTACTTTTGTATTATAACTAGATGTGATAGCACTTCACATTGTATGCTCTGTGCTCCTCTTCCTCAGACAAAGCATTTTTTGCAGCAGAATAGACAGTAATACTCATTTGGGAATGGTCTCATTAGCACTTTGCATAAGACTAGTGTCTTATTATGAGACATGGTCTTTAGTTTTACAAACAGGAGATCAAAACCCAAATCCTTTACTCACTTTGTAGCTCCCATTTTTGTATTGTCTATCCAGAACTCACCAGAAAAAAGCTATTATCAATTTTCAGTATACTGCACTATTCTGACATGAGTTCTTTTCTCTTCCCTACCTTACTTCATGTGAACTTTATTATGCAGTATCAGTTACTGTTTTACTTACATCATTTCCTCTGTGTTACATGTTAAGATAAAGCAACATCATAAAAAGACAGACCATAATAAAATCACAGTCAACTCTCCAAGAACGTTTACAATTAAGTTTAGCTCTTTACTGTACAGTTGAGAGCTAGCACTGACAATTAAATGAAACAAACAAGCAAAAAAAGCATAAAAAAATGTGGTAGAAGATACTGCTTCAGGAAATGAGAGCCTAGCTCACTAATACAAGAAACTACTTTAAAACACAGACATAGCTTGCTGTTCAGATATCTTCAAGAAATGAACCAAGTGGATGTTGCTAGGACTCTTTCAGAAAAAGATCTCTACTCAGTAACATGTAAGAGGTCAAGTGTTTACCTGTCAATTTTGTTAAAATAAAGCTTTAATACTGCTCACAATACATAGAAACATTATAGAGAAGCCTCTGCACTTATCATTAAGCTTACTTGAACTAAACCAAAAATAACTAAAAATACAAGCCCTATTTCCCCTTTATACCTTATAGAAGTTTGCTGGGTTGTTTTCCTTTTTATTCCTTGCCTGTGCAAAGCAGAGGACATGCTTAGGCATGCTTAACCACCTTGCTGAAGAGAATACTAATGTGTGATTTCCCAAGAGCAGACTTATTTGCATAATTTAAATTCCTATCCAATAAAGAGCAACGCTCAAACCTAATTTTACGTTTGCATGTATATTTTATATAATTATGTATTAGTAGGAGTAGTTTCTGGGGTTTTTTCCTCTCTCTTACTTTTTAGTAAGAACAAAACACTTTACACTTTAACATAATTTTGCCTCATCTTGATTGACTTAAGAAGCTTTCCACTAGGAAAGCCAAACAAAAAGGTAATTAAATATGGTAATTACAGTTCTGGTCCTCTTTGTCAGTTACAAGTTTGGGAATCAGATCTGCTTTTGCTTAATAAAGTGGCTGCAGAATTAAAATCCTGCTCATCTAACATCACATATTTCAAAGGTTTAAGGGTAAAATATTTAAGAAAGTTTTCCCATAACAGCCACCGGCAAAAATCTTAATTATGCTGAAGCTATGAGATCTATTTTGTCTTATTTTTTCTTATCATGAGTCTTCATTTAGATCCAGTTGTTTGGAAAATTGCAATTACGTTATCCCTTGGTGCCTCTTGATCTTATGCAGACTGCTCTCATAGTTAACATTTACGAGAGAGCAACAACCTCTTCATCTATAAAACCCTCAGCATCCAAGTTTTAAAAACATCATGTATGAAGGTGAAGTTCACTATGCCCTGTGGGAATGAAAATCAGGATGTATCTTAGCATTAGCTACATGAAATGCTGCATACTTGCTTTTATATTGCATACTTGGATTTACAAAAGCTGTGACAATTTTAAAATCAATTAATGATTTGGCACAAAAGATGATCCTCTCAGATGATTCTGCAGCCCTGCTTTCCCAGAAGAACAGCTTCCTCACTAGATGCATGTATGCATAAACATATGCTGCCTTAGAAGCCACACCATGAGTGTCACAGTGAGAAACTGCCTGGCTTTTACATCGGTTAAATCCAGCTCGTTTCTTCCCCACCCTCATCATAGTGCAGTTTCTTTGGGAATTTCTATCAGACAATTTCTATCGTAAGGATGTCTATTGTAATTCTAGATGACTTCCAAATAAGAGAAATACATAATTTAACACAGATGAACTACGTTTCAGTCTTGTCTAGATTACACAAGTACAATGTTTTCATTGAGTCTACACTCATACAAATTAAAATACGTATTAAAGATTTAGAGAATGAACAAAATCTTAAGAGTCTATCTTTCAGTTCTACAATGTTTTCCTTTCTCCTTGACTGGAGACAAACAGGACTGTCCTGAAAACTCTTCTATTGAGTTTAGAAACCATTAACTCAACCTACAAGGTCATCAAGATAAGAATAAAATCAATAGGATTGTCCTTCTGGGCTCTTTTCAGATATGGATAAATCGCCTCTACAGCACTGCCTTACATACTGGTTCATTTTTAATCAAATATTTACCCTGGTTGCAATGTAACTTCTGCTTTGCTTTGTAAGGTGTCAGTGTTCTGGTTTTGACTATAGCACCACTTCTTGCATCTGGTGGGACCATAACTGCTGTAAGACCATGCTCAGTATACATAACATCCCAATCAAGCCTGGGTGATGCATGGTTTGCTGATGAAAATGGAAAAATAATGCTCAAATAACGCAAGACAGCATCTGGATATTATAGTTATGACCAACAATTAAGAGCCAGAATGAAAATCTGCATTAGGCTTCACGTTAATTCATTAAACACAAGTGCAGAAATTGAACTCTCTTGAACTGCACCAGTGAGGAGTCCTACTGCACACCTGAAGGAAGGGGATGCACTCTGAACACCACCAACACTTGTATGCATGAACTAGTGGTGGGAGAGCTCTCATCAGATGATGAAGAGCACTGGTATAGCTTATGTTTAGATGTTGAACAGTAAATTTGCTCTTCGCAAATCAAGCTCTCCACGCCCCTTGTCAATCCTTCTGCCACTATCGTGAGCATCAACTGATTAATTTCTCACCTGCAGAGTACTTCTTATAGTACCCCTGACGGGAAATTTCTGTCTAATAGTCCCCCTGTTTACCATCATAAACCTTTTAATGGGTTATTTTAAAGAAACTGTAACCTCCCAATAGCTAGGTAGATGGTTCATGAGGGAATTAATAATTAACCAATTAAAACTGTATAGCTTGTGAAAAAGCAACAGCACTATGTATCTGGGTGATATAAACATCAGGTGCTTTCTAAATAATCTTCTTTACTTTGGCCTATAACTATGTTCCTTCCTTCCACCTGTGGTTCCATACTTCCTGAGCCTGGTTTTAAAGCATGCTATAAATCAGTACTGTCTTGTGCCCTCTACCACAACACAACTCTGACTGTCCAAATGCAAAAATGACACACAATCCTTTTTATAACAGCATATTAAAGTTAGTGCCATGAACATAAGACACCAAAAGTAAGAATTTGGAAAAAAAAATAGAACAATTTAACAGAAACAGCCAGATGTATGAACTTTGCATTATTTAACTCAAAATTGTTTGTTGTTTTTTTACTCTGAGAATTCCTCTCATCCTTTCCCATCCCCAGGATATAACCTGAAAAAAGGCTGTGCCTGCTTAATTTTACCTCATTTACTTAAGTGTTTGTAAAAGAATTCAGAAAAATGTGCTACACAATGTATACCAATGATCTTTGGACATTCAAATTCAATCACAGAATAAAGCATATGCATAAATTCCCATTATATACATTCCTATATAAACAAAATGTGATAAAAGCAACAGTCATGTTTTATGCAGGAAGAAACTGACTTTCAACAACTGCAAGGGGAAAAATCCCCCAAAACCCATTTGAACACCACAGAAATTGTATAAAAGATTATGTTATGAATTTGTTTCATAAAGAATTATGGAAGTAATTCAGCTATTTGTTCTGATTCAGAGAGATGTGCACATATTACATATGCTGTCTGGGGAAAATGACAAACCTATGATTTCTGAAACTCTCAATCTTAGATCTATCAAGATGGTAAATGAATGGAAATATCCTATTGATAATTGTACCTCAAATGTAGGTGATAATTAAGTAGATTAGTACTATTCAGAACCCTTTAGCTCCCAAGTAGTAAACTACTGAAAAACACTGCAACACTGAACTACTCAGATCTTTATGATAACCTACCTGGATATGACCTTTAACTGAAAAACCCCTATAATTTGAAAAGATTATTCTTTAACACATTAATAGGTGTAGTACACCAATTTTAATCTGGATTCATGTGTTGTTGTAGACTTTTTTAGGAATAAGAGCAAAGAAAGTTTCTAAATGCTATGTAATTCTCATCAGTCATGCCTTAACTGACTATATTAATACTGCAGAAATAAAGAGTTAAATTTCATATCATAAAGTAAGTAAATTTTTATTAACTAAATGAAATTCCCCTCAAAAAGGTGCACCTAGTATTGTAAGGATTCAAGGCCTTACAAATGTTTGTGGTTCAAAGGAAAGGGGGGAGGGAAGCTGTTACTCTAACAAATGTATAGTTTTAATAAATGTCAATGCTATCTATTGATAAAAGAGGGTGACTAGGAAATAGTCTAGAAAATGTGGAAACAATTTCTCACACTGTAGATTTTGGTGTATCTTTTCATAGGTGCAATGACAAAAGCAGCACACAGCAATGTTACCTACTTCACAACATTTGTTATTTCAATATAAAATGCAAACTTCAACACTGAAGTTCCATTCTTTCTTTTGAAAATTATTCAATGTAATAAGATTGCATACAGTGAGGATAAATAAACCTTTAGGTTTAGAAACCAATTAGGTGATAAAAGCCAAAAGTTTTGTCATCTCATTTCAAAACTGGAACGCAGCTGAAGAGAGAAAATATTGCCTGGAGTATCCTGCCAATACATTTAGACACTAATACAAGTCAAGGTTTGTTAAATATTAAAAATCTTCTATGTTCCTGTAGAATTTCAGTCTACTACTTTAGCCTTTCTTTATTTTAAGCAACTGTGGTAAATAAATATAAATAGAATCTTGATAAACTCACTGAAGAAAAACCCATATTTAATCACAAATCTTCAGGACAGTTAAAAAAAATTAAGTTCTCAAGTGCTCTGTTGGATTGCAAATAACACCTTGCCAGACTAAGTCCTTGCTGAAACCCAAATGTATCCCAATGTCTTTAACCATTAAGCTGTTAGGTATAAGATGAACTATCACACAAGTTTACCTTGAGTTTTCCTGGTTTTGTTAACTTTAATATCCATATTGTTGATATGAATCTTCAAAAGGTTTTCAGTCAATCCATTTTTTACCCCATGCTGCTCTAACCTGAAGCACAGCATTTAGAACAAAAAATCAAAGAAGCATACTGCATGTTAACAGATGAAACGCAAGACACTCAGGAGTTTTTAAACCCATATTGTAAGCTACCGTGCCCTGTGGCATCACATTTATCAGATAAGATTATCATATTAGTAGCTATTGTAGTCTATCACAAATGAATATAGCAATTGACTCAAAATTCGGGACCCAATTCAACCATAATGTTTTCCACACGTGTTTAAAGACAGTCCAGTCTGGCTAAAAGTAGAAGTTTGAAGCTCTTCAACTCAATTCTTTGCAGACTACCATCTTGAACAGGGAAATCAGGAACACATTTCTGGAGGAGAAACTGTTTCAAGACTCTACTGGATAAAAGAAGAGAGCCACAGGAATCTTCTGAGAAGCATGCTCAGTAGAAAGCAGATTAGCAATAGGCAGTTTTGCAAATCTCTCAGAAATCTCAGAGGCTGAAATGCAGGGTTCTAGATGTGGGGCACAAGGATTTGCAAGTTCACCTCAGAGTGCCAGAATTTAGAAACTAATTAACAATGGTAGTTTGTTCTTGTGTAAACACTTAGCCATGCACAATACTTTTGTATGATAAATGGAGTGATTCAGGTCAGGGTTCGTGAAGGGAAACGATGACAGCTGCATTGAAACATTTTATCACAGGTCTAATTTCGCAAGTGGTGATTCTTTGCTAAGATCAGTTGCTAAGTTGAGAAGATAACTGAGGATCAGTGAGTATCTGAAGGCAACTATGTTCAAAATACAAGCCAACCATGCAAACACGAGTAGCTCATCTTTAATAAACTCAGAACAGTAGTACTCCCTATAAAGGACTAAGTATCAGCAATGCCAGCACAGAGTGAATGCTTATCAGGTGCACACCTTTAAACAGACACTGCTAGGCTGAGCTTGATGATACACCAGAAAAAACATTTGAGGGATAGACACTAACACCTGCCATGGATGCAAATTGGCCTACCTAGCCTCTGTTTTCACTGTGGTGCTTAACTGTTACATTTGAAAAAGACAAAAGAAAAAACGAAAGAGGTTGGTTTGTGAACAGCACAGACTGTTAAAATACCTATTCAAAATAAATCATCTAGACAGAAAATTCAACTCACAGGACTGGATATACAGGTTTAATTTGGCAGCGTGGGAAACCCAGGGTTATCATCTAGGCACAGGTCATTTCACGTGAGGAGAGAAGTTTTGCAGTCTATTGCATTTGAACAGATGTGGAAAGCCTTTATCTAACATACTAAACAAGGAAGGCAGTCACTGCCTTTACAAATGCAGCTAAGGACCATCCTAGTTCTTCAGCATATAAAGACACCACAAAAATGATCAGCAATATCCATTCCTGCAGCTGAAGCCATCTTTGTTCACTAGGAATATTTTCTGGAAGGAGTTTTTCTAATGGCATATGAGCCTGAACCTCAGCCAAGGTGCTGACAAACCACAGCCAAATCATCATTCTCAGTTGACAAAAGTGGAAGTGATTTCAATGGTTGACGAGGGCCATAAATGTTACAAGGCTGAAAAAAACCAAACAACCCCAAACCACCACAATGCCACAAGCACAAGACACAGACACACTCAAATTTTTTATACCTAAGGCCCCCCACCACAATAAAACTCATTCTATACTTTTATGGTTCTACTACATAAAACCTTCATTGTAATTTCCTCCTGTACATAAGGGTGAAGAACTGCCAAAAATACTCCAAATATCTCCAAGTAATTCTAAGGTCATTTGCTATGACAGTGATAAGGAGCATATAATGTCATATTGTAATTTTATGCACACTTGTTTAGCTTACACATGAACAACCAAAAAATAGCTATCAAACAATTCTTCTTGGTTGGCAGACAAATAAAATTATAGTTTTATTTATGGCTACAACATATAATTGGGAAACAAACCTGCTTATTTTGAGGTTACCCTAGAAAAACATCATTATTTGTGGGAGTCAAAAGTTTGGGCCTTTGACTTCCAAAACACTTTCAGATGTTCCTCCAGAAATTTCAATTTTTTTAGTAGTTTATGCTAATGTTACAAAAAGATTGCCATATTTTTAAACAGTTGTAGTTGAGAGGTCACCAATATTCTATGAAAGACATCCAGGTATTGCAAATCTCTCAGTGACTTCAACGAGCTTTTCTTTTCCACTCTTGCTAGATTCTGTGGTCCTGAATTTCGCACACCCCAAAGTACATTTCCTCTGCTTAGGCATAACAGGAAATAAACTGAAATAAGAACCAAATAATTTATGCTGTCATCATGAATACACGCAACTCTAAATTAATTGCAATCCACTGAAATAATTTATCATTGCTTAGATGACAAGTACAGCACTTCTCTGCCCACCTCAATTTAGTACTCTGGAATCATCTTTAGTTATTTTTTAATTCTACATGTGTGTATACTACATAGAAGCACATATATCCCTATAAAAGACTATAAAATGAAACACAGCTGATGTAACCCATTAGACAAAAGACTAATAACCAAATCATTCTGAAAAAAATCAGATCATGTTTTGAATAAGTTTTAGTAACAGATAAAGTTATTTTATCCTTAAAAGCCTAGTTATGAAGAAATGGGCCTTGAATCACTTCCATATGCCCATAAAACTGCATGCAGAACTTGATTTTTTTTATATTTCTGTTCGTTAATGCTGTACTGTGCTTATTTTGAGTATTTCCTTGGGATATGTTCTTGTAGCCAGTTATTTCACTGAGTTACATTCATGTACTTTAAGTGTTTTCACTGTCAGATGTTGCTTAGGATTTACTTCCCTTTTCTGCTTTTTTCATTATTGAAGTGTTTAAAAGCATTTCAGAAGTTTCCTGAGATACAATCTTTACCTCCTCCTATAAAAATAGCAGGGGTTTTTCTTATCCTTGTCCTTTCTATATGACCTCAATCTCTTAACTTTTGGAACAACTGTGACTTAGAACTGTTTGGATATTATTTTCTTTTGGTTTATGAAATTTATGAGGTGTAAAATATTTTACTGCCTTATTTACTGGCTTCAGTGTCCCATTCTGGGAAAGTAGGCAGATCAGCTACAGTCACCCCTAAAGACAACAGTATTAATGACTCCAGCTGATGTTCCTACTTTTCCAGCCAATGGAAATGTGTGCACTGTTCCTGCAAGCAGCATGTTTCCTGAAGCACAGTCCCAGCTCACTCCAAGTGCTCACCACCTGGAGTGATGCCAGACATATACGCTGGCCTGTTCCAAAAAATCAGAGAAGACTACACTCCACTGCCTACCAAAGAAAAAGAAGTCATTTATATTTTTCCTAAGCAGAACCACTCAACATAAAGCCTAAATTTCCTTCAATAGCAATACTGAAGGAAATTAATAAATTTCCTTTCTTTCCAGCAATATGAAGTTGGTCATTTAATTATCAAATAAAGAACTGAAAAGAGAATTTATGCAATAAACATCTAAGACTAAGAAATTCAATTTTCCCCCCTAGGCACAGATAAATAGGTGCCAAATTTGAAGAAAAGCATCCTGCTATTACCTCCTTCCAATTACTGTGCCATCTCAGACATGCCATGTAGGCCCATCAGTGGTCGCTCCAACTTCCTTGACAGTCTATCATAGGTACTTACATTCTATTTATCTATAATAAATTAAATATTTATTTAATACCATCCCAACATGTCCAGATCAAAACACAGTTTAACAGCATTTGACAGCTGAAAAGAATGAACAGGTAGTGTACAAGAATACTGATTATGGTGAGCAGCAGACAGAGGTATAATCTGTGTTAAAACCTCAAAATTTATGCAATTGCATGTTTATACTTCTATTGAAGTATAACAGATTTAGCAGGGATAAAATCTGAATTCCCTGCATTTACCATTGAGGACCTGGAGCTGGATTGCTGCAAACCTGGGCTTGTGCAGCACAACCTCAGTTAGGGATTTAGGATGTCTTTGATTTCTTCTTATCTCCTTCTTCATAGCTCGCCAGACTCATTTTCTGAGGGTGGTTCATTGATTCATTCTTCCTTTTCAAAAGCAAATGCCCTCATGGCTGAGTTTTACTTGCAAGAAACTAGCAACTTGTGTAACAACAGTACCAAATTTTTATAGCTACATCATGTTTAGCCAAATTGAAAAAAAAAAAAAAAAAAGACAAAAAGACAACCCTGACCAAACCGAAGATTGTCCTACAGGAACACACAGATTTAATTTAAGGCAAAACAGAGTGATCTTCAGAAAGCCATTATGCTTGTTCTTGTTCATATATTAGCTTTTTTTCTACTATGGTATAATCAAGCATTGCCAAAACAAGCATTCACTTTCATGAGAAACATCAAGAAAATCATTTGAGTTTAGCAGAGTGATATTTTCCAGATAATCCTATCCTTCCCATTTGCTCTACTGTCTTCATTCCCTATGTTTCAAAGCAGATCGAAAAATTTTGGGGATAAGTCTTTTCATAATTCTGTACAAGTCTAGCACAATAGAACTCTTAAGACAATATCTGCAATATAAATAATCATTCATTTAATTACTAATAAAGACAAGAAGCTCCAAGGACAATGCCTCATTTGTAAAGATGATCATGACTAATCCTACGCCAAGATGAGGCTGAAGATTTCTTTTAAAAACAACTAAAAACCACAACATAATCTAAAATCTTGTTTAAAATTTCTTTTTGCTACAAGGCCATATTGAACAATTATGCGATATTTTTCATCCTGAAATCAAGGCTTAGAGTACCTATGTATGCAAGATTCCCTGACTGGGCATTAATTCCAGGCAGGTATTTTTCATTATAATTCAGTATATCAATTCTTCTTTTCTTTTTTTTCCAAAGTAATTTTATTAAGCCTTCATGCTCCATATCCCCTCCAATTCTTATTACCATTTTCATACCCTATGGTGAGGCTGACAAGAAGCAGTGTAGATTTGACAACCAGAAGCACAGGAATCTAGCAAGAAATTACTATGCAAATGTGTCTGGGAGAAGATAACATTAATAAATATTTGCTGATGGGCCTTTTGCTCCAGTAGGTGGCATATTTATAATGAAAACTTAACAGCAGTTTAAGCCAAAGATCAGAAATCTCAGATGTACATGTCTCTGATGGATGACAAAAGAGGAAAAACACTTCCAAGTGTTGTCATTTTAGAGAAACCAATCCAAGTTCACTAAATTAGATGAAAATATTTTCCTTCCAACTTCTCATATTCTATAAACATTTTATTTACAAAAAAAAAAAAAAAGAAGTATTTTTGCTCAGCAGTTGCTAGCAACTTCTGTAACAAAAGGTCCACAAAAAATAACAGTCACTTGTTTAAAAAATGTCAAACTTTTATACACGTTAGTTAACTTTGCAGCTAAAGGAACATAAGTCACAGAAAAGCACACCAGATTTTTACTTTGCTGTAGAGAAAAATCAAGTATAAACTCTGACTCTAAAAGAAAAATCTAAGAAAGAGAGAAAATACTACCATGTGATTACATAAAATTTCAACTACAAGAATGTAGAGATGAGATTTTAGAAAAAGTAAGCAACTGACCTGAGGTAACAACTTTAGTAGGGGTAAGTAGAGGAAAGGCTTACACAGCAAGGAAAAAAATCAGGGAATTCAGGAGTGACCAGCCTTCCCAGACATTCAGTGATGTGCTGAACAGAACTCTACTTCTGTTTTAGTTTGAGCATTCCCACTTTAGATACTGCTACAATATAATGTATAATCTTCTTTAATTCAAACCATGTGGTGACTTTCAGTTCTTAAAAAAAAAAACCAAAACAAATTGCAACATAGTTTTGGATTTATTAATGGATAGAACTCTCACAGTACAGGTACACATATGGATCAGGGGTTATCCCAATGCAGAAGTGAGAAGAGCTTAGATAAATGTCAAGTTTCAAGCAAATTGCAGAAGTTAATTCCAAACAATACTTAAATTCATAGAGCTTTTTCACTTCACTTCTGTGGAAGAAAGCTTAGCATCAAGAAAAAATAAAAAGCCATCCTCTGGCAGCACAATCTTTGGAGTCAGAACACAAGCTTGCAAGGTATTAGAAAGATTAGTATTATGTATTACAGTCACAGGCTTAAGAGCAACAGTACATCTTGTCAAGACAGTTTTGTGCAACTACACTGTAAGCATTTTACTCTAAGTAAAATGTTAAAACAGCATGGAATTAGTTGTTCAAATAAATTAGTGTGCTATCCTTTCCACTCTTACCACAAACTACAGAAAGAAGTTTTTGTGAATAGATGGATGTATGCTCAAAAAGAGTCAAAAACATGCCAAAACATGTCTGAATATAACACTGCATGATATTGTCTCCAAACAATACCAATGAAGTGGGAAGAACACAATAGCTAATTAGCATGCCTGTCAGACACTAGTATGAGTGTACTGAAAAATACAGACACTCAACAAAATTATTTACCAGGTTAGATTACAGATATTCTTGTCCCAAAACTTAGGTAAAACTGTAAGGAAACATCTTGCCAGATAAATCATATACACAGTGTCTTTACAAGCTGATTAAGAAACAAAAGATTCTGTATTCCCCATTTTCTAAGTCTTCACTGAAGGTATGCTTTAGATAAATGAAAGTCTTTGAAACTAATCCAAGATAATTAGGTGGCATGATAAGCACACATTATGTAAAAAAATTCAGACTAAAACTATGCCAATTCAATCTCTACATAGGTATCAAGCTAATTTAAGATATTATGTTTTTAAAAAATTGGTAAAATACCTTGAGTGGCAAAGTTCACTGCACATCCCAGATGGTAGTAAGAAGCAGACAAACAGCTGCTATATACAGATACCTTTTAGTATTTAAAATACGGTTCTAGAAATGGAGGCCAACCTCCACAGAGGAGCAAAACAAGCACTCCATACCATAAGCAAGGAATTTGACCTGGAAAACAACTCTCATTTCACAAGTACTCAGAGAAAATCTTCATCCTGCCAGCTGAAAATAACTGGAGGAGAGGAAAAGACAGCAGAGGTCCAGAAAACTCTTGACAAGTATTGGTATCACGCTTCTAACTTGATGCAAAGAAAGAGAGCTTTATGAACTTGGACCTGTCTGAAAGAGTATTTGTTACAGTTCAGAGTATGTTGTGCAGACTTTAAAAAACCAGGACACGATAATCCACTTCTGAGGAGGCAAAGTTGCCATTCTCATTCATCAGAGTCACTGAGGTCACAGATGCAAATCATGTTATTAAAAAAGTAATACATAACCTTTTCAAATGTTACACAATCTCTGTTTGTAATTGCATACTTAATACAAACAGTGCTGGACTTCAAATCAAGATTCCTTGCCATTTTAAAATGAGAATACATCTAATAATAGGGGTTTTTTAACAGTAGGAAAGAAAAGACACCTCCTGCCTCATAATTAGAAAATTCAAATTGGCAGTTGAATGCAGTTCTTAACTGCAAAGTTAAAGGTTTATTTATTTATTTTAGTATTTAAATTGAACTTGGATGTGTCTCTAAATAATGTGTTCTAGTTCAACTGCAGATTTATTGGACTTAACAGCAAACACTCGCATATTTAGGAAATCAATTTCTTCTACTAAAGGAATTAATGCTTATTTTGTCCAGTATTGTAGAAGAGATAAGGCTTGGTGATTCCTTTAGTCCTCAGAGTCTATAAACCCCCATGGATGCACTGATTCTGCATCTTTATACCAGAAGTGTCAGGCTAGACCATACATAGCTTACAAATTTGTTGACTTCCAAATTTCTTGGTAACAAGTTTGCTTTGATTAGTGTAACAATAATATTTTTCTCATTATTTTCAGTTAATTGGTAGATGTCCCTTCAGACTTTACTTTGCTCTGGCAGCTGATTGCTCCACACCACAACAGTACAGTCATTTTCCACTAGAATTCAGCACAAGATCAAAGGGAAAAGAAGAAAAGAAGGGGGGAAAAAAGTTTGTACAAGGTTATGGTTCCTCAAAGACTCCTCCACTGTGTGTTTGCACTGTTACTGGTTGTTGTTCTAGCAACTATGTAACTTCTGAAACCTTGAGTTTGCATAACAATTTCTACTGACCCTAGAACTCTATTAGATGTAGGCAGTAAACGACATGTTCATGCAATAGATGGTCTAGAAAATAATATAGTGAGTCAAGGGATTTCAATCTCAGGATAAGTAGCATATTTACAGTAGCACATCAGTTTCTTGCAGTTTATCATCACTCAGCTGCCTACTAAAAGCTGCTATTTTGACATATTTTAGGATATGTAATTTCTAGCTACATGTTTTTGACTGCTCAAGACAGAGTAAAACCTGACATTTTTCATCCAGATTCCATGCACGCTCCCTGTCTTTTACATGGCTACCTCATCTGGTCTTTCTCAACTCCTAATGTTTTTCCAGCAGTATGCATTTGCCACAGAGGGATCGCTGTTGATCAAGCAAGGCACATGCTCTGTCAGAGGGGCTGGATGAGCTCCCTCTGCACAGTGCACAGCTGTCGGTTCTGGGAATGATAACCCTGTGTACGGGATGGATGAGATGGAGCAGTCGAACAGACTGCTAATCTGCAACCAGCAGAAACAACACACTCCCACTCTCCACTCTGTAGATACTCAATTAATGAATGACAATTTCTGTGATTAGGATTCTTATCTTGGTTATTTAAAGCAGTTAAAATACTTCTGATGCATTGCATCAACCTCGCAAAGGGATGACTTGAAGCAGCCAGGGTAGTGTGCTCGCAATCTGTCAAGGCAACACCAGGTTTTCAGATGAGGAAAACAGTATAAAGTAGAAATACTTGCAAAAGTATGGATAGCTTTATTTGCCCAATTCATCCACTGATTTCAAGTCTGGATAATAATAACAAGTATTTCTGAAGCAAAACTGTAAAAAGATGAAAAGATAACTGTATTTATTCTGAGACAGAAAGTATGTGTCTGTCATTCCATCACCTCCCAAGAATTTAAGCAAAAAATAAGCACATTATGATTGCAAACATATCCTGTCTTGGCCAGGCTGGATGTCCACTGCAATACTGTGCAGACAGGATCATTGTCCACTAAAACCTGCTCTTTCCTTTTGGTACTGGAGTCTTGACATAAAATGCTATTGAAATCTATAATTTCAGTTTCAAACAGGTCTTTGAATTTCAGTGATGCTTGGTATTCAAGGTATTCAATACATTAACAGCCCTTCAAATGTATTTCTTGTATAAACAAGGTCACCACTCAAAAAAACCTACATCAATAATTAAAGAACTAACAAAGCTTCTCTTCAAGGAGGCTTTGGTAAAGGTGGCTGGAACTTAATACTTGAAACAATAATGAAAATCAAATAATCTGACAAAAATATTATTTATAAAGCTACTTTTAGCCTTTTGGTTTTTTATTTAATAACATGCCTATTATACATAAAATGGACTTCTGATGAAAAAATTCACTTTGGGATACTAAATCATGTTTCTAAACACAGAAAAAAAGACAAAGTATACCATATTTATTAAAATAGCAGTCTCTTGCTATAAAAATACAAAGCAACACAAAGTATTTTAAAATTAACATTTGTACATTTCTTCAGAATTGTACACTTCCTCAATTTTTCTCCACAAGGTTTCTTAGATTTCAAAAAAATTTTTAAATTAAAAACCAGAACAGAACCTCCAAAATACACCACAGAATTCATGCTGCCTAATCATTTGCCTCTTTATCTCTGATCAACTTCAATTCCAGTTTACAAGCCCAGTTGATGGGGGACAAAACCCTAAGATGCTTCAGCATCCCCCACCTTCTGGGGCAGAGTACTGCACCACTGCACACCTCACGTTAGCTTCATGTTCAGCAGACAGGAAAACAAGGGAATTGATCAAACTAGCAGCCAGAAAGTGAAAATCACAACAAAAAATTATCAAAATCCAGTGTGCATCTTCTCAATAGTATGTCTTTAGGCCTATCACCCCAAAATACGCGTTACTTTTAGTCTTGATTTAACACAACCATTTTTAGGATGGAGTTTCCAATGGTCAGAAATCGTATTTTCTTCTGCTCCAATTCAAACTCCTATTGATGAACAATACCCAATCTGTGAACTCTTACACAAATGTTTAACCTTAGGTGTGTGATTAATCACCACTCAAGTCTCAGACAAAGCACTCGTTAGATTAGCTGGTCCTTAAAAGGTCTGGAACACCCTGACTCCAGCCATGCCACTGTTTCATTTCATGCATCAGGATGCAACAATGCCTTCTGCTCTCACAAATTCTTTCCACTTATTTTAATTTACTTCTTGAGTTAACTGGTACATCATTTTTAAGCACCAATCCAAATCTCTCCCTCTTCACCACCAAGCCTATTAACATCTTTCCAACTACTGAGCATGTGCATGAAAGAGTAGTGGGAGCAGCCACGTGTTTAAGTTGCAGAACACATTCAGAGCATGGAAATCCCCAGGAGCTTTTATCCATTACTGCACTATCTCATTCTTGTGCCATTTCTCAGAAGACACCTTTAAACCTGGGCTTGATCAATGAATAAATATCATGATGTGAATAACATGACAGTCTTGTGTAAAAGCTGATCAAACTATCTGACAGATGTTTACAAATCAAGGATCTGTTTTCTAAATCTTAAATTATATAGCTTTGCTTAGCAAATAGCATAAGAAATCACATCAATTCCAAAATTTGTTCATAACTGCTGAATAGTTGGATACACATTCCAGACTAATCTTTCCATAAATTATACTTTTCACATGTTTACTACTTCTTTGCTAGTGGGTATTCGGGTATACTTATAAGCAACAGCCTGTTCCTGTCTATAATGGACTAATTAACAAAACAACATGAAACACTTTAAATACCAAAAAATGAGTATTTGCAACAAAAATCTTCTAAAATTTGAGAATTTTTCAAGTATTTAAGTAAATAGTTTTGTCACCCAAATAATCATGGGTATTTCCTTACAAGGCATGTATATAGGTTACAGATTTAACGAATTAGTTGCTGATAAATTATTACTTTACTGACTTGGATTTTAAGTTTCATTGATTTTCCAGTTTTTTCTCAACTACAGGATATCGACAGCATAGATACCATGCAGTGACAATAATACCTAGAGTAGAAGTCTAGTACACAATTATCAGAACAATGTCAAACAAATATTAAATTTTTTTTGTAAAGGTAATCTGAAGTAATCTGTAAAACAAAGTTGACTTGTTTGTTTTGAGGAAGGATGAAATTAAAAAAAAAAAAAAAAAAAAAGACAATTTCCCCTTGAAGGAGAAATACTTGTTAGAGAGGATGAAGTATTAAAATGAGTAAGTGTTTGCAACTGACAAACAAAATAAACGGACAACAATATTTTTACTTGTTTCTGCCAGATTTGTCCTTGTTTCTGTCAACAGTTATCAAGAACAAATCTGGTACTACACCTCTTTCATATAAGCATTCTTCATAATCATGTTTCAAAAAAAAAAAAATCTAGGGATGTTATCACAAAGATTTAATCCCCAGCAAATAATATTCTGGTGTTCCAGTTCTGACTCTTCTGAAAGTCTCTGCCCTGCTCAGCAGCCAAAGTAACTGAAAAGCTTAAATCTTATTTTCAAAAATAACCTGGGTTCACAGCTGATAAGTGCTGGTTATGTTTGCTTAAAAAGAGGTTGCCACAATGATTACTTAATAGATCCATTTTCACTATTTAACCTTACTAAAGATGAATCAGGTTTAAATGATACCACTAACAAAGCTGGCCACAATACACTAATTGCAATTCCTAACAATAATCTTCAGTTCTTTCCAACTAGTCTGCTTTTTCTTGATGAAGTGATTTCCGTGACTCTTTATCCAGATGTGCCACTCTAAAGCCCATAAATCTTCCTCACCTCTTTATTTTTTGTATGTTCCATTTAAGTTTGGTCAGGTGATAAAAAAAAAACCCTCCCTTTCTGCTCACATTTAAATGCTCAGTCACAAAGCATTTCAGGATGTCATCACTGCAAATACCCCAGGTTGAGCAAGAAGAGATGCAAATATGTGAAAATTTTGAATCCAGTTTGAGAAGAAAGACGGACAATTTTAATGACTTCCCACACGGATTTCTTAGAATCTCCCTCTCCTCTCTCCACCCACTACTATGAAATATCCTAAAGAAAGAAAATAGAGGCCCCCAGGCAGAGGTTACAAACTTCCAGGCTCTATGTTCTGACTTCTGCCTTTACAAAATGCTTGAAGCAAGTAAAAGTGAAACTTGCACACTAGAGACCTGCTCTGTCTCTTCTTCTAGCTCAGCAAAGGTATAAAGTGTACCAATGTGAACAGCTAACAAAACCAAACAAAAAATCCCAAATTGAACATACCATGATAACCTCAGAAGTCCCTTGACCTGGAAACATCCTTTAATCACCCTGACACGGGTGATCTGGACACAGATTTTACACATCATCCAGAGCAAACACAATACATTAACAAGTGGTGTCACCAAATCCATCACACCACAAATTCCTGCCCAAAGTCTGAGAGTTTCACAAGTTCCCTACTGGGAAGTTTTGTCCACTGAGCTTTCAGTGTCACATCCTTTGCCTAAGTTAGCTCCTACAATACACTATATCAATTTTAAAATCTGTCCTTAAAGAAGCTGTATTTCTCTGTTCACAGAGTATTAAAAAGACTTAATCTCATCCCAAGATCTGCATTGCCCAATCACAGACAAAAAGTATTTTTAGTGTAGGTCTTGAACCTACCCAAGGCCAAGGAATTTAGCCTTTCATCTGCCCGGGCTGCTGGTGTCAATACAAAAGCACTCTCCTTACACCTGCAGAGATCAAAAAGTACCCAGGTTTCCTTACTTCCAAATAAAAAATAAATTTAAAAAAATCCTTGCAGGAACAAAAAGCATATGTGAAAGAGGAAGTTACTCTGTTAATTTTCCCTTCAAAGTCATGTTATGAGCGCTGCTCAGAATTCAACAGAACAGAAAGCATATTTAAGAAAAAAAAAGACATAATTTTTTGGCTGAACATTCTGGGTGAGACCTCCAGAACACCTCTGGCTCTTTAACTTAAAGACAGGGAAAAGCTCCAGCAATAGGACTTCCACAGTGAAATACAGTTCTCAGTGTACTCAGCTTCTCTGGCAGGATTCATCAGTGACCTTCGCTTAAAAAAAAAAAAAAAAAAAAAAAAAAAAAAGGCAAACTCAAGATTTCCTCAAAGAGTTTGGTTAGACCTGGATCTGAAAGTCAGGTGATCAACATGGAATTGCTCACAACATACCACTTCCCCAATATTTTTTTCCTTTTAGTTTCCAGTGTTCTCTTCTCCTTCAGAATCTCCTTGTAAAGTAACCTTGGTAGTAGGGAGGCTGCTACCCCTGAACACTCTCAAAGTGTAGATCACCATACATTAACACTTATGTCTTCTAAAGGAGAAGAAATTAAAATTGTGGTGCCATGTGATAACTGACAACCTGATATAGAAATGGCTACAGAATGGATACAGAAAGAATAGAGCTCCATACCAGGAAGTGAAGTAGTTTTGTCCAGCATAACAAGCACACCAGATCTTGCCTCTCACTTTAACTGCCAATGTGAAATGGCAGGAGGGAAAATATGAAGCAAGAAAGACCTGGAAGAGGATGCAAGATCTTTGAAGTTGAAAGCACCTTGCAAACAACATCTTCTTGGAACAAAGAACTAACCAGACTGAAATGTGACAATCACAATTCATAGAGATAAAAAACATGGATAAAAAGAATCTCAAAAAGAATAAAAGGACAAAGAAAGGCATTCCAGCTCAACTACTTAGAGAAATAAAACATGTTTTATATGTTATGGTAGTGACATGTCACACGTTGTTTTCCAAATGTTCGTAACAGTATTTTCAGCCTGATAGCCTTTCAACACATACTGAAGAACAGCAAGCAAATTTATTCAAAGGTCCTAAAATGACAGCAATATATTTTTTTTAAGCTGTCAGTCTGCATCTATTGTGTGACTACAGGAAGATCCAAACAATGTGGTTTCAAAAAAGGAGCTTTGTTGGTGATATTCTGCTGCACCTTCCAAGCATGTGTGACAAAAGGCAGTAGTCTGAATAGCTTCTACTTCTCTTTCTCCTCCATGATGATGCAATAATGAAAGATTGGTACACCAGCTTACATCTGCTTCTTAAGTAAAATTCTGGAAGCTATGACCTGCAGCTTCTTTTCCCAGAAAGGCATATCAGTAGCTGATCATGATCTCTCCTTAGCACTTAACAGAAGAAACATCACCAGATCTAGAGCCCACTACATCTTCCACACAAAATGCTATGTCAAATTTTGTCCCTTGCAGACACAACTGAGCAAGGAAGCAGATCATTAAAAGTGGTTATTACAGGATCAAGTCACAATTGTGACATCCTAGATTAAAAGAAAAGCAATTTTAAATTGTCTACTATACAAGATAGATTAAGTTAGGCTGGACAAAGTAACCCAAGTGAAACCTAGTAGTGTTACCCACCTAATCTTTCATTAAACATAGCTGCTAGTGAGGGAACAGTCAGAAACCTGGCAGAGTTAGAAAAATAACCAAACTCTTCCAAGAACAAAACACAGGTAAAAAAGTTGGCTCATCAGTTTATGAGCTACATGTAATAAAGACCATTTTACAAAGTTATTTATGAATAACTTATTTTGACTTCTACAGATTTTAAGCAAGAGCAAAGCTTGCAATGTATTCTAAAGTTACTATCTAAAAATCATCTCTCATGAATGTTTAGGGTGGTTCATGTACATTTTTCAAGTGTATTTTACCCTTGATCATTAAATAAGCACATAGGGTAAATTAGCATCAAGCGAGAGAAAGTTTCCATGTCATAACCTACCCCCCCCAAACTCATGAAGTGTAAAAAGATGGCAATGAATTTAATAATTTTATGAGATGAATAACGAAGTTATCTGAAAGACTACAACAAACTAACTCCAAATTGCTATCAGAAATG
Source organism: Myiozetetes cayanensis (assembly GCF_022539395.1). Classification (NCBI taxonomy): domain Eukaryota; kingdom Metazoa; phylum Chordata; class Aves; order Passeriformes; family Tyrannidae; genus Myiozetetes; species Myiozetetes cayanensis. The sequence goes on along the minus strand of NW_026088185.1, from coordinate 14,765,675 downwards.
TCAGTAGTTGGGTCATTGGGGAGAACTTTATTAGCATCTCCTTAGGATCCCCACAACAAACTGCATTTTTGGGGGATTTTTTTTTTGGGGGGGGTTGTTGTTTTGGATTTTGTTTGTTTGTCTTTATCTCCAAAGAACACCTTAGCAGAAGCTATCAGCTTTGACAGAACACCAAAATTCTGGCACTGAACCATAAATTGACCATTACCATAAAAAGAACTGCTAAACGAGAAGCTATGTGCTCAGTATAAAACTAATTTCATGCTTTCAAAAGCACACAGTGGCTTCTAGCAAGATAGTGGCCCTGGGACTTGCAAAGACAGATTGGCTAATACAAATGGTGTATGCTCCTGATGCAGTCTGCTTAGCCAAGCTTTACATGTACTGGCAGTAAATGGAAATTCTCGAATCTTCTGTCAAACAAATACACACTTATCTATAACTTTGGAGTTGAAAGCTATAAAACAGCTGCCTCATAAATATATTTAGCAGGAAAAAGCATGAGCTGTCCTAGTTCCTCATAAAAAAAGAAGAAAAAAAACACAAACCAAAAAAAAACCCACAGCAGTCTTTACATAGTAAGCACAGACATTTCTACAGTAAGCAAGGAAAACATTTAAATAATATTTTTCAACACTTTTCCGTGTTTTATTTTAAAAAAATACCGTCAGCATACGCAAATATAATCATAGCAGGTCTCACCTAACAAACTAAACATATTAGCAGAAAAGAAATGCTTAATAAATAACTCAGCTGAACTAATTCTGTCTTCTGCTATAGGTGAAATTCTCAATAAAAAAACCCCTTTTTTTAAACACATAGGTACAAAGTCTGTTTAGTTTATGATAATGCTTCTTTCAGGTTTAAAGATTTACTACTAGAACTTCACGGACTACCTTTAGCACACTATCTGTTCCCTTAAATAAAACTTGCTGCACTAAATCTCAAATTTAACTGGTTAGGGAGAAGCAGCACTAATTTTATACCCCTCTCAAAGCAAGCTGTCAGTGCAAATGAATTACTGGAAGCTATCCTGGGCATGACAGGTCATAACTTTTAATATTAACAATGACAGACATATCTAAGATGTCAAATCCAGCATACAATTTATTTTACTCTTACTTAGTTTATCTGGAGAACCCAACAGCTCTTGTGTTTCACACATCATTGTAACTACACTTTGAGAATTAACAAGCCGGAATGCAAGTTATGGTAAGAGATATTTAGTCACACTGCTAATAAGCTTCTTTTTACAACAATAACACAGCATCACTGACATTCAAAAAACACTTAAAATGCATAGGAAGTCACCTACTGGAAAGATGCCCTCTGCAAACAGCAAGCAAGGAAAGGGAGCTTGCCACATATTTAGTTACTTTTAATACTGAAATAAGAAGAGAAGAAAAAGATGCATTATATGCATTGCCATTTTTGTTACCCTTTCCACTGGAATAACTAAAACAGAAATGACATGCACACAGAAATAATGCCAAACATGTAATACTTAATGCCGTAGCACAAAGCAATTCAGTGAAGTTTAATGATAAAAAAAGAGACTCACCTCTACTGGGAAGTCCACCCCACATTATGGCAATAGTATTTACGCAGGTTAAACAGCAACCAAGTTACATAAACAAAACTTCCAGTATGTGACCAATATGATCTACGGTGCTACAGAGTCTTGGCTCCAGCCCTGATCATCTGTGTGACAGTACACTGTTAGACCAGTGCAGCCTCAAACCTTCCCAGATGCCGGCTTATTGCATTGCTCATTGAAAATCCTTCACACGCTGGCAACATTTTAGGGAAGGACAAGCACACTCTGAGTCATTTGTAAAGAAAGCAAAGCAATTTCAGTTCTGTATCTTCGTGCGTACCGAAACACAGAGCACTGTCAAAGTAGAAGTCTGCGTGAATTTATGCTGAGAATCAGGCAACCCAAGCCTTCATTATCAATGCATGGAATCAGCTACAGTGATCAAATTCAAACAAACCACAAAAAAATAAAAGAATATGATTATGAAAGCCTCTACAGATTCAGCTCCAAACCACACAGAACGAGGAATCATCTATCTAGACTGTGTAAATGTTAAAAATAGCTCTGTCTTTTCTACAATGAGCACAAGACAGAGGAGAATCAGCAGCCTGTATTGTGATGAGGTTTGTGATTAGGAGAAAAAATAAAGCCAGCAATAAAAATTAATGACTTCTTACAGCTTTTTAAAATAAGATTAATTCACAATTATGCAAATTAACTAATAAGTACTTTTTAACCACATAACTGACAAACTATTCTACATTAAAAAAACATTATATCTATTAAAAAGAAGAATAAATATTTGGATGAAAAAATTCTGAATACTGACCCAGCTAAGACCTGTACAGTCTATCAGATTAAGTATCTGCACCAAAAAAACCCCACAAAAAAACCCCAAAACACAACACTAAAAGCATGACATTACATGAAGAAACGCCTTTGCCTTTAAAAGAAAAAAAAAAAAAACAGTAATTTTGAATTACTTACAATGAAAAATGTCCATGGCTTATTAAATTCATCCTCTTCCTACTCCCACATAGACTTCTCACTCTGAAAATCTTTTTGTCATTTCAGGTACTACACAGGCTTTCTTTCCCCAAGAAAGGTAAGAGGGCACGTGTCACTGTGCATACTCACACAGAGAGATACACAGTACAAGAATCAGACGTACTCATAACGAGTTTAAGTTTTTAAAAGAAACTGAAAGACATAGGAGTTTTTTATTGTAATACCTGTACAGTTATCCAAATATACTGCTGTGTCATGAGACAACTATGAAAGAAATTTTGACAGGACCTGACCCCGGATGGGGACTCACCATACAGAGCGAGTATCAGTTTTTCCTTTTGCGAGATAAAAAATAATAAACAAGTCTGACCTTATTATTTTATTTTTTTCAGTAGTTTTAATATAGAAATCACGGTTACAAATGCACATGCATTAAAAAATTCTGCATATATAGATCCATTTTCATGTCAGCTGTCTACATCCATAAACCCATTGAAGGATCATATCCTTCAATGAGACAGTGAAGAAATCCTTGCAGCAACATGAACTCAACTGATTTAAGCAGCTCTCCAGGTCATTTCCCAAACTTTAAATGACAAGGGAGATGCTCCAACCTGAGCAGAAGTTGTGCCATTACCACTCCTGCAGCCCTTCTCAGCTTGAAACTGTGGCCTGTGAGCAGCTATATTTTTGGTCCTAAACTCTAGAACATCTTATTAGCTGATACCTTAAATGCTGGTTCTTTACCACAGCATAACTGCCTTTAAAGTAAGATTAAACTCTTCAGGAAGGAATTTTGCTACAAGAATATATTTATGCAAAGTCGTGGCAAAGAATACCAAATGTATTAGCCAATTTTATTTTGAAATCCTTCCACACATCACCAAAAGCACCACCTTCCATAAACAACTTTTTTTTCCACTCTAGTTATATACTCTGTTTGCTTACAAATGTCATTCATGTGCTCTCCACCAAGTGGTGGCTACAGATGAATAATTAGTCTGATAGTCTTTACCAAAACCAAAAAAGTTATGATTTTCTATTTGTTATTAGGGAATTTTTGAATGTTTTGCTCTAATGCAATTTACCAATTACTTAAGAACAATCAACCTCAGTGAAACTATAATTTTCCCATCTTTTTTCCTGAAGACTACTATTGAGTGCATATAACATCTACTTACTATTTTTATTAATTTTACCATTACTTTCTCAGTGCAGCTACTCAAATGCAGAACCAAGTATAATGGATACATTGTGTAGTTACTGACAAATAAGAAACCAACTTTAATATCAGCTCTGGCCCTTGATATTAACTCTCATCATCAACATTTTGTAAGGAGTACCAAGCACATAAAAATATAAAAAATCACCTATTTCAGAGCACCTAATCATGATCCTGATGGGTCCCTTTCAACTCAGCATATCTATGATTCTATCATGACTTCTGAGAAAGAAAAACAGCAATCATTTATAAATACATTTCATATTGTAAGAAAAATGTTAACTTATGTAGTATCACCTATTTCTTATGTAAAAGGGGGAAGACACTCAAATGACGCAAAGAACATGGTACCATCTACCAAATTCAATCCTGTTCAAGAGACCACTGAATAAGAAAAGAAGTCAACATACCCTGTAGCAAGAAGTGAAATACTAATAGTTTCTCAATAGCTCTCTAAGCTAAGTTGCATTCCATGCACATAACTCCTTTTGTTATCACTAGTATACTGGAGAAAGTAACAGTTTTGCTTTTTAGCAAAAGAGTCTAATCTTTTACAAAAGAAAAATGGATTTTACTTAGAGTAGAACAGCAAAGTGTTGAGCAACCTCCCCCTCTAGGGGGTAGAGGGGGGAAGTGATGAGGACTTGCTCCACTTTGTGCCCTCACAACAGCACCTTTCTTGAAACTGCTTTCCAAAAGGTTGGGCTGTAGGCAGCAGACATGGAAGGCAGAACAAGTGCTGACCTACAAGCCTAAGGTTTTGGCATAACACAAAATAAGACTAAGACCACAGTGCTTTCTGCTATCCTCCTCCTCCTCTTCTCTACAGACTTATGCACTAATTCTATAGCTATTTTATAGCTAATTCTATGCATGCACACATTTAAATAGGACTCAGCTCACAAATGTTTTCAAGATACTTTTGATTGCTGCTTACCATCCCTCTGAGCACTTGGTAGAAAAGTTCATAAAGATCCGCAGTAAAAATCAGATTATCCTTGTTCTTATTTTAGATTAATGAAAGACAAACATTGAGGAGGAGTTGAGGACCCAGATCAAAGTAAGAAATAATTCTGTTCTCCATCTCATTGGCACAAAGCAGTCTTAGATGACAACTAAGCTACCTGTCAGAAAGCTAGTCTTGGACCAGTTAAGGATTCAAACCTATATACAAAGACCTGCATTTAGGATTAGATTCTTCTTTCAATAACCAAGGAAAAGCTCCACTGAAATCAGAGCAACGCACTGCAGTTTCATTCTGTTATGACCACCCATCATTTAATCCTGCACTGACCTAGTCATCTGGTAAGCTAATTTCTTTTACAGTTTCATTTTTATAAAAAAGTTGTCCTTGTATGCACGAGGTCAAAAGTGGGGATGTAGATTTAAAGCTATCTGGAATATTTTCAGTATAATTTTTCAACATCTACCAATAATTATTTTTTCCTTTTGGCTGAAGACACTATTCACACTTTCTATCTCTATATATTTAATTTGGAAAACTAATATTCAAGGTGGTGATAGAGTCCATGGATCCTATGAAGGATAATTCTAAGCTATCTGTAAGCCTCCCTGTCTCTGCTGACTTGATAGGATGCCTAGACTTCCAAATGGTATTGCTATCATATGGCACAAGGAGGAAAAGAAGTTCTAATCTCTATTGCTGAAAGGGAAAGAAATGCTGCCTTCTCTTTTCTCCCTCATTCTCCTCCCATGCCCAAGACTACTGTTTTATCTTCTCCATTCCACTACCAGACCCTTTTTGTGACCTGATTTAATTCACAAACACAACACAAATCTAGTAATTTATTTATTTATTTGGCTATATTAACAAATCCCTGGCTGTCATTGTTGTGAACCAGATCACACAACTGTGTGTTTATTATCTCCCAGAAAATCATCCTGCAATTATTTCCTCAGCACTGCACGGTTAACACATTAACTTGTACGACTGTTCCCTACAAAGAATGGTATTGGGTACACCATTTCCAAAACTGTCCTGCAAGGTCAGAGACTGCAAGAGTTAAAACACAGAGCTGCTGCCACAATTCAATGCAATTGATGTCCCAATTACACCTCCAGCAAGACCTTCACACCAGCATTAAGGAGTGCCACCTGGGTCCTAAAGCACAACTGGTCTCTAAAATAGCCTACGACCCAGGAAAAAGTGATTCTGCTGTGCCCACTTGTAAATTTGGACACCTTATGTAGCAAAAATGAAACTATTCTACCCATTTCTATGATCCGTAAAATTTGGACTTCAATAGGTTATTTCTAGTCCACTTAAAACTACACCAACCATTCCCATGTTAGCATGGGGGCAAAGGAGAGAGAATCAGGAGATTCACCAGGAGATACCAGGAAATAAGCTAAGAGAATTCGTGGAGCAAAATCGGCGTCACCTCCAAAGGAGAACTGGGAGGAATACAAGGAAGTCATCCACAAAACTGCCCACATATATTTGCATATATCAGCACACCACTCGCAGTTGTCCCTGTCAATAATAATAATAATAATAATAATAATAATAACTCGGTTAACAAACGGGGCTCAAGCGAGCCCCAGAGGAGCAGCCGCGGCTCCCGCGACATGGCCCGGGCTGCAGCACCATCTCGTGGGAGCCTTGCGATCCCGCACTCCCGCCGCCTTCCCAGCCTCCAAAACACTGCCTCCCTCCTGTCTTCATTTCCTGAACAATTAACTCATTAGCTGTCTCTCAGCAGAAGGGAAGCGAGCAGTCTTGATTTAGCAATTAGCCAAGTTCGTACCACACTCCGCAAACTGGTTCCGTCCCCTCTGGGGAGCGGATACTTCAGCCCTTGTTTGTAGCTGTGGCAGGTGGGGTTTCAGGTACCCCACACAGCTGTGACCTGCTCCACGAGATTGCCGCTGCAGGCTCCAAAACCTGCTGATGAAAAGCTTTAAACACTCCAAAATAAATTTCCCTAAGGCTGCAGGAAACCACCCTTTCTTTTTCTTTTTTTTTTTGTTGCAGGACACACCTGAAAAAAAAACTTACCAATTTAAGCTGTAAAAGCGAACAGACTCTCTCCTGCATTCCCGAGATTTCTTTTTCTTTTTTTTCTGGCAGCAACCTGTCCATACATCACTGATGCCTGTCACAAGGGTAGGGATGACCCCTGGAAATGGCATTGCTGACAAACTTCAGCCTGAGCTGCAGTAAGACGATGCATATGACTGGTAATCACTAACAAACAATAGTGAAGGCTTTAACACCATGTGCAATATACTTTCTACATAGAATAGTCTTTCTCAAGCACATAATTTTCGACACCAATGCAAAGAAAAGGAGGAGTTCAGTGAATGGACTCGAATCACCAAAGTTGCCTAATGTAGTCAGTTAATTTCTTGGGTTTGGCAATATAAAGGAAAGTAGCTCTAGAAATTTATTTTACTTGCTATGAAGTAATTTAAATTGCAAGTAGAGATACAACAGCAAAAGAGCTTCTATATTTCAATAATCATGTGGTGAGCCAAAATAAACTAAAACCAGAGTAAGTTTTTCAGAAAAATATGTTGCTAAATACCTTTTTTAATCCTGTGACCATTGTATCCTTACTCTAAATATAAAGAAGTAACTTTAAACTTACCTCTAAAAAGATATTTAGACTTTAAATATATAAATGCCCCTCATCTATACACTGTAGAGTATTATTGCCAGGACCTGCAATTCCACCATTATCAAATAGTGTTAATAAACACTCCAGTAGTGGTACAACAATGACTGTTACCAATTACTGAAAGTTATGAGCAACAAACTGAGGTTATAGCTGTAAAACATAGTGGAAGTCAAAAATTAAAACGATATTTTATAACAACCTGGGGCCATCTGTCCCAGAGAGGACCTCCAAAGAGAATAAATATGAAAATATGTCTCATGACTCCTTTGTGTTCATCTCCATTTAGAAAAAAGTCCACCAAGAGTCAAGGAGTCTGATGTCAGGGATGGTGCATAGACCATTGCTGTCACACAGGATCAAGGTAGTTCTGGCAGCTCTGTAATCCTGGTTTCTGTACTGTCAACGAAAATTTAGAGTCATGTGTGTTTTATCTTCCAGTGGGAATATTGTTAATTTTGCATCCATCTTATGAACACAGAGGAAAACTCCAACCTTATATTAGCAGGAACCTTTGCAAAAAGTTTCCTGAGGTGTGCTGAGCTGTTCACTAGTTGGTTTGTTAAAAGGGTGTGTAGTCATAACAGTGAAGTACAAGAGGGGCTATTTACTTCCTTTGTATGTAGAATAAAGTCTGTTCACTGGTGAGGTGAGATTAATATAATTGCTCTCTTACCATCTGCACAATTACCTCTGTTCACAATGTTAGCTGAAGAAATGGGGAAGGAAGACTTCCATTATAAGAGGTAATAACACTCCAGAGGACATGGATTAAAACTGAGCCTGGATAATGTCAATTTATAAGAAAATTAATTTCTACTTACTTTTGGAAAGTGTTCTCAAAGAACAACATCTCAGTAAATCTTGTTCTCCTACTAGTTCTTTAGGCAGTATATTAAATTGTACACATAATCATCATCATAATAATAAACTGTTTATGCAAGGTATTGTGTTTTTTAAAATGCTATGAACACACCATCCTTCAGCTGTGAAGAAACAGAATGCCTATTTCAACACGCACTGGACAGACCAGCATAACTAGGACATAACTAGGATATAACTAGGATATAGTCTGCTATAGAGATCGGTGAACAAAGCACAAAGAAACATGAATTTTAACTCCTAAGCTATACAGGAACTCCAAAGCATGTGCTCCAGCAAACACAAACGTATTCTGAGCATCAAAGCTTTCTTTGAGCAGTGGAGCCAGAGCATCAGCTGTGATCCCCAGGAATGACAGCAAAGACATCAGGTGATGAGGTTCAGCTAACAAAAAGCAACGAAAATGTACAATGCAAAATGTTTTCTATCAGCACACAGAAGAATCTTAATTAAATCATGTCTCATAGATATTCAGCTATTTTAAGAATGCACACAATTAATTGATCTAGATGTTATTCAGTAAGAATTTAATCTTATGGACCATAGGCCTTACAGTAGTGATACCGTCACACTACTTAGTTCTAAATCAAACCAAACAATACTATAGACATAAAAATAAGTCAAATTCATTTAACAAGAACCAAAATTAAAAAAAAAAAAGCTAAATCCTTTAATGCATTTTGACTGTTTCTTTACAAAACAGAATAAAAAAACCCAAAGGAAATGCCCTCCTCTGGCATAACACAATTCAGAAAATAATACAATTCGGAAAACTTTTTTATGAAGATTTGAGATTTGTTCTATTTTTCTCAAAACAGCTATGAACAGAGTCTAACAGTGAAATAAAATAAATAAATAAATAAACCCCAGAAAAACACATCATGTGGTTTTTCTCTTTACATTATGTATGCTAAATGCATTTTGCCCAAGCATTTGGGACCTTTGTTTGCCCATTAACTAAAAAGTCTTATTTTAAATTAATTCTCACTTAGAGGTCTTTTCCAACCTAAACAATTCCATGAATAAGAGCAATTAAAATCCTGAAAACTGAAAATAGGAATAATGAAACGGCCAGGCCTGTTAATTCCAGCTCTCCTCCATCTTCCTACTACTAGATTTCTTTTAGAAGTTTCTCCTCTACACACAGCATCTCTCCAGAACTTTATTTTGGGAACAAAAGCAGATGACAAAATTTGTAACTATTGGATCCACAACAGTTACTTTTAAATAGACCATATCTCAAGGTATAACACAGTAATTAATCACACATTAATGCAATATTGCCTCAATATTGGCAATCAACAGTTGGCCTCACAGGAAGAGAAACACACCAGAAATTCTGAACATGATAAAATATTATTAACTACTAGTATTAATCTATATTAAGTTTAATGCTTATGTTGGGTGGGGAAAGTAGATCTTAAGAGCTTCCTCAGAATTCTGGACCAAAATCCAACATCTCAAACTAATTATGTACCTGTGCTTGTACTTGCAAACAAAGTGCCAGGAGTTGTACTTGAAGGGAGTTTTCCATTATTTAGCTGCTTCACTCTTTTCAGGTGAGACTTCCCATTGTAATGAACTTGAGCTTGAGCTGCAGAGTTCAGCTGTATATTGCACACTTCGCAGAAGGAAAACAGTATCTTCTTTTTTTCTTTACTTAGTTGATAATCCTGTCTGTCGTTCCTCAGTCCTTTTTCTTCCAAGACCCGTAGAACAGCTGGTTGATTCATAATCCCATCTTCAAAGACGTGGTCAGGAGTTAATGGACACTTCATACCTACAGAGCAAGAAGACAAAATTGTTACTAGAAGGCAACTAACGCTTGCTATTAAAACTGAATTTTCTTTTTTATAATGCTAAACAGCATGAGCCAAAGACCAGCTCTAACAAATAAGGTTCCAAATTGCAGAGTGTTGCTTAATATAGAAATACATGCATTTGTGACACACTGCAGAGCTCAGAAATAATAAGTTGGCAATATATCACAGTCTGTGCACAGTAACTTGCAACAACTCATTATTTTGTTCTGCAAGCTCTCTTTTTTAAAGCAGATTTATTATTGCATCTCTAGCAGAGATTAAGATTATTTTCAAATACATTTCTTCCGCTTTACTAAACACTTGTTCCAGAGCTTTTTACTTTCCAGAGCCCATAGCAGTACCTACTGCCTCAAATACAACTATTCAGCAAAAAGGATGCCAACAAGAGACGTGACGGAAAACAGTGGAAGACAGCAGACTGTTTTAATGAGACTAATGAATGCTTTCCACTTTTAAATACACCCAAATCTTCAGCCTTCACACAAGAATTGTGTATTATCTACAGGAGTCCATCAATACCTTCACAATTCAAACTATTGTAGAGAGAAACACCAGGTAGAAGTTAGTCTTGTGGGAGCTACATAAATACATGGTAAATGACAGTCCCTGAACAACAATCCAAGAGCCTGAAATATTAACTTACCCTAGAGAATAAAAACCTCATCGTGATAAATGAATCAAGCTGCACAAAGAACAGTTTTATATAAATGCAGGGAAGGTGTGTATTTAATTTAAGGTATGCTGCTAAACCAGCAGACAAGAAAAGGGGGGGAGGAGAGGGGAGGCACGACTTTTTATAAATAAAGGGGTCCAGAGTAACTCATATAGAAAATATTTCTGTTTTCTTATCTATACAACTTGCTGTCTAACTTTATTCTTTTCCGCTACCCAGATACTCTGGAGGGCCAAAGGCTGGCTCAGGGAGCTGTGCAGAAGAGCAGCTCTTTCCAGGCAAGAGTGCACACATATTCAGCTTTCAAAAGCAAAAGCCTTCAAACACAAGGTCCTTTTTCAGCCTGGGAACCAGAGCAGCACAGAACTTTGTGTACACCCACCACCCTGTTAGGCAGGAACAATGAGAGACACAAACAATGAAACCACAAGCAGTGCTAGCAATCCTCCCCAAAACACTGTAGTATTCACAAGCAACACTAGAATACTCCTCTCATCCAGGTAAGCATATTACCAAGAGAAAGTCTGTTTGGTTCTCTGGAACAGGTATGTAAACAGGAAAAACCTTCAGAAATAAGTTCAAGTCATTTCTATGGTGGGATGGAGTATTTCATCACATTCCTAACTCTAGCCCACGTTTAACATTTTACAGATTATTCCTCAAATACCATTCACTGATCAAGTATTCTGAGTTCACAGTCATGGTATTTGTTTCATACACCTGACATCTCTGTCATCAAACAAACAAAAAATATAAACAATACATTAAGATATACATCACATATAATAAAAATAATTATTAAAAATAATTGTAGCTTACAGGTACCTAATTGCTTTTAAAAACAAAATACTGGTGATCCTGAAAACCTAGGCTAGAGACTGTCACACTAAATCATTTAAGTGTAAGTATCATATTTCAAGGCCAGCAACCAAGATCCTTGACTCAGCTGAGCTAAGATGACATTTTCATCTGAAAATTTAATCTGCTTAGAGCTTTAGCATTTGTTACTTTTTAATGTATTTTTATACCATAAACAACCTTTGTTTTCTGTAATTTTTTTGAAGCAACAGCAGTACTACAGGTTTTGTTCTCTGAAGTAAAAGATTTTGAAACAAAAGTATTTTCATATTAAATGATTTTACAAGTTGTACATATAAACATAATTATATATTGATAAAAGAGGTAACAGTTTAAAAATCCTGACTTGTCAGAAACATCTTAAGTTTGACTGCAGAAAGAAACTAATTCAATATATAATTCAGCAATTATTTCAATTATCTAAACATTCTTAATGAAACTTGGTTGATTTGGATACATTTAAAATTAGCAGAGGCAAACATCTGCATTAGGAAGCTGTGTGGACCAGAAGGAAGACTGCTGGAGCAGACAGCTGCTGTTGAGTACCTGAAACAACATCAAAGCCTTTCCAAGGGGGCTTACTTTGCAAAGCACCAGCCTGGTACTGCATTAGCACATTATCACTGCAGCATGACATACAGACACTCCTGGGCTGCATGTTTTGGTTCACTGTCTTCCAAAGGAAAGAAACCTTGGTCAAGTCTGAGACTGCTCAAATATGATCCAAAGCAGGGTTAAGTGGGGAAAATCAGAATATTTGCCTCAAAAGTGTACTCCTGACGTCACCACAATTGTTTTTAGTATGGACACACCCAGAAAGAACAAATGAGTGCAGCAAGGACTCACACACTGTGCCTGCACCCTTAGGCATCCCAGCTGCCAGTCTAGAAAGGAAATTAACCTTCAAACAAATAAAAAGAAATCACTGCCCAAGTTTCATTTTTGTTTTAACAAACAGAATAATTATAAACTCACTTTTACTACAAAGTGCTGTCTTAGTTGCATACACAGGACAAAGGAGTCCTTGAAGCAATCACTTGCTACTAATTTAAGAATTATAAAATCTGAGCTGAAATTTTAAAATAACTCTCATTGCCTAAAGCTCTGCATCTGAATTAAAAGGTGGCCTGATTATAAGCAGCAATGGCTTCCCAACAACTGATGGGAGCGGCAGATGCAAAGCATTTCCAAGAGATACCTACACTGGGCATAGGAGGGCTTGCAGCAACATGCAGTCCAGCCCTGAGGAGAACCTGTATGTGCAGCCAGAGAGAGACCCAACCATGCCAGCCCTCAGAAGTCTGCCTGTTCCTACAGAGAAATCACAGCCCTCCTCTTCCTGGGATTTGGAGACCTGAAAATTTGGTAAAGCAAATGATTTGTGTTTGAAAAGCTTTGTTCAGTCCCTTCTAAAGGTTTTTAAAAAGAAAACATTGCTGGCAAACATGCACTGAGGTTTTAAAGTTTGCCCATCTTGCACACAGTAATACAGTTTTTACTGTAACTGATCACTTCTTGTGGTGTATTTGTTCAAAAAACAAAAAGGTTATTGCATGCAGGGAGAGTTTCCATTATTTCCAAAATTTTGTCTCCTTCCTTTCTTCTTTAAAGTTTAGGTTGGAAAAATACAAATTTGAAAATATCCACTGAAATGTCCTGGTTCTAAAATATACAGAACCAGCACAGTTCTGTATCGAGTCAGCATTAAGAATCTTACCATGAATGCGGTTTATCTTGTAGAAGGTAACCGTTCTTTAGAAGGCTCTCTGAATGCTTTAAACTTTTATGAAAAAAACTTGTATGCACATGTTAAATTGTAAGCAGAAAAAAAAACCAAGAAAACCAAACCAACCAACCAAAAAAAACCCCACAAACCAAAATGCTTGAACTTCTTCTGATTATTCTCTAAATTTCCTAGTCACTCAAATTTATGCAAGCAAACATCTCTCAAGTGTCTTTTTCTTTCAAAAAGAGCTTTTCACTGCAGATAGGTTTTGAAGAGTTCTGGATGATACTTGTTCTCACTCACCAGGAGTCAGATATGAAGCAGGGCCGTTTCATCCCTCAGGTTTACACATAGCTCAATAACATTATCATGTAACAGAAGCAGCTACTTGAGACTACAGTCAGTGAACTCAGAATAAAGAGAAGTTACATAATCATTATATTCTGTGAAACCAAAAAGTAATTTAGAGTAATAGTTATAGATGAGATTGTGAAGTATTTAGAATTAGATTTAAGACTAAAAACAATAATACGAGTTCAATAAAAGGGAGAAAGGATAGAAAGTATCATATGGAGAAAATACAGTTGATCAATCCTGCAGGCTCCCACTTCTGTATAACATGAATGCAGCACAATGCAAGCCAAGTCTTGGCAGCAGTTCATATATAACAATATTCACAAATTAAAATGCCCCATACAAAAAGAACATGATTCTGTGAATCACACTGCAGTGACACACAGAGTACACAGGTAATGCTATATCACTGTAGTTGTATTTACTCAATGGCTAAGAGGATTAGACCCAATTAAAAATTGAAAAGGTGAGAATGTGAAAACAAGGGAAAAAAAGCAGGAAATGCAGAAATGCATCCATATATCCAGCTGAAATGATCCAGAAAAATGTAAATCTGTAGAAGGATTTTATGCCATATAAATCTTTCTCTTGCAAAAGTGAGTTCTGATTCAAACTAGATATACTCATTTTTATTCTGATCAAAATCGTAAGAGGAAGCAATGCAAGCATAAGGCCTTTTCAGGTATTTGATATAAGCTGTGACCAGACTAAACATGTGATGTTCCCCATCACATTTCCTTCCCAGTACACAGAACTGATCTATCTGAATAGATTCTGCAAGCAATACTGGAGCAAGAATAAGTTAGTGATTTATGACACCACATTAAAATTCTTAGGTGTCATGAGATACCCAGGATTTCAGAAACCACATCTTCTTAGCCTCTTCCAGCTGGCAAAGAAATCTAAACGTGGATATCTTTGTACTTGAAGCTCAAGGAAATTAGCCTTTCAATTTGGCTAATTTACTTTTAAACAGAGTTGTGCTTTCAGAGGAGCAACAAAGAAGTATTAATATGGTACACTGCTGTAGGTGAGAATGTGCAAATCTTTACTCAGAGGAAATAAGCTTTGGTTATCCTGATGAATTAGCGATGGTTACACAATGCGTTCTTTTCTTGAGTGTTGATCTAAACTTTTGAAATGCCTATTCCTAATTAGTTGATACTTCAAAGAACCATAATGCTGGAAATGTAATTAGACTGCCTTGCTTCTGTGGATCATTGACAGGTAAGCAAAACAGAAAATGTATTTTAGCATCTTGCATATAGACAAGAAGAATTTTCTCCTTTAGCCTTTGAAAATAGTCAAAATGTGTTACAGAAGATAAAGGAACAAATATAAAAATCAACTGGCTTTCTGGGTTGTTACATTTCCAAAAAGGTTCATTCAGACATCTGGAGGGGAAGGAGAGAAAAAGTGCTGTACTCCTTTTAAGCAAGTGCTGTACTCTTTTTTCTCCTATGGAGAAAAACTATCTATGCAGGTGGAATAATCAAGTCTGCAGGCATTCCTTAAGAGCTGTAGCCTTGCACTGGAGCAAGTGTGATTCCCTAGCTCCTCATATCTCTACTATAAAACATTTATGCACACCCTCCTCCCCTACCCCCAAAAAAAGGAAATTAAAAAAAAAAAGAGGAGACAACCAGCTTGAATACTGCTAGAGCATTATTTAAAAGAAACTAAAAAGAACTCCCTAGAGCTGCTTTTCAGAAGTCTTATGACCTTTCTTATATTTTTAGACAGTATTTCCCAAACATAGATAAACTATCAAGAGGCATATGGTTTGCACCATCTGGGCAACAAGTTCTATTGGGATACTGTGGTGAACAGCATATGCATAGTGCCTTGTGTGCAGTATCCTACAGTGTTAAAAAAGCACTAGAGACTATTTTGAAGCCAACCCTGAAAAATCCCCCATATGTTTAAGGGACCTGTTTTCTTTCAGGAGATGTGTTCCCCTTTCTTTCAGTACAAACCAAAACAGAGAACTGCCATGTTTAATCTTCATCTTGTTCTGAAATTCCACAAGGAGGCATCATATTTAGCAACATCTCCACCTGTCAAAGTATTTATTACCCATCCATACACATTTGATGAACTCTTTGTTATGTCTTTCATCTCTGCTCCCAAAATACATAGAATGTTTTAATTCAAAGTTACAGTAAAAACCGGATGGTTCAGAAAAGTAAACACATTTTTATTCCTTGGGACAGGTAAAGAATAATCAGTCAGTCATGGTACACTGACCAAACCAGGCTAAGTAATTTTTTACTTTTTATTTTGCTGCTAGTTCATCAATATGAAGAGGAATAGAAAGTCAGCTTGCTACCACCGTGCAGAAAAGTTTTGAATGGTGTAGTATGACAAATGGCTGACAGCCTCTTCACTAACACATTTTAGAGTATTTAACATTTGAAGGAGACTCTCTTTAAAGTATAAAAATAGATGGTTGTTTCACAACACAAACATTAGCTGTTCAGTACAAGGTAATTCAGAAAACTGAAAACATTCAAGTAGCTAGTATTTTGCTTTTCTTTACACCAGCCTTGAAATTTTCTATGGTAAAGAAACCTAAAATTAGACCTACTGTACTAGATTGTGAGCTCAGCTAAACTGGAGTCAATAAAATCACTCTCAACGTAGATTATCACTGACTGCAGTTGCATGTGCCAATGTTCATAGCTAGCTCTGATTATAAGATTGGTCCTCTCCTGCCCCCATACTTACAGATTTCTGGCATTCTTAACATTAACAAGAATACAAAATCTATTTACACAACAACTTATTTGCCAGAGAGATATATCCTCACCTGACATATCAAACTGCTGCCAAGCAGGTTAATCAAGTTTGGAGTCCAGACAGCTATCTTGGATTACGCTTCAAGAGGAACAGATAGTTTTCCAGAATTATCATAATATGATTTTGCTTGATGAACCATTTGACAAGTTGGTGCCTTCTACTCAGCAGTCTGTCATTAAGCCACTACTTACCTCCAGTGAACTGGCACTCTAAGTACTCTTAACAATTGTAGAAGAATATCTAAATGCTCAAGGTGTCCAACACAAGGCTTTATATGTCATTTTAGACATTTGTCCTCCCCTATGACATGCATAAGTCTACTAGAGACAACACACCTTCCAGAAAAATGGCACTCAGCTCCCCTAGTTTTACCTATCATCAAGTATGTTGAATAAATCCACACAGTATCCATACTTGCTACCTCTAGCATGCTACCTGCAGCAATCCGATCCCAAATCCATGCTCCAGTGTATATTCTAGTGTCATCATTAAAAGAAAAAAAAAAAAAAAAAGTCCATTTCATGCCAACCATCACTGACTGTCAGTATCTAGTCACATTTACATCTTATTTCATCCAGGATCTCTAGTTTTCTGTTAAAGACATAAATCCCAAATAAGTTGTATTTCTAAGCAACACCCAGGAAGAGGAAAAACAAAACAAAAATGAAATCAAACCACAAAAATAGACAGAATTAAATGAGTTCTTTGTTGGAAAAAGGCAGGATTAAAACATCACACATTCCAAAATGCCAAGCAGCCACCAAAAAAAGAATTAAAAAAATAGATGGGATACTTTTAATAGGTTGAACATGTGAAAATTACAAATCATTTTAAGAGTAAATCCTCCAAATTTTGAAAAGATACATTTTTCTAAGTAGAAAGGAGCAAATTGAGTTTTCATGTGTGTGTATTCCCAATTTTGCCCATTTTCACAATCTGCTTCCTTGAGACCAGGGAACCGTCTATAAGGAAATTGAATTATACCGCTTCTAAGATCATTTTCTAAGACTATCTCTTAAATCTCCAGAGTTCTACAAAGTTTTCAGATTGGGATTTTTACTTTTATCTTTCAAAATATTAGATCCAAGTACTCTTTTAAATCAAAGGATTCCTTGTATTTCTCCATAGAACATTAAATAACACAAAACTTTAATTAGATGGATCTTTACCAGATTTTGCAACTTAGAAGGGTTGAAAATAGACCTATAAAGGGAAAATACTGCAGAGAATATAGTTTGAGCCTGCCTTCAACAATAAAAAGACCTCCAAAAATAGGGTTTTTTTAAAAAACAAATTATTTTTCTACATTTAAAAATCATCTCTTAAAACGTAAGATAACCTAAGACCAATTGCACAGCAAATGGGTTTTAACTAACTGGAGAAGTGGTTCAAGATGCAATGTACTTCTAGTGAAGCATTTATTTTAATTTTATTAAAAAAAAAACAAAAACAAAAAAACCCCCACCAAAAACTGTTCAGGGCATGAACTTGTACAAATAAAAGACCAAAACCCACTGACATAATGTGAGGTTCCTACAGGGTATTTGTACTTGGTTATTGCTTTATCTTGATTGAGCATAATCACATTTGAAGAGTAAATTAATCTTTGGTTGGTCTCAGGAAGCAAAAATAATTCCCTACCTTTCTTAAAATTATCAAGAATTCACCTGAGCATAAAAGGAAGTCACAACAGAAGGTCAGGCCTAGTAGACAGCTGTCTTTTTCATAAGTCTGACAATAGTAGGAGATGAATATAAGTTGCACTGAAAACCATTAATTCAGGGTAAAACCTGGTAATGCTGTGAAAGTGCTCTTGCATACAAGAACAAGAACTTTGAGGATTGTGCAAAAATAATAGCTGGGCATGAACAAAGAACAAGCTACATTCAGAAATAGTGTGAGATCCAGATATATCAGCTTGATTGGCAGCGCTAAGAGTATAAAGAACAGAAAACTGCAAGCACAATCAGTGGCAGTCAATGTCAATCCGAAAGTGCTCCTAGAAAGATGGTCCCCAATTAGTCATTTGTAAGAGGCTGTCAATGTCCATGTAAACTACTGATTCTCTTCTGGAACTGAAGAGATATTGAAACCAATGTTCCCTTATAGTACAAATGTAAAGGGACATCACACCTGCTTTCTCTTATTAACTACTTAAGATTTATGATCACGTTATAAGAGAATTGTCCATCCTATAAGAGAATCATATAGTGACAGCCCATAAGAATAGGCAAGTGGATCACCGGGTTTGAAGCCACCTGCAGGAACACATGAGGTTAAAGTCAGCACTGACCTGAATTTAACCTTTCGTTTCTCCTCTTTTCCCTGTTCAAAGGAACCACGACTAAGCATATTTTGTTCTGATAATAAATTCAGAGAGGCCTCTGGTGAAGTTGAAGATACAGCCACTCCCTAATTCCTCCTGCCCATACAGAGATCTGCACAGACCTCTCCTAAACTCGAGATGCCACTCGCCTCAAGCTTAAGTGACTGCTGCCTACAAAATCTATTCTGAATACCTTATTCCATAAAAAAAACACCCTTCCATTCATTACAAAAAAAAAAAAAAAAAAAAAGCCAGCCTTTTTCTAGTTTTTCTGATATTTTACACCCTGATCCGGAAATAGCATGTGCATTTGCTTTCATGCTGTAAATAATCCACACTGCTCTCCCCTCAATTATGAGCCCACTAGAGTGAGTGCATTTGTTCATACAAATTTGGCAGACAAATGCTTCTCATTTCTGTGCATTCCAGCCAGTGCAACCATACTATTGCATTAATCTAATTTGGCTTTATAAACTTTTGGACATAAAGTTGGAGTTAAGCTGAATGGTAGTACCTGAATTAAGAATTCATGTGAGAGGTTTCTTGGGTTTCTTCCATTTTATTATTCATTTGTATAAAATCAGTATACTATTTGCATATCATACTTAATACGAAAAAACACTTGAAAATACTCAGCATCTCAGAATATTCATACCAAAGGTCCACTAGCAATTCCAACAACATTAAACTGCATAAACATTTTAAGCCCTGCACTGTCATAGATATTCTACACCAACTATCCTGGAATCCCTGAAGAAACTAATAGTCAAGTCAGTTTGTAGATGGCACTTCATTAAACTCTTGTTTCATACAGCTCTGAGGTCCCCAACATAAGAAGGACATAAACCTGCTGGAGAAAGTCCAGAGGAGGATCACAAGATGATTAGAAGACTGGAGTACCTTTGCTATGACACCAGGCTGAGAAAGCTGTGGTTGTTCAGCTTGAAGAAGTCTCTGGGGAGACCTTAGAGCACCTTCCAGCATCTTAAGGGGCTATGAAAGAGCTGGAGAGGGGCTTTTCACGAGGGCATGGACTGATAGGACAAGGGTTAATGGCTTCAAACTGAAAGAGGGTAGGCCTAGATTAGATAATAGGAAGAATTATTCACTATGAGGCTGATGAGCCATTGGAACAGGTTGCCCAAAGAAGTGGTGGATTTCCCATTCCTGGAATTGTTCAAGGACAGACTGGATGGGGCCCTGAGCAACCCAGACTAGTGAAAAGTTCCCCTGTCCATGGCAGTGAGTTTGGAACTAGATGACCTTTAAAGTCCCTTCCAACCCAAACCATTCTGTCATTCTACAATACCTGTTTCAGCAGGTACACAGACCAGCTAAGTGTGAATGCTTTAAAACAACCCAAAATTCATGTTCTAACTGCAGGAATCCAATTGCATGATAGATGCACAGATTTCTTCCTGTCAAAGATGTTTGTATATGATACAACTCAGACCTTCCTACAAGACTGCCTTTATTGTCTAAAATAGTCTACACAAAGAACCTGCCACATGAATGGCAAGCAACCCTTTCAAGCACAACTAGTGTAAATAGTGTTTCTCAAAGCATTTATGTTTGGGAGAGAGGCTTAGGGCATAGAGCCAGGAACAGAGAGGAGGAGGGAAGTGGTCTGTGGATATCCTGATGGTTCAGACTTCTGTCTGGGACAAGGGAAAACAGAAGAAGAAGAGGGCTAAAAGATGGGTATTTCCATTCCTGCATCTGGAACAAAACTATGGGGTGTTCCTTTGTCTCCAAATGACCCCTCCCTTTCCCCATCAGCTCAGGACACACTGTCAAAGCAAGGGCAGGTTTCATAGCATGCATTTGTGCTCACTATCAGCATCAGGTATAATCCAGTATGAGGCATCTAAATATCACTGCTGGCACAGTACCTCAGAGAAGAAATTTTTTTAGCACAAAAGCACTGACAAAGACTAAAGGTCTGCCAAAACAAGAGCCATTCAAGTTCACCACCAAAAGGAAAAAACTGTGGAGGAATCACCTTATACCCACCCATGTTACAGAGGTGGACCCAAGGCACACAGTTCAGCTTTTGCTGATTACAGCATAAAGTGAGTTTCTCATGGTGGTGACTGCATACCAACTGCCATGTTAACGAGCAGTATCTTCCTTCAGACATTTACAAACATCAGAATGCTTATTCATGACAGTCCCACATATCATCTGCCATCCCAGATGGTGACTGGTGGGATGCTGATTTTGTCCTAAGGCAGTTACCACCCACCAAGACAGTATATGCAGGGCTAAACAAAAAGCATGGACCATCTGCTGTCAAGTTTATAAGATTTGTTGAGACCTACTAGGTTAGTTTAGGTTTATTTTAAATCAGACGAATCAGGATGCTGTAGCTCTCTAAATGCCCAATAAAAGAAGGGTAAGTTGCACTGTAAAAGACATGCAGTAAATCAAGAACAAGTTACACTATTCTGCTGGGCCCACCTAACACCCTGAGAGCAGCTAAGGATTCTCACTGTGATAGTGGCAAAAGGCACAAACAGCCCACAAGCTCAGAGGAAACCTGAGACCACAAAGCATGATGAAATTCTGCAGAACCTACAGTTTTCCTTGACCTGAAAAAAAAATTTCAGAATTTTCTTTCTTGCTGAGAGGATGGTTTTTTTCTGCCTCCTTATCTTGCAATCTATCTACTGCTATCATTTTGATAGCTGATCTCCATGTTGATTCTAGCCCACCCCAATTATTTTATTTTCCTGCTTCTGTATCTCTGTAGAGTCTTCTTATCCTCCTGCTCATGTGCTGTCATACTATATATACATAAAGTCAATTGAAAAGCAGAACTAGTGTGATATCCTCTGAGTGCCTCACAAACAGCATGAACTCCCTCTTACTCGCTTCATCTGTCATATCCATTTGTAGATGGTTAATAGAAAATAAAGTGAATTCTCCAGCCTGGACTATTAAGCACTTAAACTACACAAAATAATTCTACATATTCTTTTAAAGTCATCTGATTAAATTTCTTTTTGTACACTGATAAATATCTGAAACAAGCAGAGAAAATAGAAAAATACATCCACAGGAACATTTTTCCCAAACCTTTTTTAAATCACCAAGTACATGCAAATTTTTCAATGAGGCAGGGAATTAACCCTGCTCAAGTGTAAAAGTTACATCAATGTTTTTCCATGAATTTAAAAAAAAAAAAAAAAAAAAGTATTGCTTAAGATCGACTCCCATGAAGTAAAATTTCAAAACACGGTCAAAATGCCTTTACATCATAAATATCAGAAAAATAGGATACAAATGAGAGAGATCATGAAGGGCTGTACTGCACAGTAATGAGAGACAGGGGCTGCAAGGTCTCTGCCAGGGCCCTACACTGCAAGAGTTCCTGGCGCTACAGCTCACACCAACACAGCTGCATCAGCAAAGATCCTTCAGCAAATGCTGAAGATGCCTCCAGCCAGCCCAAGTGCATCACCTCCTTCAGAATTCATACCACGAAGGGCAGAGGAACAGAATACGCCAGTCACCTGCAAATGACAGCTTAGCTCCTAAGAAAAAGCAGGGACTAACTAAAGAAAGAAAATCTGGGGAAGTGTATGCAAAGAGAAGGATTCCTTTCTCCCCTCACAAGCAACCAGAGGCAGTATTGGGCATGAGGTAGAGCTTCTCTGTTCTCCTTAAGCATGTTTCCTTACTCTTCTTGAAATGACTATTAGTACAATTGTGTGCTGGTTTTGGTTGGGGTAGAGTTTACTTTCTCCACAGTGGTTGGTGTGGGGCTTTGGTTTGGATTTGTTCTGAACACAGTGTTGATAGTATAGACACGTTTTTACTATTTCAGCACAAATCCAAAACACAGCCAAAATACAAAAACTAACCTATGCATCCTAGTGCAGCTGTCTGCAGAACACATGGATCTATCAAATGGCCATGTAATCATAAATGTATTTAAAACTCAATACCACAATAAATTTAGGACAAAAAGATCTGACAAACAAAATTATACAAGTCACAGATAGTCTTGTACTGCCATCCTGCATAGAATATAAGACTGGCATCTCCTTAGGAATATAAGCATTATACCACCTTTCATTTTACAACTAGGACTCTGAAGTCTTCACAAACATTCAAGTATACTGTATCTATAAAAAGTAAAAAAACCCATCATTTTGCAAAGGGATAAACTTCTGTTGAAGGCAGTCACACTGAAAATTGGCCGTTAATCTCCTCTGAATAAATATATCCCCCAGAAAGATGAAAGTGTGAGCAGAATATATATTTTTTGCACTTGAAAATGCTGAGATGCACAAGCAGAAGCTTTTACTTTAGCATTTTCAGCTGAAGTTATCCCTCAGAAGCCCACTTTACTCTCATAAGAGATTTTTCTCCAGTCATTCACTTTTCAAAGCCCTTTGGAACTTTAAGATTGCAATAAAGCTGACTTTTATACCTTATTTCAGTAGGGCTCCCTCCCTTGTCAGAGTTGTCACATTCCTTGGATACATCTGGTGGTTTTCAAATTCCAACCAAAAACCAATCAACCAAAAAAAAAACACCAAAAAACCAAACACATTCATTTTGCAATAATCAGACAGTGGACTTCATAACGCAAAACATCCTTGTGACAAAAAATTCCTCTCATAAATTCTCCAATTAATGAAGATCTTGTTCTCTCACACTGGCTTACCTAGCTGGCCTGTGCTCAAGTTATACATTGCTGAATAGCTGGTAACTGAACACAACTTCTGCTAGTAGACAATTTTAAACACACTTACTGCCTTAATGGACCCAGCAGGTTGAACAGGCCTCCTGTGTTGACATCACAAACATGAGATTTTGAAACATGAAACATTTAGAAAGGTTCACTTAGGAAAAAAACAATTTATCAATCTGATGTCACTTTTGCTTATAACACTCCTCTCACCAGTTCAAGGCTGCTAGCTCTCAGAATCGTATCTTGAAGTATTAGGCATTTTTCTTAAGCCTGGGTCACGCAGTCAAAAATCCGCAGGATCTCTAGCCTTTTAAATATCCTTCTAATCCTTGCAGAGCTGACTGAAAACATGAATCCTAAAGAGAACTAAAAAGAAACCAATTTCAATGTCTTCTAGATCTGGTAAGATTTTTGAATGTTCAGAGCTGACAGTGTTTAGGCAGGAGCATTAATATTCTTTCAGCCACACACTTGAACAAGTTCTGGACTGCTGCTATGCTTTATCACTGTAAGAATCTTAAGACTTAAAAGAAAAGACCTTTAAGTCCTAATGTACTTCAGCCAGGACAAACCCTGAATAATCAGGCGTGTATTTGGCCACAGAAGATTTTCTGGGGTGATCTCCAGCCAACTAAATGCTGGCTGCTGGTTTAGTTACTCTTTCTCTGCTGTGTGCAGTCCACGAATGCATCAGAAGGCAGGTGTTTTCTCTTCCCCCACGTTCCCACAACCTCCCCCTTTTCATGAGGGGATATAATGACAGAACACAGCGTAATGGCTTCAAACTGAAAGAGTGTAGTTTAGATTAGCCATAAGGAAGAAATTCTTGACTATGAAGGTGGTAAGACACTGGAACAGGTTGCCCAGACAAGTTTTGGATGCCCTATTCCTGGGAGTATTCAAGGCCAAGCTGGATGGGGCTTTGAGCAACCTCATCTAGGGGAAGGTGTCCCTGTCCATGGCAGGGTTTGAACTGGATGACCTTTAAGGTCGTGTCGTGGTTTTGCCCTGGGTCAATTTACTTTTATACTTCCCCATACAATTACTATTAGTTGAGAGAAGGTTTATGCAGACAAAAAGAGACTGAATTAAAAAAAAAGGTATGAGTATTTATTATAATTATTAACAAACTAAAACTAAAGAATTATATTTACAACAATTCTACTTGAGTAAAAGGTACTATGTATTTACAAAAGATACTTCTCCCCCCACTTCCCTTTATATCAGTCCAAGGAGGAGAAGCAGTCCTTTTCTGTTCTCGGAATTCCAGCTCTCTCTTTCTCTCCAGTAACTCTGCAGTACTTTCGTCGCAGTTGGAACCTTTTCTCCTTCTTTATGTCAGCCTCCAGGGCTGGGCCTACCCCCCTCCTGGGTTAAAACCGAAGGCTGAGGGTTACCCAGGTCCTGAAGGGTCTCCTTCCATAGGCTTGCAAGGGGACACTTGCTTACTATGGATCTTCTTCCACAGGGTTACAGGGGGTAATGGTTTAAGAGTTCACCCCTGTTTCCCTATGGAGGTCCCTCCCCATGGGAGAACAGTCCTTGATTGACTTCTCGGCATGGGTCCAGTCTGGATCCCTTACTCGGATCCCAATATCCCACCTGAGCCATTTTCTGCTCCAGCGTAGGTTCTCTCTAGCACCAGCAGCACGGATCCCACACATGGATCCCAACATCCCTACCTGAACCGTTTTGTGTTCCAGCGTAGGTTCTAATACCCGTCAGGGTCATAAATCTTCAACAGCAGCAGCATGGATCTCTCGCTGAGATCCCAGGCTTATCTGAGCCGTCTCGCTCCAGCATAAGCATCGATCCCTTCAAGGGTCACAAAGTCTTTAACAGGACTCTGCCTCATCTGAGCCGCTTTTACTCCAGCATAAGGCTTTCTCTCTGTTAAAGTCACAAATCTCTGGTGCATCCACAAGCTCCTCTATGAGCCGCATGGGGGGTCTCTTCACCCCAGCAAACTTCTACAGGTGGCAGGGTTTTATTTTTCAGTCTTTACTCTGCTGAAGGGAGGGAGAGTGAAAGGGAGGAAAAAGCAGCTCTCCCCCCTTCGAACTTTTCTTCTCTCTCCTGCGACTGAAGCTTTGACCTTGAAAGTCTTGTTATCTCATGGCTGGAATTCTTCTGCAGCGGTTTCTCGTCTAAGCAGTTTGTCTTTTAAACTTTTTTTTTTTCACTCTCTCACAAGAGAGAAGGAGGCTTCAGTGCTGCACCTGCCCCCGGCCCAAGCCGAGGAGGAGAGACCTTGGCCCTCCTCGGGCCCGCTACCCTTCTACATGGCTGCTGCTCCTAATTTCAACTGCGCCACAACCTTCTCTTCCGTTTTCTTAAAGATGTAATTAGCAAAGGCGTCACTGAACTTTTTGATTGGTTTTTTGTCCGGAAATCACCTGGACAAAACCATCCTCAGCCCCAGGGATGGGCTGGGGGGCAAAACCATGACAGGTCGCTTCCAACCCAAACCGTTCTATGGTTAAATGATTCCCTTAGCCTTTATTTTCCAAGACTGAGGAAGTCTCCCCATAACCAAACAGGATCTCCTTCTCCCTGACCAGAACCCTTCTCTACACCCATCTCAGCTGGAACTCATCACAAGCAGTAATCAAATCAGTTTCCTGAATACCAGATGGAGACTCATCAGTTTTGAAACTGCAGTGTTAATGCTTCCTTATCCCTGAAAAGCAGGAAGGTTAGGAATCATTAGTTCATTTTACAAAATACTTCTAAACTATATAGAAGTCAATTTTTTTATTTGTTTAATCATGCATCATTAGTCACAGCAATTAAGTGAGAGTTCTCAGCTATTGTAATTCATTCTGTTTATGCTAAATGGCCCATTCAATCAGTAACCCAAACTGTCAATTACATGTCATCTTATTGTTTTTTAATATTTATCAGTCCTTAGCTAAAAAATTAGACAAAAAAGCCCAATTCAACTGTCAGCAGAAACAGGCTGTCATCTGCCACAACAGACCACACAGGAAAGCAAGTAGAGTTCAGAGATATTACAAAATATCCTTACAAAGAAACGGATATTAAGGACTGAGTTTCCAGAAGAAATTTCCAAATATATATAGCTTAAAATTTTCCAATTACATTTTCTACTTCCCTGTGTAAAATCCTGGTTTACAGCCAAAGTTTTCTCTAGAAAATAATCAATTTTGTCAAAATGTTATTTTCAGAAATGGCATAGTCATTAAACAGCATCAAGAACATCTGTTTCAGCACTGTCAAACAAGCATCAAAAATGGAAAAATTGAAAACCTAAGAACTTATAATTTTATAGAAGCAACTTTCAAAGTGTTTTTTGTTTGTTTAACATTTAAAGACTTTTCCATAAATTCAGGGCAGGAATCAAACTGAGAAATGAGGTAGCAGCTTTGGTTTTCAAACACTTTTAACCAATCAGGTCTTTTAATTCAGAGATGCTTCATGAACCAGGCTGATACTGTGCCAGTCTCCACAATCCTGCTCATGTTTTGAACTGGGGCATGGCTCGGGTGGCAACTGTAGTTGTGCTAGAGATGATCAACAAATATTCTTCAAGAAATGGGGTTGTATCCTAATCCCCACTCTGCTCCTTTGAGATATGAAAAATATCTCCTAAAAATAAGCAAAATCCCCAAAACACAACAAAAAATAGGCAATAGGAAGAAAGAAGCATCTTAATGGCTATCTCTCTAGCTCAGTGCAACCACAGACACTACAGCAGAACCTTCAGCCACAGTACAAATATATCCCAGCATCGATCCATCTTAATCTTGTTCTCTAAAGATATTCATGGTTTACATCGGATTCTTAGAAGAAATTCATGGGACAATCACCATTTGCATTTTATTGAGTTTCTCACTGCGTACTTGTGGCTCAGCCTTACATTCCTCACACAGCAAAATTTCCAAAAGGTGACGGGTACAAAGAAGGGGAGGAATCTCATTCCCACTACCTTTGGATTTGATTTCCCCAGCTTCATAAACTCCAATAACCAAAAAATTCACACAGGTGGTCATCTAACAATTAACCACATTCAAAATTTCAAAAACTGTAAGACATGTTTAGTCTGTCAACACAAGAAAGAAAATATAATAGGTTACTCTATCCTATCTCCTGTGCTAACTTTGGGCAGACCAAAGTTCTTGCACAACTGCTTGGGTAAATATGACACGTGACACCGTTATTTTCTGTTGCTTTTGCTGGGCCAAGCATATACACACAAGACATATACACACATATGAAACATATTCTGGGCACCCTGTCAGATTCTCTTGCTTTACCTTTTCCACGAAGTAGCAGTAGTTAACCAAATGCACAAGCAAACACTTAAATAGTTTTGAATCTCAAGACAGCACCTGCAGTATATTTACCACTTACTGGAAGTCTGTTTTATCCAGCTTTTCAGGGAGAAAATTATTGTGTTTTAATCAGTATCTACTACATTTATAAGAAAACAAATTAAAATAAAAGACTTCATAGGCTCCAAAACCAAGCAGAGGCAGATCACACTTTTTCTGTCATGATTTTTTAAAGGCATTTCTGCAATGTAACTGCATTCAAGATAAACATGCAGTGACCAATATCCTCCCAATTTTGCAAAGGTCTTAACTATTAACTTCTTTACCAGGCAAAGTTTTTCTAACAAAATTTTGAATTATATTGTAAATCTAAAGGAGAGGTCCCAT
The DNA here is from genome assembly GCF_022539395.1 of Myiozetetes cayanensis. Classification (NCBI taxonomy): domain Eukaryota; kingdom Metazoa; phylum Chordata; class Aves; order Passeriformes; family Tyrannidae; genus Myiozetetes; species Myiozetetes cayanensis. The sequence goes on along the minus strand of NW_026088185.1, from coordinate 14,737,445 downwards.
AATTACTTCCATTTGCTACAGCACTAGGCGTGTCTACATCCAAAGGACAAAACGTGACCTAGGCACTAATGACTCCATTCTTGCTATCAAAACAATCTGTAGATACAGTACACAGGCAGATCTAATGCCTGCTCCTGGCAGGAGGGTGTATCTTATCTAGATTATCTGAATAAATCCTGAATAACAACAGAGGAATGGTTTTATCATGCACATTTTTTAGATACAAAGACAAATAAGATGAAACAGTATAATTTTGAAATACTTTATTCTTCCTGTGTCTGACTACTTGGACCATAAACAATAATTAAGGACCACTTCATCTGGTCTCTTGTTGACCTTCCAAAATCAAATAGAGAGATGGACTAGTGAACCATAAAGTTAAATTACTTTTTTTTTTTTTTGCAGACATTCATCTGATTCCTTTAATGAACATGCTTATTTCAGGGTAAGTACAAATTTTCAGGGAAAACTTAACCTGAAACTTTCCAGCCAAAATTTTGATTGCAACAGCAACCCCAACGCTGAAGTAATTAATAAAAACAGATAAATACAGCCTGCCTACACTTTTCATTTCGCATCTTAAACAATGTTACACTGCAGTCCTAAAGAGCTTCCACTTCTCACTCTCAGAATATCATAAATTCATTGTTATACAATGCAATTTCCACTTTTAAACTAGGCAGTCTGAAATAAAACACACTACACAAATTCACGTAATTCTTACCAGTGATAAGCATTTACTTGCCGTTCTTAGGCATTAACAGTAAGCATTCTGGAAACAAGTTCACATGGAATAGCAGTTATCCAGTTTGCCTTTATTTTTTTAAATACTTAGCTAGATTTCATAGTATGTTCATAAGAGACATGAACAAGGAAGAACATCAGCCAAATTTCCTAAACCAAGTCACATTAACAATGTACCCCAGCATATTGCAGAACACAAAAACACTGCAATTTCTCCAATGCACACAAAAATCACAGTGAACTCACTAACTGAAAGTAGATTAGAAATTTAATCAAAGCAAGCTGTGTGCAATAGCTATATTCTATATAGGTAATAATGAATTATATCTCAAATTAATTCTTGTGCAAGAGAAATAGGAACAAATAAATCAGTGTACTAAAACTCTGTCAATGAGTGAACTCATTTGGGAACTACAGCTGTTGCGCTTTAGAGATTTGGATTAAAATCCATCATTATCTTTCAGTTAATACTCTTTCATCGACCAATCAGCAGTCATATGGTGTTTACCAACCCTGGTCACTTAACCCACTTGAATGGCCTTTGTGCTATAATTTGTACTTCAATACAATCAGATTACTTCTAATCTAAATGATTTGTGTCCTTTATGGGACAGATAAACACTAATCCCGAGGTTCCTAAAACATAGCAAGCCTAAACAGTGCCAGTACTGGCATCCACTGTTTGCCATTTTAATAAAATATTCCATTCATATTAGGAAATACTTGATTTGATCATACTGACCCTGCCTTTTAGATACTCATTTCAAATTTCTTATACAAATAAAGAAGAAAAATTTGTCAGCAAACTCAGCAGCAAATAGCCAGTTTACTAATACATGGATGCTACTGTTTGATTAAATTATTTCACAGGAAAAATTATTTATTGTTTAAAAGAAGACTTAGCAAAGAGGAACATTTTAAAACTCATTGTTCAGTAAGGAGTTACACATTGTAATGGCTCACAGTCTCAGTTATCAATTTTAAAAGTCTGCCTCTTCAGAATGGTTTTCCAAGGATTCAGCACTTAAAGTGTCCTCAGTCATTCCTGTTCTTCAGTTAATCTTGGCTGACGCTTGAAAGAAACTGCACTAAAGCATGAGTCTAGCACCTAATTACATTTAGCAGTAATATGCTTAGGCTCTGATCTCACAAATGCTTCTACATAGGTGGATCAGTGAGCATGAAGCAGTCTCCCTAAAAAAGGAGGGACCCAAGTAAATGCAAATACAGTTGCATGACTCGAGCCAAGTACATCGATATACCTGTATCTCAAAATACGTCAGGGTTGGGAATAGAAACAATTGAACAGTTCAGTAATAACAGCAAGTCTGCAAACACCTTTGTATATAAAGGTCTTATCAGTGTTACCCTTTTATATTCACCAACATATATATTTCTTACCTAGAAAAGCACCAGCTCCCTACAAAATATATCACTTTGTAAAACAGAACTGATTATATCCCAAGTTAAGATAGGACGAGTTTACTCAGAATTGGATAAAACACTACCAAATGAAATTAGGATGTTGTATGATCTTAATAGCATCTGTAGCTCTTAACTTACACAAAAATAAACATGCTTACTTAAAATACCTCAACAGGGGTGCTTATATTTCATATTAAGTAAAACTCTTTTTAGTTTAGGTCATCAACCAGGAAGAAGTCCACTTTCTTAAGGTACCCTCACTCACATGTAGGGCTGTTCTCAGCTGGTGTCCTCAGCCTACCTCATAGTGATGCGTGAGCTCACACACACATGGAGAATCACAACTGTCACAACAGAGACACATGCCTGTCACATAAACATTTAAAAAGCCTCTATCCAGATTAGAGAGGAGTGAGGCATATCATCTTACACAGCAGCACATAGGACATGAGAGGGATTGTACTATGAAATTTGCCATTCTGGCAGTGAGTACTTCCAGCGTTATTCAGTGAATGCCATGTATACTCCTTACTCTGTAAATGGCCCTTTTGATGTTCCTTGTACTTTCAGCAAGATCCCTGTTATACAGTACAAAACATCCTCCTTGAAAGGTCCAGCAAAAATTACAGCTTGTTTGAAAAGCTGCAACCATTTCAGAAATGCTGGGAAAGCTTCTTTAATTCACTTCTGAAATTACAACTTAACACATCACCAGATGCAGAGGACTGATCTACCTTTCCAAGAGCAATAATCTTTGCTTTTCACTGATTTCTAAAGTTCTACCACAACCTCATAAGGTTGCATATTTCCTTGAATACTGTATTTCTGTTTAACTGCAAACATGAAGTAAGCACAAACTGCAATTGTAAAAGTGGCAGAGTTTCTCTTCTACAGACTTTTAAAAGAATGATGAGAGCCCAAAAGCCAGAGATTCAAATACAATGACTTACACAGCCCACTTGCCCAATTAGACCCACTGCCAATGCTTAGAGAACAACTAGAAGAAGAGGTGTTATTTTTTCCCCAGATACCTGAAAACACCTTGGAAGAGCAAAACATTACCACCTGTGAATCTCAGAATTTATGTCAGAAACCATATATCCCGTCATGGGAGTTGGTAACAAAATGACTAGTTCATATGTAAACTGAAAAGATACCACACAGTTCTCTGCAGATTCACAACAGTAAATACAAACTTCACAAGGCAGTGTGTGTGTGTGTCTGTGTGAAGATGGACCTACAAACTACAAATCTCTCAGGGCAAACCACAACCCTCAGATGAGAGCCAGGAAAGACTCTAGCCTTTGTGGCTCTATAGAGACATGACCACAGGCTAAATAAGGAATGGTCACTTCCTGGAATATGTAGGAAAATGGCTGTAGATCACAACAGATTCAGAAATAAATGTGTGTGTTTCTGTCCCACACAGGGGCCAGAAACCTACTTGTAATGTTACTGCACTTTTGGCAGAAGGTGGTAATTCTTTAATTTAAGCTATGCAGCCGCACAGTAAAATAAAAAGGATCACTCATTCCAGTCCTGTATTTCAGATGGTTTCCCACAGTAATTCCTGAAAGCTGCTGCCCCAAATAGAAATCAAATTATTTCTGGAGATCCAAACAAGGCTGAAGTCAGATCATTTCTCTGATAGGCCTGATTTTTTTCCCCTTTCCATTCCAGAAGACATGCTTAGATCACTTAAACTATTAAGAATCCAGAATTAAGTAGTTTGAGTTTACAGTATTGTACTTAAATATATCATCAGAACCACCTTATCAAAGATACTGTAATAACAAATATTCTGAAACTAACAGAAACATAACTAGAGAAACTTCAAGTGTAAGATTAATGCAGCAAACAATTACCACTTTCTTCGAAAAACTTACATAAATGGTCAAAGCAGCCATTTGGAACAAATCTCCCCAAAACCCCTTAACTAAGAAAAATGGTTGGGTAAGGATTTTACAGCCCGTTACTGAAATTAAATCATGCTAGAACAGTATTTCTCTAGTATCAAGAAAAAGATTCCAAATATGTCAAACAGCTGCATTAAACTAAGTTTGAGCAAGAAAGATTACATCTGCATTTCTTTTCTTACCTGCTATTTTTATGCTTTATGAAAGAGCCACATTCCCTCCTCACTCCAATGAATTGTGTATGTGACAAGGAAGCAAACAACCACATGTCACAGCAACATGGACTTTTACATCCTTGCCATAATAAATGAGAAGATGCTTATGGCTGCTTCTCCTCCAGTACACCATTCACCAAGCTACAGGAAACCATTATACAACTAGAGGTGTGAGCCCACTCTGGCTTTCCACTTCATTAAGTCATATATCACTTTTACATAGGAGCCACGGAGCTATAAATCATGTGAGACAGAATGAGAGCTAATTAAAGACTCAGGTAAGCATAAAATTTTGCATTGTTGCACACCAGACAGCTCTAAAGTTGGCCATATTTTGTATAATATATTGTAAAATATTAAAAAACATTTCAAGTAGGCAGGTATTTTCTCTAAGAGCTGAGCATTACTATGTGAAAAATATCAATATTTAATTTCCTGGCAGGGAAGCACCATGAAACCCTGACTCACCCTTTCTTTCTTTTTAATAACAGACCATTCTGCCTTGCACACATGTGCTGCAGCACAGTCTCGTATACAGTCTTTGAACTTAGTCTATTCTTTTCTAATTAGAACAAACTCTTATGCTTCTGAAGACAGACATTCACAACCCAAGAAATCTATATGCACTATAAATGTACCTAAATTTAGCAGTTAAACTTAAGTGCTAAATTTCAGGCTATTTACAGAATTCCTTTGTCAATAAAATAATCCTCACTTGAGAAAAAAGAAACTATTTACACCAGAGTTCTCAGTCAATGCAATTATGTCTTAAAAAGATCTTCATTCAAGGGTTAGAGGTAAGTTTGATGCAGACATGTTGACTGAAATATATATATATATCTCACAATCCAAGAGGGCTTTTAAGTATGCATAATATTACTGTGACACTGAGAGCATATGTAAGTAGGTGAGAAACTTTTTATACCAAGGCCATATAAAAATAGAACACAAGGATGATCCTCTAAGTCCAAGAGCTTTTTCTCGTAAGGATTTTTAGTTATGGATACATTTTTTATTCCTTCTTCAAATTCTTCTAAGTGATCTAATAATTGGTGCTACTGAAGCAATTCATCAAATGCAAGAGAATGAATCTCAAAGTAATTATTCCCTATATTCATTTTTTCAAAATATACATAGTCATCAGTCTCAATGTGTAACTGCAAGGAATAGTCAAGTGCTAAGATTATAGTCTTATACTCCATTTTCCTAACTGTGGTTTCCCACTAAATATCTTAAAACAAGGAAGAACAAATGTTTTTCCACTCTAAATGTATACATAAACTTTGACAATCAAGATCTTTAAAGGGCACTCTTTTTTTCTACTGAAGAAAAAAAAGAAGGGTATGTGACATTTTTAAAAATACACTTGTATTTCCAGCTTCACTGACTGGAAGAGGGCCTCAAAATAATTTTTATTAAAAATGGAGTAGCATCCATATTTTACTGGGGTATTTCAAGAAACCCAGTGAATTGCTGGCCACTCTTGCAATTTGTTGAGCTAGGCTGTAATCAGGAAGGGGGACGTGGATCAAATACATAACTAGATCAAATACTAAGCTCACCAAGCCAACACAGTGGTCAAGAAATTAGAAGAGCCAAGAAATACAGCTGCTGAAGGGAAGGCCAAAGACCAAGACATTAAATCTGCCTGAGGGGATGGGCAGGAAGGTGTAGAGGATGCTCAGAAGTAGCAAGGACCAGGCAGGGCTGCCTGCAGTCAGCCCACAAAAGCCACAGCTCACTACTCCCCTGCAACCTGAAAAATTCAAAGCAATCCTGAGGAAGTTTTAAATCTTCACGCTATCCTACTAATTCTGAGAAGCATTTGGTAGTACTCTAATAAGTGAATTAAGTTCTGCCTATGGCTTTATGGAAAAACATGAAATACAAATCCTAGTAACAAGCAATTTTAGAGAGATTCTGACAATTCTTAAAAAAACCAGCAATGCTCACTTTTGGAAACTAGTCCATTTGGAAATGCAAGCTGAAATGATCCCTTTAAACAACACAAAATACTTCTGTGGCCCAAAGCCAGCTACTTTAACCTTTTAAGAAATTCTAAAATAAATCAGTTTTTTGCAACAAATTGACATAAAAGGAATTTGAGAGTTCTCATAAGATGGAAGAAGCCACACAACAAGTGACAGGAATAGATTCAAGAATATATGTATTTAGTAAAAAAGTACACAATCAGAAACAGTCCAAAGTTTGATGCAGTGTCACACTGTGACTCACAAAATGTGATATCCAGCTCTTTAAAAACAAGAGCCGCTCCATCATGTCAATATTAGAAACACATTTTTACGGCAGTAGCATACACCACCAGATCTACCAAGCCCCCCATGCTCAGTATGAAATATGATGTTGACTCCTAACTCTCCATGACAGTTCCCACAGTTATCATAACCACATGGTAAAACAACCTCTGATCAATATGAGGCAGGAAGTGCTGCATGTAGAGATTACAAACCCCACACGCTCCTGTCAGCCACAGACTCCTTGAGTCCTTCTGTGGCATGGCACCTGGGGTTTAACGCCAGCATGTGCTTCCTTTCTTTCTTCTAAACATTCGGCAAATCAGTTTTGTATAAATCTTCTCCTTTGAACAAGAAGGAAGTTTTCCTGTCCTTGCTCAAGATCGAGATGTCTGCTGTACAGATGGAGAAAAAAAAATTCAGATCCTGTCTTACAAAACTACGATACAGAAACTTGATTAATATTCTAATTTACAGTTAAGAAATAAGGGTGAAAAGTTTCTGAGAACTACAAATAATACTTAAGAGGTTCTTTAAGGGCATAATTTTTCCGTATCTTTTACACTGCAACAACAAGCAAGTTCTATGTAGAAATATTGGTTAATGCAAATTCACTCAAAGAGTTAAAAACTGAGCACGTACCAGTGAAAAACAAAGCAAGTAAAGCCTCTGACACTATGCCACTAGCCAGGAAATTTATTTCTTCAATCATTACATAAGCTCAAGAAGGCAGGTTCTAGTTTTAGCCATTTGAAAAGCACTCACTGATGAAAAATCCAAGATTTACTATGATTCCTTAGGGCAGAACAAGTTGCTTTTTTAAAAAAACCCAAGTAATAGGCTCTTTAAGATCATATTTACCCTCTCCTCACAGACCGGAGAGGAATCAAGACAAACAATATAAGTCATAAGAACAGCTACCTCCTGAAAAAAACCCCTGTGTTCTTTGCTCTAGAAGTTGGAAGAAAAGCAGGAGACTGCAAGAGAAAATGATTCTCTCAAGGTTAAGGCATTTAAATGCTGCAGTGCAGAATCTATCCACAACCTGGGCTCTACCACAGAGCTGTGAGTAATGCTGTGCAAGTTGCTTAAATCAATCCTTCCACAATCACTAATTGCAAACACCTTTCCTGGAAGCTTAACCTGATAAGTTGATAGAAGCACTGAATGCTCATGCTGCCATTCAAGACAAGAGAAGCTCAGCTGTGAGAACACATTGCATCGTTCAAAGTGTTGATATACCAGTCCCCATTACTCAAACTGAGCATCTAACATTGCTGAAGACCTGTTTCTGCACTGAAGTTTTGCCCTACATCAGGAGAATGCCATTTATTCATGTCATGAAAGTGTTGTAAAGATTTTTTTTTAATGTTGTTGAAGCACACATTACCCATCCTGTGCACAAAGCCTGATGAGAGCCTTAAAGAAAAAGCAAAACAAAACAAAAATAACTCAGCTATACACACCAGCTGGCTCAGTTATGGTTATAAAGGCAACACTTTCTGGAATTTCATAATTTTCAAATTCTTAACTTTGCAACTTTTAAGTTGCAAACTTTTAATGCTGTTTGAGGTCTATATTATGGGTATTCTTGTTTCTCTGATTAACAAGGAACCGAGATAAGCATCAAACATGGTACTGACTATGCACAGGTCCCACAGTCTACCAAATATGCATCTGTCTGGCATAGAGTGCACCTGCATTGCAGATAACAGACCGCACAAGTAGACAAAGACAGAATCTTTTTCCACAAGCTTTAATGCAGATTTATAAAGGGTTTTCTTAATTGTAACATGTATTAAATAATCTCATTTTAAAAGAAAGATGCAGTGCACCTAGGCACTTATGTGCATTCACAACTTAAAGGCAAAGATTTACCATCCTAATATTATCAGGTGGCCAAAGGAAGAAAGACTACGCAATTTTTTTTTGTCATATGCAGTCATGCAAAGAAAGACACTAGATACTCCTCTGCTAGCTTTTATTAGCATTTTCATTATAAAATCTTATTAAGATGTTCCTATATCTTCTTTGAAAGTCTTGCTGCACAGAGCAGAATAAGAGCTTTTAGAGCATTTACTTAAGATCTTACCCAAACTCCTCTGCAATACATCTGTGATAATGAGTCTCTGCTCATTTCTTTTTTTTTTTCTGGTTTAGGAAAACAAAGTCCTTTTTAAGGCTCAAAATTATGACAGATACAAATAAACACGGTAAAGTATAAACTAAATGACATGCAAATCACATTTTTTCCCCTCTTCTCCCACTTTAATACTAACACTCTCACTTTTATACTAACAGGGCCTGTCACACTGATCCTTAAACTAATTAATATTTGAAATTTTATAAAATTATAATAGGACTAAGGAGACTTGACAGTCTACTGTATTTAGACAGGATGTACTGAGAAGTGTCAAACTAAAACAAAACAGCCTGTGTTATTAAACAAAGCCTCCTACCATATGTTTAACTTTCTGGTACCTGCATAAGTATTTATAGAAAGAATAACAGGGCCTATAGCCATAACCATTTATGCTATAAACTCATCAGATCTTACAAGTTCAGTAACGCTGAGAAGTGTTAAAGATTCAGCAGGGGACATCCTCTGCTGGGAATCAGCACGACAGCAGCCACCATGAAACAACTTGATTAGGAACCGCTCAGTATGAGACCACACTGGTTGCAGAATGGCAGCATGTTGGCTGCTGTGATGCACCAAAAGCCTCATAAAACTTAAAAATACCATGGCACAGAAAACAAAAACACAAACCCCACAAATAAACAACGAAAACCAAACCAAGACAAAAAACAGAACCAAAAAAAAAAAAAGTTATTTTTGAAATCACAATATACTTCAAGTTTCACCTCCAGTTAATTTTACTTTGCTGTCCTGACATTATCATTTCAGTCACTGTTCTTCAGTGTTCTTCAGTCTTCCTTCATACACAAGACCTACCTCCAGTGTTAAGGATCACCTTCCCTGCCACACAGGGGCAAGTAATGGATACTATAACAGAGCACACTGGTTTTAAGTTTTGTGGTTCATTTGCAAGCAGAGACTTGGTGAGACATCTCTCAGAGAGAATCAGTGTGCTGCAGGAGACAAGATTACCCTATCTCACGTGCAGAATGACTGACTAAGCTGCAGGTGTGCACCAGGTTCTCCATACTTTCAGCACTGGCATGACTGCACCAAACAGTTTGCCAGTAGAAAGTCAAGAGTAATGAAACGCTGTTCAGTATATTTCAAAATCATAGCATTTTACCAATACCACAACCCATCATCCTGTCACACAGAAAAATCATCAGGGAAAGGTCTAGAAAACTGTGAACCAAGATAGTCATGCAGAGCCTGCATTCTGCTACAGAAGAAAATGCTTTTCACCTGTTTGTAAACTGAAACACCTTTAATGCTATCTCTGTGTTCAAGGCAAACCTACAACATTTTAAAACCTGTGAAACACTTCAACAGAAGCCTATGTAATAAAAAAGACTTTAGGTATATAAAGTAAGGAAAGAAGGACTTCAGCTGTCTAAAGCTTCTGCTTGTGTTAATGTTTAGCTACTGCCCTCTTAAATTCCTTATTATAAATAACAAAAAAAGTTGTTGTCAATAAATGAAATTTTATTGAATAATTTATTTCACTGAGGAATGACGCATTAACAGTGTTTTCCTAACAACCTAACTTGCTCATATTCAAATAATCCTCAATAGTGTAAAGAGCACAGTTCTAACATGCCTAGATGTGTATTGGCACCACCTGTCATTACAAGATCTGTCTGGCAGTTCAGCAGCAGCAAAATAAGGTACTGATATTGATAAGCAAAGGACTGGGACTGCACTGATATAGTTAGATTGGTTTACAAGGCTTCTATTTTTACAAGCCTTGGAAGCTCAGGTTGTCTAATGAATTTTTAACATGTCAATTAATATGTTTATAGAAAGCATTGTCAACTTTAGCAAATACATAAGAAAAATCACAGTTGCATGCAAATTGTAAAACACGTTAAGACTAAGCTTCACATTTGAGAAATTCAAAAGAATTATTGCAAATGGTCTGAGAAGAGCCATCACTTAGAAAGGAAATAACAAAAATGTGAGAGTTAATGGGTATGATCCATCACTCTTCGAAATATTAGCTCAACTTCATGAAATGTGATGTATTACAGGGCATCAAAAAAAAAAAAAAAGCCTTTATTCATGGCAGAGTAAGACCCTCACTTCCTATCACTAAAAAGACATTATACCAAATCAAATTACCAAATATTTTAACAACATAATATTGATGCCATAAATTAAGCAATGTTTACTTAATAATATGTGCTTCTAATTAATGTAACTGTATTAGAGTACTAGCTACTGTTTTGCAGCACTTTCTCCAATAACACAGAATGATGTCAAACGACTGCATGGTGCAGATACGATTTTTGTCATAATTACCCTGCTCACTCTGTGCATTACATAAAATCAGAAAACATACTAATTTTGTGGGGGGGAAAAATCTTTAGGACCCAAATTTTCAAAATGTCTTAAATGTTTTGTTTTAAAAACACTGGCCTTTGTTAAATAATGAAAACCATAAACTTCCTATTGTAAGATTATGCATGCTCAGTGAAACTGCAGTAAAAAGAGAAATTTTACATTTGAAAAGAACCTGTATGTTTTGCACTTATGGGCAAAATAACAATAGAAAATAGCCCTTCAACCAACATTTGAGCTGCATGTGTAGCTAGGCAAGCAGAGCATGTGGTGAAAATCTAGGAACCTGTGCAGCTAGAGGGTTATTACAGTCACACAGGAGAGTGAAGTTCCTGTAATTCCTTCAACTCTCTGTGCGTTCATCAGCCTGAGGATAAAAGATGCAAGTGCATTCTATGGATTTGGGTAAATTTCCCCTTTGTTAGCAGGAATAATATGGCATTTAACATCTGCCTCTACCTTCACTGCATCAGAGCAGATTCAGGATCACGTAAGATACAATATTCACACTTGCATCTTAATGGGTGACATATATTAAGTACCACAATTTTCAAATGTAAGGCAAAAGATAACAGAAACAAAATATTTATCTGATATAAGCTGTCATTCAAGGAATTCCAAAGTGATAGCAGAATTTCAGAAAGCAAGCTATTCAGACTGCAAAAATAAAAAATCTTTTCTTCCCATTAGCTACAGATGACCTAAGTTTTGCAGTGTATTTCAGTACTCTAGAGAGAACCTTGCACTCCATACTCTGCTACATCCCAACACAGCCTGATGAATGCTTCAAGACTGGAGACTACCACAGCTGTGCCACATGCTCATTTTGAAAACAATGTGAATGCCCCATTTCATAAATTCTCAAACTCTTAGAGCAAATATTCTCAAACCACAATCCCTTGTGATAACCCGAAGAGAAAAAACTGCAACAACTGTAAAGCATCTGTTATGTTTTATGCAGTAATCCTCATTGCTGTTCAAAATCTTAGGACTTGCAGAGCTAATTAACTAACAAGCCTACACTCCCTCAAAAGATTATCTTCCACAAAGCGTTTTCCTGCTTTTACACTGCCTTATCCCTGAGTAACTGTACTCAAGTAGGAAAACATCATCTCAACTGATGAGAAGTCCAAAAGATAAAAATAAAAAAACCCCATGCAGATAGTGAAAAACAGTTAATTAAGAGAAATTGGTACTGGTGTATGCTGATTTATTGTGAGAGTGTGTGCAGTGCAGAGGGAGCACAGAGCAATGGACAGCTCCAGCTAACGCAGGAAGAGGCAAAACAACACAGTATCTTGACACCTGCTAGTTTTTGTTAATACTGCTAAATTTAACCAAGCGTCCATTACATAATTAATTGGGGAAAAAAAACATACAAAAACTTGGTAACTTAGTGAAAATATCACGTCAGAGGATTGTCTCCTTTCTAATTTCTTACCACCTTATGGATTATTTAAAGCAAACAATTGAAAAAAACATTACTAATGTGATCAATTTCACAACACCCAGCTTATTTCTGCTTTCAGGGTTCACACAAGCATATCAATTCCCATTCACTGGAAAAGGTGTGAGGTACAGAAAACCCATCCGGCAAGACTGAACACCAGAAAAAAGTTTGCAACTATGCCGGAACGCCTTAGAAACAAAACAGCAGAAAAACCTCTAAGCCGTCTACTGACCTGGTCACTTGAAAGGAGTAGCAAAATTACTTTGTGAAAGGAGAAGCGGCATAACCCACTGAAACCAGTCTAGAGTCAGCTCTGGACTACGCAGAGACGCCTTTTTCCTCTTTTCAGAACTGCAATAACAGGGTAGGGGGTGGCTGCTTCTGCAGTCGAGGACAATGCTGCCGTGAGAGGCAGAAGCTTTAAAAAGCACGTTCTCCCTGCATCCACCAGCCCGGGCATCTCACCAATATCCTGCCATTGCCTCTTGTTCTGGACCTGCAGCTGCAATGCTTTGTCAACATCTACTGCAATCACACAGATGCCTCCCCGGTGACTTCAAGTTTTTACACTACTGTTTCACATTACATTTAATTCAGATAAGAAAACATACAGGTTCTTGACTGCTACTGCTTGTTTTGCACCTCATTTTTATACTTTGTCAAAGACATCACTAAAACATCACCAGACAGTATGGGAAATAAAATTATCAACTCCCTCCTCCTATAAGTAGTAGTTAGCTGCAATTAAATGTTTTGAAGATTTATTTAAACTTCTAGTGTTCACAATGCCACAGTTCTCTAACTTTTCCATTTACAGGCTTTTCCACTCAAGCATAACAATAAAGACCTAGTGCCACGACCACAAGATTTAAAAGCCATGAAGAGAGTTCCGAAGTTTATTCAGGAGTCAAAAATAAGAGAAATAAACACAAGCCTTCACACAGGCATGAATATTCTCACAATTCCTCTGAAACAAGGAAATTTCGTGCCTGTAGCCACAGAAAACACGGTCTTGGACCTACCTCTCCTTTACGTTTTGAAACAATATCACCAGGACGCAAACTTTAACATTTCAAGCACGCCACCACCGTCCCCGGGCTTGTGATGCCAAGCACTTACATTCACCACGGGTAATTAGCTCATCAAGAATAACTCCTCCATGTAGATTAATTCCTCCTCTGCTGAAGAAATTTAACTTTCCCGAAGTCGTAAGGATTTGTAACACAAGAAAGCCAGGCTATGCTCATACAACTGTTCTTTTTTTAGAAGTCCTTCGGTACGCCAGGAAAGCAGCGCTCCGTCCAGCCTCAGAGCCCCGGAGAAGCAGCCCCGCACCTTTCCCACGTAATACAAATCGTTACGCAAATCCCCCGCGCTGCCCAAGCCCCTGACCTATTTAGAGACGCGCTTTATCCCTTCTGGAAACAGACGAGGCTGCGGAGACGCCGATAAACCCCACCCACCCATCCCGCCCAGCCGGGCGGGCACCCCGCTACCTGCGGCTCCGCCACGGCAAAGTTCGCCCGGCGGCGGGCGCGGAGCGGGCGGGCTGGGCCGGGGGCTGCGGCTCTGGCCGCACCCTGTGCCCGGGTATCCCCGGCGCCGTGACATTGAGCAAGGTCCCCGCCGGCACCTGCCGAGCCGCGGGGCGCCGCCCGCCCCTTACCTCGGCTACCGACCGGGCGGGAGAAAGGAGGGATGCAGCGCGGCAGCGGCGGGCGCCGCACGGCCGGACCGAGACGGGCGCGTCTCGGCTGCGGCTCCGCCGGCCCGTCCGTCCCTCTGTCCGTCCGTCCGTCCCTCCGCCCGCCCCGCCCGGCACAGGTGGAGTGCGCGGGCGGAGGGTGCGGCGCCTGAGCCGGGGTGGCCGCCTGAGGGGACGAGCTGTGAGGGCGCCGGGGCCGCCCGGGCAGCGGGGGCCGGAGCGGCTGCTGGAAGGAGCCTCCGCCAGCGGAGCGTGTTTGTTTTCCCTGGGCAAACCCGAACGCGCTTACCTCAGCGTTCCCCGATCCCTCTGGGACTTCCCGTGCCAAAAGCAGCACAGCCACGTCCGTCCCAGAGGCAACAGCTGTCTAAAAACCCCAAACAACCAGCTGGAACACCACCGTGCCTCCCGCTTGCCTTGTCCCCCTTCAGTTTCTGGGGTTTCTCTATGTTTCCTAAATTTAAACAAACCTCTTAACGAGACTCCCGGCCCTTTGGCTTTGCCAGCCCACCTGTGAGGGCTTCAAAACAATAACCACTACTTGTCACTTCTGCTTTGTCAACTGTACTAAACTGTATCCCAAATAAAATCATTACACTAGAAGACATCAGGTTTTGTAAGTGTCCTTGCAAGAAAAAAAGTAATATAAATGGCAGAAACATTAAAATCAATGCAAACTTAAGTATAAGCATTTTTATAGCATCAGTCGAATATTTCTCCTGTAGATTGTGATATAAACAGGGGAAATCCTACAGTACTTAATTTGTACTCTGCAGAAAGAAAAACAAGGACATTTAACACTGGAGAAAAACTTCTTGCTTTACTTTAATTTCAACTTTTGGAGAAGAGGACTGCTACTTAATACTATTAAGAATTGCATCATACCTTGTTTACAGTTTTATGTTCAATAAGTCCTTTTAGAAATCGGGACAGGAAATTTTGAGAGTTTGAATTAATCATCCCATAAAACCATGAATATAGCCCTTCTTCTGAAGCTTTACCTACCACAAACTTTATGCTCAGAAGAACTCTAAGGTATCACTAGGTTTTTTTGAAAGATTTGCTGGTCTGCTACAGAGAGAAAGAGAAGGTGAAAACAGGACACGTTTCTTTTTCCCCACAAATCCAAGGTTTTTCTGAACTTCTAGCAGCAGAATAGATGGCATGGTAGGAAAAATCCACTACTGAAACTGGGAACATTGGACCAATGGTTGAGGATTTGGAATGTACACAACTCCTTCAGTAACTCACCAAAAAAGAAAAAAATTACCCAGGCTGGCAGGATTTGGGATCAATCAGACACCAAACTGATTATCTTGAAAAGGAACATCTATATGTCATAGTGCATTAGCAATATCCAATATTTTCATATTTGATTTTCTTTTGTCCATCTTTTAGCCCTTTTCAAGACAAACGTGCAGTACACTAGAACAACGGTATCCAAAATCCCTTCAGAAACCTCAAAATATCTCTGAGGACTGGAAAAAATAATCAGTTATTTTTCTCTCCATATCCAGCTGTTAAAGTCCTATTATTAAGAACTAAGAATGTCATATTCAGGCAATATTATTTTCCTATGTAAGCAGCTGTTGTAGTTGCCATAGAGATGTTATTCAATCTCAAATTGAAAGGTGGTCTACAAATGACCATGCACCATATTTGCCATTAAGATGAAAATGTTTAAGAACCCCTGTGAATACTATAACGTTCTTCAGAACAAATACACGTTCTGTTCCAAGTAGGCTCATTAATTACTTACAAAAATAAATACTTCAATACAAAAAAACATTTCAACAAGAAAAATATTTCAATACATCAGCTTCCAACAGAGAGATGTAATGGCAGCTAGATAATTGTACATGGTTTTGAACACTTGATGTCAAAATATGTCTTCGACCTGTCTTTGAAAAACCTGTTTGCATCAGAAACAATAGCATTTAACCCATAATTGTAAACACCTTTATGATACATTTCAGTTAAGTCTTCCACTGTGCAACTCAACATGCTCTACTCCAGCTCCCTATCAAATCCTGTGGTCTAGAAGATGGTATAGGGTTGAAAGGTGGAAAATTTTCAATGCCCTGTGATCTGTATTATCAAAGTATCACATTTCATCTTTACCAAATGCTGAAAGCCCATTAGAAGTTAGGAAGTTATAGAATTGTTGTAGAATATCAAAACAATTGTAAAAGTCATGCGACCAACAGAAAGACCTTATAAGGAAGTAACAGGTCTGAAAATGCATAGGAACCTCATGGAAAGCAGAGGCTCCTACTTGCTGCATTGCCACTGAAAATCTGCATAAACCAACATATAAAAACAGACAGAGGTGGGATCCTACCCTGAATAAAGTAAGAATATGTAGAGTAGGAAGAAGACATGCTGAGCGTGAATTAGAATTGCATTTTATCATTTCAGTTTTTTCAGAATTTTAAATTCAGCTCTACCTAAATAAACTTAGATGGTTTTAGTTTTCTAAAACATCTGAACAGAGGTTCAGTGTGACATGAGTTTGTCACTGAAAGGAACAGATCCATGCAGAACAGTGCATGCAAACAAACCTCTTAGTGATGCCTGCAATCCAAAATCAGTTTGGGATGTCCCAAGAGCTGAGAAGTATTTTCTACCAAAGGGAACCATAATATTACAGCTGGGTGACATTTTGTATCACATTATGAGGAGAGGTCACCACTGGGAGGCCTCAAGAAACCCTCACAGACATGATTCATCCTGTAAGAGACACAGTGCAAGAACGCTAACTCTTTCTCTGTCCCTAGAAAACAAGGAAACTGCTGAATTCTCCACACTAAGCTATTTTTCTAATATATATGGAAGGCCTGCCACTTATTTTGAGAAAGTCTTCCTTTATTTGACTGTTGTACTTTTTTGAGAATTAAGGTTCAATAATGTTTTATTATCATGCATTTCAAAAATAAGCTGCCTCTAAGCACCACAGGGCATTTGAGGTATGACTATGGGCTTTTGGTTTGTTTGTTTGTTTGTAGTCTATACAAAATATGAAATTAGTGTCCTAATGCTCCAGATGTTGATTTGCCTTTTTGGTGATCCCACATGGCCAATAATGCAAGGAATAACAACAATAAATAGTTTCAATGCATGTTACACAGGTGTCCCTCTGTGGAAATAAACTCAAGTGTTTCCAGTACTGCTTTCACCTGGCTTCTCCGCTAGTATCTATTAAATGTTAGCCTTGTTGAGAAGTGTTTTGGTAAAAGACAATTCAGAAACTGGGAAACCAGATGTAGACACAGAAACTGCTGGTAGAGTATCTTCAATATTTCCCCTCCATTAAGTACCAATATTTCTTATAATGGGAGATGATTCTAAGTGATTACCTCAACATGTCTTCTTTCCCAGGGTAGTTGCCCCAGATTCTCTAAACTCATATTTGCTTGATTTTAACTGAATAGGGGAAGCCCTCTGTGTTTGCTTTGCACTCTACGCATTCTAAGACAGTAATAGCCTTGTCACCGTGAAGATGAGAAGAAACTTGAAAGGCGTTTTATTTTGTTTTGTTTTCCCTGAAAACATCTACTCATTTCCATGGTCTTCAAAATTAAGGCCTTATAAACAGAGTTTTAATAAAACACAGCTTAAAATTAACCAATTACTTTCATGCATGGAAAAATGTGGGGAAGAAAGTCCCTCTGATGACCAAAGTAAGATCTTCCATGCCTGAATCCATGTCCCTGTCCCTAATCAAACTGAGATTTTTATATTTCCTCACAACATTGCTTCAGAAGACTTTGTAAGAGTTTTTCCCACTGGTATGCAGTTCCTTGTTTGTCACCTATTCGATGCTGAGGATTTTTTTACAATAAGGGAGTTCCTTAGAGTTGTTTCTGGATCAAGTAATATTTTTTAAGGCTTTTGTAATGTCATTGGTTTCCTTACCCAATTTAAAATTCACAGCTGTATGCATGTCTTGAGTTTCGGTTCCTCTAAGGGAATCTGACATTTTATAACTAGATACCTTATATGCCTGTACATTTTCTAGCTTCCCTGTTACTGCCTCTGGGAAAACAATCCCAGATTTAGCAGATCTCCATCTGCCTCCCATGTAGAAACAGACAAAGGAACTACTTAGCCACCCTGCTACTTGCCAACCAATCTATCTTTATTTTTCAAGTAGGGCAATGATTTGGTTTTTTGTTCCTTTTTTTTTTCTACCTTGCATCTATATTTGATGGAGTTCTTGTTACTTGAGATGCTTTTTGTAATTTGCTACTAACTGTTTACTGCTCTCTATTTTTCTCCACAGATTTCCAGTTTCCTGCGTTTTTTACAGTGTGCTAAAGTGTCCCACTTGTCTTATTAATGGCTCAAAGTTCCCCCTTTTTTAAAGTTGTGTCTGCTAGCTATAGCTAGAATGCTCAGTATCAGATTGGGAGGGTGCCTGCACATTATCTGCATTATTTCAAATTATTTGATAAGTTCTTCTTATGAATATACTTTATGAGCAATCTGCCAGCCATTCAATCTTCCATAACTATGCTATTTGTTCTGTGTGACAGGTCCGTGATAGCATTTCCCTTTCCTGATTGCATGTTGAGAAAAATTACGTGGATTTAAACTTTAGGCTGTTTGGCACAAGGAATTCTCTTTATTGTCTGTCTACATCATGCTCAAAAAATCACATCTGTAAGTTATGATTAGAGTTGTATGTACACCCTCAATATAAATAACCATAGATTAAGCAGATACCCATACAAATGCTTCTTCCCAAATTTGCTACTATTTATATACTCACAGTTATTTTCAAAAATATTTGTGAACATGTTTGTTTTATACTAAGTAAAAAAAAAAAGAGTTGCTGTCAGCAATAAATATTTTGGGTTTATGAAATTGCTGTTGTCTGTATTTCGTTACTTTTCCAGCTATGTTAAATGTTTTTATTTCTTGCAGGCTGTTCTTGCTTCTGAGAAACTGAAGCAGAAAAAGTGATCTGAAGAAAAACATATGACATCTTTCCAAGCACTTGAAAAGCTGCTAAACCCTTCCTTTCAGTCACAATCTGTTCTAAGAATGAGAGCTCACTGGTACATATTAAGACTGCTCAATGTTATCCTGTCCCCTGAGAATATCAGCTTCACAGATAACATGGAGAACTATTTCTCTGTATAACTAATTTACTGTGGATGCTGGAAACATTAGAGATTTTGTAATTTAGAAGATAAATAATTCAAACAACAGACAGGGAAAATCTTTGCAAAAGAGTGTAAGATTTTTAAAATACTAATTCAGTCCAAGGAATAAGATAATTTCCAGATAGGAAAGAACAATCAGGTAAAGAAAGAAGGTTAGCAAAATAGAACCTAAGAAGTTGAAAACTGGCAGAGAGAACATCTGAAAACCTCCTGGTAAAGTACCCAGGTAGGCTAGCCAGATGGCATGCTATTTGTTTTCACTACTTCATTTAACATAGAAACAAACTGTTCTTCAGCTGAAAACCAAAACCAATTAGAATATTTCCTTCCCTCGGTGTTCCTAAACCAGAGTCCATTAAAAATCACCAGGGTTTTCCAGATAAGAACTATGCAGGATCTCTTCTAAAGTATAGGTGAAAAGCCAGAGTCACCTCCTGAGTTCCCATCTGTTTTTAAAAATAATACTACCTGCACAGCATAGGAGATGAGGAACTGTGAGAAAGGTACTATAAGGCATTTGAACTAATGAATTTATTTGGTGTCACTGAGTAAAAAGGATGATGTACTACGTATGCTTATATATTGAAAATTGTTCTATTAATATAAAAATAGTGCAACTAACTGCGATTCCATGAAAATCTGATTTGAAAAGATCATTCTTTGTCTAAGAATGGTCTCTTCTCCAAGAGATTTATCACTTCAAGGAGAGACAAGAAGCCAAGCATATGCAGCATAATTTTGCCACTTTTCCCCTGATGGAAAACTATGAAATACAAAATCCAGTATAAGTGCTAGTAGTTTAGATCATATGGGAAACTAGTAATCTTCTGTCTTGGGTTGTCAAATGAGAAAGGTACCAAGGAGAAGCATAATCTTTTATTCTTCACATAGCCAGAGCTTACCTTGTAAAAGTTAGTGTGTAGTAAAGCAAGAAGGGTGGTGGTGGAAGACAGACTGTTCATTACAACAGCCTCAGGACCTTCTCTGGAAAATGAGAATAAAAGAAAGTGTTACAAAAATGCATTGTGTCCTTGATTGCAAGTACCTGAATGAATGCTATCCAGTGTGAAATCTCAATGCATCAGCCAGAATCATAAAATAAATAATAGTCCTTCTAATTAATCCCCAAGGGGAATTACTCTAGTGACAGCCAGAATAGGATTTGATTCCAATTTCAGCACTCTCTTAAACAAGTGCAAATTTGGCAACACAGGTGACAACACTGAGCTGGTACAGCATGCCATAAAACTCTATGTATGGAAGCAGATACATCCCTTAGATGATGTATGCTGGTATTGCAGCATATTCCAGTATAGGAAGGCAGTACAAGAGCATTTCTATACTAGGATATATGTATATACATCAGCTTTTCTGGTACAAAGATCCACACTAAGAGTTCATGCTAGTGTTACCTATGTTATTGCAAAAGGTTTACCACACTATCCTTTCTGAAAATTTATAAGTATTTGACTTCTGGCTGGTTGGTTTGGTTTTTTCCCCCCACCAGCAAACAGACAGCATATCAAGACTTCTCTCTCATGTGGAACTTCTCCTTTTTCATACTAAAGCTTCTTTTTTCCCCCCTTTTTTTTTTTTTTTTTTTTTTTTCAAAAGATAGCTCTTGCAGAAAAATACAGTACAAAATGCAATCCAACTTAAATAGCTACATCCATACAAAATCCAAATGGAGACCAGTTCTAAGAATATTTAAAGGACAAGCTGCAGCTGTGCTTGTTTAATTTCAGCAGAAATGTGAGAAATTGCATCAATAGGGTGGATGCCTCTTGACACACTGAATGAGTCATATGAATCAGTCCACAGGGCACAGTAATTGGACACCTCCAAGAGCAGCCTTGTGTCATCGGAACAGCACAGAAAGAGTAACAAAATATGCACAAGAACAAGAATTAGATTATACTGATTTCCTACTTTCATGGGGGTTTTATACCTGCATACATATATTCATTTAAGTGGCAGAAAGTTAATTCTGCTTAACTAGTAGGAGGGATGTATATATTATATGGGCATACCATGTTTAAAATATAGAGGGATTTCATGCATAGTGTTGAGACTGAGTTATTCTATTGGTCAAAGAGTAATACTGTGATTACCGAATTTTAGTTGGCCGATAACACAGTAAAGTAACTTTGGGAAACTTAAGACGTCTTACTAATCTTAAAGATTAATTTTAATATGCACCTTTGTAATTACATTATATACTTTAAAGACCTAACACAATGTATAACTAAATCATTGCTTATTAAACATACAATGCCACAGCTGTACAAAATTACAGCCCTAGAATTACTGTACTTGCCACTAAGGTTCACAACAATTTTTAAACATTTATTCTTTCCTTAGATTGTATGGATGGATCCTGTGTAAGATTATAGTGGGAAATATTGGAAATTATATCAACACTTCAATTCTATACCTGATTTTCTTGAAGTTTATAACTCAACTAAAAAAATAGTTGTTTTCTTTCTCAGCACATTTTCATTCATTCATTTACTTGCTCATTCTGTAGAAAAAAGACAGCAATAGATGCAGCTTAATTATATACTAAACAGACCCAAAGCTGTATCCATATGATTACACAGTCCCAGAAAAAGAACAGTCACTAAAATAGTATCCACCAAACCAAACTGCATCTGGTGTAACCACAGAAAAGCAAATCAAGCCTCATGTGCTATGTAAAATGTGCACTACTGTGAGATCTGCCTTCTCTCTCAGAGGAGGCCAGTGCAGAAAAAGTGTAGCTTCAGCACTGTCAAAAGAAAAAGCAGAATGGGAAGCTCTCAGATCTCAGAAGAGAATTGCTTAGGCTACAGTTGCAAAAAAAAGGCTCCACCTAGTCCTGTACTGGTGAGTTTCTTACCATGCCAAGCTCCTCACAGAGCAACGTGTCTTCAGAGCAGAGGGAAGGTGGTCTCTGTGAGACCTTTGCCATAACTTAGCCAGACATGGGGCTGAGCCAGGATCTCTGCAGGGCAGGCAGGCCTGAGGCGCTCTGTGCCAGGCACTGTGCTTCCTCATAACTAGTGAAAAATAAAGCAGGATAGTTCTACTTCTTGAAGCCTCTGTTGGCCGTAGAACAAGTTTCTGTCCAGGATGTTGTGAGTACCAGCAACAGGCTGTAAGGAAATATAACAGCAGTCCCAGGGATAACAATAAGGTAAAGGGATCTCTGTGGGCTTTTCAAGCTCTAGTATAGGTTTTGGAGGATGTGCACATTTTGGTATCAGATTTACTGTCTGTGCCAGAAAGGGGAAGGAAATTCCCCCTGAGCTCCTACCATGTCCATTTGATAGAAGCTCAGAGGGGAACACTAATGAGTATTCTGCATTCCACATAGATAATGGAATGCTTCACTGTGCAGATGCACATTTATCTACAAAACAACAAACGCAGTTTATATATTAGGGAGCTTTTATCAAAGTTGGGCCACTCTGTAATTATGCTGAGAAATGAATTGGATGCAATTTGAATGACTTAAGGTAAATGAGCTATTAACCTACAGGATCTTCCACCAAACGATTCATGTGCATTCAGTCTTTCCCTTTTCCCTCTCACTTCATTATAAAGGTGAAATGAATAACGAAGTTGATCAGAACACTGGCAATCGTGGCTGCTGCAGCAGCATTCAGCAGAAATGAAAACAACCTTCCTTATAGTAAACTATGCAGGTATATCAAAACAGTAGGTTTATTTGTTGTTGGTTTTTTTGTTTTGTTTTGTTTTGGGTTTTTGTTTGTTTGTTTTACATTTGCACAGCATGGAGATATAGAAAAGAATCAAGACAGTGGGTAGTTTCACTTTTTCGTAACAAGAAATCCCTATTGGAAAGAACCATAGAAACAAATTAATTAATTCTGGGATCAGACTGAGAGGAAGACTAAGTGATGCACTGCTCAGATCTACACCTACACAAAGTCCCTATCTCTCACAAATTTTAGCTCATTAAGGAAAAATGTTCATATTTTTTCCCAGTAGGCACAGGAAATCACCTCTTTTGGAAATCCGTGACAGTCTGCAACTGCATGGCAGAGACAGGTTGTTGTGTCTCAGCAAAGGAAATGATATATGACATGACTGTCTCCACTGCCAGGCATCATCCCACAAAACCATACAACGTCCACCAATTCCCTTTGGAGCTTAAAATCTTCAAGACAGCAACTGTAGTGGGAAGATGGACTCCCCATAGGAATCTGCTTTCATTCTCTCTTTGCTGTAGAATGAGGAACACTAAATGGGCAAAAAAAAAAAAACCTCTCAAGAACTCTCTGCATCTCTATCACTTGCTGTTTACAACTCTGTACAGAGAAGAGAGTGAGGAATCTGCAGAACAGATTGGGAAGATGCAGCCAACCCTGGCTATCCAGCTCTAAGCTCCTCTGGCACAGACTGAGTGCATGAAAAGCATGTTTGTAACCCAAAGAGAGCACCTTGTATGCAGTGTTGTCTACAATAAGGGAGTTTATAGCCCAGGAGATGGTTTCCTGTGCCTTTGTGAGCTTGTGTCAGTCTCCTCGGGGACTCCCACATGGCTCTCCCTCCCAGCAGTCTGCTTACATCAGCTGCCCGTCCCCTCAGCCTGCCGACACCTTCATCTGGCTGGAGGGCCTAGAGAAGGGCAGAGAGCAGGCAAAGGAGACGTGGCAGTGCTGTCCTCAGCCTTGCTCTCAAGCCTTTTTGCATGTGACATTTCCCTGTGCTGCATGCCAGGCTGCTGCCTCATTCTGTGTCTGTGGTAACACGAGGCCTGACAGTGGATTAATAAATCTAGAGAGAGTAATGTTGTCTTCACACTTCCTCCGTCAGGGACACAGCAGCTCTGTACGGTCTACTTGTGATTGAATTAAGCAGTTCAAGGGATTAAGATAAGTTTTCACTAAGTAAAATATTTTAGTTCACTACTTTTTTTTGTGCTTGGTATGAAACAAATTAAACTCGAGTTGTTCTTGAAGCAGTTTCAAACCAAGCTGCTCAACCACCTGGACTCACAACAAGGGAGAGGATCTTTCACACCCAGTCTCTTTATCTTACTCATTTAAATACCTTTCCTTTTAAATACCTTTTTAAATGAGTTTGAACTAAAGTCCTTGAATTACCCCCTTGAAAGGGTTTTCATCTTTTCTTTGACAATTTAATCCTTTAAATCAAGTAGTCAGTTGTATATCAAAGGTCTTTAGGGAAATTATTGACCTAAGTTTTAGTTACGATAGATATTCAGAAATAAGTAAAAGTATTAACTTAAATGCAATTAGAATTATAGGAATCACCAGAAGATATATGAGGGAACCTACTTGGAATAATCTGATTCTTCTGGACTTTCGAAAAGCCTTTAGTAAGTTCTGCACAACAGGCTATTAAAGAAATCAGCCAGTTGTGAGGTAAAAGATTAGTGATTTGAGACATGGTGCTAGAATATAAAACTTACAAAGACATGGTTGATACTCTGTATGGTGATAGGTTAAGAGTGAAACAGTCCCAAACTCACATTCTAACGTCGTATAGTACAGCGAGCTACCATTCAGCTTACTTGAAACAAAAGTGACAGGAAACTAAAGAACTTGAATTGGCTGAAAGCACAACACACTGACAGCTGAAAGTCCTTGTTGACAAGATCATGGTAATAGGTGTTAGATGATTATTGTAAGTTATTCATACAAGTTTGGTCTGCTAGTTGTGGAAGAACGACCAGTGCATTGCTGTGGACAGCTCAGTCTCCCTGATCACCACACAATGCTGTCAAGAAGCAAACATACAGACTGTTCCAAAACATATGGAAAAGCAAAAAAAACCCCAAAAACAAAAACCAAAAACAACCCCCCACAAAACAAATAAACAAACAAACAACAACAACCACAAACTACTAAAACAAAACAGAAAGTACAATGTCAGTTTGAAAATCAGTGGTATGGTCCCATCAACTGGGATGCTGTGTTTGATGGCCCCAGTGAACAGCAAAGAATCACAGAGACAACGTGAGAGAGAAAGGAGAGGCAATAAATATGATTATAGGCTGTGAAGGCTTTTCTTCTGAAGTGAAACTCTAACAGAGGAGATGAATAGAAAAGCACTTAGCCCTGGACATGGGCAATAATGAATATTATACTGAAGAGAAAATGAGCACTTCTTAATCTATTTTGCTACAGGAGAGACATTCAGTGAAAATGAAAACAACACATTTAAAACATAATACAGCCTTTTTTCTTTTAATGCTGTAGACAATTCCACAACAGCAGTCTGCAAGATTTGTGGCATCTTCTTCTGAAACACTGACTAATAAGGAACTAAATATTTCACATATAATTTAGAACACTCAGGGGGAGCAGAAAGCTTAATTAAGAAAATAAAAGGGGCCTCCTAGAGATATAAGGTTCCCTCCTCCCCCTTTAAATTCTTTTCTATTCATTGGTCGAAGTGATGGTCGCAGTCTGGATCTGTCAAGGTGGTGGTGGAAGCCCTGGGTGGTGAGGGAAGCCCCAAAACTTAGTTAAGTTACATGCATTCAGGTTCAGGTGGGAATGCCTCCGGTACCTTCCCTAGGCAGGGGGAGTTTCACACTGGATGATGTAATACTGTGAGTCACAGGATACTTCGGGAGTCTTTGATACTTTCTAAAATGTTGCAGCTGTCTCTTACATCAGTGCAGCTGAGTCTGTTATGACCCATTATGGCTCATCAACAAGAGATGAAAACCTTCAGGCGAGGTGTGAGTGTTCCGGGGAGTTATCACAGCTGAGTCATCTGTGTAAGGAAAAAGAAACGCTACCCCACCTGGCAGGATTTGCCTCTTGGCTTACCTTGTTTAGGACCCAGTTTGTAGCCTGAGGTGTTGGCTGTGCACGCCTTCAGCTCCTGGCCTGGGTGGCCACTGCACACTGTTAGCAAAGCACAGTGCTCACTGAACGATGAGCACCAATAGTCCAGTCTCTTACAGCACCTGGGCAGGTGTTTGAACACCTGCAGATGTTTGAATGTTTAAGTCAGTAACCACCAGCAGTTCAGTCTCTTTAAAGAAGACAAAACACCAAAAAGCCAAGAAGGTATATTTGGAGAAAAGGTGGATATCAGAACTTTTGTGTAACCCAGGAAAATGGTCTTCATAGAAAAAGGAGGGACTGGACTTACTAGGAACAAGGTATAAGAGTAAGTTAAAGCCAACACTAGGGTTAAAGTGGAAATTAAAACTGTCATTCAAAACGAGAATTTCACAGACTGATGACAACTGCCACGCAACTAACCTTGAAGCTCACTCTCCCACAACTAATACATGCTATACAGATCATGAAAACAATGAGTCTTCATGTTATATTTTCTTTATAAACTACACTGAAACTGCAATTAAGGAAATAAAGCCTTCCTATAAATACTGTGAAACAAAGAAAGGTTTTGATTATATATGCAACCAAAATGAGGCAGACCTTGAGTTTTGGGTAGAAATCCTGTGCACTAAATCCAGTCAGTGCTCCTTAACCACACTGGTAATCACAGGCACACGGACCACAGGATGCTCCACCCATCTTCCTGGCATCCCAAGGCAGAGCCTCATCTCAACATGCATATTGTTCTAGTGAAGCTTCAGCTTCAATTACTCCTGGAAAGGAAAGTAGAATTGCATGTGTATAAAACCTCAGAATGTGACACCAAAATATACACTAGCAATGCTGGTATTTGCAATCCCACCTTTTGAAGTGCCTGTCATGAGGTACCATCAATAAAAAGGCATTTTTCCACCTCGGTGGCATTATATTACACCACATATTAGCACATAATCCCAGTTATTTTACCACACACAGTTTTTTCTCCCAGACAGATTTCACATCATCAAGACTCTGAATATTTTGTACTGTGAACAGTGTATAGAGGAAAAAATAATTTTTGGGAGCTATTCAGATAGCATATTGATAAAGGTCATTACAGAGTATAAATAGCTGAAATTTATTCCAGCGAACTATATTAATTCATAAATACAACTAATCTTAAACTCTTGCATAACAAGACAATGAAAATAGAAGACTGCATGCAAGTATAAGTGTGTGTTTATACATATGTGGAAACCTGAAAAGCACTTCTCCAGCATGTCTGCACCTAAAAATAGAGAGCTAAAAATGAAATGGGAGGAAAGAATTACTTTGCAAAATGAAACAAACAAACCTACTCTGCATGCATGGGGATGAACTTATCCTGAGGCTCCTTCTGCAAAGAGCGTGTCCTTCCCTGCCATGGATGTAGCAAGGAGATTGCCCTCACAGTTCCTCCTCACAGCCATAATCACAAAATGCACATAATCTGCACAAAATGATGGCTGCAAAGCACTCGTGGATGACACCTCAAAGAATTCCCAGTTCAAAGAGGCACAGTGATCAAAACAGCCTGATGCACCGTCTCTCTCTTCTACAAAGAGGTATAACAAGGCTCTTTCTGTGCAAAGAAGAGAGGACAGGAAGGAACAGAGCTGCAAAGGGACTTTTTTTTCCCCCAAAATGTGTATTTTCAGTTTCCCATTTCAATCACTGATCAAGTAAGTCACTTGGCTTCAATTTTTTCTTAAGCACTTTTGTGTCCCATCTCTGGTGAGTCATAATGAAGTGTACGGCAGAAGAAGCAGCGGACCTTGTGAATCTAATCAAAGAACCAGAGCCTACGGAAACAGACATCCAACCTCAAGGCCTGAACAAAGGAAGCATATTCATTAAAAGTGTGCATTCTCTTCCAGGTAGTCATCACTTAAGTATTCCTTCCTCATGGGAGGCCACAAAGGCTGTCTGCACTGCCAGCATAATATGACCTAATATTTTAATTTCCAATTGGTTATTTCAGCCCCCAAGTTAACGCAACATTCTATCCACCATAAATGTCCTGACACTGAAGTCTGTTAATAGAGGTCAACAAAGGAGACCTAGAAAAGGTCACAGGAAACCTGTCCACTTAAGTTAAGCCTCCTTCTCAAGGTGTATATATACACACCAGAATTGGGGCATGAAATGCGATTTTTAAAAGGGAGCAGAAAAAGGAAACAGAAAGAGGTGGCCATCTTTTCCTTTAGGAGGGACACAGAGGAAGATGGGAAGGTGAGGACAGTTTGAGAGAGTTCTGTTGGCATGCATTCCCTTGATAAATTTTAACACTCCCAGAAGTAAGGGGTGCTGCTAAGAAAGGGAGGAGGGCATTCTCACTAAGACTGAAAGGGCAAAATAAAAGGCTGCTGTCAGCCACCTGTCAGTGGAATCTTTCTTCCTTCAACACCACTGGCCTACATTATTTTGCCAGGGAAACTTCCACATTGACTATTTCTCATTGTGCCTCTAGTTTATCAAATGAAAAACTGGGACACCTCACAGTTTCACATAAGGACAGTCACACATAACTGAAAATCAGAAAGAAGACTGGGGAGGAAAGTATATGCAAAAGCTAACCTTGGTGTAATGAACCTATTCCCTCTGGGCTCTCTTTATAGCCAAGAGAGGCTCTTACAGTTCATTGTATGCTGCAGGTTTTCCTTGCTTATGACCCCCAAAGCACTCATGGCAGGTTAGACACACAGGGCTCAAGCCAGCCACTGTGTGCAGGAACAGCTGACCAGACCTGCAGTTTACCCTGCTTGAAACAAGGTGAGCAACGATCACCAAAATGGACACCAACATGACAAACCCAGCTCTGAACCTGTGCGATGACAGGTGAAAGGGAAGGGACAGGAAGATGGACTCTCTCCTAATAGCCTTGCCCAGGTACAGTGATGGATCAACTGGCTGAGCAGTGCACACCTGTCTCCACGAGCACCTTTACGGTCAGAAGACTCAGGCTGATTATGTAGTAAGGTACCAACTCTTGGTATTCCCTACAGGCACACAGAGGCCTATGGGATCCAACTCTGTGCTGTGTGCTGACATCCTCTTTACCTTTTCTGTTGTTAACAGTACCACTGTAGCTCCCCTGAGAGCACACTGGCATACATGAGATCTCCTTATCTAAATTCAGAAACCTGTAAAACTCCACCGAGGCTTCCTCCTAGAAAAGGCAGTACAAAATAAAGGCAACCAGAAAGAAATGTTAACAAATGTACGACTGATTAACCTCATTAAATTTGCAATTGTCCTGTAACTCAAGGTAGGGAGAAGGCAAGCAGCATGCTGCACGCTTGTTCTTTATTGTAGCTGTGCACATTGTTCCTTCAGCCAAGCTATCCTTTAAAGATTATTTTTGATGCATTATGCAAGTGATATATAGTAAATTTTTGATGTATTTTTGGCATTATACTTTTCTAGGTGGTTAACACTGCATGTGATAAAGAATGAAGTTCAGAAAGGCAAGGGAAAAAATGAAAAACCTGTAACTAGAGCAGAAGAAAAGCCTAATAAGTCTAAGAGTACTGAGCAGAATAAATACAGGCAATACAGGAGCAGCATCTCTAAGTGACTACATGAACCATTTAACTCTTCTCCCTTTTAAATCAATGAGTATCTCTCCAATTATCTAAAGTATTACTTCAGGGGAAAAAAAGGGGTGCTGAAAATTTCCAGTCTTTATGAGATGGAATGAGCTTATCCATGGAGACTTGAAAATAAAAGGAATCTTCTTCAGGTTTACCAAGTTTTAGGTAAGGTACTAACAAAGGAATTTTTACACAGCTTTTTATTACAGAAAAAGCCCAGAATCTGAAATTTCACAGGAGATTTCACAGCTGTGACTGAGGCATAAAGTACCTCCAAAAGCAATAGGTAAAGAACTGGAAAAAAAGGCAAGGGCCCCCCAGTTTTAAAGGGAGAACGCACATTTTGGTTAAGTAATTAAAGGACCAACACCAGTGACCAAGGTAAAACCAATCAGCATTGCACCACACCCCTGTGCCAGCAGCCCCCTGTGAGAACAGCCTTCACCTCACCTCCTTACCTGTCACAGGCACCCCACACCGAAGACAAATACTCTCATTTCTTGGAGCTTGGCATCCTCTTCCACATCCTTGCTCTTTCCCCTCACCATCTTCTTTAGAAATGTTGCACCTTATTTTCTCCCACAAAGAAGATTTTGGTGCCCATTTTATTTCACAAAATAATGGAAAAAGGTAAGTCAAAATGGACATAGCTTGAACAGTCAAAATGCGACAGTTAATTTTCTTAATGGAATTGTCTGTTTTACAGGCTAACGAAACATTTTCCCCAACAACACTAAGGTTTTAAGTTGCACCCTCTCCCTTTGTTGTTTTTTTTCAAGTTAGAAGAAAAAGTTTGATGATATTCATGAGTAGAAAAGAAAATCCCTAACTAGTCTCAGCCAAATTACAGACTTGAGGAAAACATAAAAAAGCAGAACATCTCTGAACTGACCTCATTTTTCCACTATATAAAGTAATATTTTGCTCATGACACTTTTAACCTACCAATTCGTGCTTTATTTAGTCTTAATTAAAATACCCCTTGATTCTGCATTTTGACTTTGCCATTTCTTAAAAAATTATTTTTACAAATTCAAAACAGCTTTAAAAAGTATACTAAATCTAACTGAAAGTAAATTGAAGGACAAGTCTTCCTGCTCTCTGTATATGATTAGAGTAAGTGGAGTCAATTCTCTGCTCACATAATAATAGTCTCCTGCTTTTTTACATTCTCTGAGAAAATTAGCCTTATGCTTTCCTCAGAAGTAAAATAATTCAAAGCAGTTTAAGAATGGTGAATGAAGATAAGCTATTGTCTTCTTTTAAATTCACAATACCATTGTAATGACAGGGAGGCACTTAAAACTGTTACTGGAGCTTGAAGTGCCCACCCTAGCTCATGTATTTTTTGGGGGTCTGACAAGTACTACGCTATTTTAGAGTACACCCTGCATTCAAAATTTAAGAGCTATGTTACTGGAACCTTAAGTAAACTAGAGAACACCATGCTCCTAGGTTAATATAATATACCATCGACATCTAGTTAGTACTAGTAGTAATATTAAAAATTGTATTTGATTTTCAATATGTACGTGATCTGACTGTAGAACTCATTTAACATAACACAAAAACACTTTTATAGTCAGTAGAACTGAGATGAACTGTCTGCAATCTGAAGGCTGCAATATTGCTTATTGCAAGTCAAACGGCTTTAAAAAGCAGGATATGTTAATGGCAATTTTAAAGTATTTTAAGCAAAGAGTGAACAGTTTTGTCCCAAAACTTATCTAACTGCTTTAATACTGTGAGATTTTATTTTGATGAGTTATGTAACACAGTGATCTAAACAGTGGTAGTCTTTTTTTCTCCCTCAAGAAAACATGTTTTAGACTTGAGTGTATGAATAATCAAGCTTCTCAGACCTTGCTCCAAATAAAATATAGTTACAGCACAGAATTACAGTTCTTACAAATACCACAAACACTTCTCTTACAAATACCACAAGCACTTCTGTCAAGATTTATTCCTGCACGAATGGCAAATTTTCTGGGTGCGTCAGCAGCTCATCTCTCTAACACCTAACGCCACCACCGTGAGGAAATCCAGGATCTCGGCCAGGAAGTCCTAGCAAGAGGGATGAAGCCTCTCTTGCTGTATCTACGGACCTGGATATTACAACCACTTTTGAAAGGTAAATTTTAAGCATGCAAGATCAGACCAGGTTCCTTCCCAAACGTCTCTTTGGTTCACAGCAGCTCAGTCCCAGCTGGGTCTGGAAGCTTCCTCTGTGAGCCATCCCCCTGCAGGAAGCCACGGCCAGGCTGTTTCAGTTGTTCTTTGAAGTAACGAGGATTAACAAGTGAATGAAACAGTGAAGAACATCACAAGACTTCCTCTTCTTCAAGTCTTTCAGCCAAAACTGCTATTCAAATCACAGCCTAGAGCTCCAGTATTAATTACAGACTAGATAACTGAGTTACTCCTTTGCTGCACTTCGACTACCATTAGCTGTTACTGCTGAGGAAAGCAAGCCTGGATCCCTGAGTGTCATTCAGCTCTACAGCAACTGAGAATGGACCATCGCCCAAACTCTTATGGCACTGTGCAACTCCAGGAATAACCTCTTTTTGAATACTACATTCTATTTTGACTTCTTTCTCTTATAAAAAAAAAACCAACAACTTTGACCTGCTCAGAGCATAAACAATAAAAACAACAGCTATTTTAAATAGCTTGGTTTGTTAAATATCTGTTAATATTCCAAAAAGTGAAAAACCAACCAACTAAACATAAAAGAAATTTTATATGTAGCAAAGACTCGAGCTCAAGTCCTAATTTCACCCTCTCCCTGTATTCTCAAAAGAGCACAGTATTTTTACTGAGAGAGCACAGCTAGGGTGAAATAAGACAAATGTTAAGCTGGTATTTCTTGATCAGAATGTCTGAGATCAAGTGTTTTATTTTTTAATAAATGTTTTGTTTTCACAGGTACTGTTTTAATGCATTTCCATTTATTAATGATATCATTAACAACTTTTTAACTTGACCAGAATATCTCAAAAGTTATGTATGGGCTGATAAAATATATGCTATTAAACCTATAACATAGTAAGGGAAGTATTACTCTAGATAAATTAAATAAACTTGTACAATTACACCGTTTCGCAGTACTGATTATTTTCAATAATATGCATAGACAGCTATCAAAGAAGCATAACAATCATCAGAATTCTTTTTAGAAAACGTTCTTTCAAATTATGTTTTCATGGATTTAACACACACTGCCAAAATGCACAAATCATTTTGAAAATGAGATGTGGGTTGGGCGAAAAAGCAACAGTTTAAACATACACCACATGACGCCACTAAGCAGTATTTTTAGAAGCGTGGCTTAACAAGGTAGAAACTTTTTTTTTTTTGCAATATGGATTTATTTTCTAAGCAAATGTTTTTGACTTAAAACCTTTTATTACATGAAAGGTTGCATAAATAAATTCTGTTAAATACAGAAAAAAATTTAAAATGAGACATTTTTCTTAGAAAAATGTGACAAGACTTAGGCAAAAGTGATCTATTTCCTTAGGAATGGTTCTATTTTCTGTTATAAAACAGCTCAAATATAATTCTTCATACAAGATGAAATATGATTTACACATGAAATGTGTAAGTTCTCATATGTCCAGCAATTGTGTTAATTTCACAAATTAAAAAAGAATTATGTATTTATACGGCTTCAACAACTGCAAATGTTTAACTATCACCTCTCTCTCACCAACCATGCCCACATTGTTTCCTATTTCACCCCAGAAGACTTGCCATATTTTTCTTAGCTATTTACTGTTGGGAATTAAGAGTCTTAACCAGATGATTTTGATTAATTTCTCATGCAATCAAGGTATAGCTAGTTGGTCCACATTACTTCAGATAGAACAATTTTATATTATAAACTGCTGCAGCAACTGAGGGTTGCTTTTTTATTTTAAACTTTGCTTCCAATAAGCTTGAGCACTTCAAGCCCTGTAGTTCAAAATGTCTAAAAAGACTTGAAACACCTCTTATTTTGCTTATTTTTTATATACTGGGAAAGATGTTCCTTAAACAATTCCTTTGTAGTGGTAGAGTTGAACTCTATGACTTTAAAATCAAATTCATAGTTAAAAAAATAAAACCCAAACTAACCATTTTTCCCCCCTAAGATCTCAAGTGTAACTAGCTCAGGATGTCACAATATTAAAAAACATTGTGAAAAGTAACAGAACAAGTTGACACACTTTCACATGTGACATTTAAAACAGAAACACTGGGGTTTCAATTTAAAAAATCTTAATTTAAAAAATCAACTGAAACATTTAGTGATTTTTTTTTCATGTTTGTATAGTTGGAAGAATATACACATATAGAATGCCTGTTTGAAAATTTTTATACAGTTTTCTCATGTAACATTCACACTGTAATCTGAAATTTGTTGTTTATCACCTTGCTCTCAGCATCTGGCTTTGAATTAACAGCAAAGTTAAAAAACAATGTTGTTTTGGACTGTAAACTTACAATCACAAATACTTGAAACTAAGTGACAAACCACCCATTTTGCTGATATCTTAATGGTTTTATTCACAAAATAAAGAGCTTTGTCTTTCCCAAGGAAGAACTTAACAGAAAATCATACAGTTATAAAAAAGTGGTACAGAAAACTTGGAAAAGTCTGGTAAAATTTACAAATGCAAACTATCACTCTGTACAAAATCTTTTCTTAAAGAAAGTTCAGTAATAGATTTTAAAATACAGTCTTAAGAGCTCAGAAATGCACATTTCTTTCAAACCGTGTTTGGGCTTCATTTTCGTCTATGTGGGGAATTCTCCCTTTGTCTGTCCTCATTCTTTCTGGATTCCCTCTCCTCGTTCCTCCTGGATTCCCTCTCCTCGTTTCTCCTGGCCTCCCTCTCCTCGTTCCTCCTGGGCTCCCTCTCCTCGTTCCTTCTGGATTCCCTCTCTTCATTCCCCCTGGGCTCCCTTTCCTCGTTCCTTCTGGATTCCCTCTCGGCCTCCTGGTTCCCCGTCGTCTCTGGATTCCCTCTCCTCGTTCCTCCTGGGCTCCCTCTCGTCGTTCCTTCTGGATTCCCTCTCCTCGTTCCTCCTGGGTTCCCTCTCCTCGTTCCTTCTGGATTCCCTCTCGTCGTTCCTTCTGGATTCCCTCTCCTCGTTCCTCTGGGGCTCCCTCTCTTCGTTCCTTCTGGGGCTCCCTCTCCTCGTTCCTCCTGGGCTCTCCTCTCCTCTGATTCCTTCTGCTCGATTCTCCTGGCTCCCTCTCCTCATTCCTTCTGGATTCCCTCTCCTCGTTTCTCCTGGGCTCCCTCTCCTCATTCCTTCTGGATTCCCTCTCCTCATTTCTCCTGGGCTCCCTCTCCTCATTCCTTCTGGATTCCCTCTCCTCATTTACTCCTGGGCTCCCTCTCCTCGTTCCTTTTGGATTCCCTCTCCTCGTTCCTTCTGGGCTCCCTCCCCTCATTTCTCCGGGGCTCCCTTTCCTCATTCCTCCTGGATTCCCTCTCCTCATTCTCCCTGGGCTCCCTATCCTCATTCTCCCTGGACTCCCTGTACTGGTCAGAGTAGCGGCTGTATTTCTCCCGGTGTTTCTCCGAACCATTTCTGTACCAGTCCTCTTGTTGCTCCTCCCTCGGACTGGAATGGTCACGTTCTCTCTCTCTGGATTTTGATCTTTCTCTTTTTCTGCTGCGATGTCCATGATCTTTGCTCCAGTGTCTGTAATTTTCATCATCAGACAAAGAAGATCTTCTGTCTGCTTTCTTAACTTTTGAATTACTGTGTTTATTTTCTAGATCCTTAGTTCTGTCATGGTTCTTATCTTTTCCACTATGGTAACCATCTCTGCCATTGGACTCATCTCTGTGATGATATTTAGACACATCATCTCTGTGTGATTCTCTTAAATGTCGGTGATTTCTTTCTGATTTGCTCTCAGTATCAGTTCTTTCCTCTTGACGCCTCCTTCCCATTTTCTTTTCAATGGATTTCCTTTTCCTTTCTTGCTTTTTCCTGGAAACTTTACTGGATTCTCTATTTTTCTTCTGCATTCTCCTTCTTCTGGTTTTAGAAACATCTGAAATTATAACAAATTATGGGACTAAGATTGCATTTTGATTTAATATGTTTAACTTATTAAAGTACAGAAAAATTTGTAGAGAGTTGTTTTTTTGTGTGCATGTATAAGGACAAAAGTTCCAAAATAATGAACTTCGATTTTTATTCCCTTAGCTATCTGCAAGTGATGCCTGTCTTTTAAAAACCTCCCCCTGTCATCATCCTCTTGTTGACTTGATACAAAACAACCAGGCATAGGCTGTAAAGTCACACATCAAAGCATTCTCACAAATAATGGTTTTTTTTAGGAAGATGACCTTCCCAGACTATCCAGTCTCAAAATCATTTACTTTTCCTGGAAAAGCTTCTCAGTCAATGGAGATTAAAAACAGCAGATGGGTAAAAATCTCCAACATTATTCTATGAGGAAATAGAGGGATGACGAAATGGCTTGAGATAATGGTACTGCAGCAATATAACAATGGACCTCAGACTCAGTTTTTCAGGATGAGCAGTGACAGCTTTGTCAACAAGATTAAAACTAACTTCTGTATTTCTAAATACATAGTAATGCTCATCTCAGTGGAAGAGGCCTTACCTTTCCTGTTTGCTCTCTATAAGGGACCTCCAGATTCCACTTGACAGTATTTATCACTAACTGCCATTTAGAGCAAGCATTAATTCACCTTATTGTATGAACTATAGTATCACATCAGCTTTTGAAAATATCACAGCCATAAACTGACTAGTACATGTAACATCTGAACTCTCCAGCAGTTTTCTAGTTTCATGTCTGAACTGAGGCTTTCTGACATTCTGATAAAATGCAATGATGGATCAATTCAGATACATTGTAATGCATTAAGTTTTTTAAACAGTGTTTTCCATACTATTTTACATCCACCAGAATGCAGAAGATGACCCTAGAAAGTAAACAGAAAAGAACCAGCTGCTTTGATAACAGATAGATTCCATCCTCTGCTGGACTTGTTTTGGTTAGAAGTACCTCCTCAGAGTAGTGCTGAGCTGAGCTAGCTGATGAAGTCCCAAACATTAACTGGCAGTAAGACAGTAATCTCTAATTTAGCTGTATGCTCAATTTCTCAGTTTCTAATTAGTATATTTTCTATTTTCCTCTTATACACTGCACTGTTAAAATACTGAAATACTGCACCACATTCCTCTGAAAAATGTCTTTTAACTCTTCCAAGTTATTTTATAGATTTAAGAAGCTGCAAACACAGGAAGACTTGGAGTTATAACCAGTAATGTGCCTCAGCTAAGTTTACCATTAGAGTACAGTTATTTCCAATTAGTGTTTCAATCACTGTATTAAAGTACACAAGAACCTGAGAAAGAAAAG
Organism: Myiozetetes cayanensis; assembly: GCF_022539395.1. Classification (NCBI taxonomy): domain Eukaryota; kingdom Metazoa; phylum Chordata; class Aves; order Passeriformes; family Tyrannidae; genus Myiozetetes; species Myiozetetes cayanensis. The sequence continues at coordinate 14,700,244 of NW_026088185.1, read as the reverse complement.
TGAAACCAGGATGCAAAGGTATCAAGTTTCAAATTTTAATGAATGTGTTCCTGAATGGAGAAAAGGCAAGCAGTAAAAGGGATGGTCCTAAACTTGGAAAAGTAAGTGTTCACACTGTCAGACTGCAGACTCGGTTGGTTTGTCACTAAGGACGTCCCCCTCTGGTTCCTATCAAGCAGCTCAGCAGAGCTGCAGCTGCCCACACAGGAGCCATCTGGCTCTGTGCTGAACCAGTGCCTCCTCTGACCCTGCTGGACTGTGCCCTCCTCTAGTGCTGTCGTCATTAATGCGATTAGTGTGATGACACACAACCCAGACTCCTGTGCACTAAGATTGTGACGGAGAACTGAAGTGCATTTCCAAAGCATGAGCAGTTCACACTGTTTTTATGTTATAAATCAACACTTTCATTTCAAAGGCACATAATAAATCAAATTAACTTCGAATCAGCAAACCTCAGTACTGCAGGAAGTCATGCTGTGCCATCACCTGCTCTTGTGTATATACTGGGGGAGACTGCACACACTAACTCATACTGGCATGTACTTTAAAGACTAAGCAATGTTTATGACAATTCATACCAGATAAAGGTTCTACATCAGCAGGATGGTATAAGATGCTAAGCACTAATTATAATGGGTAAAAATACTAAGTTGTCAGCAAAAGCTAATTCTTCCTTGGAGATTTCTCTACAGACAAGAACCTTCAGAGTATTACCACACAAACTCTTCCTGAAGAAGAGGAATTAGAAATGGAGGCTCAGATGAAGAATAATATTTAAATACATTGCTAGAACTGAAGAGAGTAATTTCTGACTCACAAAGACGCACATATTTACTGGGAAGGACACAAGTAGTATCAAGCTCACTCAGTCAAGCCAAGCAAAACAGAGTTGTGGACATTAATCTCTACAGTTCACCAGTTAACATCTCACAGAGATATTAATAGGGAATAACTGTAATTCCTCCATCCTCCAATAAACTGAGATCATAATAGTATTCAACAGGTATCAACTGTGTAAAAAAAGTAATCAACAAAACAATGTTTCTCAGACATTTACGTCTCTAAAAGAGAGACTCTATCTCAGTTTTTCTAAATTCAAAAATAAATTTCCATGAGCAATATTTAATATTTTAAAGCTAAGTTAAAAATTAATTGAGAAATTAACACTGTTTATAGCCAGATTTTCCTCAAAACAAGTATATATAGAAACAGAAATAAACAGATGTAAATAAATGGAAGTAAAAGAGAAGTAAATAGCTATACAGCTAGTGTTTAAATACCTGAGTCACTGCTGCTGTCACTGCTAGATGAGGAGTCACTGCTGCTGGATGACTCTGAGCTAGTACTGCTGCTATCAGAATCAGAATCCGAGGAAGAATCTGTCTCTGAAGATGAAGAGGAATCCGATGACTCAACATTTTGCTTCTGTGTCATAATCAACTTTGGTGCATTTTTAAGATGCTCCCGTAATTCATCCCTAAGTAGCAAAAAAAAAAAAAAAAAAAAATTGTTTTTCAATTTTTTTTTTTTGTTCACAGGGGGTTGGGGGAAGATGAAGAAAGTGAATCTCAAATCAGACAAGTGCTGCTCACGTTAGTCCTCCAAGGCCAATGGAGGTGAAGAAATTGATGGCAAAGCGAGTGTTTCTTGGGTTATCCCGAGGCATTAATCCCTCAAAGAACGGCTGCAGTGTCCTGATGGAAACAAACATCTAAATTAAACACCATGCCAGCTCAGCACTCACTGACATCAAGAAACTGAAAAAAAGAAATTGTATAGGTCTCTAAAGGAGAGCAGGTTTTCTGTTCATGCATTTTTCAACACTTTCATTGTTTGCATCTATGATGCATCTAATCAAACGCTATTTAAAAACTTGCTCTTTTATGAAAAGCAAACTTCTTCACCCACAGAATTGCTACATACTGACAGATCATGTGAAGCCCTTAAGAGACTTGTAAAATTGCAGTAGCCTGTGACAGCACAGGATAATGTGCACTGACGGAGAAGGTCAAAGGCATAGGTACATATGTTGAAACCCTGTTATACGGGGCCTTAAGTATTGTTTCAAATTTATGTTTACAAGAGCTAAATCATCTACCAAATTCTTCATCATACATAGAAGAAATGCCAACTTAGAGAAAATAGCTCAAGTAATTAAAAGTAACATTGCCAGAATGCAATGCATTAAATCCCATACAGAGTTAAAAGAAAATGTTATTTACACTACACTTAAAGATAAGCAACTGATTCTAGGAAACCTGTTACTAATAAATGCAGTTTTTTCTAATTTTTGTCAGAAAAAGAAGCCATAGTAACATTTAACATGCAGCTATATAGCTGACAGTATATAAAAATAGACTCACACTTGGAAAATTCTTATAAAAAGCTGAATATTATGGGGGAGGGGAGAGGGGGAAGAGATACCTTGCAAACAGTCATGCAGATACTTGAACCCAAAATGATGGCAATACACTGAACTTAATATGACTCTTTGCAACGACTAAATCTACAAATGAACTTACTCTTGAAGCACTGCAGCTACAGAACTTAGTTCAACTTGAACACAGAGTTCTTATCTGCACTTTTTCAGATAAAGGAACTCATTAAATTTAGAGTTTTGAAAATAAAATTTCTACTTACTCATCTTTTAATCTTGCATTTAAATTAGGAAGTCCCATATATTCACTGAGTTCCTGAAAGAATATTTTGACAAAAATTCTACTGGAGGACGTGGTAGTTTCTTCACTCAGTATTATACATTCAAGGACCTGAAAACATTCAGAATAACATAAACCTTTAAGTTTAAACATACGTTCTTTTATTTATCTTAAAAATTTTGTTAGAAATAACCAGTAAAGACTGACTTCTATTTCTTTTTTTTTTTCAAAAGACCATGATTCCTAGTCGAGACTTTCTCAAAAATTCTTTTCTAGCACCTGGGAGTAGCTTCTGATTATATTTATGTTAATAACTCTTCAAGGATTTGTTTTATCTACAAAAGCTCCATAAGAGAAAATCAGGTGTGTGAACTTCTGGGAAGTTAGAGATTTGGGACTTAAGTACAGAGGTAAAATATTTGGACTGACTTATGTGTGCCTGAAGAATGACAATTAGACTAGGCTATGAAACAATAAATTACTTGAAAAGCAAAGTAACCTTATATTTACTTCTTCATTTTTTAATATTGTTATATCTCATGTTATGATTTTAATGTTACTATATCTCAGAATGCAAGATTGTTTTATTTATTTGGTGCTTAAATCATCAAATGGCAGTACTTTTTAAATGTCTTAAAATTCTACACAACTTTTAATTTATTTTATCAGAAGATTAAAAGTTCAAAATTCTTTTCTAAAAGATGTACATTTTAATCAACCAATTCCAGCTGAGTTCCATAAAGTGACATAAAGCTTAAATCAACTACTGAAAAACGGGGAGGAAGATCGATGATGTACAACACGCAAAAGAGGAGATGGAGCCAAGCAGAATTGTTCAACAGTGTCTGAGAAGATACTTAACATAATCCAGTTTGCTACAAGAACAAGTAGCTCCAAATTGCAGAACAAATACTAGAACTAATACATTACATATTATTGTGGAGTACTGGAGATTAACTACTGAAAAAGAAATCTATGACAATAGCTCTTTGTTTTGAACTTACACTCCAGGGAATTGAATCAGTGTATAGTAGATGAGCAAACATCTTGGCAACATTTCTCAGTTTGTTCGTTTCCAAACGATGAATGGTATCATACTGTTCTTTGAAAATAGCTTCGAAGGATTCCATGTATTCTTTTTTTAACATGCAGAAACGCTGAGACAGAATTGTACAATTTAAACAACAGATTAAACAAAATACTAAATATGCAAATAATCTACATGTAAGTGACCTAATGGTGTATTTACTGCAAGATTTCCTTTTTAAATAACCCTTGGAGGAAGAGAAAAAACATTCAAATGGATATATTTTATTGCTTTGAGCAGTTGTCAGAACAAGAAACTCATCTACACTGCAAAGTAGTAATTATCAATTTTGAACTACAGCAAATTATCCAGCAATTTGTTTTACTTCTATATATCCAGTATTTTCACCGGATATAACCCCACTTTTCTCATGACATTATTGAATGACTATTTCAATTTAGAGAAGCAGTGGGAAACACAGAGGTTAAGACATTTTGGATCTAAACATTCCAAAGTATATGGAAATAAAAATTTATATTCATCTGAACATGCAAATTCGTATGGTTAGTGCTTTGTAACTGACTGTCAGCAGATGGATTTCTTCAAGTATTGGATGACATATAGAGATGAAAAAATCCACTTGCTTTCAGCATAAGCTGCCCCCTTGAGAATACAAGTGTTTCACCTTAACTCTTCAGATCTGTCAATATTATTGATAAGGAAAACCTAAGAAAGAAATCACTGCAACTAAATTAGCAGGCAGTTACACAAAAACAGAGAGTTAGGTGATTATTGAAAAGCAAACAAAACACTCACAGGCCCGGGAGAGTAAGTATTCAATCTTGTGCTCTAAATTAGTCCTACTAAGCACTTCTGAAAGAAGTGGTAAATAACAGGAGTCTCCAAAATTAATATTCAGCACTGTAAAAAGGCTCATAATACTTTTGTCTTTTTAGTACCATTTCTTTGCCACTGATTTATTGTTCTACCACAATGAGAAGAAAAAGTAAGGCAAAATAAGCAACATTATAAAGGGAAAATGAGTTCTCTCATCCTGCATTCACTATGGTCATTAAAATCAAAATGTTAATTCAATGCACTAATACAATTAACTAACATAAGCATTTTCAGAATGATAAGAAAACCTTTTAGTTTTATTTATCCGTTAAAACTTAAGTTTGACACACAAAAAGTAGAGTAAACCAATGAAATTTTCTATCATAAAGTGTGAAAATCTGAAAACAGAACTCACCCCAGCCAGTAACCCGAAGAATTTCTCGTATGTTCTTTGCTGAGCACAGCAGTCAAGTATCATATTGCAGAGTTCTTTCTGGGTTATGGAAAAAACCAATATTTCTTTAGGTAAATTCACAGCAGCAGCAAAAACCCCATCACTAAGAACCAAATAACTGAAGAAAGCCTTACATGGGTATGAGCTTTGAAATGAGCATTTACATAAAACTTCATTGGTGACACCAATAGTTTTTGAATTCCTCTGGGATGTGAATATGAACTTTTGCCCTTCAAATTTCCTCTAACACACTGTTTATCTAATTAAAAAAAAAAGTCAGAATTCATTTACAAAATGACTTTACTACAGTGAAAAAAGGAGATATTAGATAAAAGGTAAGGTTTTGAGGGTTTTTTTGGTGGTTTTGTTTTTGTTTGTGTATTGCTTGGTTTTTTGGAGTTTTGGGGTTTTCGGTTTGTTTTAAATAGCACCAATTCCTGCATTTATAGGAAATGAAAACTCTTCACGACTTTCAAATATCAAAATGGCTTAGAGACAAGCTATTTGAAAACGCCATGTGCATGGTTAGCAATGTATTTCGAAAATCAGAAATATCTGTAGTTTTTGGTACATATTAATACCTTTAACTATGCAGCTATAGTTTTCCTGACAAGCTTCTGCAAGAAGAAGGCTGCATTACAGTGCAATTGCTTCAGTCCTGAGGGTGATGTTCAGAAAGACTAAACCTTGGGAGGCCAACATGCCTAGACTTAGTCTATAACAAAGGGAATGAGAGGAACTTTTCTAAAGCAACAGTTTTAGGCTCATATTCAGAATCACCCTTTAGAAAAGCATCTCTCCTTGCCTAGGAAGAAGCAGAGGAAGCCTAACTAGATTAGTCTCCCAAAACTTCTGTGCATCCCCCATCAGGGACAGCCTGCCTTTCACTTTCCTGTCTCCAAGGTGAACACAGATGTAAGCAACAGAAGATGCCCTCCTTCCCTTACACCAACTGTCTGGAACAGTTAGTTCAGTCTTTCTTGAATACAGTCTGACTGTCTCCCTTTCTCCTTGTCTCCCAAGAACCGGAGGGAAACACCCAGATGGATTGTGCTCTGTACCCTCACCTCTAGGACCAGCACCCTCCACTGGCCGAGAGCAGTGAGCCAGGCAAGTAAGCCTACACAAGTTTAAAACCAAACTTATTCTTTAACCTACTACATAAGTTACAGATTGTAATACAGCTAGGAATTGGTTAAGGGCATATTTTGAAACATTAATTAAGAAAAGTGAAAGCAGTATTTTTATATAATTAACAGCCATGAAATACACAATGCTTGAACTGCACTGCAGTTTTTCCCCATTCCCTTTTTCTTTTTTTATGTTTTCTCATTAAGACCAATTCCATAGCATAATCCAATTTATGACACTTCCAAATATGTTTCTGGCTGTCAGTCATGTATCTTTCATTATTAATTTCTCTTTAAACTAATATTAACATTCCCATAAAAAAGGACGATTTCAAGCATTTTGTTCTCAACAATTTACTGTAGCATATACTAGATTTCATATTCTCCCACCTGTGCCAGTCTCCCAAGCATATATTCAGAAGTAACATTTTTGCCCATCATAAAAACTCAAAAAACAAGGCCAACCATGCTGAACAAGAAAAAAAAAATACCCCCTCAAATAACAAGGCAGTAATGTACCAAATAAACTTAGAGATGTGTTTACAGGCATTCCTTTTAACACTGTCACACTCTGTTAGTGTGATGTATTAAAATGCATATTAACTTTTTATATCATCCCATTTTATGGGATTGTTGCAGTTAATCAGTTTTTAAACAATAAAAAGGGTACAGTGCTGATGTCACTGTTAATAACATCAGGAAGACTTGAAAAACAAATTACTTTTCTTCCTCATCTTAAATGCAATTATAATGCTGGTATCCCCTGTGGTTTACAGTAATTAAATATTTTAACATTTTAATTAAATATTACAAAGATTTCTAGGAGGGTATCTTGAATAGCCACATGCATGAAAATAGATTTTCCCGTAAAGACATTCTTGCTAGTGTTATCTAAACAACTCGAGGCTAAGTCTAGAGTAACTGTCTTCCAGATTTAAAATTAACAAACTTTACAATTATTTAATTATTTTTTGAGAGATGCAACAATTTCAGACAGCAATTCCAGCTTAATTTCCAGCTTCAAAGGTTAGTTAACTCATTTCTGTACTCCCAATGATGTTTATGGCAGGAAGAGCCTGTGTTATTTAGCCCATCACTTGTTTTGAAGAATGGAATGAATTTGTTCCCCTGTTTTACAGGCAATTCATATATTGTGGTGTTCAACAATTTTCATTCAATGCTCAACAAGTGACTTCAGCTTAGTTAAGAAAATATGTACAGCTATCCGACCATGAAACAAACCACTTCAAAAATATGTGACATCTCATCCAGATGGTGACTGATCTTTTATGAAGATCTTAAATTTATTATTAGATCATGGATAACAACAGCACTTCCTGAAACTACTAAGACAGAAGATAAAGAGAAAAGCTCCCTCTAAATTCACTGCACTTCTCACACTTCTGCTTGAACGTTTCCAACTAGCTCTTACCCAAACACAGCAATGGTTTAGATGAACCATGCTTCCACCTAACATGGCAAGTATCATCACACATTTGAAGATGCTAAAGGGTAAGCCAGGAAAAGACAGAAAAATTGGACTTGTTCTTTTTCCCAGTTTTACCATTTTAAAAACAAGCACACCCTGCCCAGTCTATATGCTCTCAGCCTCATTTTTTTGCAATTTCTTTAAGATTTGCGTTCAGTTAAGACTGGAATTTTGGAGCTGCCCCACAGGCTGAGGAGACCTCCTCCATGAGGAGTCTCTACTCCCCTCCCTATCTGGCAGGGATGCCATTTGCAGCTCCCCTCCCTTGCCAGCCCCACAGCTCTGTTCCATCCGTTGCAAACACGAACAGAAGCCACCACGAGACATCCCCATCCAGTAAGCTAATGAGGCTTCCCAAAGTAGAGAACTTGGTTTCTAGGAGTTTCTTCGCAGAACTAAAGGAATTGATTTGCTGGGAGCAAACCTAGTGAAGGACAGGTTCATTTAAATCAATGTGAAATTGGAATTATGTGAAATAAGTGCCTTGCATTTTATAGATTTGCACTGCTTTTACAGATGCAAAATTTTTCCTTTTTTCTCTTTCATTTCACTGAAGTGTATTTTACTTCCTCTGACTACCCTAAAGCTTTGCTTACTGCTGTATATTTTAATATGTGTAACAATCACACAAGCCTATTTTTCCAGCATGTCTGCTCTTTTTCTTCCTTATTTGTCAAATTACCACATGGAACCAAGGCTGGCAAAGCTATGGAAGGCGTTTCAGTAGCAGGTGGCCTCTTGGCAAACTACATACAGTGCTTTTGGCAGCTACTACACTGTCTCCAGGTTGGTCCCATGGTCAGCTAATGGTCTTCCTCAATTTTTGTCCCCTTATTTACCATTTTTTACCCCAACTTGTTCTATGTTTAGAGCAACATATGCTTAAAGCTGAATATGGGAAACAAAAATCTCGCATAAATCAGACTTAACATTTCACACAGGAATCATTAACTGGATATAAGGACAGATATATTTTTAATTCTTGCTGCTATAAGTCTGCAACACACAAACACACACAAAAGAGTCTGGTGAAATAGCACATAAAAGCTCCACAAGTATTTCTTTCTTTCCACCTGAAGGCTACACATGCAAAACATTATTTTAAGCAATTCCACTGAGGTAATCTGAGCAATTCCATCTCCTTAGGTTAAATGCATATATACATACATGCTTGGAAGATCAAAGTCTAGTCAGAATTCTAGCTAATACCTGCTATCAGTAATACACAAATACAGCCTAACTCTGTATGGATTCTATACCTTGATTTTGTAAACATGAACATATACCACAACATGGCATGTACATGCTTTTTTTTTGATTGGTAAATTATGAAAATTTAGACTGATTCCACATCTTAGGCCCATGAAAAGTCCTGCTTCAGAAGACAGGAAACCTACCTGAGGATGAGCACCTTGTACAGACAATAGCAACTCTGTGAACTAATCATGGTGCAGATGCCAAACCTATCAGTTGCAATACCCTCCGATTAGAAAGGAAAGCAATGAATCTAAGAAATCATCCATTTGACCTGAACAGAATTATCAGCTTTAGACCATCCCGCTCTACACCAGTTTCCTGAACTACATTTTCACTGAATGTCAAGTCAACATAAGGACTTCTGTGATCTTCAAGACTCGATGCATAAGTAAAGCAAGAGACACTGACACTCCCACCCCTCAAACCAGGGTTACTTTGAGCAAGTGACACCATCCTGCAAAAATGAAGATGTGTCAGATGCACGTATAATTCTTTCAAGAAGGCTGTGCCTACAATAACTTTTCTCATTTCAAGGAAAAAGAAAAATAAAATATTCCATGACCCATTACTTTTGTCTAGGATACCCACACTGGGGGACAGATACAGAAGAGGCTCTAACTTGAGCGAAGTTTCAAGCACTGCTGTATACAAATTTAGTTCTAATCACAACCAAAAAATGGAAGAAATGCCTAAAAGCCAAACCCTTTTAAGCACACTTTTAAAAAGCAAGAACAGTGTGTGGTTGGTTTAATTTTTTGGTTGTCCTCACCACTCTTGAGGGAGACTGGGCAACAAGTCATGACATTTCCATCTTCAAAAAAAAAAAAAAGAAAGAAAAAAGGAAAGAAACCCTATATTCCTAATGTATGTTTTCTTAAAGAAGGATCAATTCTACATCTAAGCAGTTGTCACTCCTGCATACTCTTTTATTACTGTGAGGAAACGGAACTCTTTGGGGTTTTTTTAACTAAAAATGACAGAAACTGAAAAGTACTCCCTCCAAGACCAGAGGAAACAAAAATCTGTTCAAGGTAAACATAATGTAAAAAGCCTATTTCTGACATTTCAGTAGGGCTTGTTTGTTTGCTTTCCTCATAGTTCAAAAGCCAGAAGAACTGGTAATACTATACTCCAACTACAGTTTCAATTTATTTAAATTTTCTTCTTTAGTAACCCATGGGATTAATGTAGCTTTAACAGAGATAATAGTACTTTTTAAAAAAAGAGAAATTGTGTTCTCTGCCAAGACTGAGCATATGTCCAAAAAAGCAACTTCAAGGCTTGTTTAGAACAGCTTCTCCCAGGTTGTAGTACAGACTACAACAAAGCTTTTCAACTTTTGATCTGCAGCTTTCAGTTGGGTCTAAGTAACATGAGTAAAAGCAAGCCCACTCCTGGAAAATTTATGTAGAAAAGAAAGAATTTCAACTCTTTAAATGTTTTTCCTCCTTAAAAAATATAATTAGAGGACTGTTGACATCGCCCTCAGCAGCTGGTACTAAACTGCAATGCCAAAAAGCAGTATTATGTTGTTCTAGTCTGTAGATTATCCATTTGAACCTTAATCCTCTTTGTGCAAGTCAGAGCTGTGCGACAGATCCATTACTGGTATTAAACATACAAACACTTGTGTTGCACAGCAGTTAATGAAGCTTTCTGTAAAACAGACCATAAAAGAAAAAGGTGTTTTATGGCTAAAAAACTAATAGTAAAGAATCATAGAATCACTAAGGTTGGAAAATACCTCTAAGATCATCAAGTCCAACCATTAACCCAGTACCATCGTGTTCTCCACTAGATCATACCCTCAAGTGCCACATAGACCCATCTTTTGAACACTTCCAGGGATGGTAATTCTACCACTTCCCTGGGTAGTCTGTTTCAATAACTGACCAACCTTTTACTGCAGAAATTGTTCCTACCATCTAAGTTAAACCTCCTCTGGTGGAACTTGAGGCCATTTCTTCTGGTCCTGTCCCACCTCACTACAACCTCCTTTTGGGTACTTGTATGGAGTGATAAGGTCCCCTTTGTTTAGTCTTCTCCAGACTAAACAACTCCAGCTCCCTCAGCCACACACAGCACTAAAGGTGTGAGCTCAGCAGTGCCAAGTACAGGGGGACAATCACTTCCCTGGCCCTGCTGGCCCCTCTGTTGCTGATACAGGCCAGGATGCCATTGGCCTTGGCCACCTGGGCACATGCTGCTCCCATCCAGCCAGCTGTTGACCAGCACTGCCAAGTCCTTCCCCAGGCAGCTTTCCAGCCACTCTTCCCCAGCCTGTTGCGCTGCCTGGGGCTGTTGAGGCCCAAGTACAGGACTTGTCACTTTGACTTATTGAACCTCACACTGCTGGCCCTGGCCCATCCATCCATCATGTCCAGATCCCTCTGCCTTCCTGCCCTCCTGCAGATCAACACTCCTGCCCAATTTGGGGTCATCTGCAAACTTACTAGTGGTTTATTTTCATAATGAAGGTAGGGGGAATTGGTTCAATAAAGGCTTCAATCTGAAGATACTAGCTTGAAAGAATAAAAGATGATTTTCCTAGTTTAAAAACTGGCAGTTAATTAAACAAATTTCCTCCTAAGTGCATTCAGTTTTTTTTTAATCCACATAGACAGACTTGTGCCTCATAAATCCTTGAATAATTTCATTGCCTATAACTGCTTATTCTTTCTGTTCTCTCAACGATCAGGAAGCATCTTCTTTGTCTCTTTTTGCCCCCATAAAGGAGCTTAGTTCTATACAATGAGCAAGTCAAAGCTCTCACATCTTTGGTTAAATGAGGTGAAGAGTAATTACGATTATTAGAGAAAAAAAGAAATCAGTACAAAGAAGAGGCCTCATGTGATAAGAAGATGCAGTTTTGCAACATTTTTGAACCTTGAATTGCAGTAATTCCTAAAACTAGTACTGAATAGTAGGGTGATACTACTTGTTGGGGTTTTCTTCCTTCCCCTACAAAATTTACTTTTTCTGAGCAGATTTGCCCACAGAAGTTAGGAGTTGACAGAGACTGCCATGATATGAAATACCAGTTTTCTGAGCAGTTATCAAACAAGCAGGTAGTGTTATGCACTATGACTGTTGTATGATGTAGTACATATATTCTAGAATGTCAGCTCTATTCTTCAGAGCTGAATTGATTTGCTGGAAACTTTTTTTCTCTTTAGAATTCTTCAGGTTATGCTTCACTGAGAATTACAAACTTGTGCATGCTTAGGATTGCATTTCATGCATAGAATTAGAGAACTAGATAAAAAAGATACCCCACCTCAGTTCTTAGTTTACTTCCATGTAAATTGCTTAATAACAAAACAGAACAAGAATTGAAAAACTGATGGGCAAAACCAGTTCTCAAAGAGCACCTAACCATAGCCCAGATCTCCCCTCACTAGTTAGTGTTATACTAATAAGGTTACTTACTACATACATTGTTTCAAATAAAAAAGTGATAATTAAAGCCACAAGGAAATTAACAACTCTCCAGTGCAACTCCCATGATGATAGCTTACAGCTGGTTGAAAAGCTGTTTAAAAAATTAGATGGGTATTTACATTCTACCAGTGTCAAATATAAGTACCAGATGAAGAATGATTTCTTTTACTTGAAAACATACCAACTGTATTGATCTTACAGAATCTGAAAACAAAACAGCTTGTATTTGATAATCTACAAGACTACAGCAATTATACTCAAAACTGCTTTAATTCAATACACTGTTTATTCAATGAAGACTGTGAAAGCAACAAAACACAACACTTTTAGCACTATGCTAAATTTCAAACCCCACTGATAAAGTCTACAGCTGTCTGCAAATATCTTCAACCCCACCTTCTTTCAGAGACAGAACTCCGAGAGTGACTGCCATGCTGCAGTACTCCTGTCACAGGATAAAAGTTTCAACAGTTTCAACAACAGACCTTTTCAAACAGGCTACAAGCAAACATTTGAGTTGCCTGACAGAAAAGAGCAAATGCATAAGACAAATTGCTTATGAAATATGTGTCAGTCTATTTGCTCTAAAGGGCATGAAATTCATTTTGAGAAACAGCTGTAAGGAATCACCCATTCCTCTGGTTGCTACACAGACCAGGTCCCAGAACATGAGCAAGGATTTTAGATACTACCATTGTACTATTTCTTAATAATGTTAATAACACAAAAGAGTAAGAAGCAAGGCTTACAGTCTGACTTTCAGGAAAGTCCATCTTCAGCAGTTTGTGAGCACATTCTTCAAAGTCTAAGCTGAATAGAAAAAATACTTCTCATTATCTGTGCAATATATGCCATGCTAAAAACATTTCAGAATTATATTAAGATTGATTGTTGGTGCTGAAACTTCAACTGTTTGGAAATAAATTATCTCAGTTGTTTAACTTGATGGGGTTTTTTTGTTGTTGGGGGGGGTAAATATTGCATGCATTTGTATCTGAAAATTAATCCAAACTGATTACATTTGTGAACCATCTGAGAACAAGATGACTCAAGTCATTATTATTACATCATCTTACAAAACTACATAAAACATAAAAAAGTAGGAGCTCATTTTGCACATCCTGAAACACTCTGAAATGCAAGCACTGCACATAAGATCCAAAGGCAGTATATACATCACACTCTCCTCTTTACACTGCTGTTCTGAAAGCCTTTAGCTACCCACAGTACCTCCTCCCACCCAAGTAAAAGATGAACAAACTTCAGTATGGCAAGAAACTATTTAACAGCAACTTTGAGAAACATACGAGCCTTCCATACCTCTCAGTATGGTATTAATTCATACATCTAATGATCAACACAACTACGTTACCACACTCCTCATGCAGGTTCAGACCTGCAGAGTATTATGAGCCATGCCTACTTTTAATGACAGTGGCAATTCCGTGGCATGCAACAGATCAATCTCCCTCTCATCCCGGTGAGACAGGAGCTGTAATACCATGTTTTGATCGTTTGTGCCACGTACTGCAAGGGGATTTCATTCTCAAGACAACTTCAAATAGAGTACACTTCAGGGTTGGTATCTGTATACTTGTTTTCCGAGCAATGCAGATGTTAACAGGCCTAAGGAGAATCGCACTGCAGAACTCCTCTCAGAAGTGGAGAAAATCTACTGCATTTCTAAGTATGTCTATATTGTGTAATTTTTTTCATAAATTCTTAAAATGCTGTATAATCTAAAGATCACTGACTTTCATTCACTGAGAAAATTCTGATTACAGCAATAGTCATAGAAACATCCCAGTTCACTACTCAAAACATTTTGATACAAACAAGATTTATCTTAGAGAGAATTTGAGTATCCATTTGTCAAAACAGTCTGCTTTACACAGTCAGGTCAGGCTCCATAACGAACAGTTCCCTACTTTGTTGTTTTGTTTTGTTTGTTTTTTTCCCTAAATTTCGTATTAAGAAAGACCTTTAAAAGAAAGAGAACTCCAGTTCACCCATTTCAAAAGAACTCCACTTACAGGTATACAAATCATATTTTATTTACCTTGACTGAATAGCAAGATAAATTGTACGACGGAAGGAGACCAGGTTAATTTCTGTTTTGTCATGAACAGTAACTTTCTGGCCTGGAAAATAAAAACATGGTTTTATAAAGAGTAAAACACTAAGGAAGATACACGTAGCAATCTCTTAGCAGAGCTCTATTTATTATTTACTGCATCTGTAGCGCCCTATTTTTCTAGAAATATTTAGGACTGTTTATCATGTTTATGTATTTTTTTAATCTTTATTTTTACAAATAAGGAAAAAATAAAAATTGTTATTTGCTTCCTCTAACAGGAAAATATTTAGATATCGTTTTAACACGAAAATTCTTCTTTTAAAGACTTCAGGTGACTTAGCCACTGCAACCTCTGGGTTTAACATTTCTTGTCTACATTATTAGCAACTTGTTTTCTGCACAATTTATCTATACAATGCTTTATGTGGCACCCCTGATTTTAACAGGTAATTCTTAGTTTCTATTATGTGTAGAATCTATGTTACATCATTCTGCAAAGTTCTGTTTTGTCCTGAAGTAAGTGTAGAAAAATCTGTTCTGAACCAAACCATTCTGTGAACACTCATTTATAAGGTATTCACTATTCCTTCAGTCTTTTGAAGTTTGAAGCATAAATGATGAAAAGTTATGTGAATGATCATACTCTTCATCAGCCTGCAAGCTCTGCTCTTCTGTGAAATACCCCAGCAAGCCATTTAGGAAATCCATTACTGGTATTCCACAAGAACAATACTTGACTGCCTTTTCAATTACTCATGCAGTCTGCACAAACATTGTTTGCAAGGCTTTTCTCACAGAAAACTGATACTGTCAAGAATAACTGGGCAAAGTTGTTTTTCTGTTTTTGTCTGTGTTGAATGTTTTCTTTAAGACAATGACTTTTATACTATTTGCTAGTAAACACTTAGATCTGAGAATAAGATGAAAACATCCCTTAATTTGAACATCTTAGTTTTGCAAAACATCTAAGAAGGTAAGCTTTCCCATTTTATCTACAATTAACCACTAGTAAGGTGCCAGTTATACACTTACCATCTTCATCCTCTTCTTCATCTTCTTCTTCATCTTCCTCGCTACTTCCAGCTTCTTGATCTCCTTCAGATTCACTGTCACCTTCATCAAGAATTTCTGAAAGAGGAGTATCACAGATTATTAAGGAATATAAATCACAATATTTTCATTACAAAAAACCCCTGATCCAACATCTAAAGAGTGAAAGGATATCTCAGGTGGAGAATGTGGTAGAAGCAAAAAAACAGATATGTCATAATTAAAGGAAAACACCGTTGGAGAAATAACACTGAATAGCAGGAACACAATGATGAACTGAATGACAGTGCTTAGGACAGAAATACCCCCACTGTTAAATAATAAGGCTGGCAACAACAGCTGGATAAGGAAATGCCATAGATAAGTTACACGAACATCAAGTACATTAAGTACACGAACATCACATATAAAATGTGTGAGCACACGAATACCCCTACCTTTCTTCAGTGTTTTGTATTTCTCCTCATTTTCCATAAAGTTCGGATCCATCTTGAAAACATCTTTAGAACAAAAGAGAATCTTTATTTAAAATACAAGTTGAAGAAAACAACGAATATTTAATCTTGATTTTGTTTTCTCAGGAAATGCAGTCACAGAATTATCTTTCATTTCTAACTTACTAAGAACATCCTCTGGGTTGTAGTCATCTTCTAATGGCAACATATGAGTAAACTGATCCTCCTCTTCGACTAGGTCTAATCCCTCTGGAATAATTGGATGATCCTTGAAGCCATCCTTCCGTACAGCAAACATGACTTCTATCATATACTGAACACGCATATCAATTTTAGATTCATGCAGAATGTGTCGAAGACGGTCAAAGATCGCTTTGGAAAAGAAAGAAATGTAAATATGAAAAAGATCTACTAAATACAAATGACAAAAAGGCATGTTTTGGCTAACTATACTTACCATTAATACCTCTAGGAGAAACTTCTGTTAATTTGAGCCCACTTTCTTTAATAAATCCGATTGCTACTTCAATACTGTCATCAGTAGGCCTTTCAAGGAGCAAAGTGAGCATTTCCAAACATAAAACCTCATGAGCCTACAAAAGAAATATCAGCAAATAATTAGAATGCACAATGTTACACTATCATCACAGTGATTTACTGGACAGATCTGTACAGACTTTGAGGATACCACAACAAACTAATCACACACACAAGGCAACAGTAGTGGGACAAAGCTGCTTAAAAGGGTTTTACCATCTCTATTTACACCAACTTCATAGTAAATGTGACTCTGCTACTGAACAAGCAAGCATGAAAACCACTTTGCCATTAAGAAAAAAATAGAATGCCTTTCCAGGAAGCAAATAAACCAGCACTTGCATTACAGAAACTAGTTCCAAGTGCATTTTGTCTATAAATAAATCAATTCTTCCAGGATTATGCATATAAGCAAATGGCACATCTCGGATTAGCTTCCTCTTTACCAAAATGCTGTACATTCCCAAAGCATTCCTGAAACACTGCTTCTTACCATTATTTAAACTGGAGTATCCTGATTTATCACACATAAGTTGGGGCTAAAGGTGCATAGAGCTGGACACAAATTTGGTTTTGATGTAACCAAGTTCAGTTCCGCTTACACAAATGTTGCAAGAAAACTCTCTTTAAGATCTGTGGGACAGAGCCTCAGATGATCCTTGCTTTGCATCAAGACTTGTCTGAACAGTAGCCCACGCATGCATATGAAACCTGGGGAAGCTCTGGAGCATAAGTGTAATGATGAGTGATGATAACTGCACAAACAATGACCAATATCTTTTCTAAAGAGGTTCTAACAACTTAAGGTAGGCACCACACTCAGGTTTTCAGGAACACTTAGAGCAGGGATTGCATGTTCACTTAGGGTACTGCTGCCTTAAAATTAAAATTAGCCATATATATGGTTTGGATTGAATAGAAATATAAAGTAACATACCACATTCTGATTCATCAAATGTGCGACAAATTTAGAAGATGTTAGACAGAGTTGCTGCAAAAGAAAAAAACCAGGAAATTTTAACTATGGAAAAAAAATTTGTAGCTCAAACATACTATAGATTTGTGCATTTCACAATAAAATTAAGTCAGGAGTTGTTTGCAATTGGAACTGTAGACTTTTAAAAAGAAAAAAACCCCAAAACTATCACAGTATCAACCCAGAATAGGTTGTCAAACTTTCAAGATACTCTAATACTACTAAATGTACTAAAGACCAATCTCAACTGGTCTTAGTTGTGTCCTTTCAAGTATGTAATTTGACCACACTTGATACACAGTTACACAGCAGGATTACAAGTTTCAGCATGTTGCTTCTTCACATTTTACATACCTTGTCATTTCTGCGATATCCTTTGCGAAAATTTAGTATCAATCTCTTGAGAATCAATTCACCAATATTTGGAAACTTTGAATTGATAATTGCCACAAGAGCTGCATAAACATGAGTAAAAATCGGAGAGGCACTCTGAGCTTGCAAAATGGATCTAGACAGCAATCCCCTGTAAAAATAGATAGGTTTTAAGATTTTTCTGGTAATAAGACGTAGCATTTTTATTCAGTACTTATCACATAAAATAGTATCGTGCATTTGGAATAATTGGAAGATACCAGATGGTCATTTTAAAAATGTTGGTTATCATGCCACTAATTGAGTTTGGCAAAACATGTTGTCCAGATCTGCCTGAACTCAGAAATTCTTACAATGGTACCTCATCTTTCATTAAATATTGTTCATTTAGAAATACAGCTGAAAAAGCTAAGCATGCAAATAGCCATCTTGTATCCTGCAATTATCCCTTTTTTAGCCCCAACTTAGGCTGATTATAAAACACTACTATTTAGAGCCTAAATGAATGTAAACACAGGGCTCATGAGAATAGTTGTTTTATTATACTAATAATCCTTCTTACATTTATTCCTACTTACTTTGGAATTGGCAAATGGAATAGAACTCATTTCGTACTAGTACATAGAAACAGAATATTTCCACCTTGAAACTATTAGTTACTTCTTTCTTACAAACTGAAACTGGTCTGTTTCAGTTCTTATTTATCCTCTGCTTAAAAACATTAGAAAATTACTTGACAGCTAGGTGAAACTTCATGTCATTACTTGCAGATGCACCTTAGTGCAAATCTGGAAGTTGGACTTCAGTGTAAGAAGGAAGGAAGTGGAGCCATTTCCCATCTACATTACTTTGACGTTTATAAATCAGACACAAAACCTTCCACAGACAAGTATATTCTACAGACATTCAGTAAGCTCATTTCCAAATTAAAATTCTATTGCTTGTGTGAAAATTATGTTTCGGAGACATGAAATGTGGGAAAGTAAAAAGCAGTCCGACAAATCCCTGAGACTTCATTAATACTTTTAACAGGAATGACATTCAGAAACTACTTGCTCAGTCTCTAGATTTTACTTAACTCGCAGGTTGGTAGTTTGGTTTTGTTTGTTTAAATGGTAGCCAACCTAAGAAACCCATGCTCTTTAAGACTTGCAGATTTAACCCCCAGTGACACGAAAATTAATGCAAGGAAAGTCACCACACAATACTTGCACAATCACCATGACCTAGTACTGAGCTCAAATAGCAAAATAAAAATAACAACAATAAACAACAAGGTAGGTAACTGTAGTAAAACTTGTATTGCCAAATACTGATTACAAATATTATTTGTCCCAGAGAAAAAACATCCAGCACTACAAAAATAAACAGCCAGTGACAACTGTAAATTACAAGTCAAATAAAACACATAGGGAAAAACCTCTAAGAAAAAGTTGCACTGTTTTATTCCACCAAGCATTCAATCCCTTTCCCAAGTAAGGCACTATTCTGCATAAGACAATATAGCCCAAGGTTAATTTTAAAATCTGACCAGAACCCATACACTACACATAGCAGACATCGTGCTGCACATGTGAACAGTACACATAGTAACAGAAAAGCAAAAGAATTATTTTCAAATACTAAGACTTACCTTCCCCTAACAATATTTTCCTGAAGCAGCTCATGAATGATGTTTTCTATATTAGAAACGTTCACTTTATTGACAAGACCATTGATCGACTTCTTCAAGGCTTCCCAACTCATCCTCTGATATGCCAAGCTATTACAAAGGCATCACAAATTATTAATGCATAAATTTTAAGTAGCTCTGAGTAACTTATATATACATATAAAACTTACACTCACATTGTCATTTCAGGTAAGAAAATATTCACTGCATAAACGTGAAGACTAGTTCACAACTATACATTTAACTACTAGAAAATCACTGATACACCAAAATGTAATTGTGTGCAGATAAGGTATAATCCAGTATGTTCAGCTTTCTATGCTGTTTCAAAAAATCCCTAGCTACATTCTGTATCCCACTTTGCTATTCACATTTTGCAGTAGAAGCAAGTACAATTTTAATCTGATTCTCTTGTATCTCTTCTGATAAAAATATACCTTCAAAACAATGATCACATCCCTCTAAATGGATCCCATTTTGCCAACATTCTCTAAAACCTTTAAAAGTTTTGCTTTCACAAAAAAAAATGTCACTTTCAACTCACCTATTTTTATCAGTGATTTGCTCTTGCATCATCCTGAGCTTGGCAGGTGGAATATATGCACCACCTGTGCGAGTAAGGATTGGATCCACTTCTTCTTTTTTCTTCTTTGAAGGGGCCTCATCATGAGCCAGTGAGCTCTGAACTGTCGACCTCTCTGGACTCCTCCGATCAGGTGATGAATATCTTCTCTGCTTCCTCCGATCATATTCTCTCTCCTCCCATCTGTCATAGTGTCTATCTCTCCCCCTTTCCATTCTTCTAAAAAGAAACAAAACACCCACCAAACACCCAAGGGTTTGTGAAAAGTTTTCACATCTTATTCTTTAAAATTAGTATTTTATTACCGATTAAGAAAGGGCTTGATACCTTCCATCTGAAGTTCTGTCATCATAGTATTCCCTTCTGGAATATTCCTGATCATATCTGCTGTCATCAGAGTATCTTCTCTTTCTGGAAGACGGAGATCCATCATGCTCCATATCCCTGCTTGCAACCCAAACCACAAAATTTCTTAGTAAAAGGCTGAGAAAAGCAATAATATTGATATAACATCTACTTACATGCACAACTGTTCTAATTCTACAACTTGAGTTTCAATAAGCATTAATTCAAATAAAAGAATCTACTTTTATAATACTTTCTTGGCAGGAAAAAATTAGCAAAAATCAAGGTTCTGTAAAAGGAAGCTCCTCCTAGAATTTAAAATTAAATGCTAAATATTAATAACATTAAATAGCAAAGGTAAATTCAGCTCCATGCATTCACCTATTTTTGCTTGTGCAGCACAAAATCTTGCCCTAAAATGGCAATTGTGGCATCAGCAATATGTGAGTTCAAGTAAAAAGGCAGCATCTAATTTCCATTTTCAGGTCACATGACAATTCAGCTAAATGCTAATGATTTTTTAAAGATTAAGTTCTAGTAATAAATCCATTTAATTACTGTTATATTGACATGCAAATATTTTATTAAACCTATACTTACTTTTCACTGCTCAGTTACAGTAAAATAAAAAAAGAAATATAACCTGATGATTTTTTTAAGTTCTCTAAATCAGTATTTGAGGTCTTTATACAGAACTGAAAAGCATAAAACTCAGCATACCTGTCCTCTGGAGACAAACTTTCTTGTCGGGAACTGTAGTTTTCCTTCCTTTCATGGTTGGAACCATGCTTTAAGAAAACAAAGAAAAAATTAATCAAGCCCCAGCATGACTGTGAGCACACACCTTCAGAACAAAGCATACCACGTCTTCAGTTCTCTACTCCTTTACAAGAAGGGCCATCAAATAAAGCTAATGGCAGTCAGTTATGACAAGAGGAGCTGGTTCTATTAGTAACACGTAATTAAGAACTGGACTCTCTGCTAGAGGATGCTGCAGATGCCAAATGCTTACATGGTTCAAGACACTGGACAAACACTGGAAAAATCCAGGAGTTACCAAAAAAATTTATCTGGCACAGGAAGCTGCAAACACGTAGAGAGTGAGAGTGTATGTGGGCAAGTGCTTTTATAGTTGCCCTGTTCCTAAATTTTTCAAGGCATCTGCTGTCGATTACTGCTGGAGGCTAGAGTATGGACCACTTCCCTGCTTCCTCCTTCCAAATGCTATTTTCCTTTCTTGCATCACATGCAACACCATTAACAAAATTCCACCACTTCCTGTTTGAAGAGTGTGTTTCCTCTCTCCTCAAAACCCCCTTTATTGAGTAATTTCTCCCTATCTTCTCGCTTTTTACTAACCATGATTTATTTTCTCATGAGTCATTCCTAGCTTCATAACATATAAACACCAAAGTAACACTGTTCTATCTGGCAGATTTGCAGGATTGTTTGTCATACACACCTAAACAGTTCACACCAAATTTCATGGGCTGAACATGACATATGGAAGTATGGAGTCATACCCAGAAATCAGAGCATGACAGCATCTACAACATACACAGAAAGACATTTCTCAAGATGTTTTAAAACTACTTTGGTAGAGTTAAGAAGCAGCTTTTGTAATCTCGGTACTTTTATTCCAAAAGTCCTCTCTTCACTCAGAACATTATTTATCATTTTTCAAAACCCTAATCTCATGTTGCCACAGAGTGATTAACTGTGAAATAGGTAACACCTCACCTGATGCAGAAACTCAACACTAAGACTTGCTTGTGCCCCTTGACTGAACTTCCTGCAGGAATTCTCTCCTCCTTTGTTCAAGTGGCACCCTCTCCACCAACATGCTGGCAACACTAGTTTTTGACCCACCAGAGAACCAGTTAAAACTGCTGGTTACTAGAATACAATGACACCTCCTCCATAAACCAGGTGGTGGAGGTCACCCCAGACCAGGGTGGACTGTCATACCAATGATCTCCAAAATTTAACTGGGGAGTGTGTGTATATATACAAATAAACAATTGCATTTTTGAGGTCACTGTAACATATCAGAATATTTCCTTTCTGAGGGTACATTTCTAACGCTGTATTAAAATTATACCCAGTATTATCTTGCCTGCATCAAGACAATGATACAAACTCAATGCATTGTGTTATTTATTGGGAGCAGGCATCCCTATAAAAGTAAGTCCATCTGACAATTTAATTTTAGGGCAACCTAACCTTTGATGGCAAAGGTAGTACAAGAAATTCACATATTTTTTACCAGGTTTCTTTCCCCTTTCAATACTCATTTATGGGTTTATACCATAGAGCAGATGACTGAATTCAAAGTTAAAAAAACCGCTTAAACTGGGTTTTTTTCCCTGCCCAATAATGTACTGCAACTCTATATCTTAAGCTTCCAAGAAAGTGGTAATAAAAATCTTCAAAAACCCAAAACATTTACTGTATTTAAATCCTATTTAGCAGATGGAAAAGAAGCACTGGGTCTTTTTAGGATGATCCATTCTCATCCATACATCCATACATCATCTGTCTTTGCCCAAGCAGAATCAAAACCACAAGTGTTCACAGAAATAAAGCAATATAATGTCTGTCTCCGTATTTGGCCTTATCACATCTCCTTGCCAAAGCAGCTCTTTGCAAAAGAACTTGTTCCCCTCAGCTCTTCATGACCAGCCTTTCTGCCAAAAATTAGCCTTCTTCCTTGTCCATTTTGATCAAAACTGAAAGTGTTTGAACAGTCCAAAACTCTTGCTAACTGGCTTATTTTAACAGATGAGGAAGCACTATCACAACCACCAAATTGGGAAAATAGCAGAAGCATTCCTAGTAAAAGTTGCTTCAGTCAGAAAAGTTGGATCCAAAAGGAAGCCTGTGCAAGGTCAAACTTTAGAAACACAGGCAGAGAAATACCACAGATTTGAGGCAGTGTATCAGAACAGCCTTGCTCTGCTAACCTGTCCCAAATGTAGTGTACTATACAAACATAACATTTCTAAATGATAATCTTAAAAAATTAACTTTAAAATAAATTTTTTCTTCTTGCATTCCTGAAAAAATCATTCCTATCCATTCAGAAATGGACCATATAGCTTTTAAAATGAAAAGCTTCAGCATTCACAAGATGACATAAAGTTGCCAAATTAACTGCTCCTTACTGTCGCTTTATCTTTTCTTTCTAAGATCATTGTTAATCTTTTTCCATTCCTCCACATGCCTACATTCTCTGTTGAGCCATCATCATTTAGTCACTTTTGACCAATTACTTTTTCATTATATCCCAATAATATTCAGGACTTTCAGTGTTAGGACAACAGGTGCTAGAAACAGCTGTAATTTACTGACTCTTACAGTAGTTGTTACAACTTACTCGTAGCATTTCTCTCGTAAACAGCTACTGTCAATTACAGCCATTGCTTGATTTGCATTCAGGAAGTTTAATGTAACATAACATCAACTACAGACCTAATTACCAGTAACATGGGAATAATCAAACCCTACAGTTCAGGTTGAAGAACACTTACATTTACTTGTGTCACCCTGCTCTTCATCTTGACTTCCTGCTTTTTTATGAAGTTCTGAAGGTGCAGCAACGAGACAACCCAAGCTGGAATTCAGCATATGAAGAACATTTCCCCTATAACACATATGAGACAATCAAAAACCTTTCGACTGCACACGGTGCCGGAATCTGCACTTTTTATTTTGTTCTTTATGGCCATGCTTATACAGCTCCTTAAAACAAAACAAGCAGACCCCCGACCCCAGCCTGCTCCGTTTTCTGGCGGTCCCACAGGCCCTGGGGCAGGAGAGCGGCTGCGGAGCAGCACTGGGAGCTCACGGCCACAGCCGGGCCCGCGACCCACCGGCCAGGCCCTGCCACCGACCCCGCCGCCCGGCTCCCGGCCCCGGTACCCCCGCCCCGCCCGCGGCCTTCGCCCGCCGCGGAGCGCCCGCACGGCGAGGGAGGCCGCGACCACCCGAACCGCGGCGCACCTGGCCGGGCGGCGCCCGGGGGCTCCCCCTAGTCCCACGGGAAGGCGGTGAGGGCCGACCCGCGCACAGCCGCTGCTCCCGCACAGCCCGCACACCGCAGCCCCCGCAGCCCCCGCACGGCCCGGGCCCCGCTCCCGCACCTCCGGCTCCGCACGGCCACCAACCGCGTCACTTCCGGCAGCGCGCGCTGAGCGCGCGGGCCCGGCCGGTGGCCCCGCCCCGCCCCCGCGCGCACGCGACCAGCCCCGCCCACCTCCGTCGCCATCTTGCGGGTGCGGGAGCGCGGCGCGCGCGCGTGAGCGGAGACCTCGGTCTGGTGTCTGAAAACAAACAAACACATGAATAAATAAATAAATAAAGCAGAAGCTAGGCCGGCAGAGCGGCTCCTCAGGGAACTGGTTACCGCCCTCCAATCCCAAGAAGAGTCCAAGGAGCGTTTGGACAATGGTGTCAGGCACACGGTGTGACTCCTGGGCATGGTCCCACGCAGGGCTGGGTGGGACTCGGTGATCTTTGTGAGTCCCTTCCAGCCTGGCATGGTCTGTGATCCTGAGTGACTCACCGCAGTGAGTGCCTCTATAGCGCGGGCTGTGCTCCCTTCAGTGTGCCCCCATTTCCCTAGTGCCAGCTGCTCCTTGGATGAAGGGTCCGGGAAAAAACACCCCGTTGTTGCCAAGTGTACAAGGTTCCTGTCAGACATACATATAATAGCAAAGAAACAGTCAGCTGGCGTCTCTTAAGGATGGAAACCTGCCCAAAGCATCCCTGTAAAACGTAGTGAATTCGCTGAGTGAATTGGGTACTCCTGCTCCTTGAGTAGCAGCTGTAGCACACACTTCTGTCACTTACACGTGTACTGCGGGTTAAACAGTGCTTGAAATATGTTCCAGGAGAAACACAATGCACTAGATACCATGTTGAGTGTTACAATGCTCGTAGGGAACCTCTGTATTAGAGGGTTGTTTTGTTTGGGTTTTTTTTTGTCCTGTGAAAGTTTGAAGTAATTCAGCACCACAAATCCACACGAACAGAGGGCCTGTTGCTTATAAACATAAACTTGTTTGGATTTTGGAAAGTAATTAAATGCATTGGGAGGGGGAAAAAAAAAAAGAAAAATGCTATGTAAGGTCTTAAAGTGCCTTTGGTTCATTTTCGATTCTTGTGAGATAAGTGGAAATGAAAATGAAAATAAACTTTTATAGGACACAGCAGATCAGGGTCAGGAAGGCATTAACTCATCCGTGAGCCAGATGGTTCCTGCAGGGATATTTGTAATAGCGCCGTGCGGCAGTGCTGCTGTGCTGCGCCCACCTGTGTCTATGTGCAGATTCCTGTGCCTCCATATGTAGTGGGCCACAGTATTTGTTGAGGGGCAGAAGATGGCAAGGAGGTAGGAACCATTCTGGGAAAATGCTACCAACAATTTCCCTTTTCAGTCATAATTGAGTGAAACTTTTCTCAAGGTTGGAAAACGATACCGATTTTTTCTTTCTTTCTTTCTGTAGGTTTTTAAATCAACTTATTTATTCTCTACTCAACATAATGGTACTTCTGTTTTGTCATACCATGTAGCACACCTGTAGCACTGCTTTCATTGCAACAATTATTACATGCTCAAATCACAACACAGTGAGGAGGGCACATTCACGGTTGGACAGATCTGGTTTATCTGGTGCAGCCGTAGATAGTCACCAAGATTCAATCTGACCGTCCTGCTATTCTGTCCACAACTATGATCTCACAAAAGAGTAAGAGAAAGGGAGCATCAGCCCATGACTGAGATCACTGCACATTATATGTAGCACTTTAATTCAGAACCACTTCGGTTTGAACTAATCTACCAGTCTTTTCAGCACTTGAAACATTAACAAAATGAGTATAAACCTTTTCTCAGATGTTTCCAAAGGCCAGCAATGCTGTCATAACATTGTGTTTCATAACAGATATAAATATTCTGCACTTGAGAGATAAGAGTTATTTTTACTTACAAAGTCATAAAAGTCAACTCTCTTACTTACTTTGCAATACTAAGAAATATAATCAATAAAGCAAGAAATCCCTACTCAAAACCAACACATGGATAGGATACGTTAAGTGATAGTAATCAGAAAAAGCACATGCTTGTTTTCTGCTTACAACTAATTTTTAGCTACAGAATTTGATTTCTTTGGCTTTCAAAATGATTTGCAACTGTGGCACTTACACAGAACACTGAAACCAGCATGTATCAGGACAGTTGTACAGATTCTGACAAAATGATAGATGTTACAGATAGATAGATATTCCCTGAACCCACTGCCTGTCTGTGAATGCTCTGTGATTTCCCATTCTGCTGTGAAAGTAATCTTTTTCCTGACTCACACTGTGTAAACAGGTGTCATGAAATAAAAAGGCATATGGCACCAATGTGGCAGCGGCATCTTCTGAGAAAGACATCCTGTGGCTGATGGCGCACGTACCATCACTCAGGCTGTCCCTCCAAATGCCCTGGGACAAAGAGGATATGGAGACCTGAACTTTCCCCTCCGAGGGAGCCTGAGGACAGGGATGGGAAATAAAAAGGTCTGTTTCAAGATGCCTTCACCAGAAGATAACTGAGAACCTCTGAGAAGCATAACTGTTTTGAAAGCAGCTGAATAACATGGGGTGACATAAATTGCACTCTTCAGTCCTCTTCTTAAATGTGGAAAGTGGATGAGCGTCTGGAAAAGTGGGATTCATTGAACAAGAAAAGGAAAAGGGCAGTGTAATACTGAATAGGAGCAGTGAAGTGAGGTTTCCCTTTTCTTCTAAGTTAATGCTTTTACTATTGGATTATGGAGTGAAGCTCCCTTCTGTTCCTTTCTTCTCTGTTCTTCTCATCTTGCAGTTCCTTTTCTGCAGTGGTGATGGATTTTATTCCTCATCAGGTTGAAGGGAGAATACCTTCAGTTTTATAGTGGGTCTAGTCTTGTGGTTTGGCAAAATGCTTTAAGAGATGCAAGTGTTAATTCTGTGTGGGTGAAAAGACAATGCCTTCAGTTCCTGAAGGAATGCTTTAAGGGAGTAGGTTGCAGTGCAGGTTGAGTACTCCAGATGAACCTTTTTGAATCTACTGTACTCAAGATCCCAAATGTAGAGAGTCTGAAGTACAACTGTGACTGTGGTTTCTGACTTCTAGAGAGTAGGAAGAATTCAGGTGCATCCTTTTGCTTGATGTGTCTTCCACAGCTTCTTGCTCAGCATGTGGGCCTCCTTAATTGCCTGGAAAGCACTCAGATCTCTGGCTATGGTGGATGAAGCATCTAACTGTAGCAATCCTAATAACCCCACAGGAGCCATGCAGCGACTCTGTTAGTGTAAGAGATGGTTCGGATCTCTTATCTCTACCTCAGTCTGAAGTAAATTCTTACAATTGGAATGGAACATGACTATGGAGTCTGGAAAAAAAATCCAAAGACAAAGCCACACAAGAATTAATTCATGTCAAGTGGCTTTATATGTGTTTAAGACAGCAATAATCAACAGAGTATGTTTCTCCTCTTCTTAAGTAAGCATGGTGATAGATCAGACCTTAAAATATAATAACACCCAATTCATACAAAATTAAATCAACATGAGAAGTTTGCCTTCAGATAAGGCGAATTTCAAATATAAATTTCTACACACTGAAAATGCTGAAAGCAGTGACAATTCAACTGAGACTAATAGTAATTAAACCAAACAATCATAATATTTGAAACCTGCACAAAGGGAGAAAGGATAATGTGTCCTAGAAATTCATATTCATCAGATTAATGTTGAGCATGAATACTCCATTAATAAGCCACAGGAAACATAGTTTTAGTCACGTTGTTTTCCCATGGCAGTTTTTGTCATTGTGCTTGAAATGATACAAGTTAAAAATCATCCACATGCTGCACTCCCTGGGCTGGTGCCTCTCCTGGCATAAGCATCTGTAGCTCTACCAACTCCCAGTCTTCCACAAGTGAGCAAAAAAGGTTTGTATGTAGAAGCTCACTTGAAGTACCTAATACTGCTGGAAAAAGCAACCATAGCTGCTCTAATACCTTATTCTGGTAGCTGATTCTTTGCAGTTAATATTGCTTTATTAATTAATTGCAGAATGATGGATTGGAGACTGGTTTCCGTGCCTGCTTTATTAGCAGTAAGGAATTTAAACACTGCTAATTCCCATGCAAGGTAATCAGTGTGACCTTTAGCATACTGTAGACCTAAAATTTTGTGCAAGGCTCAAACTGTATTTCCAGATAGCTGTTGCCACGTGCCAGCTGTGGGATATTACTGCACACCTCAGCTGAGACAAGAAATTGCATCCTCTGTGGTTTTAGTTTAAGGTCAGATGAGTGAGCTGAGCTTAGTCAACAAAGGTAGCTGGAGACAACAAAGCTAAACTTGTTTGGTAGCAGAGTGGGATGTTGCCACGCAATCCCTTCTGCTACCCTTTGTTGTGGCAGAAGTAATCTCTGCTACAGCATGTTAAGAAGCAACATGAGGGAAAGAAAGAATGCTCTTACATCACGTATAAACACCACTTTTTCAGAGGGATCTAATATCTGTGCTGGGAAGTCTCCTCACCATTATAGTTTTAATAATTGCTAGAAGATCATGGATTTACAATACTGAGAAATCTCTCTTGTTGGTACCTCAGATGGGTGGCATTCATGACACTTCATCACAAATTTTATTTTTCTCAAGGAAGCACCAGCAGACTCTTAGTTTGTTTTGAAACCTCGTCAAAGCAAAGCTGTGCCCCTGAGCTCAGTGGGAAGGGATGATCATATGTGGAACTTCCACACAATTTCCACTGTGTGAGAACGCATCACATATGTTTTCTATTATTTTTAATGACAGTCTCTCAGCTGCTTCTCATAATTGTAAAAAAAATCTGCTCAGCTACTTTTTAAAGCAGGTTCCTAGTCTGTGTGCTAACATCTCCCTTCTTTCAATTTAGTGGTAATGCTGTTCTCTGATCAGCTTCTGGGACTGGAGACTATTCCCATCCCTTCAGGTGCCTTCAACCATTAAAGTAATATACAGACTAAGCATATTATTCAGAAAAAGAAGGCACAGTGAATGCAGATTGGCATAAAAGAGTAATATATTTTTACTATGAGGTTTTGCTCATTAATGTTCTTAATGATTTTTGGTTGGTCTTTTGAAGCCTGAAGCCGTTCCTGCTCGGTGATGTGGACTGAAGCCAGAGGTAGCGCTGCAGGTACAGATCACTCTGGTCTGTGTGAACTGGTGTTTTCATGCCTGTGGTGTCACTTTGTCCATACACAGTGCAGAAGAATGCCAGTTCTTTCTCACAGAGCTGAGTTCATCAAACCAAGGTGTCACTTTACAGCCAGCCCCCTGAAGTCAGAATACATGTTTAAAATTTCAAGGCTTTACCATGAGTTGTGTCATCATTTGGCAGCTTTAGTTTGTTTAGCAATTAAAATCCCTTTTTAGCAAACAAAACCCTTTCAATTATGTTTTTGTTCCTTTGTACTGATTTTTTTTGCCTCTATGAAGTATTTTTATATCTCCTGACCTCTAAAGAAAAAAATATCTCTGCTGTTCTGCAGAGCTGGGACAGTAGAGCCCTGTAGTGGGATCAGGACGTTCAGTGCTATTAGGTGTGTTTGTGCCCAGAAAAATAATGCATGGGTTAGTGGTTTGGGGGTTGTGCCCATGTCCTTTGCTAAGCATGCAAATCTTATGTGATGTAACCCTTCTCTTACTGAAATCTTGATATATAATTTTTCTACTATTTTACTCTTTAAATAGAAAAAAGAACGTGACTGTAAAGATATCAAAAACGGGAATATTCTGTCCATACTGGAAACTAAACATCTAAATTTTGTCTTGTATCAAGAACCAATGAATAAATTGATACAAGCTTCTAAAAATGTGGCTAGGTGGTTAGACCATTCTTCAATGTTGCTTTTCCAAGCTAGAAATGGAAAATGTGCTCTTCCCATAGTTTATCTTTCACAATAGTTAAAGAAAAAAATATAGTCTAGTGTCCTATTCCTTCTGTCATTTTTCTCCTGCATTTTTATGATTATGTCATCGAGCAGAAGCAGTCACTTAAGCCTTTAACTAAAGGACAAGTTAGAGTGACTGCTTCTCAGCTACTGAGTGGACATTGGGATGTTGTGTTCATCTTTCATCTCTTCAGCAATGCAGAGGGAAAGGTGCTGCCTGACTGGAGCTATTGACTGCTTCCAATGAATCTCATGTGACATTAAAGCATAAATACACAGTGGGTGGATGGTATATCATAATGTACTGGAGAGGACCTGACTGTACATAGGTTACCTTATATTAGTTAAAAAATCTGTGTATTCTTTACTTCTGAGTTTCTCCATTTTCTTGATAATTCCTCTGATGCTGATGTCATGACAGGACATCTAGATCTTGGGAGGACATTGAGCACCTCTTGGACCTCCTGGATCTTGCAGCATATCCAGCTGTGTGAGTTAATCCCAATAAATTTAAAAATTCAGAAGGTTGATTGAAAACCTTTTCCAGAGTTTAAACACAGTAACAACACTGGGAAGACCTCCTGAAGTGTTTCACTGAGAGCTTTGTTATATAGAACAGTAACATACTTGAAACAATAAAAGCAGAAGAATGTAGTAACAATAAAAGTAACAATTAAGTTCTAAACTTGAGCATATTTGTATTTACATATATAATTCCTCTATAACATTCCAACTAGTGTTACAGTAATATTAGATTTTGTACAAAATGTGTTGCCAATATTCTTTTGTTGGAAGCAACAGGTTTTAGTTCTATTAAAGAGCATCTCTTCACTATGTGAGATGAACATTAGTCTGCAGGGTGAAAGTGATCCAAGGATCCTACCTGACTTGTGAATGTAGCTGGTCTAAATCCTCACAGAGCCTGGATGATGTCTCCTGTCTCTCATTTTAATATTTTTAATCCTATTTCATTTAATAGAAGTTGTTCCTTAGCTCTACCCAGAAGACTGTATCTTTTTTGTTTTTTTTTTTTTCCTAGATTGAAGAGTCTTCTAGTGGTGTGTAATGGAAGAGTTAGCCCTTCAGTCTGGAAAAGAAAGTATTGCAGTCAATAATAGACAAGCACTAAACAGATAAAATTAATAAATTGTGACAGTGGCAGCATGCATGTAAGTCAATATGATTTTATACAAAATACAGAGTTTCTATCATGTTTAAAAATAAATATATTAAAAATAATTCATAGAAATTGGCAGAATTACTGATTCAAAATAATGAAAACAAATGCCAAAATGTTGGCACTGCTTTGATAGCTTTACCAGTTGTTGTGTGGGTTTGCATACTGTATAATCAATGGTAAGAGCTCTTGATCTCTTTCACTTTACCCAGAGACAGATATAAGACCAGTTAACAATTTCCCCCCATAAATTACTGTGGTGTATTGTCTAAAATTTTACTGAGAGCAGTGTTATCCAGAAGAAGTCACTGTAACAAGTCCCTTCAGGAGTGTGGTCGTCATGTCACAGTGCTACATTAGTTAATTTTCTCTTCTTAGCACTACAGCAGAGCTTCAAATTAATAGCTATTGCAAACTGCAGGCAAACAGTAGGTGCCTGACTTAATTAACTCTGACTCTGTGTGATGTGATTTGTATCTTGGTGTTGCTTGTGCTAAAAATGGGCACTGTTTTTCCTATGGCATATGGCTGTATTTCTCCAAAGGGCTGTGATATTGCAACTTTAGGAGCAAGATTATTGTTATTTGCTGATTTAGTTATCATTATGGTCTGCAGATCAGAAGATGTGCAAACACCAGGATACAGCTAGTAGAGTATTGCCAAATTAATTGCACTATTGTGTTGATTAAGACCTCCTCTATAGAGGATAAATAGATAAATAAAAAACTATTAATAAGAATAGTAGAACAGACTTGCTGTATGGTCTAAATAGAAACAGACTGTATGATGACATGGGTGATCTGAAGAGCAGAATCCCACTGCACTGAAGAAAGAGATTTCTTATTTTCCCCTGCAAGGTTAAATTTTAATCCCAAGCACTGTTTCATCTCTGTACCACCATGGCTGTGCACGGTTCTGCCCAACTACCCAGGGTAGGAAATTCAGCTGCTCAGCTAAAGAAACAGTTATATGTCTTTGTTGTCCTATTAGTGGTAAAGGATTTATTTTACAAAATTTCTGGGGACACCATGAAGGAAGTTGAACACTGCCAAAAATGGCCTTCTTCCCGGCGGGGCTTCTGGACAGATAGATTTGATCCCCACTGAGGGGAGGATCACATAAAATAATTACACTGTTCTCTGTGAAGGCACAAAGTGATCATGAAAAGTGCAAAAGAAAACCTGTCCAGATACAGGTGGCATCCTCTATCTGCATCCTGCTGCACGGGCGGTGTTCCAGCATAACAACACACATTTCAATTTTTTACAAATTTAAAAAAAAAAAAAGAGATTGTTTTACAAATTTGAAAAATATTGAGATTTTTTTTTCCAAATATGTAATTGTGCCTATTCCATCCTTTTTGATTATGTTGAAAAGACTTCTACATTTTAAGTCATTAAATGCAGCGTGAAAGTACATTCAGGAATAGTAATTGTCTTTAATGTTTTCTTACAGATTGTGTGGTAAAGTCCACACCAGAAAATGTCATGTATAGTAACTATCAAGCAATTAACCAGTGGTTACATCAGTGCTTACAGTCTCACACCATGTTTTAATACCTGATAAATATTAATATTTTTTGTTGTTTTCAATGAGCTTTCTCCTCAGATGTTATATTTGAAGGGAGTCAGTACACTCCTCTTACAGTTGCTAACTGCACCTTCTATTTTAAGTGGAGTCCTCACAGTCTTTGCAAAGTACCAAATGTTCCTATTTCCTATGAGAAGGGTTTCCAAATAAGCCTTTGGCAATATTTCTGAACAAAGTAGGATCACTATAGAAATAAACTGGCTTTGCCTCTCAAATCTCCGTGGGACTTATGAGGCAAAACGGCTTTAGCACAGAAAGTAGGTTAAAGCAAGGACAGGCAGCCTCCTCAACTAACACAGATGAAAATAAGCACCGATACTCACCTGATTCAGAACCTTTAAGATGCAGTAGTCCTAGATCACAGGTCAAAAGAATGTAAAGTAACTAAGATTTACAAAAACATGTTCCTTGACTGTTATTTGGATTACTTACCTTTAAACTGGGTTTACTTTATGGAAGTAAATTAAAAAATCTCACCTGATATAATCTTAATATTTGAGGATAGTCTGTTTTTTTCTTTGTATATGAATTTTTTATATGAATACTTCCTGAAAACCTGATTTTTTTTTTTCTGGTATATATTCCTGACAGTTTACTTAAGTAAGGATTAGAGGGATTTTGCTGAGGTTTTTTTTTCCAAGCATTGGATCATAGGTAATTTGCTTGTATAAGAATTATTTGGGAAAATAGTATCTTGTTAATTAATTATTTTTAGAATTTCATCTTTCAGACAAAGATTCTCTAGGAATTAAAATGTTTTTCCTATTTTTTCCCTACCTAATCCAATATCTTTTGTTATGTTTCTACCATACGAGTTGTTAGCAACAATATGGATTTTTTTCCCCACATCCTACCTATACCTACAATGAACTGTTACTTCTGGAAATTCTTGTGTAAGTTCCCTAATATACTGTTACACTGCTTCTCTGGTCCAGTGGTGAATTACCTTGAATGTAGTTATTAATTTATGGCACTGGGGAGTTTTCATAGCTCCAAAATTTACTAATAGTAGTTCCATCACTAGTGTGCCATTCTCTGTAGTATCACTGTGTATCATTGTGGGAAATTAAATTCTGAGAACAGAAGCATCTTGTTCTTCTCAGCTTTTCTCCCTTCTTTTCATAATGAAACAGTGCCCCCAAGAGCTTTTGTTCAGGAAGGGGCAGTTTAAGAAAATTAAGTCAGCTATTCATGAGTATATTAATCTCTGAACATAAAAATCCTGCCAAGCATTGCAACCAGAAGTGTTGCTTTCAGGGGCAGTTGTAAGACTGGTTTTGGTTTGTGTTTTGTTTTTTTTACTTTATACCAAATGATAGAAAGTTAACTAAATGACTTCCAATGGTTCCAGTTTGGAGACCTCTGCCTGCAGAGGACATCTTTGCTGGCCCTCTGAAGAAAGGGAGGATGCACCGTGCAGAGCAACCATTACTTCTTAGTGAAAAGGGCAGGGCTGGTTCTGTCGTTTGCTGGTTGACATCAGGACAGCTGGCAGTGGTCCAGGAGCCCGTGGGGAGCACTGTCTGTTTGTTTGTTTGCGTGTGTACATAAACAGAGGAAGAAAGATGGCACGAAGTGAAGAAGAACAAAGAGAGACTAAACAAGGAACAGCTTTAGTTACAGCAGAGTTGTAAAAATGCAAACACCGAACCTATTAGGCATTTTCCTAAAGTACATGAAATATACATGAAAATAAGCAGGAACAGCCTCTAGATCTCAGAAAGGCAGATTTTTATGATAATCTGAAGTGATAAAATTTTTTGGCAAATAAAATTTCTTAAGTGTTAAGAATCATCTCTACGTTTTCCACATTAAACACAGCATTTGACTGACAGCATCATGACTGCTGGAAATCTGAGGAATCATCATAGCACCTCGTGAATTCGTCATCCTCAAAGAAGGAATCTATTAAAGCAAAATTTATAAAGTAAAAAATGAAAGTTTCTCTATCAATTAACCTTTACATTCAGAGAGAGCATGAAGGGGAGTGTAAGAGAGAAGAGGGCTTGAAAACAGGAAAGGATACCACTTGGGGGAAAAAAAAATCCCTTCATTAATCTTTGCATTCAGTGTAGAATTGACTTTAATATACTATTAACACCACAGAGCAGAAGAGTCATAAAAGAAAGCAAAGAGAGATTGGGTTTTGCAAAGAATCAGTTACTGGCTTCAGTCTGCAAACTAGTTTTGTAAGTGTATTTAATTATAATCCAAAGCTGCCTGCAGATTATCCACTATCCTGTCCACAGACAGGACAATTTGGACTGCAGATCTTCCTGGAAAAGATGATACTCAGTCTAATCTGATTGCTTGATAATATATTAATGTAACTATCTACAGAAAAATATCAGTTTTTATGGTTAAGTAAAAGGGTGTATATCAGAGTGATGCTCCCAGTTTGTGCATGGGCACTGAACATTCAGCTCTGATTAGCTTATTGCTGGTAGTGTCAGAGAAAGAAGAAGGGACTGAGAATGGTGAGTGACAGGCTGAAGTTGAGTTTGTGGCAGGAACAGCCAGGAGAACTGGGCATGGCCCTTCATTTCTCCATAGTACTGGGTCTTCTGGGGTAACAGACCTACCTGGAAAGGAAAGCAATAAAAAGATTCCTATCAACAAGCTCCACGCTGATGAAAACTTTTTCAAAAGAATTTAAAATGAAAGGTAAGAGCTTTACCTTACACAGCAGTTACCCCATACAGAAATGACAAATTCATGAAACAGAAAGGAAGACCTCACTGTCCTGGCAGACAGTCTCCCTGTCAGTCCCAGATACCAATCTCTAACAGATGAGCTTTGCAGTCTGCTGTGATGTTTAGCAACATGGGCTATTTCACATCCACCCAGAGGAACTGGGAGTGTGTACCTTCTGGTTTCAGCAGGGCCCTCTGCCACCTGTTGAGCTGGTGACCCTCCAGCTTTGCTTACTCTCTTACTCTGCTGGTTCAAGAGAGCTGCCTCCTCCACAAACAAAATTCGTTCCTCTCCAACATTTCTTACACCATCCTGGTGCCCTAAGATTGTCTAACCCCGGGAAACATCTACTACAAACAGAATTTCAGGTAGTTTGTTGGTTTTCTCTCCATCCCATTGCATGGGCTGGCCAAAAGTTGAAATTCGTAAATGAAATTACACAACATAAATAAGCAAATAATTACTTTAAATAATTTTCAATAACCTGTCACAGGAACAGCTCAGGACTTCATCTACCAAAGAAACAGGAAGTTTAAATAGTAGGCATGGTCTCCCCAGTAGCCTGTTAATATCTCTCTTTAGCAGAGTGATCTAGTTTTCTCAGGTGTATCTCAACAGACCATTTCCAGCCAGGTCTTAGGTCCCTCAGAGATTTAGAAGTGGAACCTAGCACTTTGAACTCTACTTGGACAATGGGAAGATCTTTTCTGACTGGTAAATAAATGTAAAAGGCTTGTGATGTGATAAGATCTGTGCCAAAGCAGGAATCAGTAAACTAGATGATGTTCAAGGATGTGGTTATTTCTGTCTGAATGGAGACGAGTATGAGAAAGAGGAAGTATTACAGAACACACACAGAAGAAATAAATCATAGCATTCTTAGGTATTCCCAAGTCCCAAAGAATAGAACTATTCTCTCAGTCATGGGAGTACCAGCAGAATTAAGCTTAACTCTGTGGCATGTAGCTTTGTTCTCTGCATAAGAGATGTTTAGATCCTGCAGCTTCCCCCAGCTTCGTTACATATTCACTAAATATTTTTACATGGAAATTCTAAACTCATTTTAGGTCACAGAGTGTGTCCATTTTGTAATCTCACTGAGTTAAAAACTTAATTATTCCTTCTTGTATTAGAATTACAATAATTCTAATAATAAGAGAAGTGTGCTGTAATTTATCTGTCAAATGCATAAAGGTAAACATATTTTAAAGGCTATACTGACCTCTTAAATAAATTTATATAAAGACCTATTCTCTTATTTTATAAATCTTTATAGCTTTGACACCATGTATCTAGTTTTTCCAGTCTGTTTGCATCACAGCATATACCTCAGGAGTGGAAGAATAAACTGTAGTCTGGGACAATTAAGCAAATACTCTTAGTTTTTAGGTGCCTTATGATAGCCACAGATACTTTGGAGTGAGTTGCTTGTGATTTATGCTTAATATAAGCACAGGGAAGTTGTGGTACAGCCGACCATCATGGCTTTTCACTAGGCATTCAGGGCATTATTTGCAACTCAGTGGATTTATTTTGTTCTGATCAATAATCTGAAAAATTTCTGAACTTTAGGAAATATTTCGCTATCTAACATTCACAGATATAAAAATAAATTGATGCATTTCTCTTCTAGCATTCAAAATTCAGCATTTGCCTTAATCTGGAAGTCTGTTCTTTCAAGCCTTGACCCTGTAAAATGTGAAACTTAAATAGGTGTATG
Source organism: Myiozetetes cayanensis (assembly GCF_022539395.1). Taxonomy (NCBI): domain Eukaryota; kingdom Metazoa; phylum Chordata; class Aves; order Passeriformes; family Tyrannidae; genus Myiozetetes; species Myiozetetes cayanensis. The sequence goes on along the minus strand of NW_026088185.1, from coordinate 14,662,724 downwards.
GATGAGTATGACATTTCCCTGTATAGGAAGTAGTTCTGATGCTCTTGAAGTTCCTTGCCCCCACCAATTGTAGTCAACATTTCCCAGCGTAAATTGGCAATACCAAAATGTGATACTACACAGCAAGTCACTTGCTGATGGAGCATAGATCTGCAAGCATGAATGAAAGTGTTACTCCTGCTTGAAACTTCAGTATTCCAGCTTTGCATTTGTTATTTAATTGGAGTTGGAGTAGGGGGCAGGGAGGAGGAGGTATCTTTTTTTTTTTTTTAAGGAGTATTTATAACTAATTTCCACATCTATAGAAGTAATTTCTTCTTAAAAATTAGAAATAATTTCAATTGTGAAAGCAGGAACTAATTTTTCTGCTTTCTTGATTTGATTTCTATGTGGCAGTAAACTCACCAAAGACAAAATGTTGTGGAAGAAAAGGTGATAATGGCTGGTTTTATAACTGGGGTCGAGTGCATTGGACAAAATGTGGGGGAAAGGTGATCTTTGCTCAGAAGCCTCCCTGCTCATTAGCAGGTGTCTGTGGTTTAATGATTCACTGTGGTGCAAAGAAAGAATCAAATTAGGTGTTATGTGAACTTGTCATTACTCTGTGTGTTTCTCTGTATAGTTCCAGCTTAAAGCATGTCATTCCTTTCATAGCAGCCCCTCAGATTACTGTTCCTTTCCACATCAAAGTGATGTCAGCACTTTTATAGTATAAAAAGAACACAGAGATAATTCTACAATACATTTTCTTCAAGCAGCTTTGACTTGTGCAGTTGCAACATTCCTTTTTATTCTGGGATTTTCAAAAGAAGATGCACTAAAATGAGTAGCATCTTAAAACTGAACAAAGCCAGGAATCTAAAAGTCTATTTGGACCAAAGCACCTTGCAGGGACAATGAGAATTTTAGGAAGTTAATTCTTCTCAAGTGTTGTCTGACTTATATTTCAGTCAACTAGAAAGAACCATTGACAGTGTGGAAAATGCCCATTCTTTGAAAAGCATGGATCATCTCTATTTATTTACTAGCAAAAAAAACCTTGGTACCTTAAGAAGTCTTCCTGCTCCCAACATCAAAGGCTCGGCCTCAGCTAGTAGCCAGTATGTAGAGAGCTGGGCTCACTGTCTTGACCTTGCTGCTCTATGGGAAAGTAAAAAAAATAAAAGAATTAATACAGGAAGAAAGCAAGTGAAAGGCAGAAGAAAGACAGAAGTTTGTAGAACTGGCTTTAACTTTGTAGGACTTTCTTTAAATCCACTCTGCCAAGAAATTTGTTTTCTTCTTAGTCATTATGCAGCTACACATATGTAATCTAAGAATGTTTCACATTGTTTTTCCTAGCCATGTTTGTCATTTGCCAGCATCTGTAGAAGAGGTTGTCACAGAAGTGAATAATGACAGAGAACAGAAATCTGAAAAGCTGACAGACAAACTGCAAAAGGGAAGCAGCCTGTGTGTTGGCCAGCAGACAAGCAATTTGGTGTGGTTCATCTGCCCATCTTCTATTTCAGGTGTTCTCAACAGCTGGGACTAGACTGGTCCGATGCAGGACTTCGCTTCTTTCCCTGGTGGAAGGCTGAAGATGCTGGATCTTACTATGTCACTGGTGCTAAAGTGGGCTTACTACAGTCAGTCTTTCCAAAGCAATAACAGATTTAGGTTTTCTGATATCCTCCCTGCTGCTTTCCATACTGGCAAGTAATAACATAACAAGGTCTGGAGTTTCAGGTGGATGTGGAGTACCTTTCTCAGGAAGACCTGGGGATCTCTTCTGTACAGTGGTGGTTGAAGGCTGTTGAAGGCAATGCAAAAAAGGAACTGGAAAAGTTCTGGACAGGACAGACCTACCTACTGCCATAGAAAGGATAAGCCTGGGTCAGCATGCAGGGACTGCATCTTTCTTTCATGGAGGAACTCTAAAATTTTGGTTTTACCTCAAATTTCAAGGAATTCAGATTTTTTTTTATTATTATTTTTGCAGCAGGAGATAAAACATCGATCAGTGAATGATTAGAAAAGCGTTACTGTGAAAGCAAAAAGTTCGGTGACAGAGAGAAAAGTGAGTATTTCGATAACTCATTTTTTTGAACTTGATGGAAAATATATCTTGAAATCATGAGCATGAAAGTTTAGGTCTACATTAGTGAGATCCATCTCTACCTAAATAACATTCAACTTTGCCTTGGAATTGTAAAAGATTTGAACTTTAATTCTTCCTTCCTTCACTGGCATTTTATGTTTTAGCATATGACACAGTAGTGTGTCCTTGGCTCTTCATGACTGCAAAGGGACAAATAGTTAATAATAATGTTCCATCTTACACAGACGTCACAAAATGCTCTTGGTTACGGGATTGTAAATCTGGAGAAACTCAGCTGAGCTCAATGGACTTACTCAGGCCTGAAATCAATTATTGCTCTGGTGTGAGTGCAAGGAGCCCAGCTCATCGGCCCAGTTCTGGCATTGAGATGCAAATGGATACTGGGGGAGGGGGAACAGGGGAGCATTGCCCAGGCATCTTGGAGGCAGCTGGGCCACACAGGGCTCCTGGCACCGCTCGTGCAGAACAGGCGAGAAACAATGCCGAGGCGTGCCTGGGTGCTGCATCCTGTGTAGCGACACGGCCAAGGAGCAGGAGGGGAGAGATTCAATGGAAGTGGGTAATTGTTATGCAGCCATGCAAGAATAGAAACAAAATGCAGCTTAAATACTCCTCCCCCAAGTCAGCCCCTGTGATTATGCTACCAATAACCACAGTGGTAGCTGTGGTGCCTGTGTTTCCATTTCAGTCCCTGGCATCTGTGGGCACTGGCACTGAAGCAGACCCCAGTTGGATGCCTGGAAGGCAGTGCTGTGCCAGGCTAGTGATGGGCTACATCAGTGTAGATAAAATGATGCTTCCTGACACCCTCCCTGTGTGAGCCACCTTGTAGGAACAGGCTGCAAACACACATACCACAAAGTTCCTTTCCATTTCCTTCCTGTGCCTTACCTCCTACTGCCAACAACCAAGCAAATAAGAACATGAGGTAATACATTGTACCGGTTGAAAAATTACACTTCCCACCTGATGTGTGCCATTATGTAATTTTTTACACAGAGAATTTAACCCAAAGTGGCACATATCTCATATTAGTGGCTGAGTCTCAGTTGTTTTCACAGACGTACCCCAGTAGTACAGTTGGATGCTCCAGGGGGTAGGGATCTGCAGACTTTCTTGGAACCCCTTCCCCAGGCACCCTGCTCTCCAGCTTGCATTGACTTTAATAAAAGGACAGAGGCCTTAAAAGTTTTGTTTCTTTTGCCATATCAGTGTTTTCCCATATAGTGACTAGTAATCTATATGAGACAAAATAACACTGAAATAGATTTTTTTAATCCTTTGTCATATTTATCCACTAGTGATTTTTCCTCTCATGTAAGTAAATGTGAAGAGAAGAAATGTTGATTAGGCAGCTAATTCTGAAAGCAAGGGATGACATCAAATTTAACAAGGAAATTAATCCTCCATTTCTTTTTGTTCAGTTTTTATTATAATTATTTAGTGCCATTTACCTTTCTCCATTTGTTAAGCTCCAAATGATAAATTTGGGAAAATAGTAAATAAATGCATAAAAACCTTGATAAACTCCTTGATCTATGACAGGCAATAGAATAAAGCCTCATTTGGAAGGGATCAACAATAAATACTTAAGGAATTGCTTGATTTTTCTGAAGCTTGGTGGTTGTTTTTTTAAAATTAGGGATACAAAATATTAACTCCCTTTTGCAGCAAGTTTGAACTAGCTTACCTTATTCTTTGAAAATGGGGGAATTCCATAGTAGACACCGGATTTGGAACTTTAATTTGAAAAATAGCCCTAACAGGGAATCCCTCTTGTTCCCCACTTTACTCCCTACTACAAAGTCCATATGACTTTACAAGCTCTTGTCATGCCTACCATGGAAATACACTGCTACTAAAACTGAGAGTGGTCATTTTCTTCATCTATAGTGCTTTTAGACAACCTGGAACACCTATCTACACTTTCACCACTAATTATGTAAAATACACATTGTAAATGCAAAGGAGAAAGCTGGACACTCTTTTATTATCCCCTCTTCATTAAGCTCTTGCAGTTTAAGAGACTTAATATGGAATGCAAAGATACCAAATTGAATCCAGTGTTTCACGCACATCCTGTTTCTGTGAGAATCATCTTTGCTGAACAAAGGCCTCAGAGCTGACAAGAATAAGGATAACAAGAGGCTGGAGCAGAGGCTCCAGCCCAGAGTTCATGAAACAGCCAGAGGGGTCCCTGGGCAAAGGCTGAGAAGGGCGGGAACTTGCCACTCTCCTTGGCTAAAGCCACAGGTGCAAGAAGGCATTTTACATTAGAGCCTCTCAGAGCTGAGAGGTGATTGGGGCTAATAAGTCAAAACAAAGGAGTCCTTCACATCAGTATTACAGAAGGAAATTACATGAATTGGTTAAAAAAAGCATTCTGAGGGCACTGAAGATAGACAGGAAGTGTTATGTTTCTAGTTATGGGGTACACATGATTGGGTCATGGTCATGCTGCAGTAGATGTTGTCATGCTGGGGGGCCATATGCTGTTAAGTTTCTCAGGAATTAATAAAGTCATGACTCTGCTTCCCCCAGACTCCCCCACAGGTCACCTGAATTTTGGGGTGTGCTGCCCTGGCATGTTCTCACAGAATGGTGATACTTTGAAAATCTAAATACATCTTCTTTGCACAGGGAATTAATAATAATTCTACCAGCAAGTATCCAGACAGACTTTGCACAGCAGCTTTGAGACGCAAATATCCTGTGCCTGGTGAGCTAGTCGGGCTGTGCAGGAGCATACAAGTGGATTCCAGTTTTATATTTGGGCACACACCAAATAGTTTGGAGGTGTTGTGATCTAGCTAACCTCCTATCTGCAGAGCTTTAACCCATCAATCACCTACCAGATCTATAGTATTTATTTTCTCTTGCTATCCACAGATCCGAGATGGTCCTGATACATGTCAGCCAGAACAGTATTTCCATTTATTGATATAATTCAATACACTGAGTGCATTGAGCATACACAGAGTTAAGTGACAGGCTGATTGTTATTTACTGTAGGGCTTTTATAGTGGCCAGAAGTAAGAAGTAATTTTGGCATTTAGGGCCTTTTCCTTCCTATGCTGCTGAGTCAGCCCAGTTTCTGTAGGAAAACAGTGAGGAATCGGGGACAAAAGCTTCCTTTGGAATGGTGTCTTTGGGAAGGAGCGTTGTCTCATGACAGCCAGCAAAGCTATGCTGGCAGTGGGGACAGCTTCTGTGCTCACTGTAGAGCTGATAGTACTCAAATGACATTACTCACAGTATCACATAGTGCTGGTGTGTCACAGTGGAAGATCGTTGAGGTCCCCAAATTCTGTACTTCTACTTAGTGAAATAAAACCTATAATAGAACACATATATATACATACATAAAAATCACTATGGTGATATGTGTTAAAAGATACTGTAATAAACACGAGTATTAATTACTCCACGTAAAAACAAACAAAACGCTTGATCTGGTTCTCTTGAAATGTCAGGCAATTCCAACCCAGAATGGGAACTATCTGCTACGAATGGTGGATTGTTATGGTGAAGCTGGAGGGTGTCTGCTTTATAGAAATAAAACTAATGAATTAAGAAAAACCCAACACTGCTATGATAAGCTCACATTATTCAAATCTGTTGCTATGAGAAATCACTGAAAAGAGAGCCTGTTTTTTGTGGCTTTTTGTTTGTTTTTTTTCTTTAACTAGACTATGCTCATGGTGTTAAAAGAGTGAATATATGAAAGAACTGAATTGTAGAATCTTTACATTAACCTTCTTTTGATAACTTAGCTTTGGCATAGCCTCTGTTTTTAAATTAGAGCACTCAGTTTGTAGTGCTGGCTTAAATTTACTGTATGGATAGTGAGCTTCAGCAGGTTTAGCACTTCTCTACTCCAGACATAGCAGTTGTATGTTTTTTTCCTCCCCAAAGAAGTAAATTATTTATACAGCACCAACCTTTTTTAACCTAGCTTCTGACAGGCTGGGATTTTTCCAATCTCAGTTGAAACTGTCTAAATAATTTATCAAGTATTCTTTCAAAGTACAATGAATTCTGAAACCTAAGAAATGTTAAATGAGATTTTTTGCCCTTCCAGTGGGAAAGGGTTACTGAGGTTAAGCTAGTATTTTCTTTGAACTTTTCTCAGTCCCTGTCTTCTCCCATTGTACAGTCTCCTTTTTTCTCTCCTACTGTCTATCTATTAATTTTCATGACATTTTCTATTTATCAGACTTTTCCTTTGTATTTCTGTATCTCTTGCTAACTCTTCCCTTGCTGAAGTCTTTCTATACCTCTTCTTCTTCATTATAGTAAGACAGCTTTCCTTTGAGATGGTCCTCCAGAGAGAGGAAGCAATTGATTTTTGTGTCCCAAGCTGTATAGACAGTCTGGGATCTTTCAGTCCAGCCTCAAATTCAACTGAACCATCTCCCATCCCCACGGTGACAAATCACAGAATCATGAAGTCATGGAATGGTTTGGTTTGGAAGGGACCTTTACAGGTCCTCTAGTGCACCCTCCATGGGTTTTCAGTTAGAGCAGGTTTCTCAGAGCTCCATCCAACCCAGCCTTGAATATTTCCAGGATGGGAATCTATCTGACAGTGTTTTGCCACCTTCATCATAAAAAATTTCTTCCTTATATCTAATCTAAATCTAGACTCTTTCAGTCTAAAACCATTACCCCTTCCCCTTGGCCTGCTACAGGCCCTGCTACTAAAAAGTCTATCCCCAATCTTAAAAAATCTGAGGATCTTTGGTAAAGATAAGCAAAATGATGTTTCCCTAGAGTGTGGGTCCGCAAACAACATGTGAGTTTGTAAGAACATATTTCCAGATCAGGTATCTCACACACACACACACACACACACACCCTCACCCTGCCCTATTTCTGTCTGGTCAGAACTTCCTCAAAGATTGCCTTTCTGTAGCACTTGGATAATTCTCTTTCAAAGAAGCTAATATAAGAAGTTTGTAAAAAACCACCCACACACATAAAAATCCAATCCACCAAAACAAAACCTTGGGCTATTCTAATTTTTCCAGAAGGTATTTTAATCCTTTTAAAGTTTTAATACTTTTAAAGTGATTCAGATGGGTTCCTTTACCTGAATAAATTCATCCAGTTCTACTCAAAAAAGATCTTTCAATTTTCTTTTTCTGAATAAGAAATAATCAAGTAGCACCCCACACTGTTTTTACTTAGCAATTCAGTATTGTATCCTTTATAAATTAATGATATAATGAACTATGCTTCAAGATGTCTGATGTAGTATCACAGCTGAAATCAGCAGCAGAAACACAGACTAGCAGCTGAGTTTCTGATACTCTGCTGTATTGTAACTGTATAAACAGAACATTAATCCTTTAAGGAAGCCATTTAATTTTGAAGTTTTAAAGCAAGTCACTTAACCACAAACGCAGAGTTAGAAGAAGCTGACCTGCATGAGTCCCTGTGTCAGAGAATAATGCCCAGGCATGATCCTACAGGAAACACTCAATATGAAAAAGCAGTAGGTATATGGGTAACCCAGTAACTATAAAATGGAATAACCTGGATTTTCTTTGTTGTCTTCATAGCATTTTTCAGATGTTTTGCAAGGCAACTTCTTCTTCCCTCTCCCTCTTAACTTTTCTTTCTGTCACAGTCAAAATTAATACCTTATATAAAATGAGCATAAATTGACCAATGTTCACCACAATCAATCTCCTGCCACCTTCTGCTGTCCTAAACCCACAACCTCTGGGATCCACTGTTTGGCCCCACTATTTCTTGAACAAACGTGGTAGGATAAGAATCAGAGATAATTAAAAAAATTTCAACAGAAAAAAGGGAATACAGACAGCAAACTAACTGACAGATAAGCTCCTTATAACTATTCTTTGTGTAGTACATGTATATTGTAAAGCTTTTTATTGCAAGTTTACTGAATTTTGCCATCTTCTGACTTACACTGAATTATTTTTCTGAAGATTTCCTTACACAAAACTGCATTCTAGCTCTAAGTCTTAAAAATAGGTTTGTTACACCATAACCTTGATGTATTTACATCATTTATTTACATAACCTTGATGTATGTTACATCATAACCTTGATGATATTATTTCACCATATACTTAAAAAAGTCAGTCAAGAATAAAGCTTTGTTTTTGATTTGGAAAGCAACTATTCTTCCAATGTATGACCACCTTAATATTAATAAAATACTTTAAAACTCTATGTGTAAAGATTTGTTATGAGACATGCAAGTTTGCATTATTTAATGGTGTGTTATTATTTAATGTTTGTGAAAAATAAGTTTTTATAAGTTTACACAATTTTTATTTCATTCCAATATTCTGGCTTTCTTTTTATGTTTGATAACAGTGTAAAATTTAATTATGAAGAAAGCTCCGTTTGTCACTTAATAGCTATCTCTGCTACAGTATTCGACCCTGAGATTAGCTCAGTTGATTGGAGCATGTTGCCACTAACACCAAGGCCCTAGGTTTTAATCCCTGCATGGGCCATTCATTTAAGAGTTGGATTCGATAATCCCTGGGGGTCCCTTCCAATTCAGAAGATTCTGTGATTCTGTATTTTCTTTTTAAAATAACAGTCTACTGGAGCTAAAAGAACAGGGAAGGGATGTTCGATAATCCCGATTTCCCACTAGATGCCGCTCTAAGTACAAAAACACACACTCCGGCATGTCCATAAATATATGTGTGAATTGCTTAAGCACATTACGTATTCGTTAATTTACTGCTCTTATGTGCTCATAAAGATTGATAATATGGAGGTACAGTGGCCTATGAAAAATTCAAAAAACACTGGTTCTTCTATTCCAAACTTTGGCTAGGTATTTCCCCCAGTACGTCTGTGGCTATAGCACATTATTTAACTTCAGTCAATGGTTTTGGACACTTGTAGTACATGTGACAGACAGACATGCTAAAAGCCTTTTTTTAAATTTTTTTTTTTTGCTTTCTTGGAAAACTTACCATAATGTGGTTAAATGTCAAAATTTACTGTACTCCACTCCAGTAAAGTGTAGTAATTTGAATAGCTAGCTGGGTATTAAAATGCTGCATGTATTATATATGTACATTGTATACAAGCATGTACACTTACACAGATTCACAAGCTGGAGTAAACTGATAAATGCTATTAAATAACTATGTATTCACCTGACACCTCGCAGACACCTTTACATAAAAGAAAGTAGCATAAAGGAATTACTCTCATAACAAAGCATCCCTTGTGAAGTGTCTTCCATGTGTGCCATTCCTTTATAGAAGATGTAAGACTAAGTTATGGAACTACATTGGAGAACTTGAGCTATTTACAGTGCCAGTTGTGTATAATTACACCTCAATCCTGTAACTGTTTACATTTTGTATTATCTATTCTATAAAAAAAAAAAAAAAAGGACATTTCAATCTTTCTCGTTTAACATGGTTGAAATTCTTACTGCCAAAACACGATATGCAGAATTAAAAAAACATCTCCAGCAAAATTTCAACCAGAAGGGCTACTTTTCTAAGCAAACAGTGCTGGGCTTAAAGATGTTTTATGTATTCTAACATATAATTGCCTCTGAGTGTCTTATCAGCAACTTAGTGTGTTGTTCAAGCTGTGTGGAAAAACTCTCAGATTCAAGTCAAGTGGGCACACAACACAATTACAGTCATAACTTGTTTGAAGATGTCTTGCATTAGCGTCAGTTGTAAGCCTGACTGATATAAATTCTTTCAAGTTCATGAATGGCAAGTTTGAAATGTGTACGAAATTAGAAGATGGACGTTTGCAGCAGAACGCTTGATGTGCAAGATTTTTAATGGTTACTTTGATTTTCATTGGTTGATATTATTAAGACATTTCATGTATACATTTTTCTCAGTCTCTGAATGTAAGTATTCCAGGTAACATGGCGATGACAGCTTTAATGGGAGCAGACTTGGCCACCCTGCTGTGACAGACTAGTGAATCACACTATTTTAATCTTTCATGTATTGACTTTCCTACTATTTAAAATACATTCAGCTACAGACACAAAAGATACTGAAGCTCTGTTTAATAAACAATTTATCAGGAGTCTGAACTTCATTAATAAATTAAGGAATATATTTACTTATATGAAAGCCTGACCTGAATGTCTAAATTTCTTCTTTGCTTCTGTATTTACTTGTTAAAAAATCCCTTAATCTTCTGGCTTGAGCTAACTTTTATTAGAATTGTCACTAGTGACATGTTATGTTATTTATAAGATTTTTTTAATATGTTTTTCTGTCAATTACATACTAACTATTTTCTATACCATCAATTTTTAATGAAAAAAATCCTTCTTGTCTGATACAGCAATACTTAGGGTACTTAGAGAAATGAGGTACCAATACTCTTTTATTTCCTGAAAAGAAACAGAAAGATTAAAAAAAAAAAAGAAGTTTGAACCTTTAAGCAGACATTATATGCTGTTTACACCCTGATTCTGCCCAAGTAATGGAGACTTGTGTCAACATATGACTCCACTGGCTGCAACGGTTTCAGGGCACAAGGGAAGGGCTCTCATGATTCAAATAATGTTTCCAGTTGAAAGGAAAAATAAATCATGACGTATGCTTCCCCACTACTGAAAATAATGAGAACCTTTAATTACAAAATTTAATTTTAAAATTTGTTTTATAGTTCTAGAGCCTTTTGGCCTTATATTTTCAAGATTTCTGGAACAATCATGACAGATAATTATTTTTTAGATTTAAAAATTAACCCACACTTCTGGTTCTCTTAGCTACACTGGCAGACCTCTTCTGTGTGCTCAGCTATGTCGGCAGAAAAATGCCGTCTTCGCTTATGTCAGTCAGGAATGCGGTGCGGTTATACCAGCCAAAAAATTCCCTCTGTCAGCATGTCTTGACTGTAGTAAGGCCTCTGGCAGCCAGGATGGTCTGGCATCACTGCAAAGGCAATGAAGAAAAGCCTTCAGAGCCACTCTGGCTGAGCACCTGCACTGGCAGAGCCCGATCTAACCTTTGGAGCACCCTAAATGACAAACCATCGTCAGCAACTCCAATGCACGTTTAAACCTGAACTCCTACCCCAAGAATAAAATCTGTATTTTGTCCTGAGGTGTGTCACAGCTTCCCTGCAATATCAGCTGTGCACAAGTGACGCGCTGGTGCTGCAGAACCTGCCTGACACTATCCACACAGAAGTCCAGCTGTTTTTGCAGCAGAAAGGCATGGATTTACACCTGGCTGCCTTAGAGCTTTCAGTGGCTCTTAAACTTCCCAGTCCTAGGAAGTCTTTTTCTTTTAACTTCTATTTCTATCTTGACCAGCGTGGGAACAATACCTTTTGTTTCCAACTTGTATCTGTGAAGTATTGTGCATGTTAGTCTCTGAGGCTGCCACTATTTGAGTGATGAGAACTATTTGATGAGGAAGTGCAGCCAAATTACAGAAAAGGGGTTGAAAAATAGAGTAAAAGAAAGACATTAGAAGGAGTATGGTCCAGGTAGAATTGGGGATGCCAGAATCAACATCTCCCTTGCTCTTTTAGAATATATTTTGAGAAAAGCATATTTCAAATTCTGGTTGAGGTGAAAAACTATTCCTCAATCTGTCTCACTTGTTTGAATGTAAAGCATTCTCAGGCTGATGTAGGACTTTTTCTTTCCACACACACACAAAAGGAAAGTGAAAAGCATCACCTGTAACACTGAGTGAAATTTACAGCAGAGGCATCCTCCCAGGCACTTCGGGTAGAAGAGAGGGCAGAGAAGGTTTAGCACAGAGCACAGTGTCTTTTGTTTTGGTCAGAAACTCTGGGATCTGAGGCCTGAAGAGGAGAGAAGAGAAAGGAGAGCAAATAAGGCATTATTCCACTTGTCAAAAAAAGACTTACTCAGAGCACCTCCTGAACTAACCCACTCTGTTTGTATGGTATTTTAAATGATTGGAATAAAATATTTGAAGTTGAATTGATCAGGCAGACATTATTTTAAACTGACATACAACTAATAATAAGAATATGTTCTCTGCAAAAAATGAAAGAAAATATGTAGAACTGAGATTCTAACTAATTTTTTTTTTAATTCCATTTGAATCAGTCCCTCATCCTTCTAAGGAGAAAGCAGAGAAAGGGAGAAGTGTTTGAAAGTCAAAATACTACTTTGCACATCTCTAATGTTTTCCATTCTAGGATCTCTAGTGCTTTACAAGCTTAATGTGATTAACTTTATGCTCAGTAAGCAGTTCTACTCATAAAAATAGGTAGGTCTTTACAGGATTAGGGTCTCAATTTGTCCTTAAAGTGGTGAGCATTGAATATCACTGCTTTAATAGACAGAACAGTATAAATAACAGATACTGTGATTTGCCTGAAGATCTGTCAAAATGAAAATTGTATTGGATTAACCTGAAACAAAACAAAAGAGCGCTCACACTTGCAGCCAGCTGCAAGGAAAAGGAAAGCAGAAAGAAAGAAAAAAATTAACATGATGAAACATTTCCTTTGATTAAATTATGAAACATTTCTTTCTTAAAGCTCTTAAAATGTCATTCTTTAGAATAAAATGGAAATTATTTAAAATTACCAGTTAGAATTGAAATAGCAATTCTTAGTATGTCAAACTGAAACGTCTACTTTTCTTTGTACACAGCATGACAGTTGTCACACTGTAAAAAACATCCTTTGGTAGGGAATGTTTCCTGGTCTCTGTGTTAGGGCAGGTCAAGTGGAGCTTTTGGCACACAGCTGTTGATGGGAGCACTCCCTCAGTTCAGAGGGTTTTCAGAGGGTGACTGCACCCCACTTTCCTGTCCCCTGTAGCCCTTCGCTGGGGCTTCATGGGGGTCCACGGTACAGCACCTTCCACCTACGGACAGTTCTAGTGATGGCGTCACTGTGTCCATCTGGAGCTCGCAGCAGAGCTACCATCTGGCTTAGCCAGGAGCCTGTTAGGAGTCAGGCCTTGAACAGCTCCTGCCCAAATACCGGAGAACAGCGGGAAGACCAGACACAGCTTGTCCCAGGGATGACCAGTTAGGGCACAGCCTGCTCCAGAGATGCCCCACTCATGGCATGGCCTGTCCCAGGGATGCCCTGCTCAGGGCACAGCCAGTCTGAGCACACACAGATTTTGCAGAACTGAGACCACCTGTCCTACAGGTCAACAGCCCCAGAGGCCCCAGGGGTCTGACTCCTGGATACTGTCTGCCCCCTGTGGCCAGACTGGCCCCCATCCTTCTCCCCCATCACGCTGTCGTTACTGATTCCTCTCACATCTCTTGCTACACACTTTGTGCACACAGAGCCCACAGAAAATTACTCTACTTTTTTTTTCCTGATTGTTTCTTCTTATTATGTTAGTTTGGGAAAGATCTAGGACTCTGAAAAGCTTGCTCATCGCTTTCTAATAAAAGTCTGCTTAAAGGATAAGCAATAGCAGAACAACCTGCATGGGAAGGTCTGAGGAGTCACACGGTGAGAGTGCAGCTATCAGGGAGTTTGAGACGGTTTTGACAACTGTGGATAGCAACCAGGGTTCAAGGCTGAGAAAATGGGAAAAGTTTCCTGAAGTTCACTGCTAGCTCAACAGAAGAACAGATTACAAAAATATTTTTTTCAGAGAAGTGATGCAAAATATAAAAAAAATATTTAATTTTAAAACTATTTAAAATTTAATGTGAAATTATGTGTGGACCAAGCATGTGTTAAGACTTGGACTTCGTATAATTTACTGCTAAACAAAACTATGTTTAATTAATAAGTATCTTACTTAAGGATGAGTTAAAAATGTTGCTTTTCAAATTAGCACCTAAACATTAATTTAAATATTAATTTATTTTTCTCTATCTCAACCTTTTTATTAACAACATATATAATGTGTTACTGACTAAATATATCTTCTATACCTATCTTTGTAACAGCACAGATATGAGTTCTGCTTACTTTTGTAGGTGTAAGTATTTTCAAGATTTCAGAAAACCTTTTGGCCAAATGACTTTGTGCTGCAGTTCAGCAAGAGCAGAGAGAATATGTGCTTCTTTTCCAAATAAGTCACACATAGTGATGAGATCAATTTTGAGGTGAAAAGAACAGCCTATTTTGTTATTTCAGAATCCATGAATAGACACAGTAAGTGAGGATGAACTCAACTAATTTCAGAAATCTGAAGGTCCCCAGCACAGCTTTTTGAGAACATTTGCAAACAGATGCCTCTGGGAATTTTCAAGACTACCTACAGGTCACCTTGTATCCATTGATTTCTTTGGAAGCAGGCATCTGATTGTCAGTGCAGTTTTGAAGATCTCATTATGCCTCTACTGCAGATTTGGAGTCCTAATATGTGGCTTACAGAGACAAGAAACAAGCTTCCCATTCACTAAGTATAGTTAATACAAATATAATGCTAATATATGTTTTAATAAATGATGCCATTGGATAATTAAGAAAAAAATGGGTTACTAATAACTTATTTTCTAAATCTCAATTTGTACATCTCTTTGTGCTGTAACTGTACATTCAGCTTGATACAAATTGAAAAATACCTTGTCTAATAAAATTGAAGATGTAGTGAACTATTTTCTAATGCAGGTTAAGGTTTCTACAATAGAATGTGAACAAACATATGTTAAATTTTCTGCTTAAGTGAACACATATATGAACAGTATGTAGTGAGAAGTATCCACCTGGAGTAAAGTTCTTACTGCAATGTGCAGTTCCACTTTCGAATGACTATGCACACCATTAAGAGCAAGCATTTTTAGAACAAGGATAAATCAAATGAAAACCAAGATTAAAAGCAGTTATTCAATAAAGTTTCCATGATTCAAATCTGTGATTTATATCACTTTGATTTACATGTCAATCTATTGTGCTTACAGTATTTTCCTCCAATGCAATTAAGCTCATGAATTGGAGACTGTATAGTTGTATTGAGCTGCAAAGACATCTTTCTAATCTCCCTGATTCCATTTTACTCATCTGTTAAGAGAGAATAAAACCTTCTGTCTTTTATGGGGGAAGATACCATGCAAATGCAAATAATATTATACAGAATGGCATTTTAAATGGTAAAAGAGCAAAAGGTTTTAATAAAATGACAATTCAAGACACATATTAGTGTCCCTGTGTGAATGTTGATTGAAATGAGGAAAGTTAAGAGTGAATTTTAAGTGCCCATAGAAAACTGCATCGAATGTTAAGAGTAAATTAAGAAGTACACAGGCCAAGGGACAGAACTCGCTCAGAAACATATAAAGAAAGAACTGAAATATTCCTTTGAGGATTTGGGACAAAGAATCGCTCAGTCCTTGATAACAGTGCAAAGCAGGTTGGGGAATAGGCTGTGGGGAACACAGGCATAGTGACACTTCAAAAGACACAGGAACTTGAAAAAGTTGAAAATGCAGTCAGCGACAGATTTGGATCTGAAGAGGGGAAAAAAGCAATAGTGAGCACAGCTGGATATAATCTTTGATGTTGAATTACACAAGGTTTAAGAAGAATTAGGGCCTTTAGAAGATACTGTCATTGGAAATTCTAAGGGGTGACTCCAGGGTAGAGCAAAGGCCAAATATTCCTCTATGCTCCGCAGCCCAAAGCTGCAGCTGGCAGGTTTCTCTGATAGAGGCTGGGCCAGGTGAGCCTGGCTCACGTCACTGTGCTGGTGCTCACAGCTTCTAGGAGGCACCCACTCTGAGGTGTCTAAATGAAGCGAACAACAAAGGCGAAGGAACCAGCAATGACCTCTCACGTGCACAGGAACCAGCTCTGAGATATTCCTGCTGAGTCTTGCACAAAGCCTGCGTGACAGGTGGAGGCTTTCAGAGGACACCGTGAGTGGCACGGGAAGGATGTGCAGGTACTAATACAGGAATGATAGGTAGGCTGCCAACCCTCTGGATAGGCTATGGAAACTGTCCTTTCCTGTTTTCAGGGGCACTAGAGTTGTGGCAGTAGTCTTTAAAATGTACCTAAATTTGCCAAAACCCCAGTATCTTGCTATGATGTTAGCAGAATAAGAGAACCATGACAAGAAGACTGCAGAAAGGGAGTATGTCAGACTGTCACCTTACACTAACAGGGGCATCCACAGTGACAGCATAAGGCTTATGATTGCACAAAAGGTACTGCTGAAAATATTATATATGAATTCTATATTTCATGAAAACCTTTTTTTTCCCCAAGATGTGCATTGAGAGTGTGTGAGTGGGGCAAATGAACACAATGGGGAGAATCTGTGACTTGATAATGGACTCTTTCTTATAAAAGGTGGAAAAGAAATCATTTCCAGCATTACCTGGCTAATGTGAGAGCTGAGGAGGAAGGCAGGAGAATCTCACCTTCTTCTGGGAGGAGTTCTTAGGCTGAGACTGTTTTCTCATCCAGGGTATGGAAAACTTACTGAAAGTGAGGAGAATGATGTCTCTGCAAAATGACAGATCTTTGCAGTGAGTAGGAATCTAATGCTGAGCAGCCACATATTGCTGCTGGCATCTAAAATCTCCCAGTTGGTCTGCTCCAGACTTTGCACTACAAAGGGGAACAACAACCAGTACAACCCAGTAAATCCCACTGTCTCTTCAGAAACTGCCCAGACAGTCAACAATAACAAAGAGTTTCAGTGTCAAAGGACATTTTCTCTGATAGCTCAATCAATCAATTCCTCCTCCACGCCTTCCCCTCCTAGCCATTGAATTTTCCCAGTTGTCACTGCTAGTGGAGTCTCACTGATGAAGACAACAGCTGAGAAAACATCTAAATTTTTTACAGAGCCTAGTTTAAAAAAGGTCATCTCCTTTGAATTGAAAAACAAATAAATAAATAAAATTAAATAATGTTAATAGATTCCAGCTGAGGAAACCATAGGACAGTGAGATACACTCAGCCTAAGACAAGGCTGTCTTCTCACTTTTCATCATTTTACTGTCTGCTCAACTGGTTGGCAGTTATAATGCTGACAGTTTAATCCTAATTTCTGAATCAGTGTCAAAAACTATTTCTTTCTCTGGAAATGATACAGAAAGACCATAAATGACGTAGAGCACGATGCCAAACAAACAATTTCCTTTTGGCACACCAGGAGAAGGAAAAAAACCCCAAAACCAAGAGAAGATATCCATAGTCATTCCTTCTTCCTAGGAAAGAGCAAACCAAACATAGTGTAAGAAATATTTTCCCAGATAGTGTGGGCAGTTAAGACTGTCAGAAGACGTGACTAAACTACATTTGATTCCTCTGCTTGTTTAATTCACAGATATTCGTGCTTCTAAAATTTAAACTGGCAAACTGAAGAAATCCTACTGGATCAATGATTCTGTGTTTTTCCTGAATTAAGAAAGATCATCACTACAGGAGAGACAAGGGGTACTGACTTCAATCTCCTAGGGAACAATGGATGTCTGGATCAAATATAGGCTTGCTATACGTCCTTTGGGCATGAGGTTTTGGCTGTATAGAGTTGTTACTGTGACCTTGACATGAGCCCAAATGCGTGAATGAGATAGCTCACTTTATGCTACTGCATAAAATGGAGCTTGAGAAGTAAAACTGAACCTTTTTGCAACCCACTTTTTGCAGGCAGCATACCTTGTACCAATCTACCCCAGTGGAACAGATTCTTTTCAGCTTGTCTTTTTTACCCTATATTGCTAACTGATAGAATAAAAAACATTCTTAATTTCGGTATTGATCTTGGGAAGCTTATTAAAAATAAATGCTCATCAGTGAAGGCTGGATTCAGAATGCTTCCGAAAAAAATGCAGTCCAGTATTTACCTAGGAAGCCTGATTGTGAAACCTCTGTCAACAACGTCTTCCCAATTAGCCTGTGCTACCCTATCCTGAAGCCTTGTACTGGAAAGTGCACAGTATCCAGCTCCCACTGGAATCAGGGCAGTCCTGTTACCATCAATGTGTAACATGTTCTCAACATCTCACAGGATGTGGCCTTCAAGCTCCAGTTCACAAGCACATGTGCTTAACTTAAGCATGTGAGTAGTCCCATTAATGCTGAAGTGCTTAAAGTTAACCATGTATGTAATTGTTTGCAGGGCTGGTTCCTTAATTAGCTACATTCATCCTTTAATCCTCCCTGTCTTTTAACCTCTGCACTGTTACATGCCTCAATTTCTTTAATCAGATAATGAACATTAGGGAAGTTGTTATTTACTGCTTCTGCTTCATGACTTGAACTCAAAAATGATGGACCCTTTGGAGAGACCTATGTGGTAAAATTAAAATACAATGGCATAAAAAAAAATTTGCAACTTTTGAAAAAATCTTGATTTTTCTTTAGTTAAATGACTTTCCACACTTCCTGAAGTCATGTAATGATTTCTTGATGAGATTCTCCTTAAGTTTAAAAATTGCACATTCATTGTATGATAAACTTCTGGGTTTAACTAAAGTCCTATTACACTTTTAAACCAGCAAATCAAAACTTAAGTAAATGCAGCAGTGCAAAGATGACAGAATGGCCACATTAAAACAAAACCTGCCGCCAATTAAAAAAACCAGCAAAACCTTCCAACAATTAAGTTCTAGAAATACAAAATAAAACAGGGACAAAAACCTAACAAAACACCTCTGGCAAAAGTAGTTTTGAAGAGGCCATTTTCCAATTACTGTTTTTCATTAAATGTGTCTGCTGGTTGCGCTTGGATATGCTGGTTGTGCTGCCTGCTTTCTGCCAATCTCTCCTTATCAACTCCAAGGGTGCCAGGAGGGTGGGAAAGCACATTTGCAGTCGTCAGGTTTCACTGCCTTTTCTACTCCCTTGACCTACTTTTTTTTTCTCCTAATCTTTAAATTTTCCCTTTTTCTTATTTCAGCACATTAGTATTCCTCCAAATTTTTAATTATTCTCTGTAGGAATTCCCTGGAGCTCACTGCTTGAACTTTCTCTGCTTGCTTTACATCTAAATAATGAGCACCTATACTATACTTTACCATAGTTCTAACCCCCTGTAGTTTCCTTTACTTCATCTGTATGCCACAAGCTGTCCCTTTTGGAGAGTTGCCTTGCAGTTTGCCAACACTGGGAGTCTATTCTTTCTCAGATGATTTCCCTGTCAGGTTCACTGCTACTAAAAACAGGACTACTGACAGCATACAGTTTGAATCTAACCATGAAAATCGCTGCATGATAATCTTCACCCAACACTGCATTATGTGGTACTACATTGGCTGCTGGGCTGGGAGTTCTTCTGTTTGTAAATCCGCTTTTTTGGCCATATTATTTTGAACATTTCATTTCATGCCTTGTACTGAAAAAGGAATAAAGTATCACAGCAAAGCATTAGATGCTTACCTAAAAAGGGGAATGCTAGCAGATCCAATTTTCCTACAATGTTGCTCACTTAATATAGCAAAGAAGCCCGAGGTCCAATATGATTCCTTCATAATGGACACTGAACTGTTTCACTTTCTTCCTCAAACCAGTTTGCCATGGAGCCAGATGTGCTCTACCCATCTTCTCATTACTGTGATCAATCTTCTCTCTGCTGATCAGAATTTAATCCTATTAAATCACTAGGCTTGCAGTAAATGAGTATCATACACACACGTGCTTGCCACAGCAGATTACTATAACTGCCTTTATTTTTGGAACATGCACTCAAGGCTGCCCCAGGCTAATCTGTCCAACAACCCTGCTGCATGGCTGCAGGAAGCTGGGAGCAGCACAACCCTCCTGGGGAAGTGCAATACAGGGATTGCTTGGAGTGCACAGACCCCCCTGGACTGTGATCTGGGATTGCTGAGTTTGGGGATGGGTGGCAGGGAGGACTGAGCAAACAGCCTGGACGTTATGGGCCTGTTTTACACCTTGCACAGCTGCTCGTGGCTTGGCTGCCAGCTGGGGGATGTCAACACCTGAGGTCCGTGGAGGCTTCTACATATCCTGCTGCAGTTCAGTTTTCTCAGTTTTATTGACATTTTTGACTATTTTCCCTAAAACAGTAATAGAACAATAAAGGTCTTGACTAGTGGAGAAATGTTCCAAGTCATTCAGTAATTTGTAGCTGCCAATGTTTCAACTAGTTTGGGTCACTAGAGGGTGCAGATTAGCCTCTTCAGGCTCAGTCTAGGCATTTGTGTTGTGACATGCAGACCCAGACAGCCTCCTGATTTACTGTATTAAGTGCTTAAGAGAGGAGGTGTGAATTACTCATTTTGAGTCTGTTGCATGTGTTCAGTTTTCCTTTTACAAGCACACACTACCAGGGTGCTGTGTTATGTAGAGTAAAGCCTTCCATGCCTGTTTCTGCAATATATTTGTCAATATAACTGTTAACCAGAGTAGTGAAATAAAAATTTAGGCATGGCTTACTGAGCCTTTTAATAGTCCAGAAAGCAGCACATTCAAATTACATCACTTATTTTAAAAACAGAGAATATAGCCCAAAGAGATTTTTAGCCTATAATTGATCTCTTTTCAGATAAGATGTATAGAGTTTTCAGTAGATTGGTGTTACTTTCTCTATGTGGCTTGCCAAATTATTTTCCCCATTTTACTGCATCTAATAGCAGAGTTTTATAATTTAATGGTCTCTAAACTTCTTAGGATTAACAAAGCAGCAAAGAGATGACAGATCACGTTTGAATTAAAGTCTTAGTAACTTCTAAGTTTAGGTACGTAAATACCTGTGACCTAAAGGGTATTTTCTAAGCTATAAACTATAAATTGCTCATGTTTTTCACATTTTATGAAAAATGTGACCGTTATGTCCGAATCTGTTTTTTGTTTTATGTGGCAATAGTTTTAGGTCACATTTTTGTCTAGCTATCATGATGAACAACTTGGATTTACAAATATTCTTACCAAGCAACTAGTGTTCTGGAAAATAATGAGGATGAGAAATCCTTCCTTGTTTTCTGAGCAGGACAGTCTCTTAACGAGAGATAATGGTGATGAGCTGTAAAGCAGAATGGTCCAGCAATGAGAGATAATCATCTAATTGTCCCAGAAGCTGCACAGGACAGCATCCTAAAACCTTCTGCTGAATAAAAGCATCTGTCCAGAGCTTAATTAACAAAAAGTTAGGCATTTAAAACTACTTAAGAAAGTTAAGGTAATTCAGTCAAGAGTGTACCTCTGAGTTCACATGGTCATTGGTGGTTCTATTGAAGATCTAAGCTATTGCAACAAAGAAGCAGAGAGAAGGAAGCAGATATGATTTTTGTATGATAGATATAGCTGGATTCACTTGCTGGACCACAGGCAAATCAATAAATACTAATTAAATGAAAGTCTTTGCCCACAGTCATAATTTTTGCTATTTAACCTGTTAAAGAAAACTTTATTTTATGAAATAGTCAGGAGTTACGGTGTGAATTTAGTTCTTGACAGTACTAATATAAACCACGCTGCACAGGAGTCAAAGTTTTATAAAATGTTGTTAACAACCTGAAAAATAATGCCCCATTCACGTTATCCAGTGTCCAGAAGTACATATAACAGCATAATTGTGGCAGTGTAGACAGCTTCTGGATGCCAGTTTGTCTATTATTATTTTTATGTCCACCATTCCCACTGTGGATCACAAAGTCTGTTTCATTGCAGAAGTGGATGGACAACCAAGAATGCTGAAACAGGTTCAATAACCTGTTGGGGAGCTGAGCTGCAGATAAAGAAATTTGCTGACTCTCAGGCACACTCTGTCAGAAAGAGAGCGGTCTGAGTTGGGGAAGGGGATATAGTAAAGGCAGAAGAATGAAAATAAAAATACCCTCTTTCTACTGTGAAAAATATGTCTTTACTGTGATAGGGAGCTTCTAGTGCAACAGGAGCAAGTAGGAGCAGCAGCATTTTAAACTTTTCCAAAAGACACCTGAAAAAGTTGATGTCTTTGATAGAATTGTATCTAAATTAATAGACTTCATTAATTACAAAATTTTCACTGGCTCCAACAACAAGCTGCATGTTTAAGAAATTCTAGTTCAAAGTTTGCTCTTTTCCCCACCTGAATTAACCTCAAATAATTTCATCGGAAAAAATGAGTGCAGCACTGGAGAAAGGACCTCTGAGGAGGGGGTGGTATGAAAGGGAAACTTGGTGTCGACTCAGGTCCTCAGCAGGAGTGAGATGACCCTGGTTCCAGGCAGAGCTGGCACACAGTCACATGCTCTGCAGAACCAATTCCCACGTGGGAGTTTTGCTTTTGGCCCACTGTGGGCAGTGCAAAGGGGACCAGCTCTGCTGAATCTGAGCTTGGCTCTGCATAACCACGTGAGGTGTCCCTGCAAAGGTGACAGCGATAAAAACTCTGTGAGGAGGCTCTGAATGGGGTCTGATAATGCAGTAGGGCCTTCCACATGCAGCCAGGGCAAGGGCAGTGCTAGTAAGAGGCTGAAACAAATCACAAGAAAAAAATTATCAATTTTCTCAGACAATTCTCATCACGAAAAATGAGGGACCCCCATACTCTAGAGCTGCAGACAGAGTTGTGACTGGTGTAATTTCTCTGCTGAGAGTTGGAAGAGTGTAAAACCCACTGACAGCAAAAGAGTGACTGTCCAGCAGGGAGATGCCATAGGAGCTGCGAGTGTAGCCTGCAAGTATATATATTGCAAGGCCTGATACTGTTTAGATTATTTATGTGAGGGTGCTGTTCAGAGAAATATATTCTGCATATTTAGAGTACACTTAAATCTCCATGTGGACACCTCCTCACAGTCAGTATTTGACTGGAGCACAATATAAGGCTGGAGGAAACTGGGCTCTACTTTTCTTCGGCTGTGGCTATGGAATTCTTCGCAGAGCAGTTGTTCTAGATTTGATTCTATTCTGAGTCAAATACAGCTTAGATAAAGGGGGTTTAATCAAATCTTAATTAGTTCTGGTTCAGTAGTCCATGCCCAGGAAAAAAAAGAAAACAGCACAACAAAGCAATAAAAACCCTTAATATTGTGCACAAAAATAACATCATTAGATGAAAAGATTTGAATAAAAATTCCTACTCCAAGGTAGATGTTAAAGTCATGCTTTCATTCATGATTTAGGGACATAAACTGCAATATAATGCTGTGTTTTAATCTATT
This sequence comes from Myiozetetes cayanensis, assembly GCF_022539395.1. Taxonomy (NCBI): domain Eukaryota; kingdom Metazoa; phylum Chordata; class Aves; order Passeriformes; family Tyrannidae; genus Myiozetetes; species Myiozetetes cayanensis. The sequence continues at coordinate 14,639,609 of NW_026088185.1, read as the reverse complement.
CCTTTACTATGCGTTATCTGAAAAGCAAATGCAACACTTTTCTTCCAGTGGTACCTTTATAATCAAAGACAAGTAATTTCCTTAAGGAAGTCTTTTCTTTGGTATTTTTTAAAAGGAAAAATCAATGTTTTTTTTCTTTAATTTTTCTTTTCTCTTTCATTTTATTTTTGTATTTTCTTGCCCTTTCCTGAACATAAATATCTAGATCAGTGAAGAGATCCTTGACCCTCCACTAATCATTAGCATTTTGATACAGATTTGAGTCAATGACCTATAGATTAAAAGCACTATAGGCTGTTACCAGTCTACCAAGAGAGTTTGTCCTAGTGTTAAATGTCATTTAGCAAAGAGGGTCTCTACTTTGTGACCTTCTACATTTATTGTTTAAAAAGGAATTAACCCTAAAATAATTAATGCCCATTTATATTGTTATCATGGCTTCTGTTCACTCTAGGTATAACATTTTTTATCCTTCTTGGTTCCATCCCTGAAATTGTAATTCACGGTCAAGATATCTGTCAACACATTGCTCCTTTTGCTGGTTGATAATTCATACAACAATAGAAACTATCTTCCAAGTACCACCTGTCTTTTTAATAATTCAAGATATTAAATAAATAAACTGAAGTATGTACTTGCTGCCTTATTTCTTTAAACTTGCTCATCCCCCTCATACACATTTCATGATAAAAGCTGTAGGTTAAGAGACACTGATAAGTCATCACCACAGAAAGGGAAGTTTCAACCACGAAAAACTTTGCTTTTCTAACTTACTCTTTCCTACAGGAGTAGACAACTTCCACTTGCTGTCACTGTGAGTGTGACAATTGCTTAAGTTAGCCAGGTTTTATGCATAAAGTCCATGTTTATACTGTCTGTGCTTTTTAGCAATTATAACAAAATTCAAATCCTTTCATATGGAATGAAGTTCAACGTAGTATTTTTAGAATTTGATTATTTTTAATTTTTATTAAATAGAAAGCTATACTTTCTGTATTTCTATAATTTTATTTTATTTAACTTTTCAATTGAAATAGCTTACCATATGAGTTTCAGATGTAGGTGTTGAACACAGAAAAGTTAAAAATTTGATTGTTAATCCATGACAATGTTCTGCTATGTCCATCATGAAAGTGTTGCATTTACCGACAATGCATCTACAAAGCACACTTTGAAACAGAAAACTCCTTTTTGATGCTTTAGAGGCAAGGAACTGACCCATGGGGACCAAATTCACATCCTCAAGAGCTGCTTAAGGATCTTCAGACCACCAAGTTGATTCAATGTTCTGTGGCCATTTGAGCATCTGGTCTGACAGATTACGTGCCATAGACAGAATCTTTAGTGAAACAATAATCATGAACAGGAACCTTTCATGCTCTGGGTCCAAAGTATGAAGACATCTTTCCATCTCATTTTTTAATATCTATTTTGAATGTTGTTTTTAAATCAGCATATATTTGAATAATCAAATTATTTTTATCAAGAGGGAGTCTGAAATGTGAGAATTCACTGTTCTGTACTTTTCCCCCAAGCAATCTGTGTAAAGGCAATAGCTGTATTTCACAGATAACACATCCATTAGGAGCTCAGTCTGCTTCTTCTGACCAATAGGATTATGTCACACATGGTTTTGATATCAGAACAGAAAGCAGCAGGTATCCCCTTTAATTCATTTTCCCTTACTGTTTCAGACATATACGTAGTTAGATAATACATTTTGCAACTTACTATGAAGCAACAACTTTGATAACTGAAGAATGATTATAAACCCCCCCAAACAAACAAACAGTAGGGAGAAGCCAGACCTGGTGTGCATGGGCGGGGAAGACAGGGGGGTTGCAGAGATTCAGATGACAAACTTTCTTGCATGCAGCCTCTTCCAACCTGATGGTTTTCAGAGTGCACCCAGAGTTACAGAAGAGGCCTTACCCAACTACTACACCGTAATGTGGATGATCTCAGTGGCATAAATTGGTTCAGCTGGTCAAATTTCTAACATGAACTTATCATCCCACAATATGAGGTGGTTAAACAAGGTTTGAGGTTCTGAGTAAAGAAATGTAAATCTGCCAATTTCTGTGGCAAACTAGCACTGTTAGCAATTGTTTAAGCTGGTTACATAAAAACATGTTGGGGTTTTTTTCAGCTGGTGTTGAAGATAACAGCTTTTATGGAGAGATGACAGAATGAAACACCCACAAAGAGAAAGGAGCAAACAGTACTGGCAGAAGCAGAAACTCATGCCTCTGAGACTGTTGCTGCTTTGGAGACCATAGGTCAGAGAAGGAAGGCCCCCCATTGCCTTATCTGTCCCTTTAGATAAAGCAAACAACATCTGGTCTTAAACTGAAGCTGCTTTTGTTGATAAAAGGTTTACAGCACCATGGGTAAGAGTCACAGATGAGAGTAAAGGGCCTGATGTCATTTAGTTTCCTTTGTTACATGTCCTCACTCCAGCAAGGCCCCAGTGGCACTGATGAGTGTAGGAGGCAGCTGGATGGGATGGCCATCATGATAAAAAAAAAAGTTCCTTTTGTTCCATCTGCACTTGTAGCATTGATACAAATTTATATGGTTGCCAGGTCAATGGCTGAAAAAGTATATGAATAAATCTCACCTTTTTGTTGACTTATTTCTGACATACCATTTTTAGTCTTCAGATTTCGCTCTCTTTGAAGGTTTTGTTCTTCCCAGCTATTTATATAATGTGCAGAATGAAATTCTTAGCTCCTATTTGAAGACTTAGAGATAACTACTTCTAAGTGTCTTGAAAAGCCTTCCTGTTCCTGGAGCTACTCAACATAAAAAATAATGGAAAAGAAAAATGAAACAAAAGAAAAAAAAGGGGGGGGAAAAGGAAATAAAAAAGAAAAAGGTATTTCAGAGAGGGACTATGTGGTGAAACATGGTAATATAGCTTTATATCTTATATCTGTAGGGTGTTCCTTTGAGCAGCATTCTGGATGAACTTTTGAAGACTACTTTAAGACATGCCTGTAGTCTTTCAAGTAGGCATCAAACCTCTGTGCTCCTTTTGAGCCTCCCTGCAAGAGCCCTTTACCCAGCAGGAAGGAGAGTATTGCTGCCTCTTGCGTAGCTTACACTCTCATATGCATCCTCACTCTCTCACTCAACAAATTTGCCTTCTGTGCTGCTTTAAAACCCACACAAAATTCCTTGGTGATGCAAAGATGAAGCCCGCAAAACCTCTGTTCAAGTCTTGCCAGCAGCATGCCCCTGTCTCCGTGGATTTGCACCATGCAGCATCATTAGCACTTAGACTGCAAGGTGCTAGGGCTAAAGACTGTGTCAGTGACAAGTTTTATCAATTGCTATATGCAGCTATGTCATTTGAATGAATCATGGTAATGCAGCATCAAACTGCCATGTGGCATCACCGGCCTGCCGTGTCAGACAAAACACTGTATATCACAAAACGAATTAAATGGAAGTGAAAAAAGGCCTTGGCCGTGGCATATTTAAGGAAAAGAATGGTTTTACTCCTCTGTAGAAGGAGACCAAAAAAAAAAAAAAAAAAGGATTGATTGCTCAAGTATGCACATATTATAAAGCTATCATTTACAGGAATGAAGCAAAAATAAACTCCCTTGCTACTACTGACATAGTCTAATAACTTGCATTGCTTGATGCAGAATCTGCCCAGAGCTAATGACTTCAGGTCTTGCTGACTCTGTATGGCTCAGTTCCCAGAGCCCTACCGAGCATATGGGGAAAATAGCCAGGTTCTGTACAAACACAAATGTTTGCTTGAGTTGAGCCCAGGACCAATAGAGTCTAACCATCATCTTGGGAAAGGAAGTTTTGTTGCCAAGTAAAAATTTAATCTGGAAGCTGAGAGTCTGTAAGAAATAGAGTTGTTTCCGCAGACAGTCCTTCTCTGCTACGAAAATCAAATCCATGGTAAGAGGAACAGATTGTAAAAAATTATTCTATGAAGATATCTAAATACCTCCTAAAAAAGATTTATGACTTTAGTCTAGTCCTGAAGGGAATTTGCAGAATTGCAGGACTACTGGCACTGATGTGGGGACTGCAGACAGCACAAATTAGGCTCTAAATAATGGATCAGAAAGAGGAGCCTCAAAAGCTACTTTTTATTGCTCTTTGGGGAATAGCACAGACTATTATAAAATACTGCAGGTTGTGAAGCTCCAATAGAATTGTGTAGTTTAAAGGAAAAAAGCCCCAAGGAAGATGAGGAAAGCTCAGTGGCAGTGAGCTTGGTAGAGCTACACCTCAGTACAGTAGAAGACAGCAGTACACAGGGCAGGGATGCTGAGAGGCCTTGGAGATGAACACATCCCAACCCTAAGTAGTGCTCAGCCCCCTGCCCCTCAACTGTGTACAACTCAATGTAAACCAGCAATGCCTGGGTGATTCAGTTGGTCCTTGTCAATCCTACATTCTGAAAATAAATCAAAGGTGATTATATGACCTGGTGAGGAAGAGCATTCATGGGATGATAACAATCAGGTATATCTAGTGGTTCGCTGATACCATGTTTTGTCTGAGCATGATGACACCAGGAGCCATCTCTGTTCCTTTTGTCAAAAGGAGCTGCCATCATCAGCATAAACCAGCCTTTGTTACTCCAGGTTTTATTATAAGATGCAAGACAGACACGTCCTCAGTTAAAGCTCTATAGCATGGTTATTTATGGCTCTTTCAAGGTCTTTTTCCAAGTGATTTTTAGTTGGGAAAAAAGTGCAAGAAAAAATACAAAATCAATTATGATCAGATCTAAATTAAATGAAAGTCTAATATAAATAAATATCACATACAGATCAGATGTAAATTGAAATACAGCAGAGAGCAGTAGTTTATTTTCACCTGAAACTAAACAGGCCAATATCAGTGAATGCTTTGCTATCTCCAAGTAAACCAAGAGCTTGCTTGCCAGACTCAATCTCTGGTGACCAGCTCTTTGCAGCTACATGCAAGATTCAGTAAGAAAACAGATGGTACACTGGAGCTTTGCTTCGTGAAGAATAATAGATGAGTAGACAGAGCCTCTCAATCTCAGAGTGGCACACAGGGTGATCAGAATCCTAATCACAACCATGCTGTGATAAAAGACTCTGGATAAAGAATGAATTAAGGTGGTTTGTCTGTTTTATCAATAAAAGTAATAGTAAGATATATTTCTTACAATTCTTTAAATAGAAGACTACTCACAGGAGTGATACATACTGCTTATAAAGAAGTGTGAAGTGGAATAAATCACCCTGTCCATTTAATGGTTGTACGTTTGTTGCCTCTCTATTATCAGCAAGATTATTCCCTGCATTCTGTAAAAATGGATAAGAATATATAAAAAATATGTAGACCAAAATTCTCCTTCTGGCGTCTTTTGTCCCCTTACCGTGAAGGCTGGCACGGGTTAGAAAACAAATCATTTGCTTTATGTGACAGTGTTTTGTTATTATGATACATTATAGACTAATGCAGGATTCTGTCATGTAGAAACATTTGAGTAAGATTTCCATATTTGAAAAACAATTTCATGTCAAGAAGGTAATAACAAGTGAAATAACATCAATATAACTAGAATATTAGGACAGCCAAAAAGTAATGACTTTGCAGCCTACGGTATTAGAAGGAAATAGCTTAAATTATTCAGCAAGTAAACTGATGTCATGTGGTCAATTCACTGCATGTTTCACATATTCCAATTAGAATTAATGTAATAATAAAGATTGATTATTAAGTAATAAACAGTGGCCAAACAAATTACTGTAAACATACGTCAAATCTGCTGGAACAGCATATTTCTCTCCCTCCAATTTGAAGAACAGCCCTTCACACAAACCAGAACTGAACAAGCAATTTTTCAGAAATGTTTTCAGACTTATTTGTCCATCCTGGAAATATAGATTAAGCTGTCTCAGAAGAAGTCACTGTGAATGATATTTTCTCAGTGTGTTGCTGTCCAAGGTGTGATAATAATAAAAAAACCCAAATATTTCTTTGGGCTTACACAGTTGCCTATGCTAGTTATAGTGAAATGTGATAAACTAGGGAGGTCATGCATTTTTGTTTGTATTGCAGCACCAAATTCGATTGATAAAAGCAGACTAATTTATGAACTTCTAGGTATTTTACTCAAAGTAAATAATGATTTATGCTATAGAGATTTTAATACCGAATTGAGCCCCTTCACAAATGTTGATTCAACCAGACAAACTGCAAGGCTTCACAGCTTTCATACAGTGCCATTCCTGCCTTCTTGTCTTTCAGTTAGTGTCAACTGGTACAAAGTTGTGCCACAACACAGGTAGTGGCAGAGAATCTGTCCTTACATCTTCCTTCTAAGTCATTGTAAATAGAGCATTTTCATTTTCAGTACAAACTTTCTCACAGACAAAGCTGAATCTTGGATTCCTCAGGCTAACACCAAAAGGGTTTATAAGCTGAAACAAAACCCTTCATCCCCCAGCTTTCAGTCCGTGGGATGGGATTCAATCTCATGTCTTGTGCAAACACTGACAGAAAACCCAAAAACCCCCTCTGTAAGCTCCTTCAAGACTTTCACGCCTGTTTTCACCTCTTCGGAGTGAGTAATTCCCATTAAACAGAACTTCTGGCATGGTGCTATTGCTGACCTGTCCTCAAATGTTGTTCTTTCACTGCCTCATTTCGTGCAAGCCTTCAGACTGCATAAAGTTATAAGCTCATTGTTTTAAAGGGGTTTATCACCAAGAAACAGCCAAGGAATTGGAAACTTTAGGATTTCCACCTCATGGTAGACAACGCTGCTGTGAAAAGGCAGGTCCATCTTGCTTGTGTGGATCAAAAGACATTGAAATACAGCTCATATGGCAAAAACTTTTTCTTTTTCTTAGTTTTTAAATTAATATTTGGTGTTAGGTCACAGAAATAATTAAGTATTCAAGACCTATTATAAAATTCAAACTGGAATTCAAAGTTGACTACAGGTTGAATATACCCTTGCAAGGCTTCAAGTAACATAAAGAATACATTCCCCACTGTCTGTCCACATAGTATATTGCCCTTGTCAGCGTGTGTAAGAAACACTTGATGAGATGGGAGACCACTGGTCTTTCCAACAAAAGCTTTCCTCCAAAGTTACAGTAAACCAGTACTCTCAGAAGTCAATGGTAAAGACACTGTTTAAAAGTTTAAAAGTTTAAAAGACACTGTTGTTTCTAAATGTTCAAATAGCAAATAAAGATATACGAGACCACTGCTTGATGCCCCAGATACTTTACAGTTCCTTGTAGAGAACTTAACTGAGATACAGTGCTTTTGAGACACTTGTTCAAACACACATTGCTCTCACCAAACCTCTCCTCTCTGTCTCGTGGCACACTGTGCAGTTCTACCCTCCATCAGATTTATATGCAGTATACTCCTAGATCTTGAGATAAACTAACAGGCATCTGAAAGAAACCCCAAATGAAATATTCATGAACTGTCATAACATTCATTACCATTTTATGATTCTCTTTACTTGGTTGAACAACAACGCTTTCTAGCACTCTATTAAATCAGCTAGCAAACTTTATAAATCACCAGCTGAACTACATGAATCTGTCACTTCTTAATGTGCTGTCTGGGCTCCAAAAATACTTGAGTACATGGCAAAGTCATACAACTTATAGGACTCTTTGCTGTCATTCTACAACATTGATTTTTCTGGGCAAACTATTATTGTACTAGGAATTCACCATCTTTTTTACAATTGAGTTTGAGTTTGGTAGATAGATACGCCAAAGAAACATGTAAAATCTAACAGATATTTACTCTTTCAGTGATGAAAATAGCTTATCTGGAAAAAAAAAAACCAAACAAATTTGTATGAACTTATCAATTAAAATGAAAAGTTTTTTCTGAACTATAGTGAATAGAATGGAGATGTGCAGATCTAGCTAAAGCTCTGCGAGACTCCTAATGCTGGACTGAAATCTAGCTCAGGTGGCTGGAGGATGATGCTAAATCCTAGTGAACAAAAGTAGAAGTGACTGGAATTGCTGAGGACACAGATAACTTAAAGAAGAATCAGACCTGTCCATTTCCATTTCCATTAATATCATCAGCTCTTGTTTGAGGGCCTTCTGGGCAGAGATCCTCCTGGCTGTCTCTACGGCACTTTTTCCACCTATCTCTGCAGGACAACAATAGCTCTCATACCAACTTTTTTTATCAATTACTTGCTGCCCAAGATCAACACGATCCTTTTATCCATTATATTTGCTGGAGTCAACATTGCACACCTTATTGTCTTCCTGGTTTTTTTCCCTGCTTCCATCAGGTTTGCTTAGCCTGTTTTTCTCCATGTTGCTTGCTAAAATCCAGAATCTATATAGTTCTTAGTCAGGAAAATTTTTCAACGTTTCTCTGATGGCTGACTTTGGCCACATCAGCCTAGTCAATAACGTAGTTGAAAAAACCCCCTGTAAGCTATTAAATAGAAAACAACACCCTGCCTCTAAACCAAAATAAAACTATCAACTATCTCCTGATTTTACTGGCTGTAATTGCACCTCATACCTGAAATATTTTCAACAGCATCTGTTCAGCTGATAACATTCTACAGGGTCACAATTACAATAAACTTAGTGTTCTGAAGCTGAAATTTTCAGTATCTGAATCTTTGGCCTCTTTTCTAACATGCCCTGGGTCTTACTGATTTGTGTGGCTTTTGCCCCTGAAGCTCTGGAAGCCTAAGCTTATTTTGAAGCTAATTCCTTTCCTCTAAGGAGCTGGTAGATAACCTAGAAATTATCTACACACAAGGTTAACCTTCTGATGCCAATCATCTATTCCTGTTAAGCACCATTTTAAGTGGTTTGTCAAGTTAGAGAAACAGAGTCAGGTTCAGGGCCCTTGACATCAGCAGGAGACATATACAGAGACAAAATAACCTTTAGATTAGGTGAGGAGTATTTATAACCATTACAAGAACACTTGACATGTCTATATATTTATGTATACATTAAAAAAATTATGAAAAAGACAGAAAATTTCAGAGTAGATTATAAAATTTTGGTAGATTCATTTAAGTTACAGGAATTTTTAGTTGTTGGTACAGAAACATTACGCTAAGTGATATGAAGCATGATTTTGAAATTCAAGTTCAGAAAAGAAAAAGCAACACAGAGAAAATTATTATTTTGGATATGTTGATGTATTAGGAGGATTTTCCTAAGATAAAATTAAATACTTTCATTAGCCCTTCAATTTTTTTACTTCTTTCTTGTCATTAACATGCAGCAGACCAGAGATTTGGCTTTAGAGTTGATTCTGAACAATTTGCAACAAACTCCAGACTTCATATAACAAAAAGCAGTGAAGTCCAGTCTGGCATCCTAGTTCTGGCTTCATTGACTGCAATGGTAATACTCTCATTATCTTAAATAGGGGTATATTTTATTTTTGGTGATTAACTGCTATCACAAAAAGCTCTGTCTTCTTTCTTGTTTTTTATAAACACTTCTCTGTAGAGCACATTTCCAAAAGATGAGTCTATCAAGGTGAAAGAGTTTTCCTTGGGTCAGGTCTGAGCTTCTTTTGAAGAAGCCTGTAGTTCCCATTAGAGATGTAGTAAGTAACAAGAATCATGTATCTACTGCAACCTAAGTGTAGATGTTTGACTTTTTAACTTGGGAGGAACACTTGCTTTGCAGATACCTATCCAAACATGATTTATTGTACCTTAAGGCAAAGAACTGAGTGATGCTGAGGTTAGCAGAACAATATGGCAAAGACACTAGCAGAGCATCAGAAGATGGAAGTGACTGCAAATTTTCCATTGGAATGTTTTCCCAGAGGAAAGTTGCTTTTGATCAATCAAATATTTCTACAGAGAATAAGCTTTTTCCTCAAATTTTTCAGGTTATGAACCCTTTATTTTTAAAAAAATTATCTAAAAAAACAACCAAGCAAAAATCCTACTCTTTTTTTTTCATGAAACCTCATTTTCCTGCTCCTACATCAATTCCATTGCACTAACTTCAAACTTGGTATTGCATCGCACAAGTAGTGTCCTCTGCAGGTATTTGACAGCAATTTTGTTGCTCTTCACATGTAAGGGAGCTTAAAACCCAACAAGAAAATTAATGACTGAATTTTACTGTTTTAATTAAACCTGAAGACCACTGCTTTTCGGTTCAAGATATTTTGTGTGAACATTCCAACTTATTATTGAAGTTCTGGATATGACAGCTTTATAGATTACAAAGCATTCCAACTGAGATAATACATTACAGGTCAAAAGTTGATTTGGTGTTAATTGTCACATTCCATAAGGCTCCAGTTGAAATTTAATGCAATATCATCAAAATTCTGTGATACACAATACAACACATCATAATGGTACTCAAATTATCCTGGTTTCCAAATAACTGCCACTTTTTGCTTGAGATATTTAATTGTTTTGTAACAATTTTATTTTTCTTCCTGAAGCAATGACCAAATTTGCTAGGGAATTACTTCTTCGGTTCTGAATTGCAAAAATACCTCAAACCGAGACAACAAGAGTTTAGAAGATTGGCTTACAGGTTTCCATCAGACATGACAATGGCTTGAAGTTACTTTTGGTAAGGATGGAACATCTCCATGACAGTATCTCACACCAATTTGTATTGTTAAAATGCAATATTTATATTCTAGATGGAGAAGGTGAGATTCAGTTGCTCAAATGTGTTTGTCTAGTGACATCTGAGGTATCCTAAGGAATCAGTGACGTCTCTGAAGGATTGGCAATGGTATACAGCATATAGGAGACATCCAAGTTGCTCTGAGGCAACAGACAAAGGCTAGATAGGATAACCCAGACACCTAAAATGGTGTTGGCAGTCTGTTTTTGGATATCTGGATTGTTTCTATAAAGCATGTAATGTCATTAATCCTACCACTCACTCTGTAGCTGGAGAAACACTTCCTACTGAATTGTAAGAGAAGGAGCTGTGAAGTCCATGTTTTGCTTCTGATAGACATATCTTGACAGTGACAGGCTAGTTAAGGATCTTGTCCAGATACCTAATAGTATAATGTCATGCTTGCACACCAGCAAAGAAAACCAGAGTGCCTTACTTGGGTAAATCACAAGGGAAAAGCACATGGAAGTCACAGGACTGTATACCCACGTCTGAAGTAACTATTATTCTTTAATCCTGCAAGGTTCTATCTAAGGAAATTTGTCTCTCTGCTTAACCCTTAGGAGTAAAGGAGCATTATTCCCATCTGAATTTACTTGTCTAATTTCAGCAGTAAATCTAGTTAGCAAAGGCCCTGAGACCCTTTTCCTGTCAGTGGAGGCAGGCACTCTGAATTCCCTTCTGAAAGAGCCCAAGTCAAGCCTTACTCAATTGCTTTCTGCAAGGCTTACATTAAGGGATGAGATATCAGAGTCAGGTAATCTAATATCATTCTTTATGATCAAGTAACAAAAACTTTAGGTTTTTTTGTGACTACAGCAAGTATTTTCAAGTCTTCTTTGTTTCCTTAACTACTTTATTATCCATTGCATCTTTCATCTCATATGAGAAAAGCTGTTTTATAAATGTGCATATTCTTTCACATGAGATCAGGGAGACTGCCTTACATCAGACTTCCACAGCAGGTAGAACAAAACATAATGGTTCAGACTCTGCTTTCAGTTATATCAGCTTGGATTTTGAGTCACCAGTGGATATAATGAAATTGCACAACATATGTATTGGCCATAGTTATAGTGCTTAGAGATAATCAGATTAAAGATAAGTTGAAATATAGTACAATAATCAATAGAGAATAAATAGGAAAGCAATTAGTTTACCTTTTAGGAGAAGCTTGGTACCTTTTTGAAAAAACAATGAAAACCAAACAAACAAAAACCTGGACCCAAACCAAATGATTATCCTTACCTCCCCCCCCCCCAGATTTATTTAAGGAGTTTTGTTTTAATGGAATTCTAGCTTAAGAATGTGATCAACATTTTTGATATAGACATCTAGAACTCAGAAACAGGACAGAGATGTATCACAACTATGCTTAGATGGAAAGGTAGGAGAAAGATAACTTTGTGAGAAGAAAATAATTAATTTTTCCTTGGTCTTTGATCACCATAGGTTCTTACATTAGTTGATACTTTTCAGAATCAATCAGTTCTGCACCAAAATCACTACATAATAGCAATATTTTCATAGAATCATCAAATAATTTGGGTAGGAAAGGACCTTAAAGATCCTCTGGTTCCAACCCCCCTGCCATGGGCAGGGAATCTTCTGCTAGACCAGGCTGCTCAAAGCCCCATTCGACTCAGCCTTGAACATTTCCAGGGATGGGGCATCCACAGCTTCTCTGGGTAACCTGTTCCAGTGCCTCACCACTCTCATAGTGAAAAATGCATTCCTAACATTTCATCTACACCTACCCTCTTTTAGTTTGAAGTCATTGCCCCTTGTCCTGTCACTAAAACCCCTTGTAAAAAGTTCCTTTCCAGCTTTCTTGTAGCCTCTTTAGGTACTGGAAGGTGCTATAAGATATTCCTGGAGCCTTCTCTTCTCCAAGCTGAACAATTGTCAAGTTCTGTGTATCACAGAGTGATGCAACATAATTTGCCATGATCTCTACACTAGTAAATATCAAGGGAATGGAAACACGACTCTCATTTTATGCCCTGTGACTAGACTTTACTTCTTAGCATGGTGATTTTGGTAATTTCAAAACGATGAGCAGTAATAAGGTTCTCGTACATTAACTAGCTAGAAATAGTCTCCAGATATGTGCACCAAAGGAGTTGCTTCTCAGATGAGTCCTATGAGATGTTGAACATTCTTGATCCAATACAACAGAGTATTTAAGCACATATTATTTCATTTTAAGCATAGGAGCAAATCCTTTATTTAAGTTATATTCTCAATGCCTAAAAGAACTAAATTCTGTTTTCCTAAATTCACAAGCAATACAACCAGTGCACAAAAAAATAGTTAGATGGTGCAAGTCAAGCCATAAAGAACAAACAGCAACCATAAAGACTACTTGTTCTGGAAGGCCTGTTTCCATTTAGCTTACAACCTCTCTGCTTTGCAACTGTCGTCTTATATTCATGTTTTCTCTATCACAGCTAGTTAATTCCTAAAATACAGTACCCAGCATTATTAATTTCCTGAACAGCTCTCCTCCTTGAATGAGGCAGATGTTCTTCAGTTGGATACTGGTTGTCAGCTTCAGTTATTGTGGAGCCAGCTGAATTCCCCCTATAATCATGGTTGTCGTGCTAGTTGACTTGGAGAAAGCAGGCGTGGTCTATGACATGACATACATAGGCCTGCATTCTCACCACTTTCTTAAGGGTCCAAAATAAATTCTCCCATAAAGAACTGTTTAAACCAAAACCTGAAGAACTGTTTCAGAGCCAGTTATTTTTGTTGAGCATAGGTTTGGGATAAATACCGACCCCAGTGCTTCTTTGCTTTGAAAATTTCAATATATTGAAGTCCCAATGAAAAGAACAGGTTTGAGTGCTACCCCTCATCAGAAGAGCCCTAGGATGCAGCATTTACTAGCCTGGGCACAGCAACATTTTAACACCATTAGCTGACCAGTTTTTAATTGTGATTCCTGAGAGTGAATTGATGCATCAGCACCTCTACCATTCCCAAGCAGGGTATTTCTAATAAATTTCAAAAAAGGTGACTCAGATATTTGTAGTGCTGTGCTCAGTTTTTCAGACCAGTAAGACAATTCCTGTTTTGCAGACTATTAGTGTCCTTCCTGTTCTTGTTCTCAAAAATTTTAATGAGCAATTAAAAAAAAGAAAAGAAAAATACACGCCAAAATTAAAATTTGGCTTGTCAAGAACAAAAATATCTGGCACCTAATTTATACGCTGGAGTTTGGACTGCTTCAGTCCCCCTATGAATACAATGTCTATTTGGTGTCCAGCAGAGGAAAGAAGAATACAACATTCATAGACATTTTAGTCTTTTCATAACCTAAGGAATGTATATGAGCCTGCTAAAGAGGTGGTTTCTCTTGGTTTTGTTTCAGATTGTTTTGTGGTTTTTTTTTTTTCTAGAATACATGTTGGGTAGTTCTGCTTTTTTCTCCCAGTTGTTGAATGCTATCCTGTGACTTTGGGTAAAAAATTAAAAGAGACAGACTGCAATAATAATATTTAAAGGGTAATTGAATTAGGTGTTTTCTAAAAACTATACATTCCAGCAATAGCTTTTTCATTGCTTCCAGCCTATACAAGCACAAGTTTGTTCAGTTTTCTTCTGGCTGTGATCCAGTCAGATAGTTAGATGCTTGAATGAACACAGAGAAATATCTTTACAGTGTGAAGAAATTTGATTCTTGGCTACAATACTTACCCTAAATTGCTTAGTCATGTGAAAGTATAATTTCACTAGCTACCAGATATCCTGTCAAAATTTCACTTGTAACATGCTTTAGCTCACCAGCTTTGACCTTTATGTAAGGTCATCTACACAGCTGTTTAAATAAAAATACACACTATGATAACTCACAGTGTGCTCCACTCATGCAGAAATGTGAGCGAACAGCTTATTGATTGTAGTGTCTGACATGACCTGTTTGTAATTAGGAAGTCCATAACCTGGATTCTTCCTCTCTTCTCCACCACCAACCTTTTCCCCAAATTCCAAAAATATCTCTGTGTTCAAACAGCGCTGATTTTGGATTCCCATCCCAATTTTGCAACACAAGCATTTCTGTAACACTTAAATAATTTCCTGCATTTTGCTTTGGTCCAGAGGTCTGGATGGTTGTTGTGAAAGGAATTTATGAAATAGTACAGAAATAATGTTCAAGAAGAGATCTTAAAAAATAGCAAGGATATAGCAGATTTTGGCTGGTATTAAAATCATAACTGCATAAGAAGAAAATACTTGGCTGACAACACTGGCCAAACCACTGTTGCCTCATTATTTGACCCAGCTGACAAAGTAGCTACAAAGCATGATCTTCTCCCATCCTGCCATGTTATCACATGGCAGGGAGGCCTTAGCCCTTTACAAGGTGCTATCTTTTAACTTTAGCACTGTTATCCCCAGCTGACAGTTTCCAGTTAGCTACTTGTTAGATACTACTGGTCTCTTTCAGTACATTTACAGAATGTTATAGGGCTTGAAAACATTTGAGGTTATTGCTCAAGAGAGGAACAGGGCATGCAGATAAACTAATGAAAGAGATCAAATATTTAAATGACACATGTAAAAGACTTCAGGCATCTTACATGGCATCTCAAAAGAGTCAATTATGGGGCACAGAAAGAATCTAATAACCAGACTAGGCCAAATGCAAACACTGTCATCCTGGCAAAAATTTGAAAGAAGCTTTACAAATAGCAGTGAGGAAGACAAATATGCACACTCGGAGCACGCACATCCCAGAGTATCCTTACTGAATCCTGTGATGAGAGTATGATCTACTAAGCTCAGGGAATTCCAGATTCAAATACAGCTACATTTCACCTGAAAAGCCTGCCAAACCCAAGCTACTTTGCACTCCCAAACTGCCACAAAAAAACACAGAAAAAAATCACGGCGAGTACTTTTGTGCTTACACAATTCTTTATACTGGCTAAAAAAGGAACAATGCACAATATTGCATAATTTTCACTAGGCTTAAAATGCAGAGACAGCATGTAAAAGCAGCAGGAACAGTAATCAGAAGAGAATAATGCTGCAGGAAGCTCAAAGCAAGGACCTGAGTTTCAGCAAGTATTTGAAAATACACAATTTGCTTTCTTGCAGCTTCACATACTGAAGGATTTGCATGCATATTAAGCTACTGACAAAACACCAATGTATTCCAAGACAAAGCACAAGCATAAGAACCCTCAGAAAGACACATTGGGAGTTATTCAGTGAATGCTAAAAAACAGTTTTCGAAAGGATTTTTTTTCCATGTAAGCTTTTTTAAAATAAAGATACATTTTAATAGACAGCATTCTCAGGAAGAATTTAATTCTAGTACAACAGGTGCAAAGGTTCACCCTTCATTTAAAGTACTACTCAGTAGCCTTTGGCCTTTTAAACATTGTATAAATTACCACACTGATGTAAGAGGATATAAATTTGCTTTCACAAAAAATGTCAACATATTAAACTTCAGCAATGCATTTGTATCATTCAGGGTGTTATTGACAAAAACTTGGGGACTCCAGGAATTGTTTTCCATTGACTATTCACTTCTATTCACTATAAGACTTCCCCAAACTCTGTCTTTTGGGAAGATGTGGGTTTATATCTTAACTGGTTTTCACTAACATGCTCCCACTTCCAGCCTGCAGCGCCTGAACTGGATTTTGGAGGGCTCTGACACATGCCCAGGTAGTGATGCTCTCCCTCCCTCTCCAGGGGACATTCCAGGACTTAAACACACCAGTTCCCAGAACTCTAAGGTTTATGTGCTAACACACAGCAAGCACACATTGCCCTTCAGAAAGGTTTTCACGCTTTTTCTTAGAAACTTAAATGTTCTTGTGGAACTGGTGTGGTAAATTGGATCAGTTCAGTGACATAACTTATGATATGAGACTAACCACACCATGTGTGAAGCACAACTAAGGGGGAAACTTCTGAGTGGAAATAAGATGCTATTTTGGAAGTAGGAAAGGGATGTGAGAATTTAAAGTGGAGAAAAAAGTGTACAGAGTCATAGCTACTCTCTTTGAAACCCCATTTCCTCGTTTGTACTTATCTTCAGAATCTATAGAGCAATAATAGAACGCTTGTCTTCCAATACCTGTTTGTTTTGTTTGTTTGGGTTTTTTTTTGTTTTGTGTTTTTGTTTTTGTTTTGTTTTGTTTTTACGAGGGTTTCTTTTTACTTGCCCCAGGTTTATTTCCTCTGATCTTCACATCAGCAATACTGTGGCTGATCTTCATAGTCCTACTGCAAAGCACCCCTTCCCTTCTCCTCTCCATATTTTCATGTAGTTAAGAGAATTAGCTTGGCCTATTAGAAATCATTAGCATTTAAAAATAAAATAAAAATAAATTTCTTCACCTCTTTTATGGATTTATCAGTTATGCTTAACTGCAAAGTGACAGAAACATTCAGCTGCCTCTGCTTCTGACCTTCAGTGCTATTCCACAACAACTAAAAGTACAAACTTTATTTATCCTAGACTGGAAAACCTAGCTCTGCACCACAGCCTTACTATGTACTGAGGTATTGAATGCTACAGCAATCTTATTAAATTGTACTGTAGAAACCTCAAACCGTGCTATCTTCTAATAGCAGAACTAGGTTTGCTTTTTGCTTTTTAAAACAAACTAAAAATACTCAATTTCTCATTTCTGTACAGTAATAAAGTCCCAGTCTGTACAAAATAAGTCCCAGTCTGATTGCAGTAAACACTTCAAAGTACAGCATACCACACTCTCCCTCCCATCCCATCACCTTGTCATACTATTTAATTGAGGCTTTCCACCACGTGGAAACATTCTGTTTCAAACTTGTTTCTCATCTTTCAGTGAAAACCTTGCCTAGGCCAGATGCTTTGGTTGTCTTCTTCATTTATTTACTTGGTTGTTATTTAACACGAAATAGTTAGCACATGATGACAAATGCAAATCTACCTCTCTTGCAATAATTTCTTTCCAGACACAAATGCCTGTTCTTCGTCCTGGCTTGTCCTAGAACAAGCAGAGTCTAGAAACAACTGCTTGTTTCCTGGAATAAATTTTTAAGGAAGGTGTAAATGTGCATTCACTATGATTAATTAGATCAAGCTAATTAGCAATTATTTCCATTTAAAAAGGAAAAAAATGTTTAGTCTAAATAAATCCTGGTCTGCGTAGGTGTGTGCTTAAGAAACTGAAGTTAACTTCTATGAGTGCATTTCATCAGGTAGAAGGAAAGTGAAGACATCATCAAGAGAACTAAACTGAAACAGAACAAAAATGCATAGCAGAAGTGCCACTTGCTGTATTTCTCCTTTTGAGGGTGTATACGGCTGGTTTTCCACTGTTTTAAACACATGACATAACAGGACAAAAGGCACTTGAGGTCCTACAGAGGAAGTGAGTTTGGAAAGAATGCTTTCAAGGAGGAAAGTGTTACCAAAACTGAGATAAATGCGTATTTCTCTCAGCAGTAGTGCCAACTTATGCATCCTCTATGCCCTTCTAATCCACGCTCTTCTTCTCTCTGGTGCTGGTGCCACAGCTGGTGTGGCTGCACAGTGAATGAAATCAGGGCAGTGATCCCGTTTAGGAAGATTGCTTAAAGACGATAACCCCTATAGGTGCCATTGTAAACGAAGGACTTAGATGGATAGAATAGAATAGGTTATAAATGTTTCTTTGCCCCTGAAGATAGATTTTGGAAAGCCTTACCTCGAGAGAGGCTTCCATCTGTGCCGCGGCTACACAGACCCACAGGCAGGACCCACCTCAGGGCAGGGCCGGGGCCCCGGCGTGTGGCTGGGAGAGGCGCAGCAGCAGCGGTCAGTGAGCATCCCGGCGCGGAACGGGGAAGCAAGCTGTGCTTCAGCATCCTGTGTGCCTGCCTTTTCCAGCCGAACTGCAGTGACAGAGCACGGAGCTGTCTGTCATCAGAAAGAGGGATTTTTTTTTTTCCCCCCCAATTGCATAAGGAAGCAGTCAGACCCTGCTGTTGTTGTAATTTATCTCCAGCTCAGCTGACGAGTCAGGAAACTAACATCTTTCTTATCAATTTTCCAGTCACTTTTTATAGGTGCTGTAAACTACATTGAAGCTACCCTTCTCAGTTCATTGCGATGGGCTGTGAGTCTGCAACAGAGCTTAGTCCATCTTATGTAGCCACTTTCAAATATTTGCTACAGCAAATTATTAGCTGATAATATTTATTTAATGCCCTCATGTAGCAGCTGTAGATTATACCATCCTACTAGAGAATTATTAACAGTCTGGAAAACCCTTTAGTTGATAATGACACAGAATAGTTGGATCTTGCAGCAGTGTTGCTTAAATGACTCTTTCTTTAAAAGCTGTATTATATCAGAGATTTGTTTCAATTTACATTACCGCTGATGGACTCTTGTCAGCCTTTACACAGAATTCCAATTAATGTCAAAGAGGAGTAATCACACATTAAATGAATGGAGAACATATCCCTTAAAATTAAATGCATACATGAGGTATTAACTATGGTTTTACTTAACTTTTATACTAGAACATTAACTATAATTTGCAGAATAAGGAGTTTCTGAGTTCCCTCCCCCCACAGAAAATGAGGCACTGCTGTTTCTGCAAGCATAGTCTTGCTGAGCTCAGAAATGGTACTGAAGGCTGTAGAGAAAATGGTGCAGTGAATTCCCCAAGCAACTTTAAAACAGCTCTCAAACCATCTCACACTACACCCACACATGAGATTAAACCTCTGAATTGAGATTAGCTGCCATGAAAGATGATAGGATAGAGTCTAAACCAACAAAATACTACACTAGTTAATGAACTAGTTAACTGGGAATCGAGGGGGAGGATTCACTCTCTGTGAAGAAGGAGAAAGGCCAAGCAGAATAGAAGCAAGAATATTAACAGAACAGTAGAAAAAATTCATAAAAGGTACTTTTAAATTTTTTACTGTAATGGTACGAGCAGGAAAAGAGAGACAACAGCATAAGTAACATATAAAAAAATAATGGAAATACAGCTTCCAAGTAGTAAAAGATGTGTAATTTGACAGAGACAGTTTACATGACACCTTTTCTGTTGATGACAAAAAAAACATCAAAACAACCCTCCACACCCAATAATGCACCACTTTCCTGGAACATTACTGAACTAGGGCCAAGACTAAGGTTAAAACCCTTCAAAGTTTCACCTTCATATAGCTGCTTATCACATCAATTTAGCTGCTCTGCCCTCCTTCTGTTGTAGGCTTTGGCACTTTTCTTATGGAGTGGAGGACTATGTACAGAAATCTCAGCACTGAAGGCAGCACCCAAGGCCACACTCTCAACACCTGCTCTCAGCAGTGTGAGCTGAATCAAAGCCTCCCTCAATAAGCCTACACAAGTGCAAAAGTGGCTGGGGATGAAACAGTACAGGAAGAAGACAGCATTGAAAGGCAAAAATCTGTCAAAGAAACATTGTTTCCTACCAGGGAGAAACCAAACCAAACAATCTGTCATAGTCCTTGTCTGTCTTGTTCTCTTATTTGTATCTGGTCTTTAAACAAAATTTGTGCCCCCTCAAGAGTATTTATAGGACAGAATCAGTGACAGAGGGATGTAGTGCAGCATCCAAGAATTACTGCTAAGTTTCACTTACTTGAACTCCTCTAAATCTAGTACTCCTTGAGCATTTCATTTGTTTCTTATGTGGTTTCCAAGTTAAAATTATGTAAAAGCATAGACAGGAGCCTTTGAAGGTTGCATAGAGGGAGAAAACACATTTTGGAGAGGACTGTGCTGGCTTCTAGAAAAACTAAGTCCTTAAGAAAAGGTGGAAAATCTTACTAGTATTGGTTTTAGAAGCTTCATCCAGAACCAGAATGTTTAATGAAATTCTGTCCTTGTAGGAAGGACTCACTGGCCACTTCAGTTTTCTTAGATTCAGCATTGGTAAGCAGTGACTCAGGCAAGGACTGCTGCAGGTAGGAAAAAAACCCAAAACAAAATAATGAAAAAAAGAGGAAATAATTAAAAAAAAAAAGGGGAAAATAGAGAAGGATGTCTGCTGAAGTCGAAAGGCTATATTAGGCTTGGTATATGGACAGTCTATGAATACAGGTGTAACTTAAAAGCAAAAAGCCCCACAGAAAATGCTTGGAAAAGGAGATGGGAAAAGAAGCACCAGGGAAACAATGGAGAAAGATTAAGTTATTCCTATGTGGAAGACCTGGCCCTACTCCATAACAATAATGTGTCATTTCTATAGCACGTGCTCCACCTCCATCACATGGACAGTCTGTTATCAGCAAGCAGTAGACTTGCATGTGTCATGAAGAGAGCTTCATGTCATTATCTACACCCATGGGAAAAATCTGAAGATGGATAGGGCAAAAAGAGTATTGGCACACACAGCAATAGCAACCATGTAAAAGGGAAAAAGAAAGCATCAGTATATCCCCAGATGCCTTGTGGGCTGATCACATGAAATAGAAGAGTGGTATGATTAATGACACAGAAGAAATGGATACTTACACAGGGAATTTGTCAGAAATATAAGGTTTGCTAGAGAAAAGTGCCAATCACACCATCTCAACTAGTCACAAGTGTGACTTTCAGCCAGAGTGAAAATGGACACCTTTTGGTTGAGGAAATCATGAGTGTATGACCACTGACTGAATTGAAAGAACTGAGCTGAAAGAATTTATATTAAAATGGAAGGACACAAACCAAGTTTCCACAGAAAAGCCATACATTGCACCATGCAGGAACTGCAACAGGCACATTAAACCCCCACTCAGCTGACAGCTATAGTAGGAGGCAGGATGAGTATAGAGATAGATAGGCTGCATGAGACCATGGAAGAAGAAACATCCATAATATTGCAAAATAAAACAAGCCCAAATATAGCATGCAGCTGTAGTAAAATATGGCTACAGGAGCTGATGCAGTCAAGACTCAGTAGTCCTAATCTACACATGCAAAGGCAAAAGGTAAGATGAAAAACACAGGTATCCTCCCAAAATATCCCAGAACGTAAATGCACACACAGAGGAAGTAACTTGCAAACTCATCACGTTATTGACAGACTGAACAAACTTACTCATAATGCCTTGCATGCTTGCAAGATCTGAAGAAGGGAAGATAGGCAGCAAGTGCTGGCAGTCCCTTCTGCCCATACACTCAGCATGTGGGCAGTGAGAATATACTTTAATGACCTGAATACTGGTAAAGATGTCCAGAAGTTTGTCCTTGTTTCTACCTGTAGCTTTTTGTTCTTGAAGGGTTTACTTTGATACAGCTTTGCTTATCTAGAGTGTATTCAATGGCCACATCTACATGAAACAGTTGCTAGACGTTTGCGTGTCACTGACACATTATATATCCTCTTAAAACCTGTCAAAAGAAGATGCAAGAGGAGGAGTCTACAGCATTTGCTTGGCTCGAGAGCGCTGAGCAAAGTACTATGGGCTCTGAAAGTACAGTGGCCACATAGCCACTGAGAGGCCACTCAGTGCCTCACCTGGGTGCAACATCAGTAGCAGAACTTCACTGTTTGACATAAGTGTAAGAACGCTTATTTTGTATTTCAAGAATAGGCAAAGAAAACTATACACCTGAGAGGGAAAGGTGCCTTATGGAGCAGCCAGTCCTGGAAGACTACAGGCAGCTTGTGCCAGTGAAATATGGCTCCTGGGACTGGATCTTACTTCACCATTCAGTGGGTTTAAAGAATGTGGGCCCAGTTCTCTCCTGGCTGGATGGCACCATCCACTGAGATCAATGCCATTACATAAAGCTTGCAGAGCACAAGTTGGCCTGTTTGTATGCGAGTTGAGAACCCTTGCAAAGAACACTAACAGCATATGAGAGCTCTCAGTTATCCTCTGAGGACTGGGCTGTCTGCCAAGAGGAAAGCACATTAGACAGACACATCGATAATTCCCTTCATCTATCCACCAAAAAAAGGAGATTCCATTTACCTTAAAATGCATCATATGTGGATTTTACCATGCTGAAAAGAGCAACACTTGTAGGACTCTGAACTATCATAGTATAACAGGATTGGTTCCCCTTAATGCTGCTCATATGCAGCTACTGCCTCAAGGAATTTATATTAACTCAGTGAATTCCATCGCTTCCTTGTCAGGAGTGGACTATTTCACCATAAATTGGCTAAACTCTATGGCTATAACTGATCAAATGAGGTGTGCCCATACATAATGTTTAACCATAAAATTTAACTAAAGAAATAAAATTTGAACACTGGCCAATAAAGTGGATTGAGAAATGGCAGCGGTGGTCCCAGCAGCAAAGCTATTCCCAGCACTGAGTGCAGGACAAGCATTTCAGAATGTAAAATTATGTGAGCTAGATTCCAAGCTGGCGATTTCAATATACCTTTTAGAAAGTTAAATTTAAACTGAATAGTGTTGAAACATACTATTTCAACGTAATCTACTCTTTTGTCACTAAGTATTTCAAGGTCTTTCACAGCTATCTCAACTGAGAAACTAGCCAGCTCTGTTGTGTGCTGCATTTTACTGCTTATTGGGTCATTTTGGCTAACACTGTTTTCAGCTGACTCTGCCTGCACTGCTCTGTGAAGAAAGGCAAACAATCCTTGCCTACATCTGAAAAACATGTTGATCAATACAGTAAAGAAAGCTTACTCTTGTTTGCTGTTGTTTGTCTAGGATTGGAGCTAAAAACGTTGAAAAAAAAAAACAAATTCCCTCCTTCAACCCTCACTATGAAACTTCTAAGCATTTTTACATCTAAATACTGACTTAGATCATCTGAAAATTGGCATTATGTAAAGAGGATAAATGACTTCAGAGCAAAGGTATGTTTGGATGTACATTGCTATAAAGAAAGATCAATTAAAGATTTTCTAGGTAGCCCATTTCACTGTAACTCATTTGTTGAACTCGAACCATATGTAGATATCACCAGATCAAACCCTAGTCTTGGCAAAAGAAAATGAAACAAACAAACAAAAAACTGAACAAGATTTTTGAATAACCTGGTTTACATCCTAGTTGACCAATTTTTTTTTTTTTTTGTCAGTGATTATTTACAATTTGCCATCATCCTCCTGTAAAAAAGCACAGACATTTCTCCAGGAGAAAATCGCTTATCTGTGTGTGCGTGGATCAGTTTGGGTTTGAGCAGTACCAGCCTGTGGGTTAAACACACCTGTAACAGCTCCAAGCCTACCAGGAGCTGGAGTCCTCCAGCCATCAGAGGTACTGCGTGTATTCAACACATTCTGCATTATGTACAGTCATTGTTTGAATTTTATCCCTTTGGGAAACATAACTTGAAATTTCTCAGTGGTTTGGTATAAGCGCAAGCAATTAAAAAAAATATATCTGAAATATCCTTATGGGAATAGAGATTAAGGGAAAAAGAAGATGGGAAGTGGGATAAGGGGCTCAGAACTTAGGCAAGTAAGGATGAGCAGGAAAGAATAAGTATATTCACCTGTTCCAAGGATTTGCATCCCCTGGTCTGGTCCTGTCTTGCAAAAGGTAGAATCTGGGAGAATCACACCTGTGTGAATGGGAAGCAGAGAACAGATGTTCCTGCCCCAAGAAGCTATTTCTTCAACTACCAGCCACTTTCCCACATTACATGCTGTACATGTCATCATACCTCCATTACTTGTCTTTAAAGAACACACAGCCTTGTCAGGTAAGTCACCTGTATGTCAGGAGAGAACACAGGCCTTTGTCTGCCCTACAACTCCTCCTCTTCCCACTGGACTCTTTCCTTCCCAGATTTTTGAGGGCTGTCCTTAACTACTCCTTTGACAGGTTGCTGGCCCTACCTCAGTGATTCCCAGTGAGGCTGGGCAATTAACATTAGTCCCTCAGGCTAATTATCTATTCAGACCTCCTGGCCAAAACTCAAAATAACCCCAAATCTCTGCACAATACTTGGGTAACAAAGGCTGCAGCCACTTGAGGAACAGAGAACAAAAGTGAAGAGACAAAGCAAGTCACAGTTACAGTAAGGAGAATTTATGAAAGCTTGTCCTCATCACACCCACAGTAAGTTGCTGGTTTTTAATGTCTTGTGGGAAGCACTGCAGTCACTAGAGCCGGCAGCACAGCAAGTGTTTTCTCTCTGGGATATTTTAAGTCATTAAAGGTTGCTAAAGACATATTTGTCCTTGGACAGCTTAAAAGCAAATCTTTTGAAAAACTGGCATGTGGGACTCAGTGAGGTAATGAGTGATGTGAAAGAGCCAAATATTAGATTCCAAACACTGTATATGATTGAAATTTCACGTTACCTAGAGGGTAAAGTAAAATTCAGTAACTTCTTTTGAAACAGTGTAGGCAAAAAAGATTTCCTGATTTTATCAGTGCTGTTTGAGATTTATTTGAAGCTGCCATGTAGCAGAGGATAATTTTCTAATATCACATTCTCTTTGAATGGTTCAAATGTTTACCATAAGCAAAATGAAATAGGATTTCATAATAAGCTGCTTCTTTACTGATTTTACCCTGGCAACATCCAATGCATAGGTGGATGATTTTCCATTCAATCAATGACAAAAATTCACTTGTTGGCTTCCCCAAGAGGTTATGCTGTCCTCTGCAGTATGTGAGACTGATACGTGTACCAGAGCAGGCAACAGTTGTCTGTCAAGGTGACAAGGTCTTGAGTGCTCAAGATGAGAGAAAGCTAAGGAGGCAGAGAAGTATTCTCTCCTATCTTGCTCTCAGCAAAAGATAAAACAAGACCTCGTTCTTGTGAGGCTAAATGAAATGTAGAGGTAACAGAAAATGTTATCTACAAAAATCACCAAACAAGACACAATATTTCTCTTAGTTTCAGAGGAGATAAGACAAGTAAAAACATCTGCTATCACCTAGAAATATCTTTCTTTCAGAAAAGGTGTAACTGGGACTAGGCTTATGGCATTTGCCTGTACTGCCCCATGGGAAACCCCTGCTTTGGTACACTGGAGCTTTTTACAACATCCACTGTACAATGCAGATCTCTGGGTGAAGGACAATGATTCCTTCTGGAGAAGGACACATCATGTTCTTGCATTAGACTGAACATTCAATTTATTGCAGATGGATTGTAGCAGAGTCTTGATGCCATCTCTAACCTGGGCACACTGCCATGCCTCAAGTTCATTCCAGCGATGTACTGAGATGGCTTTGCTCCTCTTAGTTTCAAATCTCTTTGGAGACAGTCCAGGCAGGCTTTCCCTACTTTTTGACAGCTCTTGGCTGGCTTCTTCCAGGCTTAGCAGTTCGTTTCCAAATTTCCCACACTCCTCACATTGCTCCTCTTTGATTCAGCTCTGCCCAAACCATGCAAAAAAAGCCAAGGAATCCAGGCTCTTCTTCAAGCCTGGAGTCTAATCTCCAGATGGTGAGCATCCACACCTTGCCTCATTTTTTCCCAACTGCCCTCTCAGCTACCCTTTTTCCTTAAGATGCCCGCTCAGTATAAACACTGAAATGTTATTACTGCTTTGCCTCCCTCTGGCAACAGTGCAGGGAGGGCCTTTGCTGAGTATCACATGCAGCTCCTCAAGAGCAAATTTAGGCAGAATTCCACCCCACAAAAGAAGTAATGAAAGGAAAGCCCAGATAGCATCTCCTAAATATGTGACACTGCCTTCTAAGGATCAAGCCTTCATGCTCTCTCTGACAGAAATCAGTGGCTTATATTGTGTTACACAGATGGACCAGAAGTTGTGCAAATCCAGATGATTATTTCTGATCCTTTTAGATGCTGGCTAACAGTTCTAAATATTTGCCTGCTGTTGGTAATCATCCATGTTTGTGAATTACTCAGAAAATATTCAATTAGCAAGAAATTAATTGTGTTTTTAATTACCAGCTCTTCTGTGATGGTATATAGTATAAGCATAGATCGAATGAACAAAAATACAGATTATGCATGCAGAGTTGGAAGGAATCCTTCCCTGAAAAGTTATTTTCCAAATCCTGACTGAAGCTAGAAAAATAAAATGAAAGATAATAATAGGAACTGGGGAGAAAAAAATTATGCTTTTAAAGTCATGTATAGGTCTGTATTCAAACTCAGGTCTGACACAGGATGTGTACCAGCTTTAATCATCCAGCCAATCCATCAGCACCACATTCAGCATGTTCAACCCAAACCATTCCTTTCTCCATCATTTCCTGTCAGCATTTCTGAAGCCTTGAACCAACTGACAGAAAATGCTTGACATAAGGATAAAGAATGGGTGCAGGTCATTTGAATACAACACTTGGCATCTTCAGAACACTCCGGCATTAGACACAGATTACCCTGCAGCTGTTAAGGGCAGGGGAATGGAGAGGTGCAGGACAGGAGCTAAAGCACTTGGCCGAGACAGTTTCCAGCTGAGGTGCTGAGCTGCCCTTCCTCACCACAGATGTGCCAGCTTGGCTCCTTGGGCCCTTTTGCTGATAAAACCTTGGCCAGGTGTTTCCAGCAGCTTTGGGACTATCTCACATCCTTAGTGTGCTAGAAATTCCGTCTCTTGGCCCTTGAGGCAGACGATATCTCCTGCATTGTTTTATGGATAGTTGAAGTTGTTAAAAATATAGATATATTTTCCTGGAGAACTAAGGAGAAGGTTATTCTGCTTTCAGTAAGGAGTTCATTTGAGGATTGGTCACTTCCAGATTTTGCACAGAACAGTGTGTACTTTTAAAGTAGCAGTAACTGTCTGTAGCCTGACCATGGGCAGAGGTTTAAGGTCCAGCTCTGCAATGCACATCTTGCCCGTAGGGCTCCCAGTACTGAACCTTGCATTTTGTTGGGGCACTATTTTTTTTGTTCACCAAACCCTTACCAGTAGATGCCTTCACCACCTATAGATGCACCTCATATGTGCACACTCAGTATGTTCAGTGGCATCACAGTGTGAAACAATGTGCCTACCATGGGAAACACCAGACAGGGTTTGAATCAGCACTGAATCTACCACTGAGCACAGATTTTAAGTTGCCAGACTGGTTCAGTGTAATGAAGGCAGCTGCCGGCTCCATTTCAGAAATCAATGACACATTGTCATCCACTGCAGAATAAGCTGAGAACTCTGAACTAAGGTCTTGACAGGTAAAATGCCTTTGATTTCACCTTTAATTCAGCAAGCACACAACATTACTGGATTCTTTATATTAATAATAAATACATAGTGAAGCTCATGTCAGTGGCAGAGTTTCAATTCTAACCTGAGAACAGCATATCTCTGTGAACAGCACATCTGGGAAAAGCAAAACACTATTCACAGTGTAGCCAAACACAGTCAGGAAATGTGACAGCTGTTTAATAACACATGGAAATAAAATGATAGTAATAAAATTTGTAATTAGATTTATTAACTCTTATTTATTTTCAGCATTCTTTGTTCAGTCAAAGAAATCTACTTATTTTCTTCAATTTTCTTCCTAGTGAAAGATCTGAAAACATAAGGTCCTAGAACTGGTTTGGACCCCAGAGCTTTTTAGGGCAGGAAGTCTTGCATATATTAAGTGCAACATATATCCCAGGCATACATGTGATTGCTCCAAATGACCAGCAGACCACACTCTGCTTGCCCACATTGCCCTCCTGCAGAGGCCAAGTACATGTGCCCTTCTCTCCAGCTCAGGCTCAGGACTGTGCCACTGGGATCTGGGGTTTGGATCTGTTGAGGGAGTGATCTGGTGCCTGCCCTGGCACACAGCACTGGTGTGTGGGTTTGCACAGTGATGAGCACACCACAGTCAGAGACTTCAGCTGGAAGCATTAGGAATTACCACGAGAAAAACAAACAATAAGCAAAATGTGATGCGGAAATCATCTCACATCTTAAATGCCAGTCTGAGGGTTAACAATTCCCTCCTCTCAGAGGGAGGGGAAGAAGCTTGCCTTTCTGTTTGCTTGATGAAAGGCAGCTCAATTTCTGTATTTTAAAAAGAAACAAAGTTGTCTTTCATCAACAGCCTAAGTTGAAGATTGATAAATACTGTGGCATTCTTCAGACCAGATCCATTTATTACAACAGGTCTTTAGAAAGTGAAAAATTGACATGTAGATTATAACAGTTATATATATATTGATTAATAATATATATATATATTAAGGTGCTATACATGATGATATCAGATAGGTTTGTATCAAATATCTTTGAATCTATATTTGACATCCCAAGTTGGCCTTTTTTTTTTTATTATAAATTTCCACTGCAAGACCTGTGATTTCATGTTTCTAGAGGAAAACTTAAGAACTGTAATTGAATGCTGTTAAAAACATACAGTGGACCTTTACATTAAAAGAATGCATTTGAATCTGTATTTAACAAATGACTGGGTATTTGTTGCATTGAGTTCAGTCTCTTGGCCACAGTAACATTAATTTAATCTCCATCTCTTATCTCAGTTGCAGAGCAGTTCTGTATTTACTGTACTGTATTTAGACTGAGGGATCATTAACTGCATTAATAGCAACAACATGTAGATTTTTTCTAATTTACAGTTTCTCCATTGATCATTATTTTCTCAGTGCCAAGAATGATTATGAATCTGAGTGGTGCCAAACTATTACAGCCTTCTTTGACTTGAGCAAGAGTTGCAGCTGGTTTGCAATTACATGATTTTGGTGTTATATTCGTGGCAGAGCAGCAAAAGCTATGAGGTTGAGGGCTGGTCACGTAGTGTCATGATGAATTTGAATTCATGAGAATATTTTTTTGGAAATCTCAGAAAATAGTTTGATCTCACTTCTACATCTTAACAAACTCTTTGAACCTACCTGTCTTCTGAACAAGGACTGAAAATTATTCTAGTTGTAGGCAAAAGTCCAAGTATGTTGCATGTTGCCACACAGGATTCTCTAAATATTGTAATACTAAATAGATTTATAAATATCAACAGACTAAGCTGTGTTAGTCAGACATGGTATGAAGATTCCTGAAAATAGCTAGTTTTCTTCATAAACCTATATTTTGATTTTGGTTTAGTATTTTTATTACTATTTTTTATTTATTGTGCTATGCTATTGCACAGTTGCTATTGTGCAAGTATTCAGTGGCACCTCACCTTTTATTCTCAACACTTTCAGTCATATAAACTGAGGTATTGATTTCTTCAAATAACCCAGTGGTGTTGTTGGCACACTATGGTCTTGCTGGCAGACTATGCTGCACTTGCCTTGTTCTGATTACCCATTTAATCAAACATGTAAGATGCTTAACAGAACAGAAGGATGGTTACCAATCTTTTTTGAAAGATATGAAGTCAGCACCATTGCCAGGATCAAAGGAGCAGTTTGATGTATAGGTGTTTCATATTAAATCCAGACTGGCTGGTGGAAGCTTGATGAAGACAGATTAATATGAATTTGTTTTTAAAAAAGTTTGTTTGAAACCCAATATATAGCAATAGTCTAACCAAAAACTGACATAAGAATCAGTCACTGCTAGTGCATAAATTATAATTGGAGGTGATATAGAGTATAACCTAGATCAGGTCAATAATACTTTGTAAAGAGTGAATGTCTGTGTCTGTGATACGACTATCAAGGGTGCAACCTCTCTCTCCATTAGAACATGAAGAAGACCACAAGGAACTCAACAAGAAATTTTGGATTAATCTCACATACTACAGCTAGATGTATGGAAAGGAATGTTGTCGATGTTCTCATCCATATCTCAAAGATCAAGATACAAGCGGTTCAATTACCACTAAAAAATGCTAAACCAATAATCACCACAGAATTATGTCCACCTCCCAATGTGAACAGGAAAGATTTGTTACAAGTAATGACACCAGGAGTCTCAGAGTACATCTTCATCACAATATTAGCCTGGGAGCAGCCCTAATAGCATACAGGCACTCCTGAGTCCTAGTACTAAATCCATGAAGCCGGATATGGGCACGACTATTTGATTGCCACTGTGGTACAACTTTACAGCATGAGTGCTTATATTCAAGTGAAACCTATTCCTGTGCATATGTACTCAGACTCTCAAGAATGATAACAAAGAAATGAATCTCCAAAAAAATAAAAAAAGGATTATATTTAATCTTATTTTTTTTCTAATCAGTTCAGCTCTTGTTTTGATACCTTAAATACACTGCACTTAAAAAGAGCCTCACTGCACAGTGAGCCCATCTTTTTATTTCCCCACAATTCAGTTATCTTATTTTTCTTAATAGATATTATGAAAGTTTTCCATTACTATACTGTGAAGTATTGTATTAACACTAAATGACACCAAGCACATTAAAAAAAAAAATCTGTCATATTTAACCCCAGTCAGCAACTAAATACCAGGCAGCCACTTGCTCACTACCTCTCACCCCAGTGGGAGGAGGAGAAAGAAAAAAGGTACTACTTAGCAACAACCAAAACATCAGGGTGTTATCAATGTTATTCTCATACTAAATCCAAAGCATAGCACTGTACCACCTACTAGGAAGAAAATCAGCTCTATCCTAGCTGAAAGCAGGCCAACACTGAACACTTCACAGTACTTCTGTCAGCTCAGTGAATGATATTATTCATGACAATAATTTTTCTAACCACATCAATCAAATAGCGATCAAGATAGTTACTGTCTCTATACACAACTTATGAAAAAGGTGTTTTAATGCCTGTCAAAAAACGCAATGTACTTGGAATCTAAGAGAAGGAGTGGTTGTAGATCATGGTGGGAAACCTGATGCAGCGTTGTGATTAAAAGATATATGAAAATAACAACTGCAGTAATGCAAGTTGACAGTTCCTACATCCAGAAATAAACAGCAACTGCATTTATTTGAAAGATACATTCAAGGCAAGTATATATAAAATACAAAGGGTGTCCAGTTTGATGGAACAAATAGCTAACATTTTTTCCACTTTTCACAAAGAGAGAAGACAGATGACATTTTAATGGTGTAATCAAGACCCTGATTGCCATTGGTGACAGAATATGCCATGAGATCTGAACGGATATGATGGATAGGAGCACTTGCACTGTATGTTTCTGCTTGAAGTATTAAATTTGTTTTTATTTTTTTTTTCCTCTGTTGACAACAGTCCTTTCAGTTGTTCAACTTTTTAATAAACCAGAAAAGGCTGTGATGGAAATCTTTGAATACAGGAGACCTGTGCTTAAAGTTTAGTGTAATTACCAGTTTCATGTTGGTCTTAAAAGTTAGTTTCACCAGCAGAAAATATGCAAGTGTATAACTGTTTATACAAAGAATTTAGAGCTAATTACTTCGTGCTAAGAATCACAACTAAACACTGAATTACTTTGACATAGTTCTTACAGTATATAAGTTCACTCTCTTTCACTATCAGAGGAGACATTCCCAGGATTGTGGGTTTGGATTTGTGATTTCAGAGGTCTTTGTGCAGAAATTCCTGCAGTGGCAAACGCTTGTATTTCTTCTTGCACATTTTCCCTATGTTCTCAGTTTTTGTTTTTGGTAAAGCATTGAACTGCAGCACCCTGAAGCATTTCTTCTAGAACATATCTCCATACTGGAACATTTTCCCTTGGTGTATCTGGAAGGAAGGCCTTTTATACATACAACCTTGTCCTGCACCCTTGACATGCTCATGTCTCAAAATTAGGAGGAGATTTGGATGCCTAATGAAAAAGTGGTAGGGCTCTCAGTCCTAACTATTTAGCCAAGCAATTATAGAAACACAAAAGTTCGAAAGGCACACAAGGAAGTATCATAATCAGAAATGTAAATGAACCACGATACTTGTAAGAAGCTAATTAACAGCCTAATAAATCCCTATAGCAATGAATTAATTTCATTAGACCTCTGGAAAAGGAGAAGCGTTTTTTTCATTTCCATAGAAAAAAATGCTTTCAAGGATACCTTGTGGGTCAGACTGATGCTTAAATTTAGAAAATTATCTGACACCCTCCTCCAGAGGTACAAACTGTAACCTAAAAATGATTTTGAGTCTTACTGAAGGATAAGCTGGTGGAAGAAGAGTCCTTCAGGAGCAAAGATTAAGCATTACCTCTCATTTTCAGAAGTCCATATCTTTTCCATATATGTATTCCACCCTTGACTTTATGCTTTTCAGCTAGCTGCATAAGGATTTCCTACTGACTCAGGGATGCCTTTTCAAACCTAATTTTGTAAGGAGGTCTGCTTGGTATCAAGTCCCACGCTGTCTGTAAAGATCCATTTGGAGAGCCAAGTGACTTTTCCCTGTGGGTGGTAGCAGTACCTGCAGGCCATGCTGGCACTGGGGATAAGTCTGGCCTCTGTCAGAATACAACATGCAATTTTGTCTTAGCACAGCTGCCAATATCATATTATGCAACACTACTGCAATTTGAAAGTAATCAATACCTGCAATTCCATTATTTATAGAAACTCCTTTAACTACAATGTACTTAAGGGAAGAGTGAGAGGCTAGTAAATGTCTCTTAAAAGAGATAAATTGTTCTATATTAGGAAAAGCAAGATGGGACAACCCAAAATCCCATTTTAACTTTTTTAGTTTTAGATTTAGTTTCAGAGTCCTTGAAGGATGGTAGAAGTTTTTGGATGAGCAGTCTCTCTCCTTAGCTATATTTGCTCAGAAATGGTTTTAATTGGATTTTACCACCTCAACAACTTATTCCAAAACAGTTTATTGGCTATATTGGCTGTTCCTCAACTGGCTGTTTTCACATCAACCATTTTGTAATCAGATGAAGTTTCTCTGACGTGATCCAAATTTATACAGCATAATTCTTCAACTTCAAAAAAGCCCTCTAAATTCAATTACCCATTTTTTACCTACCATTTTCATTGAACAATGATGATGAGTATGAGCTCTAAAGCCTTTTTATAACAATTTCATATTAATATTTTGCATGTAAAAACATCACTGCAATTAAATACCACGGACAATCTAAATTATTTTCTTCTTTCATGATTAAATAAGGGAAAACCCTTAAAAATTGTAAACAGACCCTTATCCAAATATAAAAGTCTTTGTAAAGGAGCTTATGTCAATGGAACAGGGAAGAGGGAGTGATTTTCACACTTACATGTAAGTGCTTTTAAAACAAGGGTGTCAACTGGTATTGCCATAAAACTACATACAATTCCTCAATGGGGAAACACTTTAGGTAAAGATTTTTGGTTCTTTATTCTACTATTTGCACTGGAATAAAATCTGAAGCTTTCCAAGAAGCAACCAAGGTGCAGAGACAAATGGGTGGAGATGAAGGACAAACACATCAGCCTAATGATATTAATTAGGGTTTCGGTCCTTCATTAGCAATGTACAAATTTTATGCTCATCTCCTGAAGTGCCTTAAAATTAAGAGGTACAGTGAGTATCTTACAAATACTCACAAACTACAAAGTCATTGTTGACCTGACTTGCAGGTCAGAGTTTTCAATGTTGCCAAGACTTCAAGATTGCCACTGACCAACTGATGAAAACTTTGTGCCCGAGGTAGCGATGGAGAACGGCCCAACACGTGCCAGTGTCAGGGCAGAGCCACCAGTGCCACTGCGAAGCAGAGGAGCCCATGACTGGGGTCCATGGAACAGGGACAGCATCCTTCACAGGCAGCATCTCTGCCACCCGCAGTGACTTGGTCTGCACTGACCCCCTCCAGAGAGGGTTACAGAGCTGCAATTACCAGTACAATGCACAGGGTCTTTTCTCCACAGCTGACTCAGCTCCACTGGGTCTGGCTGGTTGTTTTTTCATTAACATAGTCCTTAAGGGTTCAGCAGGTACTTCAATTTATTTAGATCTCAAGATGTGGTGCCTTCCTCACCAAGGCACTTCTTTCTTTCTGTCAAAGACCTTTGCTAACTATCATAACAGATTTTAAAGCAGGGAGAAACAGGATTTTAACTCAGCAGGTGTGGAGGGCACTATACAGGTGCAATGAATAAATAAAGAGTTGGAAAGCTTTTGTCAGCCTAAAATACCGCCTGGTTTAGTAAAATAATAATAATAGTTGTAGCGACGTCTGAGGTTTGCCACTGAAAACCTACAATTTTAAACAGCTGTGACTCCCAAATTATTACAGATATCAGACTGTATACCTCTACATTTAGCCCCTTGAGTTTGTGTTTCTCTTTGCCTGTAAAAACAGTGGATCATATTTGCTCTTTAGGTAATTCCCCTGATTTAAACATCCTTATTTCCTCTGAGCAGCAGCTCATAGTAGCAGGCCTGACTACCTAGTCTGTGACATGTTCACAGTGTACTCAGTTCTGATTAAAATTAGTAGTTGCAAAGCCATTAAAGTATCTGGATTTGATCTGTTATAATTAGAACAAAACTGTCACAGTAACAAAGCAACATGAAAATGTGCTGTTCCTTTAGGAGGGGAAGCAACTGCAGAAGAGCCACTTTGTAGATAGAGGATTTTGCATAGCTAATAAATCTGATTAGCTTTCCAGGTCATTCTGTTTATGCAGGATGGCTTGAGTTTAGAGATAAACAAGCTCTGGAATTTCCTTTTTGTGACAAGTCCCACTTGCAGAAAATGTTTCCAAGCAGAACTACAAGAAGAATGGGACATTTTGAGCTCTTAAAATCATTATAACACTGTTTTATTTTTTTTTTTAATAATACATTTCAGCATTCCTGAAGCCTTGATGATACATTGTCATGATCTGAAACAGGCTACTCTGAGTCAGTTTTAAATTTAAGGTATGTTTTTTCATAGTAAAATACTACTTTCAGGGAGTTGTAATTTATTAAAATGTCTTTCCATGGTTCTGTTCTCTTTGATGGGCTAAGGACTCCTGTCCAAATACGCATCCCACTGAAGGTACTGGTAATAATTGATTACAGCTCACTAGTCAAACTAAACCAACCTAAAATATTGTTTTGAAAAAAGCTCTGAAAGCCCTGTTATTCTAATTATTTTTTTAAAATGTTAAAATAGTCTTATTTTTACAAATATCTGGACCAATAATCAATAGTGTTCACAGACTTACCAGGAGAACCCATCAACCTTAATCTACATGTTTTTCAAAAATGTCTGTGCACTTAAATGAAACACCTTTTTTACACATGGGTAACCAACAGCACAGAACATCAGAAGGAAACCTAAATCAGTGATGCACAATCTGTGCTCTCCATAGCCTTCGCATTATCGGGGTGAATGGGAGTACAGATTACAGCTATGGAGATATAAAAATAGAGTTTAATATTTCAACTCTGTTTTAACATAGTGTATATTTTTCAGGGGTTTTGTTTTGTTTTTTTTTTTCCTGATGACATTTTTGACATCTTGGCATATTCAGAGGTTCAAAAAATGGAAAACGAACTGTATCGGCATCATCCCACGAGGAACAATCCCATTCCACTCTTTCCTATTCTTTTCTATTCACTCTCTAAAGTGACAGATAGACTGGTTGTTTGACTGAGCAAAAAAATAAACGGGGGAAACATTAAAATTACAAGTTTAATTTCAACAGTACAACACCAAGACCTTGTCCTGCCTGCTAATGATGTAGCAGGGGCCAGCTGGCAGTGACTAGCCCAGCCCTACCTCCTAGCTCGGCACAGCACTAAGCCATGGGCTCCCAGCAGGGCAGCTGCTCCCTGTGCCAGCCAAGGTGCTCAGCTGCCTGTGCCAAGAGCACTTGCAAACCTTCCCAGTGTCTGGTAATATGAGCACTGAAATGAAAGCCAGGAAAGCCCATGTCTTAATTCCAGACCTGGCATTCACCTGCCATGTCTAATTGTATGTTGTATTAAGCATTCAAGAAGAAAAAAAAATCATTAAGTGATTGTCTGTAATAAAAGGGACTGTCCACAGTTCAAGCTGCACACCAGGTACACAAAGCTTGCAAGTGGTTGTGACTCTGATCCTCATGATGTGCCCTGGTGTCTCAGTTAACCCCTTCTTATGCTGGCTGAGGGCTGGTAGGAAATCTGTTCTCCTTCCTTATGTATAATGCTATACTCTGTCTGTAGGATGGGTTTTGCAATCCCAGGATGCTGTACATAAGTTTCCCAGGCAACACTTGCAATCCAGGCTTCAGTATCCCAGTTACTTGTGTTGACAAACCACATACAATCTGCCTTTACTACAGCTGTCGACTCCAGCACTTTAAGGTTTTCAAACTTTTATAAGAGTTACAGGTATGTATCATTTAAGAGAGGGAGAAACTAAGGCAGCTGGTGATAGATCTGCTCTGGTACATGGCTACTGCACAAGCCACCATGCCATGCTGTCTCCTTGTGAGGTTTTTTATTTATCAATGGAAAATACAAAAGTGAGGCAGAAAAGTTTAATTGATTGCATTTCACATTCATAACTTGAAAAAGATGAACACGTAAGTAAAATATAAAAGCATTAAAATAAAAGCATTAAAAAGGAAATAATACTTGTTCATAGAATTTTTAAATTTTTTAAGCAAAAGAAAAGAAATAAACCACTTTTTTTTTTTTTAAACTAGACTTCTTTGTGATGTCTCTACTATTGAAACAAAGTAGGAAATAGAGCCTGCAATCTGGCATGCAAATCACAGTACAGAATGGAGACAGACCTTCTAATCCTGTAGCAGGTACAGTAAAACCTGCAAGCAGTACACAGCATGTGCTCATCTTTCATGTGTGCTTCTCTTCCTTGCTAAATCAGCACTAGACACAAGGAGGACAGGGCACAACATGACCATGAGCCATGGCTCTGGCTCAGGCACTGAGTTTCCTTGCAGGTGTCTGGCTCTGCCCCAGCCCTTCTGCAGGGATCTTCCTCCCCAGCAGAGTGTTAACTCCTCACTGGCTGTCTCAGGGAAGGACACTGGGGTCTGTAAACCTCAGGAGACACAGAAATTACTCTTTTCCTACTCTCTCTCATTTGGAATTGTCCTAGTTGTACAGCAAGATTGGTTTTATCCATTTAGAACAGTGCAAACACTGAAGAAATAGCAACTTATATAGAGGATGGAAAAAGAGCTAATTTAAACTTTTTCTTAACAGCAGTCCTGAAGGGACCAGGACAGGAAAATGAATGGAAGATGCAGTTTAGGTTACCAAAAGCATTGGCAGACAGCTGCTTAATCCCAGAATTGTCATGTCAGTTTAAACCCTTCCCCTGGCAGGGATTCAATTCTCTTCATCTCTCCTGAAAGCTTGAAAAGGTCAGAGAGAGAGCACTACCCTTGTTCACATTCAGGCTTGATTGCCTTTCTAGAAAGCCATCTATGCTTGAAGCCCTGGCTGCAATTCCAGAATGGAAAGAGCCGGGTACCCTGACCGGGACAGGCACCATTCAGCTGCTGCTGACTCAGCACACCCACAGCAGGCACCCGCAGTTCTCAGTGGGGCCTCAGCATGTGCCAGGCACCCACGGGACCCTGTGGAGCCACCTTGACTGACAAGGCCACTCATAATCATTTTAAGTGTTCCCAGTTTTATTCAGTGCCCACCCCTGTGTAGTGTGGCTTGGACCGTGTTTCACGCTGCTGATACTGTAGGGTTCTTTCCCTGGTTTGAGAAGAGAAGGAGTTTTGCTCTTGGATTGTGTGGTTTGCATTTGGTTTCCCTGTTCCTGTACCTAGTGCAACAGGGCTATCTGCACTTCAAAGATTAGAAGGCAGCAGAAGACACACCTGATTCACAGCTGTATTCATTCACCTGCAGAGCCTACAATAAATCCATATAACCTTCACATTATCAGATGTGTTGCAGAGCACTACTATCACCATGCAGCAAAACCACACTCAGGCACAGTAGAAAAAAAAAATCTCTCTTCTATGTGTAATGGTGATCTATGCCTTTACAAACTCAAGGCCTTATTACTAAAATTTCTTTTATATAAAAATGGAGCCCTGGAAATGGAAAATCTCCAAATGGGACAAAAGCCATCTGCTTGGCAGCAAGGACTGCGGCAGGCTCCTCATGGAGGGCTCCTTTCTCCCCACTGTCCCATCAATGCCCAGCTCAGTTTTCTGCCCAGCCCTCCATGGGAGCAGGGATAGGGACCGTGTCTCCAAATGCAACTCCCTTCAGACCACAGAAATTTCAGATCAATACAAGAAAATTTAGTTCATGCGCAGTTGTTTTTGATGTGCAGGAAAACACGTATGCATATATGAGTCCATATTCACCAACAAAACTTGTAGCATAACCCAGAACAAAAAATCTGCAAGTCAATTGCTGAACTGCACATCCTAGAGGTGCCATGGAATGGAGGACAAAACAACACTGAAGCTGGGCTGCAGCCCACTGAGAGGTGCTGAGGAAAGGCTGAGCCTGGGCAGTCCCTGGGAACGGTACACACACGGTTCTGCATTCTCCATGCAACAGTCAACCTCCCCCCTCACTCTCCTGGCCTCACAGGCACACCACAAAATGTTATTCTCAATATTAATGCATTGCAGAGCAGTCAATAGGAAATGCAGGAGAGCTCATGCCCTGCCTGCCTCCATTTCTTTTACCAAAGTCACTGGCCACGTGCTCCTCCCTCCTCTGACTTCCCAAGGAACATTTTTGCTCCTTGTCATCTGCAATGTCTTCTAGGACCTGCCAAGACCACTTCCCTGAGCACTTAGTAAAGGTTTCTGCTCTGCACCCGTGAGCGTGCCAACACTGGCGTTGGCTCATCGCCATGCTTCCAGAGCTCAGAGCCTCCTCTCCTGAGCTGAAGCTCACCATCCATCTTGTGGTTTCTGAACAATGACTGAAAGGACATTTTATCCCTAAACCACTTTCTCGTCATGGCTTCCAATCAGTCTAATAAATTTTCATAGTCACTTTGAGAAACTCAACAAGAGGATACTGGTTTTTTTGGTTTTTTTTTGTTTGGTTTTTTTTTTTTCATCAGCTGTGCCATACATTTTAGACTTTCCAGGAAGTTTAAATGTTCAAAGGAAGGATTATGAATGATATCCTTGTTCTAATCTGAAAGCTTTAGAAAAGTTTCATTTAGCATAAATAAATTTCTGTGAGAGCCACTCGTGATTTCATACTTTTAAAAGCATTTTTTTCCTAACACTTTCTAATAATTCAATGTATCCATAAATGTCTGATCATCAGCTGTATTATGCCTTACACTGGCCCCATATACATGTGATCACCAAAACCAGGACTAGACAGGTGAGCTTTCTGCCAGAAAACCATGAATACAGCTAAAAAAGAACAGATTCATATTAGGGCATTTTTGTTTTAGAGGTTTATGTTGATCTGCTACATTCTTTCAGGTAGTAATGAACATTTTTCTTCGTTCTTTTTCTCCCAGGTATTCCTACTTTATGAAGTGCACAACACAGTAATACAAGGTGTATATTTTTACCAAGCATAAATCCTCCTCTTTTCTTCCTAAACTGCCATTTCTAGTTGCTGAATAAAATTATGATAACTTGTGTCATACTCTGTATATTAGCACTGGCTGATCAAAGGCAAACTTTGTAAGACAAGTGTCAGTGTAAGTATGTACATTTTAAGAAAGTTTAGACTTAGAACTGAAAGAACAAAAATTAGAACTGCAAACTCATCTTGGTATTTGGCCACACTTTGAACGAAGACAATGAGGGAAAAATCTACACTTTAAATAGTTGCTTTGTTGTGCTCGATACTGAAATTCTGGGGACTTCCTTAGAGGTGCAGAAATATCAAAACCAGAGAAGTAGCAAACAGAAGAAGCAAGCACCAAACTGCTTGTAGGGAATACACTGCAGGAACTATCTGCAAATTTTCACTGATGGAGCATAAAAGAAACACAGTGTAAAACTCTACTGAGCAATCTCACTTATTGTTTTCAGACAGATTTATTTTCATCTGGACTCCTTGGGACCATCCTAAAATTACTTCTCAAAGCTACAAGCTCTAGATTTGCTGCAGGAAGGATTGGAAAGTGCATTTGGCTCATAAAGAAACCAAAGAATCTCTTTGAGTATCTCTGTAATACATGACTCATGTCTACAGGCTGGCAAAGCCACATGCTAAGTGACTTATTTATTGGCAAAATTTTGTCCTGAAATTGAAATGGCTCATTTATTGTTGTCTTTTAACTAAATATACCAAAATAACACCTTTGGCTGCAACCATGCTCCAAGTGTGGAACCTAGTAACCTGGCACTGTTATTTTTATTTTGAAATCATGGCTATGGTCATTCATGGACCCAAAACTCCATAATCTTGGTGGACTATCCTGAAGAAAGTTAACTGAATATTTTTAATTTCATTTTTTGCACAAGGCTGTAAGAAATTTTTTTGAATGTATTCAGGTATCCAAGAGTAAACCGAGCTTGTGAGGCTCTGATTTCTGTAAACTCGAAGATCTAAACATAAGATAAGGTAGTGATACAAATCACTATTCGAATGTACTGCTAAACACAGCAAAGAACTCCCAGCAGATAGTACTTTTGTTTGTGTGTGGGTGTACTCCAGCTTTGCGTTTCATTCTCTAAGTGGCACTTAGCAGTATTTATGCAGTCATTCGAGTCTTGTATAACCCATATAGTTTTACTTTTATGTATGATGTCAACTTTGTAATATCAATACCATAATATCCTTTTTAAAAAACCATAAAGTTTGTACTGTCAAAATCAAGTATATCAAAATAAAGTCCTGCAACATTGTTTTAGATATTTGCAGAATACTGATATGTATAT
Source organism: Myiozetetes cayanensis (assembly GCF_022539395.1). Taxonomy (NCBI): domain Eukaryota; kingdom Metazoa; phylum Chordata; class Aves; order Passeriformes; family Tyrannidae; genus Myiozetetes; species Myiozetetes cayanensis. The sequence continues at coordinate 14,598,438 of NW_026088185.1, read as the reverse complement.
GATAGTTCTTGGCAGGCTTTCAGCTCTATCATGGAAAATGACTGTAAATTCACTCTGTGCCTGTAGATGCAGCATCTGCAGCAAGTCTCAGACAGCCCCTGTGCAGTGCAGTGGTGACTGGCCCTGCCTCTGCCCGGGGCACAACTGCACCCTTCACCAGGAGCTGACAGTGGCCCACGAGATAATCCCTGTATTTCAGCCATGAGGCAGTAGATAATTTATATTGAGCCCAGTCCTGATGGCACCTAGGTATAAATACTTGCAGTTCCCCCATATATGACCCAATCAATACAGGTAACTGAGGTTGCAGCTGTAACCCCACAGTGAGAAAGTGTGATGTAGAGTAAGACATCCCAAGAACAGAAAATATTCAGGGGCATTTTTCCCTATCCTTCTTTCTCATGGAAGAGCATGTCTATGTTCTTCCTTTAGCTCAGATGGGGAGAGAGAGTTTGAATTGAACCTGGTTGTGGTCCCTGCTGCCCTCATGTTTGCTTCACACCGCAGTGTCTGAGTACATAAACTGGATAAAACAAAGCTGGAAGATATCCCACAGCAGTGCATCCACAGGACTCACATCAGCAACAGAGATTCACCACACCAGACCAGTTCAGATAAGCCCAAATAAAAAAATGGAAAATGCAGATGATAAGGATGTCAGGTCTTCTGCAGCCATTGTTCTGGTCTGCAGAACTGCACTACTCACTGATGAGCATGACCAGCATGGTTTCAAATCACAAGGCCATTTTGCTACTGAATGTTTGCCAGGCAGAGTGTGTTTTTCTTATCACACAAACCACCAAGACTAATCCCTTTGTGTGATGGACATTTGTTGCATCTTCTGTTCAGCATCATATGAATTTCTTGGACAAAGTCCATAATTTAGATGTTGGCTAGTGCACATGCTTATTTTCAAAGGAGCTTTTAATCCACTTATGTTGAAAAGATTTATTGGTTTAATTATTGGTTTATTTTCTGGTTTATTCCTACCCTTTGATGTTACTGGTTATTACAAAGCTTCTATAAAGGGGCTGTTAATTACTCATGCCATTCAGAGATCTATTGAAGCATGATTTAAGGAAGCACATATATTGCTTGATGAAGAGGAAATTATTATTTTTTTTCACTCATTAAGGAAAAGAGAACATTTTGCAGAATGTTTTCATAATGGTGACATGAATAGTATGTCTTCATTGGGACTGTCTGAGGGAAAGTAAAGTTAAGGAAAGGAGGGAAGTGAATCTTCCAAGTGCTGCTATCTCATGGCTATGGAGGGATATCTGGGTAAGAACACCACAGGATGCTTTGGCAGAGGAGCACCACTGTCAAAGACTTGAGGTCTGATGTGCTGAAAGAGCAACACTAAAACTTTGAAATGAACTTCATATTCTCACTGTAAGAAGGCAGAGAATGGTGTGAATCCTCAGCAGGAGAATTAGTGTTGCACATGGTTTGGAGTTAACATCTCTTTTATAAGAAAGATGGCAGTAATGGGGCTTTTTCCTGAGACTTTGCACACTGGAAAAATGCATTTTTTGTGCCAAGGAGAAAGATTTTAAAAAAATAATATATTAATAGTCTACAATGATTATCACACTGCTATAAGAAGATTTGCTATTATCATAAGCAAAAATTTGGAAATGTTGATTTTTATTTGCTTTTAAACAGATGAAAAATAGGTAGCAGTTATAACCAGGTCCAGATTAAATCTTGGAATTAAATCTGCCTATGAGTTTTGAAAAAAGGTATTATATCTTGGTGGAAGAACTGCTAAAAAGATTTTTTTGATGTGTTAATGAAATGCAGACTGACACTAGAAAGCTGAGAGCCAAGTGTCAGGCTCCCAAATGAAAGGGGTCAAATTTTAGGAAGCTGAGTAAATGCAAAAGACTGAAAACAGTGGGAGTTTCTCTCTAAAGCAGACTCTTAATATTTAGAAACCAAACTGTCAACTTAAATTTAATCCAGATGTTAAAGATAAAAAGCATTACAATGATCTATCCATCAAATTCCAATTCCAAACTTATTCCAAAGTATATGTTTCTTCACAAATCCACTGCAAACACAGCCTTTAGCTTTTGGCAGTAAAACAGCCCCATGGAGTCCAACTCTGAAAAAATCTCTCATATCCCTCAACAGAGACCAAAAGTAAGACTGTGCACCTGAATACTACCAGATTATCTGGCTTAGTGCTGCCAAAGTTGCTACCAGTTTAGAAGAAAGTTATTCAGGGTACACCCTATTCTTGCAACTCCCTCTCATGATCTGAAGATGCTCTGACATCTCTCTGGTGTCACACTGAGGGCAACTCTGTCGGGTCCAGGGTAATATAGATTGTCATGAGGTAAAGGCGGTGCTTTGCAACCTCTCAGCTTAAGCACTGGGCAAACCATTAAAGAAGCACCTGGTGCAGTGTTCTGTGACCACGTAACGAGAAACTTTGTCATCCTTGGTTCTGGATGGACTGAAATGTAGAGTGATCACACTCCAACAGTTATATGGTGAACCAGGTATACAGGTGTGTATTATAGACCTGACTTCATTCAAATGCTGTGAATCCTACACTCACTGCAACACTGAGTCAGCATTTAGCCTTTCCTGCTGCAGGTGTGTGCAACCACCGGATTCTTAAAATTAGATGTCAATGCAAAAGGAAGAAGTACTTAAAGTAAACTAGGTAGCAGAATTCAGCACCATTTCTCCCAGGGTGCTGGAATGAAACTCTGCTTCCATTTTAGCTGACATGCAAAAAGTACCACCAGAGCTATCAGCCTGTTAGACATCAGTTCCTAAAAGTTGGTCAGTACATACAAACTTAACTCAGAAACAACTGAGATATTGCTGCTTCCATCCAAACACTGTTCAAGGCCATTAGATGTACCTGCTATTCACTTTGATGGAAATCAAATTGCTCCCACTGTCATGTAGAGTTTGAAAGTCATACTTCACCATTGGAAAAGCACGCAATCTGTATTTTGAAAGTTCCACAGTATCATTTTATGGAATACAGATGATTTCGTTATGTTTTTAAAATTATTAAGAAATGTTTACTAATTATTTCTGCCTTTTTTTTGTTGTTGTTATAATATCAAATTATTTATTAGCTAAGGGATTTTCCATTTGGTATATTAATGTAAAGTCCTGATACACAAATCCTCTAAGATTACCAAAAGTATTGATACATAACATCAGACCTGGAACGACTACACTGGTTACCAGCTATGCAATGGGTTGTTATTCAGGATTCTTCCTATCCTAGAAACTCTGTACCATGAAGCTTGCACTGTGCTTGCTGTTGGGCCATGGAAGAGAACCTGTCATCACCTCCACCCTTGACTCGCACAATCTGTACCATCTACCCTTGCTAGAGAAGAGAGAAATCAGATTGTCACTGGAGCATGACTTAATGACATCCTCAGATAAAACAGCCACGGCCCAGCTCACACACGAAAGACTTTACTCACAGTTTGCAGAAGGACAAGATAACAGAAATAAAAAGATATTACATCACAAATGCCTGAAAGGGAGATAAGGCAACAACCTCCCAGCACATTTCTACTTTTGGGCTACAAAACACATGAGGATTTTCACATGATCCTCTCTTTGCATGTCAGGAAAGCCCTACATCTCCTGTGGCCTAAAGCAGTATTTCTGTCTTTCCTTGTCAGTGCTGTGACTGTGACATATGGTGGCAATATGAAATATTCCCAGCAAACACCTCTACATGCTGATTTCCTTGTTTTTGATGTAAATTGTTAAAAAAAAAGGTAGTTCACTTTAGGAAATTCTGACCTTCGAAGTCAAGGACTTCGTATAAATGTAGTCTCTTCCTTCTTGATACAAACATTTGGGTATGATTATCCAGTCTTGATCGTATTTCTCACTTTATGTCAGTGTTTGGTCTCTCTGGGTCAGTGTATTCATGTTGTCTGGATCACTCAAAAAAATTCTTGATCATGTTTTAATCAATCTGTGCTTATAAAGAATTATCATTAAAACTGAGTGCAACTCAGAAAGAACTGTGAGGAATCTCTGGTTGGCAGGGATCTGCACATTTCAGGAGACATCTGAAGCTTTAGAGCTCAGGTATGTGGGAGTTTGTCTCTCCCTTAACATCCATCAACCCATGGAGGATGAGAACCTACAGATACACTACCAAGCAGTGGTCCTCAGCCATGAAGGTGTGTGTCATCATCCATCATGCCCTGAGCTATTACTGCTCTTACTGCTCTTCCAGGGCCTCCTGGGGCTCTCACTGCAGAAAGTTGGGCCTCCACCTCCACGAGGTGAAATTATATTAGAGGTGGATTGAAGTCAGAAACCACCCTTTTCCTGGACATAGACCAAAATGGAACTTGTTAAACTAGATCACTGATAAGGCCTCAAAGAGATGGTATCTGCCGAAGAGGAGATTGCAAATTTCGGGCTGATTTAGGTACCTAGGGGGAAATGCATGTTCTAAAATTAAGATTATTCTAAGACTGCTTTTTAAAAAAAAAAGTTTCTCTAAATATTAATAAGTTTCTATAGTGGTTCTCTGCAATATGAATGCATATTTTCCGTGATGGGCAATAAAAATATATTTCTTGGCATTCTCCTAATTTTTGGACTTGAAATAATTTCATTGTCAACAGGTAAATTCTGGTCACGTGAGGTGAAAGCATAGAATGACTTAAATATTACAGTATTTTTGTCTTGATATATGTATTACATATATTCTGCTACATAGTTGTGTCTGTAAGTAAATAGATGGGTTTTTGTGCATGTGTAAAATACTTCGGCCTACAAAAGAAGTAATAATTTTAAATATAAGGCCAAAAGTACCTCATAACATGGAAACACTTTCAGAGCTCTTCCCTAATTGAGTGCCAATTAGGATGAATTTGCCTGTAGTAACATCCTAGCTGAATCAACAAACATCATTAACTAAAACAACTTCCAAATCTGTTCCATTTTCCCACACACAGTGCATTCTTTCCACTGAACTGAAGAGTGTGATTTTCCCTGATCACAATGAATTACCATAAGCATAGGCTTAAACTACATCATTTAACAGTTTATTAAAGATGTATCTCCTGTTCTGCCATAGCAATGAAAGCCATTACAAACTGCCTGTGTTAATTTTGCAGCAGATCACAGTGGGAATCTGTACAACCCATTAATGTAATGGGGGCTTTCCAGTACTCCTCTGGAAGACAGAGCAATCAGTAAGAGCATATCACTTCTTATTAAATAAACCATGAAAGAATTTTGATAGCTGCAAGCTACAGCTACTCCCATTTGTTTATTTAGAATGATGCAGGACTCAGTGCTAAGGATTAGTCACAGTAATGTTGATGATAATATGTGAAGAAAAAGCATGTATTGGGTCTACAGCCACAGATGGCTGAATGTATTTGTGAAAGCTGACGAGCACAATTAAACAAAGATGTGGTGGTTGTAACTAAGCAAAATGCAAAAACGTCAGGAGTTTTTGTCAGAGAAATCAGCATGCATGAAGTCAAATTCATAAGACAAGGTGAGGGCACAGGAGCAGCTACAAAGCATGAACAGTTGTGCTTTCCAGGCTCGCAGAAACAGATATATGAAGCAACCAAATCCCATCAGCTGTGCTTGTTGTCTTCTGCTTAAAATACTCAACCATTGAACATTGCTGCAAAGATCCTATTTATGGGTTCAGTGCCTGCTTTCAGACTCTATCTTGCAGAGATCGTATTATGTTGTCTAAAAGAAACACCCACCTCCAAAAAAAAAAAAGTGCAAAAAACAACTTAACGTGCCAGGTTTACCTGAGTTTCTGACCCCACATGCATTGGAAAGAAGAGGGTGTTAGTTCACACAGTCTCGGATTTACCCTTAACCCCACATGCATTGGTGAATTTTTGTTTCACAAGTGGTTAATGCTGTTCTTGAACAGATTGACTAATTTCTTCTCTTATAATACTATACCCACAGAAAATTCTTTAAAAAATATTTGATATACATTTAATGCTGTAATGTGATAGTATAGTGGCTGAAAAATTAGTAATAGTCAACTATATGAACTCTGTAAAACAATAGGGTGGACAAACATAGCTGTTGGGGATACAGAGGAGAAGGGTGGAGAAGGATGTGATGGTAGTCAGTAAATACATCAAAGCTAGTTGCAAACAAGAAGGAAAAGATCAGGCCTTGATACTTATGGTTCCTTCAGAAGTAATCAGAAAAATGAGTCATGAAGGTTAGCCCTGGGAAAACCATGGTCAAGGTAAAGGGAGTCACGCACGGGGATGCTGTCTGACAACAGTGTCTAATACTACATGTATTAGATGAATTAAGAGCAAATGTGGTATAAGTGTCTTGATTAGACCTTGGCCAAAGGAATGGATTGCATGGATAACTTTAGCTTACGATGGAAAATGAACGCTAACAAAAAATTATTGCTTTAAACCATCAGGAAGTGCAAGCCAATCTCCTGAAATCAATATACTGACGTTCAATGTGAGACACTGACCCTTGGTCAATACAGAAGTTTGGTACAGACATACAGGTCAAATGAAAATCTAGATGGGTTTGATAAACAGAGAATGGAGGACGGGTGACATATTGCACTGCAAAAAACTCTTACCAGTAACAGAGGACCACCAGTGTCAAATAGCTTTTGAAAAATTTCTAATAGGACCAGAGTGAAGGCTTCATTTTCTCATGAATGCCTCCAAACCAGTTGCAGTAGTTTATGATGCTTGGGCTTATCTTAAAGAGCAATATCAGCATATCAGACTGAATTCTTACACCATACCTCCAGGTCTGTTGCTAACAATTGTGGAAAATGTCAGTAAAACTCTTTGTGGTGAGTTCATTAGTTTTAAGGTGCTCTGGAAATGTGAAGTGCAGTACTAATATTGAATATGAGTGAGTAAGTCAAAATTCTGGGAAGGAACAACAAGGAGGCAAGAATAAAATTTATAATGAAAAGAAAGCCCTACAGGTACTAAGAAAGAAGAAATGTGATTGATGGCACAAGAGAGAACTAAGAGCTCTTCTGCCTTGTGAGATGACAAGATGGGGGAGGTACATTCTGAGTGAGTTTTCCTCTGGCCAGTAAAGGCTCCTAAAGGCTCTTTAGAACAACCATAGTGGTACCTTTCCTGAGAAGCCTCACACACAGAAAACCAGCCACTCAAATGGGCAAGAAAGGGGCAGTATGAAGCAAAATTTTTCTTTTATTGTCACAAACAAAATTGATTTTTCACAGACCTAGAAAATCTGGGCTCAGGCACTAATGTAAGTAACCCAACAAGTTCAACACAAGCCAAAGAGAGATACCAGCTGTTGGAGGGCTGGAGGCTTACTGGGAAAGGATCAAGGATATGTGGTTTACAGGGAATTCAGTGAAAAACTCGAAAGATAAGAGACAAATCTTCCTTGGTTCTCCATTGCTTGTACTCAGTACTCTCTCTGACTTAATGACTTTAGTTGAGGTGCACACGCCTCTCAAAAAAGCACCAAGAGCAAATCTTAAAAGTGTCTACAAAACAGCAGAACTAGTAAAAACCATGGAGATTGCAGCAGAGACAATCCTGCCAGAGTGACAGGGCAGCCATCCTGAGGCTGCAGAGGCTCATGATTTTACAGGGGAAGTCAAATAGGAAGCCTGCAAGACTTTGCCAGGCAGGAAATTGGTCCAGGGGACTCCTGCATGCACAGAGGCTTCTGTTTTGCATTTTGAAGACAGAAGCAAAATAAAACCTGCAGAGATGATTTCTTTGACCTTCAGAGAGGAATGGGTTTCTTTTAAGTCTTGGTGCTAGGAATTGAAACAACAGGTAAAACTGCAACCACAGGAACTTCTGAGAAATGATGCCTGCAGGCAACTCCCTCAGAACTGTCATCCTCCCCTACTCCAGAGCCTGCAGAAAAGAGGAATCTTTTAGCATGAGATAAGAGTCAGCAAATTAAAGCTCTCATGGACCAAAGGAAAATAAAGAAAACTATCATGGGACTCACATTAAGCCTTTTTTTCCCCTCTTGTTATCACAGGAACTAACTTGAATATCTATAGTGTTCATAACTGTTATGCCACCATGTAGAAAGGAAAGTTTCTGTGGAGAAATCATAGCCCAAGCCACTTAGTGATCAACAGCTCAAAAGTACACTTTCAACTCCATCCAGTTATTCAGTATCATCGCTGTAATGGGTCCTGTGAGTGTCACAGACCATCTTTCAGGAACACTAAATTAAGATTGAAAGTGTTACCTCAAAAAAGCACAGTAAAGTCCAGGAACCAACCTACTGGTGGGCTAGTGGGATGGAAATTCTCATTTTTGCAATTAATGCCTGCCTATTCCAATACAGAGACTCTTGCATCCCTGATACTGTCCTGTGGCTACCTTCTCCATTCAGGTCAGGGCTGGATCTTTCCCTGTACTTGCCAGTCCCTAGGATGATGAAGGCATATACAGGAGTCACAGATCCACACAAAATAAGTCAGTTGCATCCTCTCTATTGTGCCAGATCAAATAAACAATTAATTATTATCAGACATGTATTATTGTTGCTCATGAACCTTGAGTACTGGGACACATGAAGAAATATGTATAATACTTTTGGTTGCATATTTCAGTTGATGCTGCACCACCTCTCTTAAGACAGTTCTATGTACCACTGTACTCAGTATCCCAATGGGTTTTAATTGCAATAATTTATCTTACCTACTCAAGTCAGAAACAGCTGTGAAATAATTTTTCTGATCAAAGTTAAAAAAAAAAAGTTTATTTTGCTATAGTTCTCGTATTTTTTCTATGCTACTAGAAAGACAGGGATTATCTTTATTTTCACACCTGGAACTTACTGTAATAGAAAATACCAGTGTTCTCCTTGCTGCCAAAGAAAGCATCATTCAATTAGTACTGCAATTGCTGCCCATTTTAGGATGATGCAGGCATGAGAGAGGAGGTAAAGATAAGAGAGTGTGTTTAAAGATTACATCGGAGAAAACAAGAGTAATCATCACATAAATAAGTGTATTTTTCTCAGTTGTCAGAGTTGCAAGTCCCCATGTGTTAACAAATGGAAAATAACACATTCATTGCAGTCAATCTAAAATAATCCCAGTGTGAAGGATGCCAGCAGCAGACCTGCCAAGACATGCAGTGCCTCGCTGTGACCACGCAGACTTCATTGGTCACAAGTGGAAAGGAGCTCACAATTGCATTTAAATCATGGCAAGGCTGCCAGCATTGCTATACCTGGGAATCACAGTTTATACTACAAAATAGCAGAATATCACACCTGCACACTGACAGGTGTTCACCTGAATGTTTGAAAGCTTATGGAGTTAAATCATTAAGCTGCTGGAAAAATGGTGCATGTCTTGAGTCCTGACATATGGAATAGCTTTCCCACTGTCTGTCTCTCTCAAATTCAGAGTAATTTGAAAAATTATACATCTTCTCTTGTTCTTTAATATACTCATTTGTCCCGTGATCTCATCACCCTTGTATTTGTTGATTGAGGAAGCTCAGTGGTACGAATTAAATAGTAATTGCTCACAGAACAGGAATTGCTAGACAAAGTTTTCAGTCATTGAAATGCACAGATCTGTATCCCAGGAGTGTATTACTAGAAACATCTTCGTTATGTTCATGGCTTAACTGTGTCTTACACTTTCCCAATTAATAAGATTTCATAACCCCTGAGGTTTATGTGCAAGCAGAATTTGTCAGTGAGTTTTCAATCCTGGATAGTTCAGAAAAGTAACTACTTTGGCTAATAAATCCCTCAAGTAACAATTAGTGTTATCAATGTAATATACATAGTTTATGATTCCAGTAAAATTGCCAAATGTCTTCTGTTATATATTCAGACAGACACAGTCATAAGGTTTAATTCCTAGCAACACAGAAATTTTCTCTGCCTACTGAAAATGCAACCAACAGGGGTTTTTTGCCAATTAAGGCTGTCCCCCTCACAGGAGTGACCAGTGCTCCTTCCTACTGCACTAGAAGTGCACAAAGGCTGTCACCAAGTCAAACCCCCAAGGATTCATCCTGAGCCACTGCAATGAGGAGCAACCTGTTCCAGATGCAGACCCTGAAAATTTAAAAATGTATATAAAGAAAAAGGCAAGGAGGGGTGGTAAAGAAAGGAAGGGTAGACCTTTTACATCCTCTATTGTTTCTCTGTACACCATGTGCTAGGCTGCTTCACACTGCTTCTGAGTCCATCAGCAATACTGTGATCAATCTGCCCAATTAGGGAAAGACTGACTAAAAAAACTTATCCTATTCTTGGCTGAGGACAGTGGTTTTGCACAGAACATAGCAGAAACCAACACTATAACCATGGTTCAGGGGACAATTAGGGTATGGGGGGTTTTTTAGAAGTCCTACTATACGCCAGCTAAGGAGAACACTGCTTAAAAATCCATAAAATGGAAGAAGCCAATTTCAAACTATTTTGTCCTTATGTCCACATACTATACAGATTTATTCCACCTAATAATTCACCTAGTGGTTGTGCAAGTAAAGTATTTCCCAGAACATTGTGAACCTCATAGTTGGAGTTTGGGGTTGTCACAGGCTCTGTTCTGGCATTTGTGAATATCTGGCCTTGGGCAAGGTGGAGCGTTCAAGAGAGATCTTGTGCATCCATCTGTCTGCAAATACAGATTTTCATGCTTTTCCCATAACTCAAATACCTCCAGTAGAATCACAAAGGCAATATTAAGAGTAGAATCACAGAATTGTCTGGGTTAGAAGGGACCTTTAAAGATCTTCTCCAACCCCTCTACCATAGGCTGGGGCATCTTTCACTTGGTCAAGTTGCTCAAAGCCCCATCTGACCTGGGGCTTTGAACAACCTGATCTGAGAAAGGAATTAGTAATGGAAATATGCACCACCCATAACTTCTCTGCAGTAGATTTTGCAGTCCTTACCTTATATTAGAATTTATTAGAATTTGTCTTAGCTTTAGTGAAGCATTTTAGAAAACACTCAGTATAGAACTGAGATAGCTTTGATTTATATTAAAGGCATACTGTAAAAGAAAAACAGAATGAGGGTTTTTTTTCCTCCTGTGTTTGCAGCATTTCCTCCTTGCACCTGACTCAGTTTGGATAGTGAACCTAGACTATTTACTTTTCTATTTCACCTTTGCTTTCAGTCATCTTTGCTTTTTCTTCTTTTCTTTCTTATTTTTTTCCTGTGTGTGTCTTTTTCCATTAGAACAGTAACACCAGGATTCCAAAACTCTGTGAGGCTTCTTAAACCTCAGACCAAAGACAAATGCAGTAACCTCTTCAGCAGGGAAAGCATTTCTATTCAGGTTAGGTCTTTTGGGTTTTTCTCACTTTTTAACCCTTTTTTTCTTGAAAAATCTTACCCATCTGTGACTTAAATTGATTCACAGTCCTCTGAAAATTGCCATCCCTGACAGTGTAGCTGATGATCCAGTTGTTATCTTTCCAGTTTTCTGGGTTTTACGCCAGTATCACAGTTCTATGTGCCTCTATGTGACTTTTATTAGCTGTATTTTAGAATTAAAGAAAATGGGGAAAAATAAAATCAAACGAAATCACTAGTAAATATTTTTCTCCTATTACATAAACAAAATTTGAAGATTTCCTGCATTCCTTCAGATAAAAAAACCTCAAAAAGTCAACCAACCAAACAAAATCCCCTAAAACCAAAAACCAAGGCAAACAAACTCTCAAGTCCAGAAAACAAATAAAAAAACAAACGAACAATAAATTGTTTGGTTTTTTTTAAAAGGCAATCCTATTGACACCATATAAATGGTTTGCAGTGCAAAGCATTCAACATGACCACAGAAGATGTTTTGATTCTATTTCTTCAGGTTTTCTCACTCAGCTAGCAAATCTTTTGAATCACAAACTTGCACTGCAAACCATTTATATGGTGTTAGCAGGATTGCCTTTTAAAAAAAACCAACCAACAAACAAACCCAACCAACCAAGAAAAAAAAAAAAACAAAATCCTCCACTTCCAGCTCTGTCTAGACTATAATGATACAGAGAGTCTATTGAAGTATTCTTCATTATTGTGCTTCTGGAAATTGTAAATATGTTCTTTTTTTATAAAGCATTATGCTACTAACTGTTTGTGTGTTGTATGGACAGATGCACTTTTATATTTCCTCAGAAAAATTCTATGTCCTTCTGAAAACTGACAACAGATTTTAAACACTCACTGTTATTGCTCTTTGAAGCACGAGCACTAACCTGGCACAGTGTGATGGCACTGATGAAACCCTTACAATATATTAGCTCAATAATTCTTGAATTTGAGAGATAGTCAAATAATGTAGCAAAATTACTAACAGTCATCCTAGGAGTTTGGACTAGAAAAGAAAGTTATTTGATGAAGTAAGTATTGTCTAATGTATTGTATGCTGACTTTTTAAACTAAATTGTGTTTTTCATTCTGTGCTGAGAAGCCACAATCAGTTCTTGATGTGCCTTCTATAGTGCATGTATTTTAAAGGCTAGTGTAAAAACATCAAGGAAAAAAGAAAAGAGAGAAAATATGCAGGCTCCAGCTATAGTCAGGTCATTCTTGAATGCAGGTGTTTTCCGGAATGTATGTAATTATAAAGAATGTACTTGCACTGAGAGAAATGGGCCAAATTCCCTAAAAGTAAAAACAGAGTTGCAACTCTTCATGTTAGTTCTGCATGAAGTGGCTCCTGAAAACTGACGGAGATGCCTTGAAATATTTACATTTTCTGAAATGCTAATTGTAGTGTTCAATTAGCTGCAAATCTCAGGGGTCTTTTTAACTCTTCCAAAATCTCTTACACTAAGATTATATTAAAATATTCTTAAACCACAAATTTATTTTTCCCCTGGGAAATATTACTTAAATAATCATAAAAAGCCCCCTTTATTATAAAAACAGATAATTTCATACCAGGTCTGAACCAACCTGTTTTGCTTGTTTGGTTGGGTTTTTAAATCAATAAGTACATTTTCCTACAAATTTAGTTTACTTTCACACTTGGGTGTTTTCCCACCTGTTGTAAATGCAGAAACTACTGACCTGACTCAAAAAGGCTTGAAGTTAAGGCTAGAGTAGTTCTCTGAGGGAGTTTGTTAGCGGTGCAAAAAGGTAGGACTTTGACCTGCTGACACACTGAACCAATCCACTGCTTTGGGAGATGGTCTTTTCAAATTCACAAAAATGCTCTTAGGGGGCCATTGAAATGAGCATAAACCCCATAACCTAATATCTGCAACACTGTGAACACGTGCATTTAAAAGATGCTATTATCTAACCTCACTAACCAGTCTTTATTTATCATACTGACTGGTCTTTCCTGTTAGTGATTATATTTAGCAACAACAACACGACACTGCATCCAGTGAAGGAATCTGTGTAATTAGGTGGAAAGTATTGATAATGAGACCTTATTCCAGTTAGGCAGATGCCCCACAGAACCTACGGGATCAGCAAAATGTGTGAAGGAGCATTCCAAGGACACTTGGCAGCCTGAAGCACACATACATACTCTCACACATACAGGAATTTCCTTCCTTACAAAGCTTTAGCCTGTCTAATGAAATTAAAGACAAATTAATATTAACATTAAATTAAATCTAAATATCAAAGAAATTAACAAAATAGCAGTATTCATATTCCTATAACCCTATTTGTTAAAGTTGCATACCAAGAAGTATTTTCTATTACACTTTATTAAATAACTATCTAAATAATCTGTTTGTGATAAAAACATGCCATAAAATAAAAAGGATGACGAAATTTAGTTTTTCTGTTTCTTTCAAGGATAAAAGATAATATTCAATCTCATGAAATATTAAAACATTGATGCTGAAATGAATAAGTTAAGATGCTGAAATAAACTTGTTAGATTTCCAAAAAGCTACATTTAAAAATGTTGGATTTCCAAAACTACTATTAGAGATTAAGTTCTAAATTTTCTTAATTTGGAACTATTTTGCTGTAGTTTCTCAGGCTGATGTGGTTAATACAGAGAGATTTTAGAAATTCATAAAATGTTGTGTAATAATATCACGAGTTTTCAAACCACAATTTCAAGTGTCAGTTTCTAACCAATTTTCATAACCATATTTATTTCTTATCCAGAACTGTGCTATTAACAACTATTCTTCAGTGCTCAGTGAGCCCCAAACATTTAACAGTAGTGTGAAAAATACAGTAATATTTACTTTCCTAAAACTAACTTGAATCAAAAACTCCCCTCAGGAAGTAAGTCTGGACAGGCAAAGTAGTAACCTCCAAAGATGGCTGCAAACAAAACAATTTCCTCTCCAACAAAACCATAATTTCTCAAACACCGTGCCAGAGACCAAACCTTCTGATAATAAATCAACTTCCAAAATTGCATTGTCATGCAACATGCTATGAGGGCTGCCCCCACGTAAGCTGTGACAGTGATTTCCTGGAGGACCAATATTACTCAGTGATGGCGCTGCCCCAACCTGCTGGTGACTGTGGTGAACCAGCAAGACCTTCTTCAGAAGCCCCTCTAGCCTCACTGTCTGCCATGGATCCCGTGCTCTGGATTGCATGGCAGACTGCATTACTCCTAGGAGAGCACAGCCTTTTAAGAAGTCACATAATATGGCCATAGCACATGAGCTATGCGACTGGTGCATGACTGGGGAGTGGCTCAGGAGCTGCAGGTTGGACACTGCTGCCCATGACAGCTACTGAGCTTGTCTACATCAGACTGGAAGGGTCATTGTGAAGCTTTGTGCAGTACAAGAGATGCAGTTGATAGTTTTGGTTTTTTACACTGATAGAGAAACTGTTTCTAGAATGCCTCTTACTGAACCAAAATGGTAAATGCCTCCAAATATGATTGTGAAGTGCTTCTAGAATGACCTCTATAGCCGAAGATATCAGCACCTGCAGCACTGATAGAACACACAAGCATGAAGTATGAGCCCCAACTCATTTCTCTCTTCTCTTCCAACATTCATTCAAGCCTGGGAACCGTACTGTGTGTATCTGACCCATCAAAATATTTAAGTAATAGCAAGTAGTAATGTTTGTTCCATTTCCACACTGTTCTGCTGAACTCCAAGTGCTGAGGGCACAGCTGTTTGCTGCCATGTGTCCCACCAGGAACTATGGACCAGAGGCCATCAGTAACACTTGGCTGCCAAGCCCGTAACTGGGAAGCTGTGAGAAAGGCCTGCTGCCAGCCCAGGGGACCAGAGCAACTAACCCAGCTAGGTGTGATCATGCAGAGGGCAGGGTGGCTCTGGGACACACCAAAGCTCCCTTTCCAGCTGAGTAGATAGGACCGGAACAAAGATAGGCTGGGATGAAATCTAGGTGGGTCAGTCTGGGTCACAGACCATTTCCACTTATTTTGATCAAAGGATAATGGAGTGAGTATTTAGCAATAATTTGTTTAGCCAGCTGCCGAGATAAAACAATATTTTTCTGTACTCAGAACATAACTGCAATAGAGATCTGACTGAGAAATCAAGTTGTAACTATGAGGTGCTGAGTGTTCAAATAACTGTTATTTTGACAGACTAGCCCAGATTCTCATCTCATTTCTTCAGAGAAATGCTGTATTATTTCATAAAAGAACTCCTGCAATACCCATTTATGTCAAAGTAAGAACATAATATAGACTTGCAGTCAAGGATAATCAAAATTTCTCTCAAAAAAATTCTGGGTTATGTTTGCATCTTGAGAAACATGCCACTGTTCAGGGCAAAATTTCAACACTAGCAGTTTGTGAGGGAATATTTATTTCTTTATTTTTGATGTATTAACAGAATTACAACTCTGCTTTTGATATTTTTAAAGGTGGACATAAATTTATTTTATTTCTGCTTTTGCAGTGTAAAGGAATAGGCACAATGCTATCAAACTATAAGCTTTTGCAGAGAAAGCAATATTATACGACCATGATTTTCCTGGTGACTTTCAACTGACTGAGGAACCTGGTCAGAAGAAATGCATCTCTTTCCTTTTTTATCCAAGAGAGAAGAGATGTCACAACTAATATTACTACAAATTCCTTCAGCCATTTAAATCTTTAACTCTTTCGAATTTTGATAAGAATTATGCAAACATGGCAGTGTAAAGTAGGAGTCTGCATTAGATTTCCATGAGCTGCAATTCCCTCATAAGACCTTGAATCTCACTAAGCAAGACACTCTTTCCTATCACAAATGAGCAAACCTGAGAAGGCTCAGAAGTTCCTGGAACTTCTCGTACCACCCTTGAAACAGTCTCGTACTACAGACACAAACATTGGGAAAAAACATTTGGTTTTGCTCATAGAAAACTGAGCTATTCAAGTGAAAAACTGGGTACAGGTCTTGCAGGAATACACTATTAGAAAGTGATGTTTTTGTTATTTTCAGCTGGGCCAGAAATACTACAGAGAGTAGGTTGAATAAGCAGAAATACTACAAAACCACAAGAACCAGTTGGTCTTTGAACACTGCCAAGTGTAGTGATTACCAGTCCATAGTTCAAGGTACTAAAAGAAAGATCCCCTAGTACTAGTGATCAGCAGCAGCATTACCAAGGTCCATAAAATCAATATTATAAGTCCTGACAGCAAAAGATAAAAAGATTACTGCAAATGTTATGTCAGAAAAGCAGCAGAACAAAAAAAATAAAAGAGAAAAAATATTCTTTTTATAAGATCTTTCTCTACAACAAGTTAGGTTCACGTGCCAAGAATTTCTTACAATCATAACAAATGCCATATGATTAGCTAATATCTGACATGCACTGGTGTTTTAGCACTATCAGTTATGCTTTGCAATATTCTCTAGCAGGTGAGCTGATTCACCCTAGTTTCAGTTTGCCCTGCTCATGACCGTATTAATTTTTCATCAATTAATAAACCTTGCACACGTTTCTACAGTCTTGATGTTGAGTCCCAGCACGTCTGATCTTGTTCTAACAAAAGTCTACATCAAAGTAGGAAATAAAAATGAACTTGTCTTCACCTGTTTATCCTTTCTTTACAAAAGCTGTTTCTCTGTCTCATACCCTCCCTGTCCTTCACTTGGCCTGCTATTGGCTGGGTGACTTCTGTCCTAGTTCCCCACTTCAGGGCTGGGATCAGCAAGCAGCGGAATGCCCTGAGCACCTCTGGAGCTGTGAGCTTCAAGAAGGGGCATTGCAAGGAATTCCTCTCCCACCAACTGTATGGTTTCTGTCCCTGGGTCCCAAACTAGGTGTAAGACTCCCTGTCCACCGTGCTGCCCTAGTGCCTCACACTACAAACTCACAAGGCAGTCAGGTATCTCTGAAAAATCCCAATTTTTTAGAAAACTGGAGTAAGACCAGATTAGTGACTGCAAAACACCCTATAGGGAGCAGTAAAAACTCAGTATGGGCTACAACTACAATAGCCCTAGCCGGGAATCTTGTCCTGAATACTTGATACGTATAGAGCACGTGATCTCATGGCCAGGGACGTTAATCCCCATGTGTCAGGCCAGAGCAGTGCCTGATCCCAAGTTGACTGGCCCTGTGCCCCAGGGCACAGGTGCCCGGCAGTAACAAGTTTGTGGTCAGCCTGCAGAACACAGCAAGAAGCATTGCTGCTGCAGGAGGCTCTGCTCACATGCCAGCACTTTAAAAACAGCCAGAGAGAAGCTGAGTAATGGCACTGTAGATGGTATAAATTCTTCACTTGGTATTTAATTCTCAGTAAAAGTTAGACAATGATTGTAGGTTATTAAACCTAAAAAAAGGATGTCAAGTACTGCCTTTTGCTAAGAAACACCAGCCTTTACTCAAGTACACACACCAGCAACCTGTGAAATGGATTCAGGATAGAACCACCATCTGGTTGCAGGCAGTCCTTGAGCTTGCCCTTGAGTGCCCAGGCTGTCAGCAGTGGCTGCCTGTGCACCCTTCTTCTCCACAGAACAGCACCCGAAGCAGGCTCATTAGCCAGATCAGTGGGACAGCTACATCCGTGCTTGCTGCTTGTGGGGAGTTCCAGCACTGGAGTTAGTAACACTACTGGTGTTACCAGTTCCTCAGAGTTGGTTTGAAGAAACCCTAATTGAGAGCAGTTTTATGGCAATGTTACTCTGCTAGTTATTACTTTGTTTACCTAAAGTTTCTTTACCTGTCAGAAACTACTAACCATGCCATTATTTCCTACCCTTAGGAAATATCTATATTTCAATAACTGCAGGGCAGATTACAGTGTAATGAATTTTGTCTAGTAGAGAGTACTGAAGTGGTGGTATTATTTTATACTGAAATCCATTCTGCTACAAATAAACTAAGTCTTTTAGGAAAAAATTTTCTGCTAGCAAAGGATCATCTCTGCTAAATTTTGGAGCACAGACTTTAATGTTGCTCTTTACACATGCAGGTTATTCCTTTTGGGCTGTATTCTTAGAGCTAATCCATCGTGGGACCACATCCACAGGGTCTACAATTTCAAGGTAGTGACTACATGATTACTTCACAAACTTGCAGGAGTTACTTGGAGCTTTCCCAGTGGCTTTTTTTTTGCCCACTTGCCGCTTATTTGAGATTGTGAATATAACATATAAGGAAGGTTTTCGTCTTAGCCTTGTTTTAACTTTTCCACAACTATGTTCATTGTGCATCCTCATGGCAGTTTGTTTTGTAAACACATATATTTGTTGAGCACCAGAATGTTTCCTATGAGTTACTACATTATATACCAAGGTAGCACAGGGATAGCCTGTCCCTGAAATCTCAGAATTGGCTGTTGCTGAAACACATGCTGTGTTTTAAGGTCAGGGTGCTAAATATCTCTTGTAAGATGTTTACAAAGTAGGAGTATTAACAGGGACAAATCTTCCTTTGAAGTCCAGGCTGTTTTCACATGCTTTCCTGCAAAAGTAACTTGATTTTCTTTCCCCCTTCCATGAAATTTCCTAATCTTTGTTTTAACACCTCTCCAGAGCTTTGTGGGTCACAGGACCATGCTATTGAGCTTTCCCACAATAATTCTAGGAACAGCTCCAAGATATGAATCATTATCTCCTGCCTTGAATTATGAGATGCTTATACAGCCTGTGCTATACCCCATCTGGATAACTCTAATTCATACATTTGAGGGCCTTCCTGATATTTCCCTGTAGCTTGTGCACCACTCTGTTGCCAGTACTGTAATCAGAGCCAAAATCTCAGTGTGAACTTGGTGCTGAAAGGGGTTCATTGCCTTATAATGAAGTAGAGGATCCAGTCCTAAGTCTCTTGCAGTGTTGCCCTACCACATACGTGAATGTTTTTTCACATTCCCTGTGGCTTTTCCATCACTCGAGGTGAGGGCATACAGGCCTCTTTGCCAGTCAAAGCTACAAAACAGATATAATATCTCCTTGGTTTTATTTCTCAAATTTGCTGTCTAGCCTTGTTAATACTGTCTGAATGCCTATGCCTTACTGTTCCACAACATCAGTCTGATTCCAGCCTCATGCTTCACCAAGCACTGATTTATTCAGGCAGAGAGGGCTACAAGAAGGCAGTAACATGTGCTTCTTCATACTATAGGACACCTGTTTGCCCTTGCCTGCCAAATAACATTTTGTTCACGACAGTTGTGGTTGCCACCAAGACAGATTGAATTACAGCAGGTGCCTGGGAAACCCAGGAACTTTTGGGGGATAAAAGTCTATGTAACTGTAATACACTTATTGTGTTTGGAGCCAGCTTACACTTGGAAAGACTGGTGGGGACAAAGTGAGCCACAAGGAAAGCAGCCTAATGGAGCTTGTGAAAGAAACATTCCCACAGGGGCTGAGCCACCAGCTGCATCTGACTAGATTGAAATAGGATATCAGATGCCTTCTTTACTTGAGAGAAGGCTGAAATGAAGTTTCCATGTCTTAATATGGAGAATAAAGCAGTGTTGTGGCAACAGGCACTCCGTGGGTTGGTGAGAGGCTGGAGTGGTGGATCTGAGGCTGGTGCTACCCTGCCGTGCCCTGTGCTTGTCCACCAGCACCAGCTGGTGGTGCTCTTAGCAGCATTTTGATGAACTTAAAAATATACAGAAAATATAATTTCCTTGTTCTCATAAACACTACACTCAACACCCAGCAGGTTCCTTTAGAAGATGACTGCTGGAGACTCCACCCTGAAAATCCATTGTCACAAAACCTGGAACATCCCAAATGTCTGAAACGTTAGGAAGTTGGTTGTAGCTCCTACTCTGGATCTACATAAAAATCTGTAACAGATGCCATCTACCATGAGAAGGGGAAGCAGCATTCCCTGGCAGGACTTAAATATCAGGCAAATGACATCCAGCAAGGTACAGACTGCTTTCATGAAGGCTCCTTTTAGACAGAATAATTTACACGGTGGGGATTGTGCTGATGGTAGCTGCTTGATAGACAAAATGTACCCCCAAAATAGTCGAGATATATACAGTGATCAAAGGGAACTAACCCAGAACCCTATGATAATGTGTAGGATCTAAAAGACCTAAGAATGATGAACCAATACAGTTATCATATATTGCAAACAATCATTTAAAAATTGGTAAGCAGCAGGTGGTATGAGCAATCCTATGACTTTGTAAAAATGTTTTAGTATGTGACTAAATATATATGCTGGTACTTACGAGGCAGGTAACACCCCCTCCCCCCTGAAAAAAAAAAGTGCCTTCATAAATAAGCTGTAAAATTATAATTGTTTAAACTACAAACACAATTAATAATTCTACTTTTACTAGGGCATATCAAAATCCTATTGTTACAGTCTCTGTGGGTCACAGAGGCTGAGGACATTTTTTCTTTGAAAATTGAGTTCTGCCAAGACAAATACTTTTTCTAATTAAGTTTTGTCTTAATTATTTCTGCATTTTTGGTAATTTTAAAATAGAAAAGTATCTTTTAAAAATCCTCAACCCTCTATTTTATAAGGCCTTATTCTGTGCTTTCTCCTGATCTTCATTATTAGAGGCAAAGAAAATACAGTTTTAAAAAATAAATTTTGAAAATAACTCCACGATGATTCTATAACAGGTTCTTCCTCCCCTCCCCATATTACTCTTGACAATTTTGAAATCCAAGTAAGTCACATTTCTAAAACGTGTACGTGTTTAAACATTATTGTACGAGTAATTTCACGAGAGCATCAGTGAAACCAGCGGTGTGAGTAAAGCGGATGACGATGCCTACACGTTTGCAGGATGTGATGGGGGGACCTGGTTGCCTCTGTCTGCATCTGCACCCTGCTCTGCTGCTGCACAGCACTTCGGAGACTCAGCACTGCATCTGCTGCCTTGGGTGGAAGGGCTGTGCACGTGCCATTTGTTTTTAGCAGAGTATCAAAGTTTGTGGTCCGTATCAAGAGTACAGAATTTGTTTGGCTCTCACTGACTTTGGTTGGGGCTAAGAAGCACACAGCAGCACTTCAGGAGAATCAGGCTCTTGGTTTAGTTTCTCTTTAAAATGGTACAGTCTGGGTAAATAATGTGGCTCCTGTTAAATCTCAGAATGGAAGAGCTGCATGCATCTAGGATGCAGCTCTAATGAGCTCTAATACAGAGAAAGATGTAACATATAAAGAAACCTTCATGGGACAGTTTACAACATGCAGAGGTTTTTAACTGTTGTACAGAGTTTGACAGACAATTATACCACAGAATAAGGTGTCAAAATACATTTAAAAACACTGATTAAAAAAATTACTAAATTACACAACCCTGAAGAATAACAGAACCTGATTTAACGGTACATATGAAATTTTAAAAGGAACTGCCATGGGCCAAAAAAAATAATAATAGAAAGTAGGTGCAAAGCACTTTAAGAAAGAGTCTGAATTCAATTTACAAAAGAGACTGAATTTACAGAATCACAGAATATGCTGAGTTGGAAGGGACCCACGAGGATCGTCACGTCCAACCCCTAGCCCTGCACAAGAACATCCTCAAGGGTTACAACATGTGCCTAAGAGTATCATCCAAACCCTTCTTGAACTCTGTCAGGCTTGATGCTGTGACCACTGCCCTGGGAAGCCTGATCCAGTGCCCAGCTACCCTCTGGGTGAAGAACCTTTTTCTGATAACCAACTTCAACCTCCCCTGACACAACTTCAGGCCATTTCCTCAGGTGCTGTCACTGGTCACCACAGAGGTGAGATCAGTGCCTGCCCCTCCTCAACAGCTCCTCCCAGTTTTTCATCTTCTGCAGACTTGCATAGTGGCCCTTCCAGTCCTGTGTCCAAGTCATTTATGATAATAATTTTCTATGATTATCTATTGCTAATTACCTATTTGACCTTTGGGTTTTTGTTGATGCCAATAGCTTTCTTACTCACACTTCCTTAATCCCTCCTCCTTCCCCCCAGAATATCACAGTCTGGATGTAGTGATTTTCTTTTAGTTATTGATAAATCTTCTGACCTTCCTCAAATTTTAATAGCAATCACAATAATCAAATTAGAACTTAATGAAATGGCAATTTGGGGTCTAGTAATTTTTTGCCATATGAACCTTTTTTATCCATTAGCTTTAAAGAGGAGAAATGGTAGAATTTTTAGCTCGGCTTAAATGGCAAATTATTTTCAAAGGATGATGTTTTTTCAGACCCAAGAAGAAAAATCCCTTAAGTCTTCAGGGAAATGGGATTAAGCCAAGGTACTTCAAATCATATCAGCCTTCAAGTAATAGAAGCTTTCCTGATAGCCTGAGATTAGAAAGGACAAAAGAACAGAGCCTATTCTCAGGTCGAGAAGAATACAAGGCAGGAAAGATATGTACTTATTCATCACAAAAGCAACAGCACTTAATATGATTTTTAGAATCACAGAAAGGCCTAAGAATCCCTAGACACTAAGTTACTTAGAAAGATGATGTTTCTCCAATATATAATTGGAAAAAAATAGAAGAAGAGAGAACTTGAGTGGATAATAAAACTAAAGGTAGGATTTGTTAACCAAAATCCCCAGTTATTTCACTGATAGGCAAAAAAGAAATTATCTAGCCATAAAATACAGAGGGACATTTAGTGTCTCTCCAGGACAGAGCTTGAGTATGGCAGGACCCAGTACAGTGAAACCTTAAACATGAGCCTCAAGGTCAAAGCAGCGACTGCTCTACCAGTTTCAGATACTTAACTGAAATGTCACAGGTTCTGTTTCATCAACTGCTTAAATGAATTTCAAGAAGCAGTTTATCAGTGACACTGAAAATTTTGGTTTTTAATAAGCATGTTACAACGAGCTGCTCAGCTTTACTCTACAGAATTGGAGACAACTAACAGCGAATCACTCAAAATTGTGCTTCCTAAAGTAACAAGGAGGCTTATTTTAACCTCTGAATGTATTTGTTCTTATGAAGACAAACACAGGAAGCTCTCAGGAACCAGAGGTCACTTGTAGACAGAATTCTAAGATCGAGGTGATATTTCTGTAATGAAATTTTCAGAAGGACCGAAACACTGAAGCTGATTTGTTATACACTAACCAAAGTCCTGGGGGAGTGTTTGGTGGTTTTGTTTATTTGTGGTTTGGATTTTTTTTTGATTGTGGGTTTTTTACTTTTTTTAGGTTTTTTTTAAATACTTAGTAAATAGCTGAGACTAACTATTGGTTTAAAAATAAAATTTAAAAACTTTCAAAAAAAAAAAAAAAGAAATGTATTGATACACAGTGGTGCTTAGTTAACAGACTCAAGGACCTTAGAGGTCTTCTCCAGCCTTACTGATTCTGTGGTATCATTGGATGGTCATAAATAGAGAGAGGGGCTAACAAGGCTCAAGTCCTGAACTCAGTTACATGCTGTAGAGTTAAAAATAGTTTACACTTAGTAGCAAAGACTGAGCCCAAATCCATAGGGACGGTGATACACAGGGATTTCCCTCCTCCTCTACCAGGCAGGCCCACTGCACTCCGTGAGGGCTTATTTGCAGGAGAAAACAGATGGTGTTTGCAGTGCTGCATTCCAGCTGGGATTCTGCCAGGGAAGGGCAGCTTTAATTTTTGTCCCCTTTTCACCATGACAACTTTGCCAGCCTGGCTCTCATCACTTGTTTTTTGTGGCAGTGTTAGCTAGAGGAGGATTACAGGGCAGCGATGTTGACTTGTGACGTTACAGTTGTTCTTTGGGTGAGCACAGAAATTTGCTTGCAAAGCTAGGAGGAATTAAGCACAGAAGAGGCAAGAGATGTGATTTATTTTTCATACACTGAAAACAAAACAACCAACCAAAACTAAGAGATGAAGCAATTGTGACCAGGAGAGCTTGACGACTTGCTCACTCAAATTAGAGTTATAATTAATGTTAAGGCCAAAATCAGCTACCTTGTGAGCTATTCTAGTTGACCTCAGAAAGCTTCCTCTTGGAAGAAACTTAACCTTTCTGTGTTTCTGAGGCAGTTTCCTGAGGTGCAGAAGAGAAGAAATGCTGTTGCCCTACATACAGCTATCAATGCATTCTGACCAATGTACATGACAGAAATAATATCACTGAATTAAAGAGGCAGAAACTGAGAGAGAGAGATTAAGTGATATATATTTCCTTTCTTGATTGCCTCACATGTATTTGGCAGGTATGCTGGAGTGAGCACAGCCTGCCTGCAAGAGATTGCATGGGAGTTTGACTCCAGCCGTTCCAGCACTTTGTGAATAGACCTAATGTCACAGGCTGGATAACTACAGAATTGTGTTGCTGTTCACTTTAAAGTACATCCCTTTGTCACCCATCACTTCAAGAACTACTTATTTCATGAAACGAGCTTTTCTAGTGTCAATCCTTCCAACTAAACAAAAAAGGAGATGAAAAAAGTAGTATTTCAAAGTCTGTTCTTCGTATATGAACAAATGATATGGAGTGAAATACACTATTCTTCAAGCTTGAGAGGTGAATTGTTATCCAGCTAGGACTGAAGCAGCCCTTAACAATAATACCTGATAGTTCTCATTACACTGTAAATGAAAGTGTTTCACAAGGATCACTTGAAAGGCTCAAGTAAGATATATTGTTAGCATTTTTCTATTTGGAAGATCAGTGGGATAAAGAACATATTAAACTACCAGAACCTGACAAAGGGGACTAAATTTCCCAAGCACAAATGAGCTGGATGAGCCAAAATAACCTCTATCTGTCCTGTTTCCCTGTACTCAGAGACCAAACAGTTCTTTCATTCTGAATGGCATTTGTTTAGACAAGAAGAGCCCAGTCCCCACAGAAGAGCCCCAGGAATGTTTCTGTGCAGCACAGGCAACCCCAGAACTGTTCCTTCCTGAGGCACCCATCCCAGGAAGGGAGCTCCTGGGATGATGAGCCTCAACAGGGATGGTGCAGCAGCCCTTGGGTTTCAGGAAGATGGTGGGATGAGAGCAAGAGCAGCCCTTTGAACAGGGAGGCATCAGCTCTCCTCTCTGCACCCACCGATCTGCCACAGAAGGGGGCTGGGGTTGCACAGCGGTTTCTGCAATGATCCCCAAGAGGAGAGGAGTTATGAGTGCCACAGATCTTACTACAACTTTCAATCTTTTTTTTCTTTTCATGATTTCTTGACCAGTTTATTTTCCCTTTTGATATGGTTTTATGTGTTTCATCTAAGACACCAGAATGGACTGTACTACCTCCCTTGTGACTACCAATGAGCTGGAAGACAAAGAAACCACAAGAGAATCCATTTTGCAAACCTAACAAGCCTTTGGAGCTTACTGAGCAGATTAATGGATGCTGTCTGCATGGAACTTTCTCAGCAGGCCCTTCACAAAATACAGCCCATAGAGTAAAGATTTCAAGCTCGCACAGACTTCAATTTGTATGAAATCAGGCTCTCTGGGCCCTGCAGAAGGAACTTACAACCTCTTTATTTTTCTCTCCCATCCACTCAAGCCCTCCCAACACCAGAACATCAAAACCCCCACATTTCTATGTGTTGTCTTTCTAAGGCCCCTCAGCCTGGACCACGCTCATGAGTAGAGAGAGAGCTGAATTCACTTGGCCTCATTGCCAGCTGGAGGTCTAGTACTGGCAAACATCCTGGAAGCACCTAGACCATCAACTGTGACCCAAACCCACCAATCCTATTCTCTTTTGAAAAGTGCATACAGCTCTAGAGCTACTTTTAAAGGACCACTTCTGTTAAATAAATTAAATGCACTGGGAGATACCAAAAAACATCTGTGTGTAGGAGCCAGGTATTAAGGAAACAGAAACCAGGTTTTAATGGAACAATAATCCCTACTGAAGTGCTTAATTTCACATTGTTTCAAATTGTATTAACGTGAATCATCTAGGCATTGTATGTGAAAAACAGAGATCTTTTTTTTCTTTTAAACTAAACAGTGAAGAGCAAACTAGCTTAATGTCATTTGATTTATTGCCTGAACAGAAACTAAGAAGGAAGAATAATTAATCCTCTTTGCCAAACAGAACATATAAAATCTTAATAATTCTTAAAATGGCATTTATTGCTGAAATAAAAGTGTTTTGGTGCTTCTAAGTGGAAGCAGAGGCAGAGATGATATTTTTGCATTTTATACCATACTTAACAACACCAGCTCATGGCTCAGAGATTACTACCTCTGCGTTTGCTTTGAAGTAAAACCTCAGTAAAAGCTCAAGCCTCAGTCTTTTGGGAATGCCAGTGTAGTTTAAATTACATTATGCAAAGGATGGAGAGTAAGGGAAGCTGTGTGGTAGCTATCTCAGGGGTGATAAAAAAGGGATCTTGACAGAGAAAACAGGAGCTTCAGAAAACAACACCATGAGGCAAATGGGCTAGATCTTTCTCCAGGAGGATCTGAAGTAGATTAGAAGGAGAAGCACTCAGATAACAGCATTTGAAATTAATCATGTTTATTATATAAATAGCCTTGTTTGACAACCCATTTCACACAAACAGTGGCTGTAGCCCTGCTTTGGCAGGTGTTCATTGCTGAACAGGGGCCCCTGGGGTGGTCTTAGGAATTCTCAGTAAAACTGCTGGCTCTAGGGCAGGACTTGCCCTGTTTTTCTCATTCAGGAAAGTGTGTGGTGAAAGGAGCAGCCACCAGCAGTGTGGCTGAGCTCACTGCACCAGGCAGTCCCTAAGGAACACTAACCCTTTCATCCTGCTGGCTTGTTCAACGACTTTCTCCCATTACAACTAAAGGAGTGGTTGTAATGCTTTTATAAACTTTTCAAATTATGGCTTTATCTTACTAATATGAGCTTTACAGCAGTGAAATCTAAGTCATGCTGCACCTGGCCTTCAGCATGGACCAAAGAGATGAGCACCTGGTCCAGATGGACTCCATAACACTAAGTATGAAGGGGTGATAGTCATCCTCCACCCTGAGAAAGAAAGGAATGAAATCAGCTCCCTGCTCTACCACATTAAGAATATTTACCTCAGCATTAGTGTAATAGAAGGGTTAACTTTGTTCATAAAATCTTATGTGTATGAGGGAATAAGGAACTTTTGTTATAATTCAACAAGATAAGTTTCATGGACATCCTGCTAATCAAGCAAGCAGCAGTAAAAATAATTGCAGACATCTTGCTAAACAAACAAGTATCAGTAAAATTTACAACTGATAAGAACTGCAGCTTTTATCTCTGACAAAAATCAGATGACCACTCAGCAACAAGCCACAAACTCAAGCCTCAACGCAGCCCCATTCAAAACTCGGGACTTGGAAATGTATAAAAAGGAACATTTACTACATTTTGTGTGTGTCTCGGCAGGGCACTTGCCCTCCAGGCCACCCAGTGCTGTTTTGCTTTATTATCGCTTGCTTAATAAATTTATCAATGTTTAATTGGAATTGAGTTGTCTAAATTCTTATACTAACTTATAACAATTAGTACTGCCAGACTACTAGACTTGAAAAAGGTAAGAGCAGCTTTAAGCTAGGTGGTGGCATTTATCAGAGCTTTATTTTCACTACTTACTCCTATTAAACTGGATCATAGTGGCAAGGCTGAAGCATATAAGGACATGAGTAGCTCAAGTCACTTCTGAGAATCAAATGTGGAGTCTCAAGTCACTTCAACATTTTAAAGAAGTGTTATCCTCTGCTTTGCAGCTCTGTTCATTTAAAGAATAGGATAAAATAAGGATAACTTCAACCCTTTAAGTCACAATCCTCTTAGGATACATCCATTTGTAGTCTGTGCAGACATATCCAATTTCAAAGTTCAGGTCTTTTATCACTCCCACAGTATCTGCAAGACTTAGATAAGCTTAATGAAAAATTCTGTAACACACAGGAATCAATATTTTCCAGAAAGATGTGTGTTGACTAAAATGGTCACTGAATGAAGGAGGATGCTTTAGCACCCCTACCTAGGGCAGCCAACAGTGGATTTTTGGGTGAGTACCTCTGGATTCTACTTTGGCTGCCCGTTGAGGGCATGGAACACAGCCCCAGGGATGGATGTGCTGCTGAACTCCTCCGAGTGTGTCTGTGCTACAGCACAAACTTCCCTGTACAAAGAAGTGCTTTCCTGCCACAGACTGCACTTTCATGCTTTCACACCAACAGTTTCCTTTTCTCCCATATTTGTTTTTTTTTCCTTTTCCTCCCCTTTTTGGCTTTGTATGCAATGTCTTTGCCTGCAAAGCAAGGGAAAATTAATATTGGGGATACTTAAATCTTGGGACCAGCATTTATAGCCAAGTATAAAGATTTACCTCTGTGGGGTTTTCACTTTGGTAGGGAAAAATAGAGAGATAACTTTCTATTATTTTCAATTTTGCCTCTAAAGTAGGCATTTCTTTTTCTACTTTTTAGAGGAGAAATGTGTGTAAAACAGCTTGATATCTAAGAGACAAGACACTACAACCTGAGCAAACTTGTGTGAAAATTGTGGACTGAATTCGCATTTCTCACTCCTGTGCTCCATCTTTCCTTCCAGACTATTTAAACATTCTTCTATACTCTCCTTGTTTATTAGGAAATCACTCAGAGATGAAAACATCAACTATTACCAGTACAGTTACTAATCCATCTTATATGCTGCATGGCTCAAAAACACAGGAATGAGGTTGCAAAAATCACATTCCCAGAAGACTTTTAAAAGTCTAAAAACCCCTCACTATTGAAATCCAAAGCTCCACACCTCAAATCAAAATACAGACATGTCACAGAACTTGGTCACATGAACGCATACTTAAACAGAATGTTGAACTTCACATGGTTTGTTAATAATATATTATTAATATAATATTATTATTTTAAATACCATCTGCTCTTCACTACCATACTTCACAGCCATTTAGTCATCAAAGGAAGCCACAGAAAGACAAAAAATTAGTAGAAATATGAAATCAAAAGACACAGAAAAAGTTCAGCATAGAGTAACTGGGCAAGAAGCTCCTGAACTCTCAGCCCACTTGAGAATGCACTTCAGATGTGAAGTTGGCAAGAGTTTAAACTCAAGTAGTTATATAAGCATTTATCATAATTTTATTTGCCTAGTAGCAAGGTTTGTCAGCCCATTCAGACTGTCATTATCATTGTCATCCACACCATACTCCACTGAGGGTAATTAATCAGTACCTACCCTAGGTTTTCAGTTTCTTTGTGATCTTATAGGACACTTAGCTCATTAATCTTGTCTTTAAAACCTTTCCAGACATCAAAGTAGGCCTTAGCAATTTTGTCACAGAGAGTTTGATACCACAAATCTTCTTCTAAATGCTGGCTGAACAAAAATGTAAAACCTGGTTCCATTCATTGAAAACAGACAGTGTCTTTGCACAGGTCTCAATAAGCTTAGGATTGTCCCTTCACATTCTGGGCAGCAGCACCTTGTTCTGCTTTCTCCCACAGTCACCAGCCGAGCTGAGTAGGTGGCAGCAGAGTCCCACAGTGGTGTCACCTCTGTCCCCAGCCACTCTGCTGGAGACATCACCTGGCCCTGGGATGGGGGCAGCCAGGAGGGCATGGAGGAGGCCCCAGCAGCACTGGTTTGGGGAAGGAGCACCTCATGCCTGTGAGCAAATGCAGGGAGAACTCAGCAAGAGAAAACAGAGATCACCTTGTTTTTCTCGTCTGGCTTTGCCTGAAGTAACAACCTCTCTCTAAAATGCAGCTTCACTCACTCTCAAGACTAGATCCTGTCTGATTATTTTAGGGGAAGAGAGGCAGCAGAGAATGAGTTGGGTTTGTTTACTTCAGACTAATTATTTTTCTTTAATTATACTCCTACTATCATCATCATCATCTTGGTAATGTGAATCAGGCAGTAATTACATAACATTAAAAACCCTTAACTATATAAAATTCTGTTAATCACCCTTCTCCTCCTGACTACAGGTTTTATTCCACATGGGTTGCCACTGGGAAAAAAGTAAATTTGCTCTACTGCAGCAAGTTTATGATGACATTTCTAACTACTGTGTGACTAACACATCTAAATGGAATCTGCTTCACTAGTTCATCTCAGTGTATTAGGCAAAAGCAAGTAAGAAGCACAATAAAATTATAAATATGCATTGTGGTGCAAAATAAAAGTTAAGGATAACTAGTAAGCATCACTGGACTTGCAGATATACTTCTGAACCTCTTGTGAAGATATTGAAAGTGTGCCTTACTTGTGAAATAGGAATGATATCACTAAAGGAGATCTCTAAGTTTATAGTTTGTTCCTTGTAAGCTAGCACACTTTTGTTCATTACTAAGCAAACTAATTTTTGTTGCTTTCATGCTTTATGTATCAGCAAGACCTCTGAAAGCATTCACTGAAGATGTCACACTTTCTGATTGATGTACAGCACATAAATAAGGTGGATATATTGTAGAGTATACTTAGTCTTTATTTTGTTCACAGGCTCTAGAAAAGTTCTCCAGGGATCCCATATTGAAAATCACCATATCAATACATAGGTAGATTTTGAAAGCTAGTAAAAAATGAATTTACATGTCAAACTTCAGTCCAAACTCTTATTTCAGGATCTGATTCTATACTCATGGCTGGGTTTGATGTTGAGTTGCATTAACTCTAATGGGACCTCTTGTTCTCACTTTGAGGTTGAGTATGCCTTGAAGGAGGACTTAATGTTCCAATACCAGTGATGAAATGTCTGTCTATAAATGCAAATGATCATAGCACATATGATCTGCTTCTTCATCTCAGCTTCGAGACTAAAGATTTCTGGGGTTTCAAGAAGTCTTAAAAAGCAACATTAGTGTAAAGAATGGATTCCCTCATCCTGCTCTTCCATCTCAAGTTACTTTATTTTTGCTGCAATAGTGCCCAAAGTTCCCTCTATATTTCATTTCAAAGATGAGGCCTGTGGAAGTTCCTACAGCATCCCAGGAGAGATGCAGCAGCAACCAAGTCCTACATAGGAGGAGCTGCATGGAAAGGACAGGGGCCCTCATGGGTGCACAACAGCATATCTAGGATAGAGTTGACTCCTCCTCATTTCCACCAGCTGTCTCAGCTCAGGAACTTCAGAAGCTACTCAGTTCTGCAGACACCATCAGGCCAGCCTCTACAAATAACAAAGAGGTCAAATAGCATAAGGCTCTGTTTGGCTTTAGTTGGCTCAAGGTGTAGTCCT
Source organism: Myiozetetes cayanensis (assembly GCF_022539395.1). NCBI lineage: Eukaryota > Metazoa > Chordata > Aves > Passeriformes > Tyrannidae > Myiozetetes > Myiozetetes cayanensis. Next base: position 14,566,960 of record NW_026088185.1, on the reverse strand, counting down.
GGTAACATTTACAAGTACCTTACAGATTTTGAACTCAAATAAGTTCTGCATTTTATGTACTTAAAGTTACCTCATGCAAGTGACCTCTTAATGAAGCTGATTACAAAGGTTAGCATGTAAGAGTTGAACAAATGCAGCTCCTTCCTTAAGGACTTAATACACCACCAACTTCATCCACAGATTAGGAGAGTTAAGTGGGACAAGGTGCACTGGGGGTGTTTTGGACAGGAGATGGGGGCAGTTGGGAAGGGGAAACCTCTTCTGGGTTAAGAACTTTTCTGGACAATGTCAGATTCAGCATTACATGTGCTATGTACATACAGGCACTGTAACAGGATGCTCTGCCTAAGTGGGAGTAAAACAGCTCAAACTTTACACTATTTGCAAGGGTTATTAGTGGCAGATGGAGAAGGAGGTCACATAGCTTTTGGTATTGAAGAACGTCAAGACCAACCTTATTCATCAATCCCAAACTTAAACGTTCTGAGGATGTGAAGAACAATGTTTCCTGACAGAAAACGGCACCAGTGAGGATGTGGCAAAGTTCCTGACAAAAGAACCAACCAGTGACAGTACTGATAACTTATCTAAAGCTGCTGAGCTGACATAGCTAGTCTGGAAACATATGACTGACGGTCAATTAGTTTATACTGTGGGCGTCCCACTTTTTAAGGGCAGGGATTTATAAGACACCCCCTTCTAGGAATCTGTGTGGAGATTCCTCCCTTGAGTGAGGACAGCCCTTAAGGTTACTTACTTGAGTCTGAGTGAAAGGCCATGTCAATGACCCATAGTTATTGATACCGATAAGTAACTTCATTTTCTACTTAACAATTATGTCACTACTTAAATCTTGCTTTAAAAAAATAGTTAAAAAATTATAACTGCTAGTATAGTGCACTATCTATACCGTATAGTAAATAATTCTCATCATAGTCTTTTAGTCAAATCGCTAACATAGAAAAATAATTTTTATATGTATATCTGGTTTTCCATGCTTAATCCTGCAAGACAAGGTTGTATAAAGGTTCAATTGCACCTATATAATCCTTTAGACGTAAACTGTTGACCTAGTCAGGGGCTAAGATTGGATGCAGCCACACCCAGACTCCTCTCTGAGCAGGAGTTTAGAAGGCAAGAGTGTCCTTCCTGCACCTCACAACTCAATGGCAGGTCTTTTCTAATGAACTTTGTCCAGGGCTTCCATTCTTCCCATAACAGGTATTCCAGCATATTCCATAGGGACCCTTTTTCATTTCAGGCACCAGTATACCTTTCACAGGAGCAGTGATCCAAATGTCATAGTTTCTCACTATGTGGGAGAATGGAAATACACCTTTAAAAGCTACACATCACTCTAAGAATACTTTCTACTCTGTTTCCCTAAGTTATGGTTAGTTTAGAGAAAATGAAAATGTCACAGAAAAAAAATCACTTATTTAAAACATTGCAATTCAAATAAAAAACCTAAAGAAAGGAAATTTACTATTTAATGGTATTAAGAAGACTAATATTTTTTCAACAATATGTAAATGTCATTTAGTGTATACCAAGATTATTTTGGTGAGAAAATCAGTTCCTGGAAATCTCCTGTCTACCCCATTAAAACCATACTAAAATTAGGATCAGAGCAACGTATTTGAGTTACAATAGAGTTTTGAATGAATGTATATATATATATATGTCAGTTATTGTAAGGCACAGTAGGATTCAGCTCCTCAGACATAGAGCACAGCTTCTACTCTGTGAGCAGAGACTTTAAATCAAGAGGACACCAATGATTTTATAGAGAGGAAACCAAACTTCATTTTTTCTTTCTCAGTGCCATGGTTATGAGAGGCCTGGTAACGACATGCAACTTGGCAAAGAGAAGAAAAGAGTTTCACTTCCTGCCCTGTGGGAGTTTGGGACTTGCTGCAGGCCCATACTGAAGAGATCTTCTAAATGGATGCACTACTTCTAGTGCTGGCCATACCTTCCTCTCCCACCTCTAACCAATGGATCTTTGATATCAAGCTTTCTTAGAGCCTGTTCTGCCTTTGCTAGGTAAAACACCTTCCAGCATCACTACCTCCATCCATAATACAGCTCAGGCCCCCACAAAAAAAGGCTTGGGTATGTGGTTTACGTATAACATTGTATAATAATAATTACATAAGGGCAACTAAACCTATATGGTTACCAAAGTAGATTTGTGTCCTTAACATCTGCTACACTTTATCCCACACGTTACACTTTGAGAAGATGGAACAAGCAGTCTCAGATAGGGTGATTTCTACACTGAACTTCAAATGAATAAGATGAGCTACCACCCTATATAAGCAGTATAGAAGAAATTCTCAGTCTGGGGCCGGTGGTATGGAAGGGTTGACCTGGTAACCTACAGCAGAATCTGGTTTTAAGCTTCGTAGAAATTTATTTTTTATTACTGTTATATGAAGTCAGCATAGATTCAGCTGAACCCATCCTGTAAATGATTTTGCCAGAAGGAAAGACAAAAGGCAAGCCATGTGTGGCACTAGTTCAGCAGCTGACACCAGTTTTCATGAGAGGATTATTTTGTAGGATACACAAGCCCTAGGGGATAGGTTTTTAAAGGAACTCGCACCCAGCAGTTCCAGCTGAGGCACTCAGAGCCAATATCTGCAAATGTGCTGAACCTGCATTCAGATCAAGTCTTGATGCTGAGAGGTATCCAGCACCCTCAGCCCTGATGAATTTCCAGGGGTTTGAGAGCATTCTGAATTAACATCAAGCCTACTGTCAGCTCTTCTTCCTTCTCCCGCCTCCCTCCTGTTTTATTACCACAAGTAATCCCATCCTGGGAATCCTAAATCACGTTACATGATTTTCTCTGTCCTATTATCAGTTTCCCTCTGCGGGAATAGCTGGCAAGTGCCAAATTTATTCTGTACAAATTGTCTTAAGGGAAGACTGATGTTCTTCAATCTTGCCTCAAATTGAACATTGTATCTTTCTGGTGAGGACTGCCTATCAGAGGCGTTTGACTCGCCATGCTCCTACCCTGTGTGGAGAATTAGATTGATGCTCCGTATTACAGAATAGATGTTCTGAACAGCTGGGAACACAGTTCACACCCACTTAGTGCATCTCTTCATTTTTAATATCTCTTCTGTTCCCTTTTAACAAACTGCAGCCCAATTACTCTAAGGGGCAGGTAAAGGGCTGACCCTCTCACGCAGTTTCATCAGTCACAATCAATACTGTTGTTTGCACGAAATATGGCTTAAAAGACAGTGTGTACTCTGCAAGGGGAAGAGAGAAGGACAGATACCCAGTCACACTGCAGCATTTACCACAGGAAATGTCAATTACAAGGCAATGAAAGAGAGTACAATCATGCGATTTATCATGTCTAGTCTAAATATTACTGGGCTATAAAATGAGAGGAAAAAAAATGTTTTGCTTTCTTAAATTCCTTTTTCCCCTCATTTCCTCTGCCATTCCTCTCACACACATGCACGCACATGTCCACACTCACATACAGCTTTCCTATTGAAGCTTGCCAATTGCCACAGATTCATCTTTCTAAGTACATAATTCAATCCACTGAACATTACACTGTGGTAATGCTGATGAGCTCTTAATTCTTCTGTATTTATTGCAGCAAATTTATAACTGACCTTAATGAATCTTCCATTATGACAAAAATGTCAGTGCCAAATCTCTTAAGAAGGTCTGGCATACAGTGGTTTTAAGAGGTCAGCATGCGGTGGGTTTTTAATTTTTTTTTAAATGGGTCATTTAAAAAATAAGCCCTTATATTTAAAAAGACATGATTATACACACAGAAAAATATCAGACTCATCTGTTCAGGTCTTCACTTAACAGATAACCGTTGTTACTTAACTAATGCTCAGTAAGAACATGGGAAAATAATTTTTTAAAAGCTCTGCTTTTGTCTGCTGGTGTTAAATCATCAAGAGCCATGTCATCACATCTGCATGTTTATGAAGAGTCATTACTCTGAGAGCATGATCTAGAAACAGAAGACAAGATGAAGAGATGGGATGGGTGTAGGGGGAAGAATGGCAGGACTGGAGTATGTATGAGGGCAGCACAGAGCCCTCTGCCACTTGGCTGCTGACAACCGTCAGTAGAACTGTTTGACCAAGAAGCTCATTTACATGGTGGAGGATAACTTTATCTTAAAAATAGTTTTGCTGAGTTAGTGCCATTTGCTACAAGTAAAATTATTTACCTATAAGATGCACAGTAGTAATAGCACCTATTTAGTATCCTGCAGTGGTTCTAAAATCTTGGAAGACAACATCACTGCTTTCATTTTAGGGGTACAGAAGAAAAGACAGACAGTAAAAATTGTTCCCATGGTGAAATGGCAGGTGAGTGCCTGAGGAAAGGACAGCCATGTTAACTGGGTTTTGCTGCTTTTGCTGCATATGTGCCATGCAAATATCAAGAGAAAACCTAGCCTTTGGAACAAAGTACGTGATTACTAGAAAGGTTGACTCCTCAAGAGAAGGGCTTGAGAGTAAACAGTAGTAGCAAAACCTTATGATGGTACACAACAAACCCCACACTGTTAATGTACATCCTTTTGTAAAACAGTGTCACAACAGAGAACCAGAACACCATTTCCTCTTCTGTCTACGTTTGACTGCAAGAGTCTTCTCCAAAATTACAGATTCCCACTATCTTAATAAATCCAAATCTAGCCTTCCCCCTTCCTGTCCCAGAGCTGTCTAAAATCAAAATGCTTCTTCCAGTAGATCGTCCTGCAACTTGAATGAATTATGAGAGGGAGAAATCAATGCTGTCATCTGCTCATGGAACAATAATTATCCCTTGTATGCTACTCCAGAAGCAGTGTTGTTATCAAAAGCATCATGCCTGTAAAATAACACTTCTGGGAATGGTGCCAGACTGGGGGCTCATGGCTTTCGCTCAGTTTGTAGAATAAAAGTCAGCTTAGGTGTTTGTTCAGCTACTGAGCTCCCTAACAGGAACCAAGTCCTCCGCTTATCTGTACCAAGTGGACCTATGGCAAGAAAAATCCTGGAGAAATCTCTATGGTCAGTTAAGATGGGGTGCCCAGTGACCCTGGGAGGCAGGAGTTTCTTGGAGACACTAAGATAAGCACTTGTTGATAACATATCCAAGGATTACAAGCTTTCTTCACCTGCAAACCAGTGCAGAGAAAGGGATTCCACCTACAGCCTATTGGACTGGGAGCTCTTACTGAGCAGCCAAGGGCTGCAAAACTTGGTGACACACCCACACGTTGTTAGTAGGTCTCTAAAGACTAGCACAAGAACACAAAGCGATGATAACAAAAGAAAGCACTGCATGATTGACAGCTCCTCTAGGAAAGAGGTGGTCCTGGGAATTCACTACTTTGTTCCCCACATTGCTGCTTCCCTCAGGGCAGGCACTGATGGTGCACTGAGCTGACTCAGCACAAGAGATCCTGGGCACGGGAGGCTGCCCAGAGGCTCTGCTGGTGCAGCAGGGTACACCAAAAGAAATTTTTTTAAAAAAATATGACTAATTGTGCCCTTTTCTCATCTCTGCTCCTTACCTGTGACAGATATAACATCAGGAAGAGGTAACACAGATCCAGGAGAGCTGCACTTGTAATTTGGATTACAAGGGAGATAATCAGATTGTCACTGGTTTGAGCTTGTTGAGCTCGTTTCTGACACACTGTAATTCTGAAACTAAGTTGTTGTATGAGCCAGTAAGTGACAAGTTCAATGCTAATCTATAAAAATTACAGCCTCCTTACTGCTCAGCTCATTAAACTGACTCTGTCTCCCGGCCACTCATTCATCTTCATAATCATCCCCCATTCAGCTACTAACCTCCTCTCTGTGTGCAGTTTACAGTACATCAGGAAGATAAAGTGGACTGATATTTGCTTCTAAAGAGTATTGGCTTTTAATTTTTACACACACTTTAAGTACAAAGATAAATAAGATAATTTGACATCACATTTTCAGCTCAAACATTAGAAAAATGAGAACGTATTCAGATTTTACAGCAACGTTAACTTTCTAAATGTAGTTATGTTTACATAGCACAACTGAAACATCCATGTCTGAAACAGTACACTTCTGTTGCCCTGTCCTGCCCGAGAAACTAGGTGAGAAGCATGTGTAAAATAAGATTAAATTATGATCTTGTGTTGGTAATTGAGAAACAGCATGTCTGCAGACAAGGGCACTGGTGGCACAAGAAAACCTACAGAATGCTGCATGGAGCATGCCAGCCAGTGGCCAGGGCAGAATCCTATGGAGCACCACAGGTACTGTGCACCTGAATTGAAAAATGTGGCTTCTCCAAAAGTGTCTTTTCATCCCTGGCTGGAAGGGGCAGTGGACCAGGCACAAGAAGGTGTGAACTACACAAAGCACAACTAGTGTGGAGGGCAAGGAGCAACCAGAGGAGGGTCAGAAGATGGCAGGGGTTGTTGTCTCAGCCACCTGGCTGCCTGCATGGCTCCTGATTTTGTTTTAGTCTCTGTACTTTATAACTCCCACTGTTACACTAGATTTACAGATTTTATGGGTAGAAGAGACAACATGATAATGTGGGCTGACTGATATTTAACAAATTCTAGGGTTTCTACAATCTGGTGCAGTGACATACAAAAGACAATACACAAAAATTTAGGTGGTTTCACCATTGTGCATGTGTTTGATATCAGTCTATGTACAAAAAATTAAATACTAATTCTGATTTTACAGTTAGCCTACATCACTGCCCCACCACTCTGCAGCCACTCTAAACCTGGGGTAGAAGTACCTACACTGATCCTTTGCTTCAGCAAGAGGTCAAAGGAGGAAGTGCTCCTTCCTCATCCCCAAAAAGTGCAGAGCAGAGAGGCACTGGCTCAAGCACAGAGACCCACATGTCCTCCTCAGAAAAGTATGGGCCCTTTTGAACAAGGGATCCTGTGCTGTCATGGGTGCAGAAATGGCTCGTGTCTCCCAAAAGTGGAAGAAGTGGAAGCCTGAAACAGCCTTTATTCCAGGGTACAATCAGAACATGCTGTGGTTTGGAGTAGCTTAATGATGGTTTAGTCAGGTAGGAAAAGAAAGCCATTATCCCTTTCTCGTTTTGACAACCAGCCATTTGATGGTGCTCTGTTATATATGAATATTGGGAGAGTCTACAACATTACCATCCAGGTCTAGCATCCAGCAGACCTCTTCTGACTGTCACTTTTTCTACCAAAAAAATCCCCTGGGTCTGATTGGTTCAAATGCTTCAAAATAGGCTAATTTAAGGGATTATTTTATAGTTTGGGCCTTAAAAGGCAAATATAAAAGGCACTACTTCCCAGTGAAGTATATTAAGCAAATTGTATGTATTTACCAAAAAATTGTATCTACAAAACGTGATGGTGCAGCCACTGGAGAGCCACACAGGGCAGATGCTGAGGAACACAGATGAAGAAAGAAGCTACCAGTGTGCTGTTGTGGCTATGCAGTAATGGATAAAGAGGCCCAGGCTGATTCCTGCCCTGCCTGACCTGAACTCCTTGGTTTGGACTTCAGCACAAATGTTACTTAGACCACAGCATATCTGGAAACATTACACAAAGCAAAAAAATTGTGACTTTATTCAAAATACCTATTACAAGTTGGTATTGTATTTTTTGAAGTTTAATTATAAAATTCCTGCTCTCATTATATTGTAAGCAAATGTCAGGAGTATAAATTACACTTTTTAATTTTCTTCTTTTAAACTTAAAAGTTATTATTTCATACTGCAAAGGAGCAGTGGATGGATGAGAAAAAAAAAATATTTTACAAAATTGTTAGATTTAAAAGATTTTCTCTTTTCATAATAGATGAAACTACTGCCTTGGAAAAAAATTGCCTTGATAGCTGTGCAGAGGAAAAGGGGAGAAGGGAACAGAAGCAGAAGCAGCACTATGTAACTTTTCCCAAAATAGCCTCTACCCAGGAGGTCAGAGCCATCACTGACTGCAGCACCAGTGCTCTGGATATGTTCCACCACCTCCCATCTCATGCAGTTCTGAGACTTCCAGTTGCTTATGCTATTTCAGATTACAGCATAATATATTAGCTTTATTCGATATGGAACATGGCTGATATTTGAAAGAACAACCACGGAAAAGTGCACTTTGTGGGTCTGTTTCTCAAGCTAATACCTTACTAGGTTTAATGCTGCTCTAGACAAGGAATGCAGTGAGGGCATTCACAGTCTCTCCCCAGATGAAGCCCTTGCTCTTTGAGGAGCAGTACAGCTCCCACAACTGGTTTTTCTCAACCCCCTTGACTCCTGATTCCCTGACAGTAACAGTGATGAGGAAGGTCCTTCTGAGGTTTAATTAATCAAGTCAGTTTCTCTTCTCTGCTCCTATTCAAACGTTCTGGTCATCAAGTTTGATCTTGTCAGAAAACCAATAGTTAATTACTCGCTCCGAGAACACTGAACCTATTCAATTCACTTTTCCTTCTTTGATTAAGTCAGTCTGTGGGTTTCAAATAAACATTAGGTAGAACGCCTCTTTGAAACACATCCCATTCCTACTTTATGTCCTCTGCATTGCCAAACATGGAGCCATTTTCCCCACAGAGCCATTGTCCCAGCATACTGCATGATGAAAACTGTTAAAAGCAATGGGACTCGCCCTGCTTTTGGCTCAGAGCCTGCACACTGCTGAGTGCAATCCATGTGACAAGCTGTACAGTATCTCAACTGGCTTTACCATACCCTGAGATATATGAGAGTTAAAGCAAGTGTTAAAAAAACCTCAGGAATCCATACACTCATTCCCAGCCCAGCCTGACAACTAGCACTGCCAGCTAGGATGGGAAACTGCTTCTCCATCCCATTCACAGGACAGTGATCGGGCTATCTGGGCCAAACTGGTCCAAGTCCCAGCACTCCCAGATCCCCACACAATTATCTAAGGGTGGCACTTTAAAGGAGCATATGAAGCACACTTAATGCTCTCAGTACATGCTGCTATAATGCCAAAATGCAAAGAGCCTAAGAGCTAAAGAAAAATTTCAGTCTCAGGAGAAATACAGTGGAGCCAATGGTAGTAGCTCCACAGATTTCACTCTACATATGTGAGGTCAAATTGAAAAGTGAGGAGCAGGGCTTGTCCTGGAATGGTCACATGAGCACCTGCGAAAGCACTTGCTTTTTGAAACTATATCAGCCTCTACTCTTCTCAAAGAATAAAACATTCTAATATAGTTCCTGCATAGTATAGTTTTACTTGTTTATAGACTATAAAATCTTTTAGATGACAATTACACTACTACATTTCCAATTTGATCCTAAATTTACAGATATACTTAGCATTAAAAACAAATCATCATTAAAGGCACATAGTGATAGTTTAAATTACACAAAATCAAAGCAAACATGAAATGATATTACTTTCAAGTTTTAAAAACAAGAAGAGAAAATTATTATTTTGCAGAGGCAGCATTTTTTAATTTAAAATTACATACATTCATGCAATTATCAATTACTACTTAGTCAATAATTACTTTAAAATCACTTAAAACTGATAGCTGAAAGGTGTTACAGCTCATTTGAAGGTTGTACAAAGATGGCTTTGTACTGCTGAAGCAGTAACTTTTTGAGCAAGGAAGTGGTTAGACTGTTCTGTGTTGTTCTTGAAGTCTTAACAGTAGATTTATTTATTTATTTATTTTAATTTACTCAGCCTGTTTTTCTTTATAATACAGAGATTCCTTCCCTAATAAAGTCACGCATTATAAAAACGTGTGCAAGGGGAGCCCTATGCCACAGTATCTCAGACCTCAAAGGTTTGAGGTTACAGGGTCCGGCAGGGTGACAACAAAACTGCTACAAGGTTTGTACCAGTCAAGCCTCTTTTTCTGCCCACATCACTCTCAGTGCCTGTTGCAAGCCAGCCCCTCCCTGTTCTGCCCTAGGAGACATACTGGGGAGGAAAGAAGAAAAGGCAAAAGCATCCCTTTTCATCAGGCCTATTTTCAAACACAGCTATGTCACTTTCATGCCAGAACTATTCAAGTCAGAGAAGACTGAATCTCTTTCTCATAAAAAGTCAGAACTCCAAATTCCCATGAAACAGCAGATCTGTGCGTGGGTGTAGAATGACAGACCCCAAATATCACCATAAAAACCCAACTTAGTCAAAGGAGAATCCCCTACTACGAGGATGGTTTTTATAGCCTCTAGCATTTTTTGCAAGGTATTTCAAAGCCCATCATTGCTCAAACTGAAGCCACCCCACAACCTGGATGTTACTCTCCAGCACCAGGAGGAGGTGCTGCCAGGGCTTTGCCAACATCTCCAGCTGATGGAGACCATGGTAGGAGTTGTTCAGTCTCTGTCCCTTGAGACACAGAAAAGACATTGTTTCAGTCACAGGTTGGTCTTAGAGATATGTGAATAGCTTTGGCAAACATTTCTTTGGAAGTAAGAGTTGCAGATTCATCTGCACTAAAACTTTAGAAATAACTTACTTCACTTCTGTTAAACTGCTCATGTTATTTTTTCAAGGAAAAAAAACTCAAAAGCTTCCCAGCATGGAAATACAGACATTTCAATACCAAGAAACTTGGTTTTATGTTTCCTTTGACTATTTTTTTAATATGTAAAATATTGAAATTGCTTAAATCGAAAGGCTAAGTTACAATTACTTTTAATTTTTATTTGCTGAAGATTTCCAGAAATGGGTAAACTGATTTTGTTTTAAGTCACCCTTGGTCATTTTCCATATAAATCTTTGGAACCACCAGCCAATCAAGCAGTTCGATACCCACAGGCTTTCTGGAGGTCCACAACCAACTTCCATGCACTCAAATTTTTATCAGGTGCATTCCTAAATGGAGAAGAAGCTACTGTGTCAAAGAGGACATTATATTTAAACTGTTTTCTTCATGCTATGGGTGGTCAGTCCCACAGCACAATAGGGCCAGGCAGCAGCCACCCTTGCAGTTCCTGCTTCTAGAGTCCCCAGGATCCCAACTGTACCACTGGAACTTATAAATTGGACATGGCAGTTTTATTTGTTGAAATCCTTTCTTCTCCTGTTCTTAGCATCTATGGTTTACAACTGAAACTAAGTGCTATAAATGTGAAAGACAACAATGGCTCCCTGCTTTGCACGGGCAAGAGCTCAAGTTTTACTGTTCCAGTCAAGATAAAAAAGTCTTAATTTGCAATGAAGTCATGATAAATTGATTTTATCAGGTATGAAATCTGAGGATGGGGCAACATGCTTATAATATAAAATCAAACAATTAGGGTTGTGACTCTATCTTCTAGAAGCCTCTATAGGAAGTTATTTTTGCCTCAAATACACAATACTTGGATTTTTCTGCTTTGAGCACCACTTGTGAGTAAAAAACCAGGTTATATGTTATCAAGTTAGATATTCAACTTCTGCCTAGTCTGGAAAAAAAAAATTCCTTTTTCTGAAATACTATTCACTTTCATAATCAAATATTCTGAATAATGTTGGAATTGAATTTGAATGTTTTTCTAATTCTGTAAGATAAGATAGAAACACAAGGTAACAGAAAAATATCACCAGTTACATGTTTTAAATGTTAAAAGCAGTCTCTTCTTGAACATATACCAGCATATATATAGCACAAAGACAAATCTGACTGTTTATTATTCTCTTCTTTTTCTGTTTCTGTCAGCTAATACTGCATACTGAACACCAGCAGTAGAATAGTACCAAGGACCTGCATAATTTTGAATCTCATCCCCCACTGCCAAACCCAAGGAACATCGTAATTTCAGAGGGTAAAACTCCTTCCTGAATGTTGTTCCCCTTCTCCACCCCCACCCCCCCCCATATATCCTGCCCTACAGCACATGCTGCAAGGAACCTGATTATCCATAGAGAAATTTTACTCTCAAAAACAGTCTGGCTGTTTTTTTGCAAACAGCCTTAATTTTCACAAAGCTATGTAAAATCTTAAAACTAGAAAAAACCATGTAACATAACAAAAATAAGTAGCAGTCAGTAGATCGTTCCAGAAATGCCTATGTTTTCTTTACTTTCCACATGTCGGAGGAGCCACTGCTAATCTGTATGCAGTGTCACTCAAAAACCATGAACATAATTTATATTCTAAATTTCAGTTATCAGGAGGCAAAAATTGATTATCTAAACTGTATGGGGTATATAATAAAGCAAAGTTAAACCTTATAAAGAGCTGATTTTATTCTGAACAAAGTGACTATGCTCCTAGTACAGTGGATTCAGATTTAGTATGGCAGAACACATTAAACAAGTTCTGGCACAAACACCCCAAGCTTTGTGTACTTGCATGATATCTTCTGCAAGCCTCACTTGAGAACACCCTTGATCAGTGCTGAGAGAGTTAAATTCCATTCATATCTGTAGCTTCTTCTCAGCGATGGGCAGAAGAGGATAACCCAGTATCTGCTTTGTGGAAATGAGTCCTTGAGATGTCACAGTATCTGTAACTGACTGCAGAAAAGGCTTAGAGAGAACTTACACACACATTCCCTTCTTGGAGATCTCACCCCTGATTGCTTGGTTACTGACAGAGGAAGTTAACTTATAGAAAGTCAAAGGTTTATTAAAAGAAACTCTAAAGACAAAGTCTAGTTTTCATCCAAAAGGAGCCCTTCACAAGGAATGCTTGGCGCAGACAGGTGTGATGGATGACATAATTCCACCCAGCTACCATAGGTGTTGTTTTTCACTTCATACCTTGGTTTTATGAATCTGGTAATGCATGGAAGAAACATAAGTGTGATTCAGCTTTGCTGACAAACGTATAGGAAATGTCTAGAGAAGAAGAATGATCTTTAGTTCCAGGGGCTGGGCTACATGTCAGGAGTGCCAAACTATTCAAGTCTATTAAGTTCATAGCTTTGCTGGAAAAAAGCTTTTACAAGTTTGCTTAAAAAAAGGCAAATACCACTGTGATAGGATTATATAAAGAATAAAATTACTTTCTTAATTTAAGGGAACACCCTACTGAAAGTTATGAGGAAGGTTGGTGAAAACAAATAATCACTGAATTAACTTGGGCTATGTCAGCAATCAGTTTGCTAGTGTGGAGCCTGATTTCAAAAAACATTTAAGTTGGAACCAAAAGGCAAATTTTTAATTTTTTCTTTATAAAATTTTTTTCCATTTTGGGTTATATGATTCACTGTGTCCCCCTCAAGGAAAACAAAACATAGATACACAAGAGGGCAAAGATCCTTTTTTTTGCTGAATAGACAAAGGACCAGGTGGACCATCCAATAAGGACTGATCTGATTCACAGAGAGTCTCTCCCTCATAGGACCTGCACTCTCCTCCTTCCCTCCTTCCTTTGCAGAAGAGGCCACAAGCACCAGGATACCCTGCTCTTCCAGCCTGGTCCAATGAATACTTCAGGGGTTTTTTGGTTGTTTTTTTGTTTGTTTGTTTTTTGTTATGGTTGTTTGTTTGGGTTTTTTTTGGTCTTGTTATTTAATCTGTCACAATTAAGTCCTCTAACCATCAGGTTATGAGGTTGTTTTCTGTCCCTCTAGATAATTAACTGTCCCTACAACACAGAAGCAAATCAACAGGAAACAGCCCACTGTGCCAAAGATGTGTTATTTATTGACCCAAAACTGACCTATACAAACAGGCTTTATCTTTCCAAGATACCTAGGACACCATTAGGACCCTCCCATCCCAGTTCATGCATTGAAGAGACAGTTTGCACTTAAAAGCATTTGCTGCTGTGTAATTGTGAAAAACCATATAGCTTTCCCTACAAAAATAGTAAATGAGAAGTTATTTGATTTATACAAAACAGCCTGTCAGAAACTCTACAAGTTCAGAGGGGTTGCAAGAATACTTTTTGTATCCTGAACAAAGTATGGGTAAGGCTGTCAGAAGAAAATCCTATGGTGATGCCTTAGTAAAACCCATCCAGTTGTGTAAGGATGTGCAGCCCTTCAGATGGTGTTTGACAGTTCTACTTTTGTATTTCTGTCTGATTTAAATGACAAACTGAGAAAAAAAACCCTCCATAGAACAGACAACACCCTAATGAGCCCTGCTCTGCAGGGACCAAGCAGTTGCAGGAGATGGGACTTTTTTCCATAAACTTCAGCTGGCCTCATACTTGATTACAGACATTAAGGAGCTAAAAAAAACACAACAAATAGGACCTCCCAGTTTGCCTCATGCTCCCACTTTTCCCCTCCCGAGCCTTCACAACAGGCTGTTGAACCTCTTCTGCATTTTGCCCCAGTGGATTTCTACAGTTTAACCCCATTAGCTGGGATACAGTCAGGAGTCTGGCTCAAGGCACAGTAGAGAAATTGCTGCCCACGAACCTCAGAACAATAATTCCTTGTTGTAGAGGGCTACCCCACTGTTCTTTTGTCTTTTAAAATTAACTGCAACCCTTGTTAATGTATAGTGAAGCACATTCGTAGTATTTGTATTTCTTACCCTTTTAGTGGGCAACGTGACATTCTTCTAACAGTTAAAGGGCACAACATTCCCAGCCTTTCACCTAAGAGTAAGCTGAAATTTTTTCACTAATAGAGAGAACTTTTCACTTGCTAATCTTTTTTTTTTGGTTAAAATAAATGCTGATTCTAGGCAACAATTGAATAGTTCCATCCTCCGTCGGGTTTTTTTGCACAGGTGCTGAGTACAAAGCTGTTCATAATTCTCCTGTGTTCCTCTGGGACTGCTGTTCACTTGACAGTATGTCGAGGTGGAAAAATGAACAGGAGAATCTAAACATTTTTCAGTGCAGGGTGCTGCAGAACAACCAGTTTGTGTGTTCTGAGACATGAGCACATTCAGAAAAGTCAGAGTACTGGTGGTTATCCTCTCTCAGTGTGATTCCTTACATTAGTGATGTATACACCTACTTCGGGATCTATGTAAGAAAATCTAAGCCTCCCCCTGGAACTGTAGGAGTGAGCAACACAAGCAATATCAAAGAGAGTATTTTCTTGGAGCCCGATACAGCAGGCACAAGGCTTGAGCACTGCGGGAGTATCAACTGGTGAAGTTATGTAAGGACACAACGTGCCTCTCACCATAAAGAATAGAGTAGCAACACAGAAAAGACAGCCTAAAACAGACTAACCAAACCAATTCTTTCCCTAAAAGTAAACTCAAACATTCACCACTACAAGAAAAAAACCCCAACAAACAACAACAAAATAAAAAACCCACACAGAGGCAAAGCAGTCTGATAAAGACTTGGGTTGATGTGCTCATTACAGGAGACTTGAAATGGTTGGCAAAAGAAGAACCTCCTGTTGTTGATTTCCTACTAGGGTCAAAAAAACCACCCCAAATCAACCCTCATACTTTTGCATGACTACCTTTTTATTTTTTAATGAATAAATGAAATTTAATCAAAAGTATGCTTGATGCACCAAACCCTTCTTTCAGCTCAGAGCAAGGGCTGGAAGAAGTTCATGTCTGTCCCAAATACACCATATAAACATTTCCTCTCCCCAAGATAAGCAGGTTTATAATACAAAGATGAACAGTAAAATTTATCTTTTGTTTTAAAATCACAAACTAGTATGGTTCTTAAGGAAGAAATAATTTCTGATTTCTCCCTCTAGCCCCTGCAGTCCAGGTATTCTGTTCAGCAGCAGTCTGCATTTTGGTTAGAGAGGGGAAAAAGGGTCTGAGAAATATCCTTTCTACCTCAGACAGCAACATGTGGCAAAACCACACAACTCTAAATCAGAGAGCCCAATTGAGAAGCCTGAGCTGATAGAGAGCAATGACTAAGCTAAAGGAGCTTCAGAGTTATAAGCTTAAAAAGGCAAAAAAAGTCAAAACACAAAATCCCCCCCCCCAACAAAAAAAAAAGCCAAAGGAAAAGAAAAAAACTTCTGAAAAGACCACAGTAAGTGGTAACAGCACTTTTCATCACATCACAATGTCAATAAGGGCTCCTGGCAGCAAACACAAGTTACCCCCTTGCCCTGGCCTGACTTCATTGTCATTCTTATTATACATCATAAACTGGATTCTCAGATCCCTCTGTGGCTCATTACTTCCCATGAAAACTCATCTCTGAGGGTATCTAGCAGTCACTCATTTAAATTCAGCCTTTCCTGGCTAGAGTTAGAAAACCATGTCCCTTGAGCCCAAAGTCAGTCCACATCCATCCTCCAACCTACTGAAGCCAGAATTGCTTAGGCTGTGGAGGTCCTTGTGGACTCAATGTTCTCACCCAATGGCAGCACTTCCCTAGAGTTTAGTTCAGGTTTCACTATTAAAGGCAGCTGTACCTACAGCAGTCTCGGCATACCCAACAATCAGTTCTTCTGGAATAATGAGTCCGATAACTGAGAGCGCTAAGCAACACTGAACTTGGTTTCATTTTATATCCAATACAAACTTTTACATCTGAACAAAAAAAATCATGTTAAGAACAACGAACTGATGTTTTTTCTTACATGTATTTCAATTTGGTATCTATACATAGTGACTTTAATAAAGGTTTCAAACTAAATACACCTGGTTGCTTTATGCCTAAGCAACCCAAATTAAAAGAGACAATGAACCATAGTATTTCATCTTTTTTCAAGCTCACTTAATTTACTTTTCACATTTTAAGCATTTTGTCCCAGCATACTAAAAAGTTACTTCCACAATTTGCTAGAGTTAACATGTATCTACCATTATGCCACTTTTAAGTGCTTGAACATAAACACTATTTGCCCATGATACAACACTCCAATGTTTCTGAATGAATCTTCTTTCTATATCTTTCATTTGATAGGAGAAATGTACAATATAAGAGTAAAACCTTTAGTTCCTGTACTGCATAAGAATCTTCCTGTGGTAGACTGAGATGATTTATTAGGAGGAAAAGAAATGCCCTCTGTTATGGCATTTGCTTTGGCCATAAGATACAGATGAAATTGAGAGAGGCTCAGACCTGAGTATCTTGATTTAATCCATTAGGGAATAAGGGCATCAGTGAGAGTTTTATGGCCTTGATTCTTATATCTACTAATTCTGAAATCTGTACCATTGGCTTTATTACAGCAAGAGCAGGTGCACATTTTGTTCTAGCCATCTTAAAAATTTATGGGTTTGGATACTTTTATGTATAACCACCCATTTTTATTCATATCATAATTTATTCAGAGACTAAAGACACAAGGCAACATTTACACCAACAGCAGACCACAACCATTAAATTTTTTTAAGTCATTTAGTAATCAAATACTTTCGTCAAGCTGAAATTTATGAATATGAGATCAACCACTGCAAGAAATTTGTGAAAACATCTGTTATCAGTATTACTTTTTAACTGAAGTAGATACCTTTAAATTTCAATTTTTCTTAGAATAGCATAGATTATATTTGCTTTATTTGAAGTTAAGAAGCATCTGCTTTATGAGGCTGACTACTTAATAATTAGAATCTAGACTAAAAATAAAGTAATGCTTACACCGATATATTATCAGAGATGGCACTACAGCTGCTCTCTTTCCATTCCAGTTCCTTTTGCACAAGTAAAGGATTTCTGCATTCAAGGGTCATAAACACATTTAAAAGAGTTTATTCTGTTCAAGAATTTGTCTCTTAAGTCTTTTCCCCATCTTGAAAGAAATACTGAATCATACAGGAATTGATATATGAGTGATAAACAAGGAGCAGAAGAATCACTCTGAAAATCTCTATATGTTCAAAAAGAAAATGCAAAAACTTTCAACTTACATTTGATGCATTTTTAGAACTCCAATAAAACCTACAGTATCCTGAATTTTTTCCCACAGTAGGCCAACCTGCCATTTTGCAGAATTGCAGTTGTAATGAAAGCCTGTTGAATTTTACTCTACATGGATAAAACTTGAAAAGCTGGAAGAATAAAGCAGGTCTTAAATACCCATGCACACTGATGCACATTTTATGTACAAGTATATCTTATGTCGATTTATCCAGCTATCCACTGCTATGACAGAAGATTATTCTTTACTTCTACCCATTGTGGGATTTTGCCATCAAAATTAACAGCGAGGATTGTTTTATCACAGCTACTGCACCCACAGATGCTGTACATAATCTTGCGACCAATTTCTAATTATTTTTTTTTAATCACAGATGATAGTGACAGATGGCACTTTGGGAAATTCAGCATTATGGGACGGGGTGGCTATGAATAATGACAAAGATAGATAGAAAGCAACACGCATATCAATATTTTGCCAGATTTGTTTCTACCAAATGATAAAAGAAACAATGTTTTGACTATAACCTCCAGCAACAGCTAAGACAATGTTTGTTTTCCCTCTTTCTTTGAAAGGAAATTTATATTATTGTCCATTACTAAAACATGCTAGTGTGTGAAAAATGTGTATAGCTCCATTGTCATTTAGTGCAGTGGTGGTCAAATAGAGGGAGGTAATCAACACATGGGGTCAGAGACTCACTGAACACAAGGAATGAAAATATTTGGAGTTTTCCAGTACAATTAAATCCCCTAAAGGTTTGTTTTCCTGACTTTCAACATCAACCCCATGTGAGAAGCACAAGACTGCAGGTAGCATAGGATGAGAAAAACTCTCTTGTCAGCACTAATTAGTCCAACTGCAGGCTCTTGAGACGTCGCACACACCACTCCCTGTGATTTTCCATGATTCACTTGCCAGGCAACTACCATTTTTTGTGCTTTGAATATGTGAACAATGCGTGGGCCAAATGCCATCATTAAAAACATTTCCTGACATGACGAAGAGTTGCATTTTCACCCCAGCTGCAGCTCACAGTGCGGGGATTTAAATGCACGATTTCAATTCCTAAATTAAAAAACACCTACATTGTGAATGAAGCCTGTAGTCAATGAGACCCTGTCGCAGTTACTGCTTGGGCCTGGGACCCCTCTACACAGTCATCTTTTCATAGGACTTGCACACAGTTATTTGAAGTTTTGCATAATTTTCAGCATTGTTGTTTCCTCTACTTCTAATCTGCAGAAGATGCACAGAGCTGGTTCCCAAGTAACAGGCTGCATGTCTCTGTGCTGCTGAGGTACCAACCTGACCTGTACCAGGTAGAACATTCTACCCAGCCAGGCATGGCATACACTGCATTTCTGCTGGCTTTATACTTTTATGCTACTTTTATGCTAAATCTTTTGAAAAGCTTGACTAACTCAGATTAATGATGTCTGATCTAGTATAGGATCTGGTGGGATGAAGTGGCCACTAAAAATATTGAGGTAATATTGCCCCCACCAGCTTTTAAGCATCAGATATAAAAGTGCAGACATCCAGACTTCGGGACTTCCTCCGGTCTGGGACAGGTAATTAGATTCTCTTCCTGTAGGATAACATGTTTCAGTCTAGCCCCACCTGCCTCTGCAATCCTGCCATTTCCTGTGGGGTTTTTTTGATATTATAAGGCTCCATTTAAAATTGGATGTTTGGAGCTGAATTTTGTATAATTTCTTTCTCCTAGAAATGGAATCAGGCCATAGAGTACCTGTAAGAGTGCTCTTGCCAACTGTGAATACAAGTGGAGTTTCCAATATGTAATTTTTATTTTGTCAGTTGTTAAGTACTAAGATTTAAATTCTCTCCCCTGACCATCACACAGGTTCCCTTGAAGTCTATTCTACCATATCTACTTGTATTAAACTGCAATTCATGTCAATAGGGGTGCTGTAGTTGCAGGGAGAGCAGGGTAACTTTGAAGGAATGTGTTATGTGTTCAAAGAAAAAAAATTAAACCTTAACTTCTTAGTGTTACACTTGCTTCTGGTTTACCAACATTGCTCTATGATTTCATGTGTTTGAAAACAATTTCATTTTTTTTCCTTTTTAATATATTGAAGTCCTACAGGGAAATTAAAAAGGCACTCATAAGAGAAAGTGGGAATTCAATAAACAGGAGAAATCATATATATGCCATTATATAGTTTATTCCTTTTTTCTAGATTATCTGACTAGGGTATTGTCAAAGAATTCTGTTGTGCTCTAATCCATTGAGTAGTTGAGCCCAAGTACAACTCCAACTTGCTGCGCCACTAGATATAAATTGGAGGTTGCTATGCCAAAATCTGAACTCTGTGATTGCAGTAACTTCCAGTTTCATACTGTGACATGACTGTTGGTAGCATATTCCTTTATATTTACTTTTTTTTGAAACAGATGAATGAACCACATCACAAACTGGAGCACACCAGCTCTAATCTGTTTATACATTAATAGATATTATGTAATTACTCTTTCAGGTCTCGAAGTTGTCCTGTACCAAATAAAAAAAGGACACTGAAACACTAGGCATTACTGTCTAGAAAGATAGCTGATTATTTTAGTTTGTCCTCTCCGTGTTCACCCTTTTTCACTGCAAAGCCAGCTGATTGCCTGCAGCCCATATCCTGTCATGAACAAGACAAGTAGTTTAGAAACTATCCGAAAATATTTAACCTTTTGGGCATGCCTTGAACAGCACTAATACTACAGATTTTGCTACATTAGAGAATTCTTGCATCACATAAAATGGCAGATAAAGACAAGTTTATCTACCTAAATTAATGCAGTACTGTAGGAACTTGATGAAAAACTGGAGTGCGTGCAAGGGTCTCATTCTGCACTCGCTTCTCTGGGCAGTGAGAATCCCAAGCCCAGACTAACACGTTCAGGAGGGAAGCAGCAGCTTCACCTGGCACACAGCTTGCAGAAAGGCACCCCAACCACAGGACAAACAGCTGTACCTCAAACAGCCAAGGGCTTTCACTGCTCATCCCTGATGTGGTGTGTGCTACTAAGACTGGCTGACCTCAGTAGCAGTATTATGGGATAACGTTATCAAGAAAGTTTGACTGGACAGACACTTATGACAGTCCTAAGGCAATTTTCTGTAGTTTCAAGGTGATTGATACACTTCTTCAGTGAACAATAAAGTTGCTTCCTCGAAGTAATTCAGTGCTCCATCTAGCACCAAGGCAGTAATAATATCTTGCACCTACAAACAGGACTTTACCACTGTGAGTAAGAGTATAAGCATTTAACAGGTTCTGGAATGGATTGAGGGGCAGTATTTTTCAGCAATGACTAGACAAAAGCTCAATATATTTTGACAACATAGAAAACCAGCAGAGTAACTTTTTTTTATTGCTTATGAGTAATATATATTGTTTTATTGGATCTAAGTAATTATATAAAAAATTAAACTACCTAGCCTCAGATGAAGGGCGAGGAGAGTACAAAGATTAAAAGTCACTAATCAATCTATGTGGAGTTTGAATTAATTATAAACTAATCCTATGCAGATTAAAAAAAGAGGAAAAAGATTAAAACTATGAGTGAAACGCATAATAAAAAGCACTGTGAAAATCAATTCCTTTTTCATAAAAGCTAGCCATCCTAATTCAGTTGCTTCACCTCAGCACAGGCAGTGAGAGAAGTGAGGGCAGGGATGGGGAGAGGTAGGAGAGGGGGTTTGGAGTGAAGCACAGGCTGGGAGGTTTGGGTTTTCTGTAGGCAGGTCATGAAATGAAGGGTTTTCCATAAAAACAGGCCATGAAATGATGAGTTTTCAATATAAAGAGGCACTGGTTACTTCTGCTCTTCAGTTCACATTAGTGCTGCACCAAGGACAACCCACCTGGCCTGCAGTTCTCCAGCATGCAGCAGGATGAGGGATCAATCATAGGATCATTTAGGCTAGAAAAGCCCTCTACAGTCACTGAGTTCAACCATTCCCCCAGCACTGCCCAGCCACTGCTGGCCCACAGCCAAAAGTGCCACATAGGCGTGATTTTAACTCCCTCCAGGGATGGGGACTCCACCACTGCCCTGGGCAGCCTGTCCCAAGGCCTGACCTTCCTAATTTTCCCTCAAATCCAACCTAAACCAAGATGCATGGGTAGCAGACACCAAGCACACCTCACCCAGACAGTGCCTCTGCTCTTGCTCTTCAGTGGGATTTCTCTACGGTTACAGAGCACATTTCCAAAGAAAAATTTAAAAAGTGCCCGTTCTTTCCTGTACAAAGCAAGCAACACACAAACCATAAGGCAGGACTAGACCAAAAACCGACACAAAAACCCAAAAACCGACACAAAAACCCCAAAAACCGACACAAAAAACCCCAAAAACCGACACAAAAAACCCAAAAACCGACACAAAAAACCCCAAAACCGACACAAAAACCAAGAACCAGACACAAAACCCAAAAACCAGACACAAAGACCCAAAACCGACACAAAAACCCAAAACCGACACAAAAAGCCCAGAAACCAGACACAAAGGCCCAAACACGACACAAAAACCCAAAGACAGACACAAAGACCCAAACAGACACAAAGACCCAAAACAGGACACAAAGGCCAAAAACTAGACACAAAGACCCCAAAGAACAGACACAAAGGCCCCAAGAACCGACTACAAAGACCCCAAAGAACCGGACCACAAAGGCCCAAAAGCCGACACAAAAACCCCAAAACTAGACACAAAAGCCCCAAAAGCCGACACAAAAACCCCAAAACCAGACACAAAAGCCCCCAAAAACCGACACAAAAACCCCAAAAACCGACACAAAAACCCCCAAAAACCGACACAAAAAACCCCAAAAACCGACACAAAAAACCCCAAAAACTGACACAAAAAAAACCCCAAAAACCGACACAAAAAACCCCAAAACCAAAACAAAAACCCAAACACTGGAACCAAACCGGAGACCACTGTGCAGGGTGCCAAGGCTATGCCACACCCCACGTGGCCGTGGTGGCAGTGCCCCCGCCAACCCTGACTGTCACACAGGCGTGCCATCCACAGCATAGGCAACCTACAACCCTCCCACAGCTTCTCCTGCATCCCCTCCTTTTCAAAGCACTATTTTCACCAGAATTTATCCATTACAACTGGTCACTGTCCAGTGAGGAGTGGATGATACCTTTTTTCTGCCACTGGGAGATTGTCATCTGCCAGGCACTGTGTTGACTGGTGAACCTGCTCCTCAGTTTGGGATTAACACCCTGTACCATCAAAGTGACCACTTGTTACACCAGCAAAGGGGTCAAGCCCATTTAACCATATTTGTGTCAAAGGGAGCATCTCTCAGCTCAGATTTCATAATTGTTGATATGGGAAGGTTGCCTGAATTTTTTCCTAATGAGACATATTTCTATTGTCTTCTCCACAAATACATGGTCATATAAATTTAAGATTTCTTCCATGGCAAGAACAAACCCTGCTGTTCACAGACTTGCATTTCCTTCAGCTTTTCCCTGTCAAGGGAGGCAGCTAGAAGCAATGCCAAAGTCTCTACCCAACACAGAACACTGAATACATTTTAAATATTATTTAAATAAAGCTTTGTAATATCAATGACCATCACCACATTGAAACCTCAGTTGGCTTAAATCCCCTCATTCAAGAGTGCATCTGATTTGAACAAAGACCTTGCAAAGGGAGCAAAACAGGTAAAAAGCCAAGCTCATGTCATCTCAGAACCAGGATGGGGACAGAGTACATGAGGGAGCATTTGGTAGAACCTTCAGAGTTAGTGAAGAGGAGGCAGCACACCATCTGCTTCAGACTTTACTTTCTACTCTGTGTGAGACATGATATGAAGTTGGTGCTTTCAACCAGATCAGAGTTTTAAGGGACCTGAGTCAATTTCAACTTGTCCCCCTAAATGGTTTTCCTCAGTAACTTCTTCACAATGTACAATAATGAAGCTGATGTTCACATTTATGAAATGCTTGAACTACTCTCCATTTCTGTTGATCTGATGAGGAATGTTATGGAACTATCATCAAATTAAGTCACAGTAGAAATCAGAACAATAATCTTAGTGAATTAATAGTGATACTAAGTCAGTGTTAAACTGCAAAGCAAATATATCAGATAATTAAGTCACAAATCTAAACCAACAAGCAACCTTTGCCTTATAGTGCAAATTTGGAGACTGAAGAATACAGTTTTTTGAAGTAAAAAACCACCAAAAAGCCCTGAAAGAATAATGAAAAAGGGCAAATAAGTTGTCTCCTGGAGCAGTGAAAGGAATTTAACTGGTCAACACCACAAATGTCTGGTTTGGCTCTAATTATCAGCTTGGGCCATCCTGCATGAGACAAGTGCAAAGAGTAGTTCAGGAAGCAAACAGCATCTTTTTAATGCCAATTGAATCTTCTCTTCTAGGTCTCACTGTTGTTATGGAGACTCAGATTTCTTTTTCCCACTAAACTCCACTATGTGCACAAAGCAAAGCTGTTAATAGGCTGTTACACTTCAGACTCACTACAGTCAGAAGTCAGGAGAGACTGGGACAGACAAGATAATTTCCTCGGTTATTTTCAGCACAGTTTCTTAACAACCTCACCAGCAACAATGCCCTCATTCATGCAACCATCCTCTCAGAGTGCTAGAAATGAATTTTAGTAGTCAGTGACAGTCTGAGGCATCTCTTATTGTATAAGATAAAGAGGTAAACAGTTGCATGTCTCAAGCGTGCAAACGACTACAGCTTTTTATAAAATCAAGTGCTTGTTTGGACAGACTCTGTCATGCAAGTAGACCACTTGGTTGCTAAAATATACCAAGTTTTTGGTCAGTATCTCTAAGATTATGTTCAGAATAACATGAGAAAAGACAAGGGGCTTTTGACCTTTGCTTTTCAGTTTTGTTTTATACACAGTTTTTTGGGTTTTTTGGTTTTGTTCTGGTTGGGGGGGGGTGGTTGGTTTTTTGGTTGGGTTTGGGTTTTTGTTTAGGTGTTGTTTGTTTTAGGCAGGGGTTGAAGGTTTCTGAAATAATTTTTTCCCCCTGAAATTGAAGACTGCCCAATACAAAGCTATAAATTCCTTATACACTTGCTGAAGAATATTCAGGATATAGACAGACAAATGTGAGTACTAGTTAGCATACTTGCAAGGAATATGATCTGCAGCATAGGCATAACACCAAACTGGCCATTTACCATTGCTCTTCCCATGTTTAGTGTAATCGTATTTTTCTTCTTGTCCAGTAATACAGTTTAAGTTTTCCTCAGGTATTGGGTTATCTGTGACCAGACCCTCAGACACATTCTGATAACCTCTAGAAAATAGTCAAGAGCCAGAGAAATTCACCAGTAAGGATAAAATCACCTAGCGAACTTGGGGGCTTTTATATCTTGATTCCTCCTCGTCCAGGATAGGAGAGTTTCCCCCACTAGAGGACATGTACAGCCCTGCTCTGAATTACTCTTCAGCTTCATTGACTGGAGAGAGACTTGAGTCTGAATTTTGGTAACACAAAAGTTCTCCCTGACTCATCACAAATACAGTCACCTCCACATGCAGATTTCACATTGAAATCATTAATCGTGAAAAGGTTTAAGACAAGACAATATATCATCAGTTTTCCAGCCCACTTGAAATTGCTGCTCTGACTGTACTTGACCACTCACTGGTCTGAAATTCAGTGTCATTTATGGAAGGCAGAAGACAATGAGGTTTTTTGGTACTGGTTGCATTAAAAAAAAAAAGTTAGAATTTAAATCAAACTAAAGTAATTTTTCTTTATTAAAAAAAACTTTGGATAATTTTACCTGACAGTTAAGTACTGTAAAGGAATCTTACCCATGTTTAAACTTAATTTTTTTACAAGTGTGTATAAAAGTAATCCACCCTTCAGGCTGTCAAAATATGAATCACTTCAGATAAATTCAAAACCTGTGGCACTGTAATAAAACACTAATTTGAATTACAACTATCCACCATTTGGAGTTATCTAAGCATTTCATAGCCATTTATGTGTTTTTCTATGCATTAACCTACACATACTAAACATATTAACCCTCATAAAACTCAAATGCTAATCATTTAGGCTTCACCCTTACTCCTCTAAAGAAATCAGTTCCATACTGTGCAGGACCAGGTAGCACTTGCTGTTACACAGAAAAAGGCATTTTGTTTGCTATGGGCAATTTCAATTTACTGCTGCATGAACTTATATTCCACGTAGCTCTCCCTCAAAAATCTTTGTGATGTTTCAGCCAATAGTTCAAAAAATATCTTTTCCTTCCAAAAACTGAAACCTGAGTTGCTTAAGTTTACTTATGCTGAGCAACTAACTACGAAGGTGTCAAGGAGTAAGAAAAAAAAAAAACCAAAACAACCAAACAAACCTCAAAGAGGAGGGGGAAAAGGAGACCATCTCTTCAAAAGCAAATTTGCTCTGCACTTCAACAGCAAACTGAATCATCCCACACCTCCTCTGACCACCAGAACAAAAAAAAAAAAAAAAAAAAAAAGAGGAGTTTCAGCCTATAGTTTACTGGAAACTGTTTAAGGAAAACCACCTTTGTTATGAAATGATATGAAAGATAAAGGTTGCAAAAAGAAGGGGAAAATATATGCAGAAGTTTTCAATGCCATTGATGGTGACTGGCTTGAAAGTGTTCAAAACCCTTCTAAAAATTGAGATGCGATTTGAAGATAATACAAACTACTAAAGCAAGATAATTCTTCAGAGGTTCTTTTTATTTTAGCACAGTTGGTTATTTTACCTTCCATACAATTCATTATTTTAAAGCAACAAATTAGATAAAAACATTAGTTTTTTTTTCCTTAATAGCACAACCTTTTAACTTCCAGATAGGCCAAAACAAAACATTAAATTGTTCACATTGCAAAATAACTTTTCTATCTTTATCAAAAAGACCTCAGGAAAAGAGTTTAGAGTCTGCTTCTCCCCCCATGGATTAGTGAAGATTATAGATTGTGAAGTTTCACAGAAGCAAAAAGTTTAGTCCAAAGAGCCCAGTTTTCTGTCTCTACTGAAGATGTCCTAGAATTCTATAGTAAAATTTTAACTATTTTTAGCATCCCTGAGTCTACATCTATAATGCTAAGTCCTCTGAAGGCAGAATCAAATAAGCACCAGACGTGAGCACATGTAAACTTCTCCAGTGTGTGACCCCCAGGGTAATATAGTTCTGTTAACAGTCAATTTAACAAAAAGTATTTGAGAGCAGAGTTTTGACAGCCTGGAGCAGGACTATGGATTACTTTGGTGAATGGGTTTTTGGGTTTGTTTATTTTTTTCATATCCTGGGGGAAAAAAAAATCAAAACCAAACCAAATACCACCTCCTTTTCTATAGTTTGAAATAAACATGCCTGAACAACAGGTCACACGCCTTAAAGTCTGCTTTTTGGTTTTGGTGACTGTTGTGCCACCTGCTGTACCTTCCAGCTACGTAACCCAGTACTTGCTGGTGCTGCAGCTCACCAAGGTGAGAACTCTGCAGAGCTATCATGGAACGAGTGGCCAGGGAGAGAACGAAAAGATTTGTCAACTGAGCACTGTGGTCTGTTGACTTTTTGCTACATACTAAGATATGGTAAGTAGAGGAGAAACATGCTCATATATACTCATATACATTGTTTTGTCAAAGTTTGCAGAGAGCACGTGGCAGCTAAAGGTCTCTCATGGAGTACCATGTGATTAAGATACAGTAGAAAGGCAGAAGAACGTAGCCTACTTTATAATAATAATAAAAAAATCAGGAAGTATTAGGTTCTAAAGGTAGCTTGCAGTTTCGTGTTGACCAATGAAGAGTAATTTAAGACTTGTGGTATGCTCATTTGTTCTCAGCTCAGCTCTATACAGTGTCTTATTGTTTTAGGAAAGACCTTTCCCTACTGAATCACATAATTTCTATTACTTAGGTAATTACAATATTTGTAGAGTTTATATGCATGGAATACAATGGGATTTGCATAATATGAGTGGTATTAGTGCTTTGATTAGAAGAACCCACCTCTACAACCCCTCAAGTATTAGTTCCTGGTTATTCTTTTAACCCAAGCATTTCCATCTCACATGTTAGAGCTCCCAGTGAACAGCCAAGTTTTATCTGGGCTACAGTGACAGAAGTTGCTACTGCTTAAGCCTCTGTTAATCCCAGAAACCCAGTGTGTGAGGACATGAGATCATCTTGACTCACAGGAGACACACAATGCTTTGTCAATTCTGCCACCAAGACACAAACATCACAGATGTGGTGCTTTACATGCTCCTCCACTGGTTAAGCAAAGGAGGAAATAAGAGATTAAAAGCTTGTTTTTCCTTAACACTACACAGAGAGCAATGCTGTGTGCTCTCATGACAGACATCCCTTTATATCCTAGTGCCTTAAAATCCCAAATGAACTTGTCAATGAGATAATGTATTTTCACACATATGAACAAGTCCCCAGATGACGATTTTTTTTTTTCTGTAAACATCCTTATCTTGTGGAGAATGGACTTCCACTGCTTCAATGCCCCAGCTGCCTAAGCTGCCTGTGGGGGTAAGGACAACAGAGCAGCCCCAATTCTAACTCTCCCTTTTTGGTACCTTAAGACATTACAGCTGAAGGAAACTCTTCAGCAGCATTGTGCTATTCAGGCTTCCCATTTCTGACAGGCAATTCAGGGCTTATGTTGGAGAAGAGTAACAAACAGTTATGTTTCAGAGGAAAGACACTGAAGTTTCACTGAGTAGTGCTCACATTTGCTGCACAGGAAGGGGGTTCAATTATGCAAAACTCTGCAGAGTTTGGACTCTGACAACTGACAGCGTTTAGAAGACTTTAAAATCCTTTCACACAGATTCCCAGGGAGAGGTAGTATGCTGTTTTATGTGTAGATATAGCTGTAAAAATAAAGTAGGCTATCTCCTAAGAATACAACCCCACTTTATAGCCCTGAACACAGGTTCTGCAGATCAGCATTTGTAAAACTCCTGGAAACAAAAATAAAACCAAGCAGTACTCTTCAAACTTTCCAAAGCAGTAAAGGCTTCAGTTTCTGCTTATTTTGTCCTGTTAATCCAACACAGAAGAACTAAAACCGGATAACTAACTAAACCTAACTAAAGTAAACCTGATACTAACTAAACTGACAGCTTCCCAAGGAAAAAAAAAAATTCTGTAATGTTATATAAATGACAGCATCAATCTCCATCCTCAGGAATTCTTGTTCCCATGTTTTGACAGATCAATTTATAACACTTTTTGGTGTTATATACTGGATAAGAAATGTAAATATCATCTTACACCTGTAAGCTAGCAAAATAGTTTTGCACATCTACATTGGTTTGTTATAGTGCAACAGTCAGCAGAGTTTTGTATCTCTGGACTACCTCCCTCTCTATAGCAATTTTACTAAAATAAATAATTTTGATATCCGTATGAAAACCTGATTTGCCCCTATAGACATAGAACTACACTAAAAGCTTTTGTGCAGGTACAGAACCTTCCCACCCCTGGTTTTGACCCCAACCATTCTGAGCCTCCTGGGGACTAGGAGGAGCAGGCAGGGACCTCTGCCAAAAACCACCTTGCAAAGCAAGGCATTCAAGACTGCCATTGCACCAGGCAGCCAAGGATATTACAGAACACTTAGGACAGAGTCGATTGCCTTACCTACTTTATTACAAGCTGTTTGATTTATTAATCACTAACATCTTTAAGTGGAGAAGAAAACATCATCTCTGTGGCAAAACTAGAGGAATTTATCTTCTAAGGTTATAAATCTATTACAATATTTAAATAATGTTATAATTGTCTTTCTATGAAACTATTATTAGGTTAATATTATGATTTCACTTTGTCAGTTCAACAGAGTTACATATTGATGCCTTGTTTTTCCACAGCAGCTTACCCTGCTGTGTTTATTTTGCTTGGAAACTGGATTTCAGTTTCTAAATAAGTGTGCAAGTTGGAAAGAATGAATTCCATTAAGTAATCTTTTATAAATAAACAAAAGGGATCACAAAAGAGTATTTTTCTGATGTCTTGAGAATTTCTGAAATCGCAGTAAGCTCTTCAAAAGGCAGAGAGAAAATATCTCAGGGAAGTCTGATGCTAAAAATGGAAAAAGAAAGGAAACTAAATCTCTTCCTTCAATGCATTAAGATTAATACTTATTTTTCTGGTCCAGACATTGGTTAGTCACAACATAATTACAATTTCCTGCACTGAGTCCATGTCTAAAAACAGAAAAGTCAGGTGCTCCTGTTTCCCAGTGAAGAGATACATGCTTTGTACAATGAATACCTTACACAGTACCTGTGTTTTCCTTATGATATATTTGTGTTTACAGGCTGAATAATCATTAACTGATAGGTTTAGTATTCTCTCCTTTTTTTCTGGAAATATCATTTAACACTCCGCTAGGAAAAAAAGAAACACACCTTTAGGTGACACAATTTTGTCGTAAAGAGGTAATTTCTTAATCATTTGCATTCTGAGCAAGTAATTCCATTTAAAGCTTACTAAACAGTTATTCTTAGGAATGTCAACTAAATATTAGAAGTCCATAAATCAGACCACGTGTTTTTGCTCCAAAATTTCATTTCCTTTGTAGGACCAGAACCTGCCACTTGCATTTCCACCAAGGATGTAACTTGCATCACGAGCAGTCTTCTGGATGTCATTAGTCTAATTTGCTTGATAGGTTAAGAAAACAAGTATATGACAAAGCAGATTTAAAGTTTTTAGGATGAAAAATTCTATTTGTAATTGCCTTTAAAACAAAACTATCTCAGAAACACCAGTTCCCAATTCCAAAACAAGAGACACCACTTTGCAAGCCCTGTAGTTTAATACTTAAGACAAAGTACCAATAAATCTTTTTAGTTCCATTAAAATACCTCTGCACTCAATTCCTCGCTGTATTAAAATCACTTTAGAAGGCAATTGTTTAGCTTGTCATTGTGTCTACTGATCGTATTTCTTTCTCTGTTCAAGAAGATGACAAGTAGCATTAAAATACTGTTACATGGGGAGGTTATAGAACATACAGATGTTATTGAGTAAAGAATGCAAAAGAGGGCTGAGGGAAAGAAATGCATCCTACTCAATAAACTCATAACTCAACTCCACTGGACTCTTTTACTTGTAAAAAATTTGTGTTCTATGCCTTTAACTGACTTTTTTAATATCCAACTAATTTTTTTCTTGTTCTTCATGGTTTGCTGCTTTACATTTATCTGCAAGGGTAGCACCGGAAAGGTGAGCTCTCCTACATACCTGCTACCAGCAAGGCTATTTCTCTAGCACTAGTCCATTCTGAACCTCCAAACACAGAAGGTGCAGCTGAATATGCAGTCAGACATAATTTAGTAAAAATTTTCTCTATAAAACTACTTTAAAACAATAAGTTTATTAAAGCATATTTTGAAGTTCTTGAAAGACACTTAGGGAGATTTAATACACAAAGATTTAATTGTCTATTTTAATACACTCAGCAAAGGGAAGAAGGGTTATATTACACACAGCACTTGAGTCAGCATGGGGCAAACCCCTCCAGCACAGTGACAGCCAGCTGGGCATAACCCCACCACCCCAACGATGCAAATAGATTTGGATAGGTAAGAGTCACTTTTCCAAGATAATTAGAACTCACAGGAACCACCTAACATTAATGAGAAAACAAATGCACATGAGAGAATAGACATATTGAGGCCAGATCTGCCCAGAGCACCAACAAATGCCATGAGCACATACCAAAGACAGACAATCTGTGGCATCTGAAAGACAAATAATCACTCTGAGATGCTCAATTTGTTGGCAGCTAAAAAGTCTGCTGAAAACCAGAAAAATACAAGGTGTAAAGGACTTCAGTTTTGTCAGAGCTGATTTTCCACATGGAGGCTGGTTGGGTTACAGAAACCAACTCAGCTGACAACATAGTTCAAGTGTCAATTAAAATAAGACACCAAAAAATTTACTAGTTATTAAGAAGCTACTCAGACATGACAAATAGATACTTGCTACTAAAATTTGGTCATGCTTTTAAAGAATCTCTTACAATTGTCAGGGTGGAGGAAAACAAAGACTGAAAGTTATGAGTGTGGGAAAATGAGGATTCAAAACAGAGCTGAAATAAGAAATATACTGAGGTCAGTTGCTATATAATCCTAGTATCATGAAAGACATGAACTGGATCTGGACTTGAAACAAAGTTCAGAGTTAAAAACAGAGCTTTGTCTCAAACCTAACTGGTAGCTAGCATTTTCTCCCAACACATTTTTATATCACCTTTTGCAGAATGCATTATTATTTAGAAATCCTCTTACTTGCTACATATTACATATATACAGTTATAAATTTGTAGTGTACCATAGTGTCATTATTGCTGATAAAGATCCTTGAAAACTTCTAATCAAGTCTTAATTTGTCTGTGTATTTATATATGAAAATGTAATTTGGAGAAGATTGAATTTCCTGAGAATATTTTCCATTACAATTCCTTGCTCCACTATATCAACCTCTATTACTTTAAGGTGGGCACATCTATTAATTAACACTCAGAGAAGTTCACAGTAACCATATGCCTAAATAAATGCTTTCATTTGGAAGTGGTCTTGTCTCAGCTTAAGGCAAGTCTTCTGCCTCTATGTTTCTCAGAATCCTCAATGCACCTTTCTAAAGAGATGCTCTTATGGTAGTTTAAAACCAATCTAAAGCCAAAGTGCTGGGAGAAAAAAAAATGCTATCCCTTCCCCACCCCTCCTTTTGCACCTCGTTGTTGAAGCTCGTAGTTGCTGAATCAGCAAACTGACCCCAGTCAAAGCATACTGTGTGAAAGCTGCTACCAATGCCAGAGTGGTGGGAGAGCCTCTGGAAACGAGTGTCTGACTGTCCCTTTTCAGCAGAACAGCATTGGCCTAGATCCCTTTAAGCCAGCCATTGAAGTATATCCTGGTCCTTTCTCTTCCTTGGTCCTTAATATCAGGGTTTCCAGACCATCCCTGCCTAAATATCCTTGTGCTGATGGACTTTTTCTCCTCTCTCATTCCTTACAGAATGGGGCTTCACTGTCGGTTCTGTTTTGTCCACAAGCTCTCTGCACTTTATTCCTCAGTTCTTGCAATGCTGTTGCCTCTCAAGCCATAGGACAACCAGGGCAGTAGGCAAGCTGTTATTAATGAGCATGTAATGAAAGGTAGGGAGACAATTTGATTGTTGCAATACTGAAAAGAAGCCAAAGAAAGCAAGGTGACAGAAACTGGGAGTACCTGGCAGCACAACAAGTTCAGAAAGTGGTTTTAGCAGTAGAACAGACAACAGTTATAATCAAGAACAGCTCCACAGCGGTTGGTGACCAACTGAAAGATGTTTAAGCAATGGAGATGTGAAACAATGAAACAATGGAGTTAAGCAATGGAGATGTGAAACACCGTGGAGTATTCAGGTCATAGAAATGTTGTGCAGGAAAGCACTGGTGGGGCAAGGACACATGGGGTCACAGGCAACAGGAAAGGAACAGAGCAAAGGATTATTGCTATCCACAGTACAAGAGAGACAGAGGGAAGTTACACGGAAGAAGGGAGAAGAAAATCCAGAGTTTAACTCATACTGGGGTTGAGTTGCCAGGAACACAGCGATTGATTGTAGTCTTCCTCTAACAAGTATTTGGGACAGCCTGCTATAATGAGTTCTGAACTGTGTTTGCCAAGGGGAAAGTCTCTCCTCCTGCTTCAACCCTTCATGATTGCCTTCACTAACCAAAACAGCCACCCCTCTGCTCAGGATGACAGACCTGCCTTCATTAGGTAAAATTCACACCACACTATCCTGCTTCCTGGCTGCACAATCCCCTTCATCCTGATTAAAGTGCAGTCTCGCTGAAGAAATACTGCAGCTGCCAAACCTATTTTTGTCTCAGTCAAGCACAGCTCCAAGTGTCATTACCACATGGGGTTACCATTTCCTATTCCACAAATTTCCGGAACAACATTTTTCAGGTCAAAACATTGTTTCACTAAAATCAAATCACTTCCTCCAGAATGCAAATCTTTATGTTTGTTATATGATAGAAGACATTCAAAATTGAAAGCCCCCTTAATATTTTACAGCATAAAGTTCTGTTTCAAGAAGGCAAAGGAAAAACACTCACCAGAACTTCAGGTCTCTTGCCTTTTTGCAGTTACAGGTGGTCTGGTTTTGCTAGCACAGTACCTGTTTATGAGTATTAAAAATATTAACTAATGTCAACTCATTTTTTTTAATCAGTGACCAAGTGTTTAGAATAATTACCTCTGAATCCTGTCCCCTGCCTGTGAAAAATTGTTATTTTTCTGTTCAGCAAAACACATATCAATCTCCACTTAAACTATGAGACTTGGTATCTATCAGCTTGCAAGGCAGTAAAGCTGCTGATAATCTCTCCTAACAAAACACAGTCACTTTAGTAAATAAGTCTACCAATTTTATTTTTTTTCAGACTCCTTATATGCAGTAGAAGAAAGTTTAATCCTGCAAAGCTGAATCAGGAATGGTAGCAAAGACCTCACATGTTATCAGCAATGTCATGGGTTTTATTTGAAAACATGATTTACAGTTTTCTCTCTTTTAAGATAGAAACAGTCAAGAACCTATGTTAATTGTGATAGATTCTCCATTACTTCCAGTTCTAAAATTAAGATAGAGTTTAGTTCAAGCTAGAACTTGAACCTGTTAAGGGTCTTATATGGTATTAATCATCTTGCTGGAGCTGCTCTTTGCTATTAGGTCTTGTCACCACTGCTTGTAAGAAAAAAAAAATAGTTTCTATTTTCCACTATCTGACAAAACATGTCAAGTTTATCTCTGTGTATTCCGAAGGAAAACTAAGATTTACAGCTAGCAAAATCTGAGACAATGTACTCCGTAATACTGCATCTCACAGTGTTTCTGAATAGCTAATTTTTATCAGTTCGGTAAGCAAAAATTTATGGCACCGTTGACCGCTTCAGTGAAAACACTATTATAGGATGTTGCATGTATGTTAGTGAATGTTTCTGTAAGTTATATGTTCCTCGTAAGATTAATGCCACGGTAACAAATTTACAGTCATCACGAAGAGAAACTGACGTGACCACCTCTACCACTTCTGTTAAGAATTAGAAGGGGAAATCCTCAAAAAAAGGAATGTAAGAAACCATAAACCAAGAACCATCAACAGGTGGTAAACTCAAATTCACACCACTTAAATGAAGAAAAAGGTAATTTTGCATTGAGTTCCGTGCACTGCTGTTATTACTAACTGATGATACAAATTATAGGATCAGAGATGAGTCTTCTGATGTGAGGTCCAGGGAAAACAGTTAGGAACATGGAAGGAACTGACTAACCCAGTGAGGACACTCAGTGTCTGTTACCACCTGTAGTGCAAGATTTTAATTAGCATTAAAATGCCTTACATTTAACCCTGTATTTCATCTAGAGCACCTACAGCACAAATCGGTCACCTTATCAGAGCAATTGTTCAAAAGAATAGTCCGAGTATGAAATCAAGACTTTGTTGCCTTCAGAGTCCTAAAGCAACATAACCCTAAAACTTCTTTAAAATGGCCAAAAGCATAGGAGAAATGGGATTGTTAACTACAGACATATATTTTAGGCTAGAAAAAAATTTTTCTAGGTCAAAGGATGGCATCTACTCCTATAGCTGCTCAAATCATTTCAATATCCTTTCTACCTGCCTGGCCATCCCAAATGTAAAAGATTGTTGCCCATACTGCAGTCTGCTGTGCCCAATTATTTTTGTTGTGGAGTATGTGCCCAAACAGCTTGACTGATTAAGTAGTAAGAAGTAATGAGGAGAAGAGTCTACTTGTTTTTTCTTGACACTCGAGCAGTACAGAGACAGAAAAAGAAGGGAAGGACAATAGTCAAGCACAAAAAAAAAAACCAAACAAGAAATAATGAGTGAGGAAAGATATCAGAGCAGTTTGGTAGAGAGACAAGTCTGGAGAGAACGACAGGCACCACAAGAAAACACAGATGTGTTAACAAAGGGTATGGGAAAAAGTCATAGAAAAAGGACACAGGTACTGGAGGCTGAAGGCACAGTAAGGGGTGCAAGCAATTGAGGAAGTTGCACTGGTAGAAGCAGAAATCCTACTGAAGGATCCTACTGCTACACAACTGTAAATTAAACCAGGAGCCTCACCTTTCATTACTCCTTTCTCACAAAGCCAAAAGCATATTTCATCTTTTCTTAGTATCCTATTCTCATAATTGAGTTACTCCACTACCTCCAATTACAGAGGTCTGCACTGCAAACCTTGGTACTGACTTCTTCCTAGAACCGATTCCTTAATGGGTACAACTTCTTAAAAATTTCTAACTTCAGAAGCTCTATCCAAGAGCATACCAATCTAGCATGTTTTTCAAGAGTCAACAGCTGGCAGGATTTTTCTAAGAATTTCTTGGAAAACTGTTACCATATTCTTAATCCCACGATTGCCTGCACTGCACGCCCAGCAGAGGCAAGCTGTAGCTGCAAAACTAGGCTTGTGTGTATGCCCAAGCTGCATGTCAGCACAACATTGACAGTGCTGCCTCTATTACAGAGTTTATTTGGTCCCAGTTTGTTTTCCAGGCCCTGCATTAATCTGCCAAGAACAGGCCCTGAGCACTGAAACACCTCTAACTTCCTTTGACAGTCCTTTAATCTTTAACAGCCATTCGTGTTTTCTGTGCATCAACTACACCTACAGATACCAAGTAACACCAATACCTACAAAGTGACTGCAGAAGTGACAAGTACTCATACAACCTTATGATTTAAAAAAGTTTCCTAACGTATCAAGTACTTAAAAAATAAAATTCACTGAGCTCTCAGTGTCAGATAAGTTTATAGTATTAACCTTGCATCTCGTAGCCTCATGTCTAAAATATATTTATATTTCATTACAGACATTTTTCTCTCTCATACGCACACTGTCTCCCATAATAGATCCAATTTAAGGATGAATTCATTAATACTTGTCACAATACCACAATTGATGACAGTACCATACACAGGTCTAAGCATACATTAACATGTGTGGGGTTTTTTATGGTAGGGCTGGAATAGCAAGTAGTTAATAATGCATGTGACCACACACTGAAAGATGAAGAAAAAATATCTTTCACAGGAAGTATTGAATAAGGCAGAAGAGGAAGAAAATAAAGAATTAGAAAATGGAAAGAAAGGAATGATCACACCATATACTAACATACCAAGTTAGGATTTCATAACCCTGTTGAACTCCAAAATTTGTTAACTTTTGTGTATTTCACATTGTAGTCTTTGCAGCATTTTAAGAAGGGGATCAGTAACTTGCTATTAAGACACTATGTAGCACTTAATAGTCTGTAAAAATACCATATAGGAAATCTGCTATCTAGAAAATTGATAGTCTTTTAGCATTAGTGTTATCTTGTTTCACCTAAGTACTGAGAGAATACTTTCTGTGTGAAGTGGCAAGATTTCAATATTTTTCACAAGGACCATTATACCAGATGAATTGCTTTTCCTACTATTAAGACTATTGCAGCATTTCATACTGATAAACTTCAAGATGGAGCAAGAAAAATCTGCTTTAAAAACACTGATAGCAATGAAATTACAACATGACAACAAGGTTGTAAGTGTAATTTACACATTTGAAGGTGTTTAGTGAAGCATTATTAAATACATGTCACTAAAACTAAAATCTTAGGCAGAACCATCACTTGATGTCCACCCTCAATATTCTTCTTGTTTGAACATTAGCTTCTCCAAAGCATTTAAGTACTAGATATACTGTCCAGAGACTTATTCTCTCAGAAGAGAGGAAGCAATGAATACCTGCACCATAACATAAGAATGCATAGGAGTTCATAAGAGTGCTCTGTACTGACAGAAAACCCCTTTCCAGCATCCCACAAATAATTCAAGTTATGAAATCATTTATTATTTCTGCTGCAAGCAGGGAGCATGCTAAAATTCATTTATAACAGAATGGGAAGAGGCATACACTGAGTAATATTTAAGTGCAATTAAATAGTATTTCAGTAATAAACTGCATACCATTGTAAACCCAGTACTTTATATAAAATATCACTGATGACATTAAGTTAGAATGCATTTATGTTTTATTTATACTAAAACAGGGAATATATAATGGTTCTAGGATATTTTCTCTGTTGAAATCAAGGGTAAAAAAAAGAACCCATGTGAACAGCAGCTTTTCTTGTTTTACTTATTAGAACTCAGGTTCTGCTATTTTTAGTTCGCAAGACACTGCTTGAGACTGGAGCATGTGTTACTGACTCTCTTCTAAGCTAGAATATTTTAGCCCAGAGGTGTTTGAGTGCACACATAGCAAAGACTATTAAAGCATTTGCTTCAATCATCTCTAGTTTTATAGATGGGTGAATAGCAGGGTTAAATATCCAAAAAAAAATCAGAAAAGATTTTTCCAGAAATCAGTGAAGAGGTTAAATCAGTGACTGGAGGCCAGGGAGCAAGTGCCATCAAGAACAGATGCTGTTTTCATCTCTTTAAAAACTTCAGCCCTGGACAAGAGCTTGAGTGAAGACACGCAGCAGAGGTGAGTTGGAGAAAGCTCACGTCAGAGGTGGAAGATGTTATGGCAGAGAATAGGCAGTAGTCAGTCTCCTGAACTTACAACCTGTAACTCCGTAGAGTGATTTTGTGAACCATGAGGAAGCATTGGAAGAAGAAATTTTGACACTGTTTTCCATCTTAATTGGTTGCTCTTGTAACTTGGAACATGCAGAGTTTGAAACGAAGATACTGCTTCTGTCAGGGAGTTACTGTCTAAAGAGAGAGAACTCGAAATGAAATTACCTGACACAAGACACAGCTCTTGGGAAATCCAGAGCTACTGATACCACTTAGACTCACATCTGCAGTAGTTTGTAATAGTTTGAGTTTTGAAAGGGATCCTTTGAGAGTTGACTAAATACTAAGGAAAATGGATAGACTAAAAAGTTGATAGAGCAAAGAAGCATTAAATTATTCAACAGCTACATCCTACATACTTCCAGAGTGCAGTGCAGTATAAGCCTGATTTAGCTGTGTTCCCATGAGTTGCCTCTGAATATATTCTGAAGTTTATAAATATACTATGAAACACATTATTTTCAAGAAGTTAAGAACTAGAAGCTGGCAGCAATTGTGTATCTTGGGTCAAGAGAATCTTTAGAGATCAGTGAGATCCCAGTCTAGACTCTCACCTCTTCAGTCCTCCCGGCTCACAGTGTTCGTTGGACAAAAGCCTGCAAAGTGACTCTTTTCTCTAATCAACAATTCACACTGTTTTATGTAAGAAAATCTAGAAGTGTTTAGGGTCTTAGGCTTCATAGCCTGCAAGTTACCTCTCCATGATAGGCTTAAATAACAGGAGAGAAAGAGCGTTTGAGGCTATGGATGCAGACATAGCTTTAACAGAGGTTTATTTAATGCCCAGAGCAGTGAGATAACTCATCCATCAGCAGAACTAAGGGGTGTGGGCAAAAACATATGCTCCATCATCTCAAATAGATGATCAGCTTGCTTTCTCATTTCCCACCACACTACCAGCAGTCATGTTTTCTCAGGCAGAGCGTGGTTCAAAGCTCTCAAGGAAGCAATTTTATCCACTCTTCCCTGAAAGGGCCAGTGCCTTAAAGGCATAATTAAGTCCTAAATACATAATAGTTAGTGACATTCAGTGAAGCATGTCATCTCTGGCAAACTGCCACTGCAGAAGAAATAGCAAACAGAAATGTATTTGCATTGTTTTCAGTTGGTTTGTAATTTTTTCTAACTGTATTGTCAGCAAATGCAGAAGAAAGTATTAGATGAAATAAGCTGGTTTAACAGACTGAACTAATTATACCAAAGCAGTGAAAAGAACTAATACATTTTGTAGGAGGCAGTATAAATAATCTCTTTAAAGTTACACAAAATGCTTTATTTCTGCTAGCAACACTTGTATTGCTTGCACTGACATAAGTACAGAGCTTGACAAATAAAACAATCCTTACAAATTCAGAGGACTACCAATGTCCTGCTCAGCTTTGGATAAAGTAGACCTTCCCTCAGCCCTGCCTGGTCTTGCACATGCTTCCCCCTTGACAAGTTCACTTTAAAGACTCAGTGTTTCATTGCTCCTTAAAACAGCAGCAGAAAGACATTACTGGGCAAGAATGGTCAAAAGAAATGGAACACCTTGGCCTGTGGAATCCTTGCTTCCATGTTACCCATTATAGCAATTTATAAGAATTCTTGGTCATAATCTCCCACAGCAAAAAAACCTCGTCTCAGAAAATAGAATATGGAAAGTAGAACATGTCGGAGCATAACTTTTTAATTTAAATGTCTCAGATTCAAAGGCAGTAAAGGAGAGCAAGGAAACTGTCAAAAAGACATCATATTAAACCAGGAAATTCTGTTCAGGTATTCCCTGCTAAAGATTACATGAATAATCAGCTTTCTTCCCTGCTTCCCCACCTCTGTCTCCATTTTCAAATTAAATCTAAGAGTCATTAATGAAATTTCCAGCTAAAAACCCCTCGGTCATACCTAACCCTTGAAGTCAGTCCTACACCCAAGAGCCTACCTGGTGAAGAAAAGTTATTTGTGTGTCCTACCAAAGTAATTAAGTCCTAGGAACTACCTACAGTGATTTCAATAGTACTGCCTGAGCCTCAATCCTACCCCTCTTTAATTGCTGGAGAGCACAGTTAAAATGCTGGATTTAGTTATAGATAGCCTAACAGCATGGGCTGTATTGTTGTCTGCTAACTTTACTAAGACAAAAATAACCTACAGCAAAGGT
Organism: Myiozetetes cayanensis; assembly: GCF_022539395.1. Lineage (NCBI taxonomy): Eukaryota > Metazoa > Chordata > Aves > Passeriformes > Tyrannidae > Myiozetetes > Myiozetetes cayanensis. The sequence continues at coordinate 14,526,407 of NW_026088185.1, read as the reverse complement.
GTGGAGCAACGTCATAAAATTGACAAAGCAAGATTCAGAGCTCCTCTGTTAATAGAAGAGTCTTGTGCCTTTAGTAATGAGAACGGCTTGTTACTAGAGGCAAGTATTGCCAAGCATTTTAAGTAATACACTTCTTTGGAAGAACAGAAGAACAGTATTTCATCTCAGTTACTGCAACATCCAGCATTACTGTGCAAGATATCCTATGCAATATCAAGTTTAGATAAACTGAGCTTATAGGAATGTAAAGTTGCGCCTAATTTTACAAACCAAGGAAATCCACCATCAAGCCATAGCCATATCTCTGCCAGAAACTCTGCTTGCCACATTTTGCAGAATGAGGGCAATCTCTTGGCTCCAGAAGCCAGGCTGGAGAGGCCAAATATATTAGCACTGCAACTTTGTAACTGTATTTGTTGTGCAGTTTGTAGATTTTGTTCATTCTTATCCCTTTTAGCATGTGATTATTTGGGGTCTTGAAAATTGCACAAAACGTTTTGTCCACAAGAATCATTATATTCTCTTTAGCAGGTTTTAAGGTCTGCATTTCACTTTGATTTATCAAAAAAAAGGACAGCAGTAACTGTTAAACTAAATTTAATTACTGCAATCCACACAGATGTGCTGGATCTTAAGACACAGTCTTTCAGGATTCTGCTTCACCACTCATGGTCAAACACTGACAGTAGTATGAAGCTCAATGCTACTCTGACTTCTGTGCTTCTTTTTATATTAAATATAAAACCAGAATAATGTTTTAAAAAAAAACACCTCATTTTTTCAATAGTGTGTGTGCTAGCTTAATCATTGTGATCTCATTTTCACCTAAGAATTAAGATTAAACAGGCAGCCCCAATATGAAATATAAAAATAAAAGAAGATCCCTGTATCACAAGTAGTAAGGATAATTCTTTCACCTATAACAAGACAAACACCATGAATATTTTTCATTGGAGGATTGTTGTAGGATTTTTATATGTTTGAAAAATCTCATTTTTTTCAAGCAGGCTTTACCTTTGAGATCTGGTCTAAAATGCTTAAATTTACCAAAGCAATGACATTTTTATTATAGGATCTGCCACTGTTCCTCTCAAACAAGTAATTTGAGTGTTTGGCACTTTGAGACACACTTCCATGGTCTGAAAGTAACTAAAAAAACAGAATAAATTGAGATAAGTGGTCCAGCTCTTAAAAACATTTTCATTATTCAACCTACCTGCAAGAGAGCTTAAAATAAATAAATATTTAACACTGCATTTGATGCTGCAGGTAGCAGCTAATTTGCAGTAAAAACAAATTTCAGCACTAACTATGCAATTATTGACATTCATACAATCAGTGAAACAAAAGATTTCCTGTAAGTGGTTAACTACCCACCACAGCTCACACTGCAAATACAGAACATACACAGGCAACTGCTTCCCATCCATCTGGAGGTAAAAATCAATGAAGAACCATCACGATAAAGATATTTATGTTGCCACATCAAAAAGGGCTAGAGGACTAAAATTCTGGACTGAGCATTTGGAAGAAGTTTGTTTTAGCTCTATAGGTATTTTTACAGCATTTGCACAGGTGGGGGCTTGCCATGGCCCAGTAGCCCATGCTTCCACCTCTGTCAGCGAAAGAGTGACTGACACTGCCCAAGGTCAACATCTAATACTGTAACCAACCTCACCGTGTGCCTTCAAATCCAAAGAATCATCACTTTTGCTGTAGTAAAGGCAGATGGAAGATGCTATCTCAGTTGCAGGAAAGTGGGGAAGGGGAACTGGATGTGGAAGAGTACCTGAGTGATGATAACAAGGTTTGGAGTGATTTTCCTGACAGCTAAGCTGCATAAAGCCACTGTAAAGAAAAAGTAGCCCAAATGCTCAAATTTTAGTTTTCCAGAAGGGAAAGATTTCTAACAGAATCTTGCTGGGATACTCAGGGACAGTTTCATGGCTTGCTAGCCTGTGTACTACCAACATGCAACAAGCTCTCATTTCAGTGCAGTATTAATGCAACTGTGAGCATCATGAAGTATGGAAATCATTATTTCATTACTTTAGCACTGTTCACAACAGCATTTGGGAGAGCCTGAAAAACCTCAAGGGTTGTGGACCACAAGATGCACAAAAAGGCATTATTTACAAGTAAAACAAAACATGATTTAAAAATACCAGCTTAGTGACTGACATCTTAATACCATATATCAGCTTTTTGCAACTGCTAACTATATATTTTCAAAGCAAGTTTGCTTTTAAATAAGATTGAAACTACAGCATAAATAAAGACTTACTGAGAGAACACGGTTTGTCACTTGTGCAAAATGAGCAGTCCCTTGTGTCAAAAAATCACAATGCTTTGGGTACAATAGGCTACTGGAATTTAAAGCTGTAAAGTAACAGGAAAAAACTTTGTCCCTAAGATAAATATCTAGCTTCCTGCATCAAAGATCATCACGAAGCAGTAAACATATTTTGAAATAAAGCACTTGCACGGGGCACATAAATGAATGAATGCTAGAAGATGCTAGAAGAAGTTATAAACAGCAGGTTTGAACCTCATTTTAAAATGTACTGCATAAAAATTATGTATCTTTTTGCAATTTCAGTGATCAGGCATATAACCTGTTACAGGTGTGAGGTGGAAAGCTCCTGCTGGGTGGTCTTGCAGCCTGTTCTCCAACACAGCATGTAAAAGTGGGAGGAAACTGAACAGAACCCCTTGGTTTGACTGCTTCTGTTAGGCATCTGTCCCCTTCTGGCATGAGTTCAAACAGAGAAAGTTTCAAATTTCATTTATGGTGTTTATCACTTTTCTCCTCTGCTTAGCAATTGTAAGTAATAAGACATACTGTTCTACTACAATCAGAGGAAACTTGATTCTCTGCTCCAGCTGCAAGACAAGAATCCTATCAACCCATCCAACAGTGATTGGTCTTTACAAATCCTTCAGTACTGCATGTAGTGCTCCAAGGCATTGCAGGAATGCTTCTGTGATATCTACTGAAAGGGAAGGAACAACTCAAGAGGAAGAGCTGGGGAAAACTGGAGCTCAAGAGTCCTCCTTCAGCTATGGGGCTAAAGTGCAGGTAATAGGTTAACTCCAGTAATGCTCCTCCATGACCCTGCTGCTGACCACAGATCCCATGAGACAGTGTGGCAGCACAGGGAGTGTTTCTTGCAAGAAAAGCAGCTCCCACACCCGTCTCAGCAAGTGTTTCATACACAATTAAAATTAAATTTACAACTGACTCACTGGATGTGTCCCACAACACTTGGTGCTCGTTCAAATGGGCCTCTGGACCTCACACCCAGCATTCCCATTTGTTTTTCCACGTGGCTGTAAAGGAGAGAGGTATGTGGACCCAGCTCAGAACTGACACAAGATGATGCTAATTTCTGTTCTGCTGCTGGTGCCTTCAATTCTAAGTTTTTCAGTGAAGGTTTCAGAGGCATTTTGCTTTCTTTCTCTCTACTTTCTGACTTTCTGCAGCCTCATAATTCCTCACTATAGAGACATCACTCAAATGAAATGACTTCAGTGAACCATCCATTTCATACACTGTTTAGACAGCAAGTTCCCTGGGGACAGCAGCTGTCTCTTATTCCATATTACTGTTGCAGCAGCACAAGAGGCCTCACACTTGCTGAATCATGAGTCATTACTGTTTTAACATAGTAGTGAAACTATTCCTCCCTAAGAATTTTGCCACAAACATCAATTAAAAAAAGAATTAAGGTTTTATTCCTACTGTTCAAAATGAAGGTTAAAAAAAAAGACAGGAATTTCTGCTTTTCACATGCAACTTTCAAACCCAGGGGCAATTATTTAATGTAATACCCTTTGTGCTATCCAAGATAGAGGATGAAGCTAAATTGCTTGTCAGGATTAGTGCATGACAGTGATTTAGATACAGTGAATGCTGAAAATGTGTTTAGACACAGTGAATGCTGTGGCTGTGTTTGATTCTTGTTTAATAGCTTTGATTACACCATTTGGCATTAATTTCTCTCTCGTTTTATGTATTTTGTCATACTTGACATTTACATCTGTAGCACTCAACTTCACACTTCAGTACAACTGAAAAAGTTACAGTGATGCTGAAAACATTGCTCTAACATCTTAATGGTTCAGTATATATATGCACATTTTTCTTCCACCTTTGCTCACAGCACTGCACAGTTATCTCTGCAGTATTTATTGTTTCCAGTGACTCAAAGTGCTAGAATTATTAAGCCTTGTTTTAACCTTATGCTTTTGTGCTTCAAGTACTTTCCTCCTTCCTGATGCAGTCCGGAACTCAAAAGGTCAGCTATGCATATTATATAGCAAAGCTTCTGCTATTTCCTTCCTTTGAAGGTATAGGTTAAAACAAAACAAAAACCTAAGCCATGATGACTTAGGTCAAACACAGAACTTCTAATTTACTTTCCCTTAGCTCAAATGGCTTGCAAGACTGAAGGAAGCACACTAAACACCATTAAAATAAACAGTTCAAAATCTTTAAAAACAAGAGATAGACAGGCCAGTGTGCAGGTGCCACAAAAGAAAGCATTCCACAGTATTATGCCAACAGTAATCCTTCTTTACCACATACAGTCTTCAATCTTCACCTAACATCCAGCCACAGTGCAAGCAATAAATAGAATTTGTCTGCCATACATTTGGGTCTGAACAGCATTATGTACTCACATTACAATATATCAATACTTTGAATTTTAGCTATAAAAAAAGCAACAAAGCAATAGGGAATTGAATCTTCAGAATAGTGAGCATGTACAAGCACTAACACATGCTGGTATTTAAAGTTTCCATCATCTTCCTCACCTCCCCCCCCCCATCCTTCCCGAAATCAATATCTTGGTTATGGAATCAGTTCATTTTTGTCAGGGCTCATGCTCCATTGTGAGTTAGAGTTCTAATAAAAGACCAAGCTTCCAGGGAAAACCAAAATTCCAGTACAAGTCATGCTGTGAGTCCAGTGACAGTTCATCAGAAACTATCCTGTAAAAACACTATTTTTAACTGGTCACATTCAAAACTAATTTCTCTCTTCCTCACACCTGGGTAGCTGCCCATGCCCAGGCAGCTTCAGCACCACACAGAACTACAACACCTCACTAAGCTGCTGCAAACCCTCATGGTGCTTCTGCACCTGGTGGGGCAACCACAGCAAAGTCAGATAAGAGATGTACATAAGATTTATGACTTATTCCTTCAATAAATGCTTTGCAGGCTCACCCGAGCCTCCTTCCTCATTCCATGGGACACAGGTGTATCATCTACCTGTGGCTATCTTAAAGCCAAGACATCTGAGTCAAAAATACCCCAGAAGGGCACTGCATTGCTGGATCAGAGGACAAGCAGTAGAATAGACTTCTGAGAAGGAGGGTCAGCCTTGTTTGCTGCACACAAGGCAAGAGCATTCTACTAAAGAATGCATTTGGGCCCAGCGCCAGCTGACAGAAAGGCAATCCTCTGACTGCCAGTAAATTCATCCCATTGCTTTCTAAATCAAGTATATTGTCCAATACCATTACTCACAACTGACCATAAAAAGCTCATTTCAAAATTTTGCAGTACATCTTCCTAATTTTCAATATGTTTTAAACACACATTTATATCAAAGCTGCTTTCTAGGGGTTCCCCTGAATTCAATATCAAAACCTGCTAAAATCATTGCCACCTGACCTGTTATATTTGTTTTCAGATATTGCATACCTAAATCAACAGCTATTGGTTTGTATAACCCCCTTTTGCATTTTTGTATATTCCATTACACCTGCTACTTCTCAAGAGTGATTACTTGATTGTGAAGTAAAAGATGATTATTTAATACTCTAGCTAGGAAGAACAGAGTTACTTGGTCACAGATTAATAAGCACTCTGACTTTTACAGTTTGCAATTCAATTCATGTTAAACATGTTTTGTCATCTTCTGTAGTAAGGTCCTGAACTGTGGAAGGAAGATAGATTACTCTGAGAATTTGTTAATGCCTCTGGCATATTTTGATTCTTCACTTGTCCCCTTCAGTGGCCTTCTTAACATTTTCATCTTTTGACTTGTAGTAATTTCTTTTACATTTGTGGGTGTGTGGTTTTTTTTTTTCCTTTTCCCTGAAATACATTTTAAGCTCTCAGTGTTATAATCATCATATTTACAGGATGGGGACAGAAATACACAAGGAAATTGGAAATATCTCCACCTTATTCCTGTCATAATTAGTAATTTTCTAGTTTCTTCTGTACACCTTTGAATTACCAGAATAAAAACACTAGGTTTTTTGCTAGAATATGAACTTTAAAGTTAAATAAGTCTGTTTCCTCCCATTGAACAGAAGTGAAAGCAAGAGCATCTGACAATTTAAAGTAACAGTTTCAGAAGTAATACAACCTCTAGAAGTACCTATTACATATCCATACTCCCCAAATATCATCTGAAGACATTCATTGAGAATTTAAAACATATCTAAATACCTTACAGTCAGCCAGGTGATGCTGGGCAAAGGACTTAAGCTACCTTCAATGGGTTTCTCAGCTGGAGCCGAGGACTTCAATTGTACATCCTCTTTGATTTCCAGAGACTTTATTGGCCATATAACACCTAGTGACATAGGCTAACCTTCCTCAAAATATGAAATTTGTCACTCAGAAATTCCCCTGCGACGCATTGGATCACTACAAGCCATGACCCGTACAGAGACACAGCAGCCTGCAGTGCAGCCATAGCTTTCCTTACACTTCTGGCCATTGGGTCCCTGGCTAATGCAACACAGCTGGAAGAAATAGAATTTTACCACATATATTTTTTTTCTTTTTCCTTGTTTAAATACAGTAATGACCTGTTCAAACGTTCAAGGGCTAACTTTTCATCATATGCCTTTGCAAGCTTCTGCAGATTGTCAGTCCACACCTGCAGTGTGCTTAGCTGTCCCTGAGGGCTTTGTGTGTGGCAAAGTACATCAATGTTGCTGTTAAATAATAATATCCTTTTCCTCAATGCAAGCTAACATTTTTGTATGTAGGGTGTGAAGTCTTTAATGCAAGTGCTTCTCTAAGTAAATGAGCTATTACCCTGGGGAAAACAAAACAACAAAGCTGACCAGAAATTAAATTTGTGCTTTGACTTACATACAGTGCGTTGTTTCCTTTACTGGCTCATGTAAACAGCTACCAGAGGAATTGGTAAACTGCAAAATAACACCTCAGTTGACTTTGCCATTTTTCAGAAAAAGATTCCCGATTTGACTTTCTCTGAGCAAACAGGTTGTAGGCTGCAGATTTAAAGCCTTATTGTTAGGAGTTTGAAAGGAAATTTGTCTATGATGGAAAATTTTACACTCCAAGCTTTTTATCTCAAGTGCCTTTGTGAACTAACCAATTGTTTGGGCTCCTTCAAAGCATGTTGTTCTTTTTATCACTAGAAATTCAGTTACACCAACAGGACCACCCAAGTACAGGCATGCAAGTATACACAAGGCATATCATCTGGCCATCACAGGCACACACAGCTGGGTCACCTCACCTGTAATTGGTACCGTATAGGAGGTTCATGTCTTCAGTAAAAACACTGACTCTATGCTTTCCAAAGCTTGGAAAACTTAATTATCCCTAAAAGATCTCAGCACACAAGCAACACCACAGTCGTTCACTCCTGTTGCTTCCTTGAACACACACTGCTTCTTATTCACTGGCCTCTCATCAAGCCCTCTCTCTCCATCAGGTTTTGAGATGAAAGTCATGGATCTACAGACCTTTACTAGAAAACATTTCATATCCTTTTGTAAACAATGTCTAGAGCTTGGTCATGCCTGACAGATCCATGGTCAAATAATCATTTACTTTTCTAAACAACAAAAATCATCCTGGTGTCTTTTCCCCACACCATCTTAGGAGTCAAGTGGGCTAGATTCCAGCATTAAGTTTTACACTCATGGGAATACTATAAGGAAATTTAAAAAAAAAAATGTATTTCTTTGAGCCCAAGAGTTTTCAGTCCAAAAGTCAGTTTTCAGAAGAGCTGAGAACAGCAGACTGGAAAGAAATCACCTGGTATGTCATTTAAACACCAGTTACCAACAAAGCAGTTACTATTTCTTGGGGGGAAGAAAGTTATGTATGTTCATAATTGTCCATTCAGATGACAGGTCCCATTTATCTTTCAAGGTTCTATACAATGAAGCTATTTTGAAATTACAAGCCACTGATCATTGCTTGATTACCAACTACCATGTAAGTGAATTAGGAAAACAACACTCAGCATTTAATAAAATATAAAATAGATTAGCAATTAAATGCACAATTGTTCAATTGACTTGTTTTCAACAAGCTTTCTGAAGACTTTTAAAAAATAAATTTATAACACTGCTGTTTGTAGTATTTTTACTTTTAAAAAAACAAGATATTTCATTATTTCATGACATAGAAGGAATCTGAAATTTATCATTAAAATATAAAAGTAATAGTAAAATGGATTGAATGCACAACTTTAAGTACTAGAGTGAATATATCTACCTGATATCGTAGCTTATAATTCTTTCAGATTTTAACACCTCACTGATATAACAAGCAGCACTCTTTCAGGTTTTGAGTATTCAAATATAAACACAAAGTGCCTTAACAGTAATATTTTTAGTCCCTGTGGATATTTTCCACACTTAACTGTGTATACAGTGCTTCTAAGTGCCATGTAACTTTTTTTTGTAATTTTTATTGGTTCACTTAGTGAACAAACTAATTCTGTTTGTAAAACTGTGCTTTATATATAAGGGTATCAATTCATGATAACATCATTCACTGAATAAATCCCTCTGTCGCTGCTTAATTTCTTGATCAAACTTGATAAATACTGGAGGGCAGTATTAACAAACATGTGAAATAAAATACACAGGTGCAGTGAAAAAAATCTTGGCTTAAACCTTGGTCCCACTGGAGGCAGGAGTAAAACTTTCACTTTACAAGATCAGGTTCCTAGCACTCCATTATCCTTGTTCTCACTATTCCACAGCAGATGTCAATAACAGTTTTAGATAAGCCACAGCAGGGACATGATCAACAGTGCAACGTCTGCCTCAAGTAAATATAAACACAGGAAAGGGAAAACGTGGGGAAGAAGCATTTGTTCCACATGATCAGCAGAAGGTCATCTGCAAGGGGTGGAGAGGAGTAGTAGATGTCCTTTTTTTTTTTTTTTTGCAAGGGATAAGAAATAGCAAAGTATAGAGCAAGTTAAAGTGCTTCACCAGTCTGGTGAATTGGGGTAGCTAATTAGCCATCCATCAGACAAAGCTCCCTCTTGCCCCTGTGCAATTGCAGGCACACACACATGGAGCAGACCAGGCTCTCTGAGCAGCTGTCAGCATCCTTCCCACACCCCGGGAGCGGATGCTGAGTGCAGCTCCTCACTGCCCACTCCTGCTGGGCAGTGGAGAGAAAAATAAGGCTGTTCCTCCTTCCAGTGGTTAGCCAGCCTTGTGTGCCTGCTCCCAAGGGAAGTTCCTCCTTCATGTTTCTGCCTCAGACATGGGTGGAAATGGCTTTGCAGAGGGCATATTACACTGTTCTTATGTGTTCCTGACTCCATTTAACTGTTGATGTTAAGAACACAACACCAGCTTGTACATCAGAGCCCTTCTAACCTGTTAATAACCTGCCTTTAACATACTTATCTCTATGGTAAGAGCATTAAAAAAGCACTTTTTCTACATTTTTGTTGTTTGCTGCTTAAACAACACACGTGGTGCTCTTTTGCTAAGTTGCATGCTACAATATTTGAGCAGGAGTGCTATTACCCACGTTTTTGTCACCGAAGTCTGAGATGACCCTTTTATTTCCACAAAAACATTTATACCTGCCAATGGCAAAGTACCACATACCACTGAAATCACCTCCACCACCTCTGGCTTTCTCTTCAACATAGTAAGAGAGATGAAAGCTTTGGCACTTGTGACCAAGTTAAATCCAACCACATACACTTGCTCCCTTTTCCTCCCATAATCACATCTGTGATTTTACATCTCATATCCTTCCTCAGGACATTTTAGTCGTGTGAAGTGCCTCTCAGCTTCCAGTTGATGCTGGGCAAATATGAGTGACTTCTCCTGACTCTCTAACACGAGGGGACTCTGCTTCCCACTGCAGTGACGCTCTGTGAAAAGCATTTGCTGGAGATGTGGAAACTGTTACAGAACTTCGCATGGTCTTGTAATTTCTCTTCAGCCTACACTTAGCATGCTGCTGCAGCTCAGTATTATTAAACAGCGAGTGTCAGAGAATGTCCTTCCTAGTCTGAGAGCAAGCATAACCATGTTTTAGTAAAGCACCTTGTGCTGCAACAAAACAGACAGCTGAGCAATTCCCACTTACAAAGAGGGGGAAAAAAAGATGAAAACCAAGGTAAATAACTGGTCTAGGCGTTATGCACTGTAGTTTATTATTATTGACAACATACACACACTTGGAAGTGAATAGATTATTTAATGAGCAAAACATGAAAAGGTTTATAAGTAAAATACAAAATAAAAAACCCCTGGGGGTTAGCCTGATGATTACAGCTCCTGTTTAACCAATTAGAAAAATAAGGAAGTAAGTTTCAAAGAAAATTAATTTGAAAATATCAAAGAAAAAGGATGTTTAAAAGGTTAGGAATATCTAGATGGGGATCCACACTGGACCATTGCTTAAACCTGGTATAGAGTCATTCTGGTCCTATAGAGCTCCTGGAATTACTAGAAAAACAAATTAGAAAGCCTATCTCCATGGAATAAGGTGTCCATAATATCCAACTGTTCCATAAATGGGATTATTTATGTATTATTAACTTTGATTGAATTGTGAACAAGCAGGTTTAACAAGTCAGTTGTGCTGGACAAATCCAAATGCTATTTCAGTATATTGTCAATGTGTCTCACAATGCCTAACAGAAAAATTAATTTCCTTTTAATTTGAAATCATCACATATTTTCTAAGCATTAAAAAGAGATGATTAAGTCAATAGTAAAAAAGGAATCTTTCTTTTCCTCTATTGTACTTTTTTTCTCTTCTCCCATGGTATATGAGGGAATAAATACCTTTTAAAGGGTAGTTGTTTAAGACTGATCCTATCTTTTACCTCAGGTCACAGCACAAGAGGATACATTGCTTTTTTCTTTTAGCTGCAAAGGATTTCTTGCTAAAAATTCATGGTCACTCCTGTTCTTAGGAGGAATTATTATCAAAGAAATAACATTGTTATAAAATGTGAACATGCAGGCTGGGGCTATCAACATTTTTCCTCCCTCCTAAACTTTTCGTTGTTAATAATAAATTACCTAAATTTATTTATAATAATGACAATCTTCCCCACAGGATAAGAATCAAGATAGTTGTTTTCCTTCCTTTTATTCTGTCGTGCAAAAGAAACTCTCTTTTTTCCCACTGGGCTATTGACTAATTATGAACAATTAATTATCAGTTTGAGACTTTATACTCTGAGATTTTAAAATATTGTAATTAGGAAAAGCTGAGCATAACATTTAATTGTTTGGGTATATTTTTCTGCACTTGCCAATGTCCTCTGTATTTGCCTGGTTTCAAATTGGATGCAATTCAAACAGACAGGAGCAACAGCAACTAATGCCAGGCTCAGGTCAGGTCCAATTTCTTTTTAAAGATGTTGGATAATCATATTTTATTCCAAACCAAAAATATGTTTAACCTGGAACAGAACCAGAAAGACAGTCTGGGAGAGCTGTTTCACAGTTTATGAACCCTATTCATCAATAACTGATGAAGAAACACTTAAAAAGGAGGGTTTTTTTATCACCACACGAAGCAATTAGGATGAAGCACAAAGAACATTTATTAATAAGTTTATGTTATGATGACATTAATCAATGGGGGGTATTTAGCATGCTCCTAAAAATACAAGGCTCAAGAACAGCAGCACAGTGTCATGACATGAAATTCAGAAAGTCTGGAAGTTGAGATCAGATAAGCATCCCGAGAAAACCACTTACAAGTAATCAGTCAGACCTAAAACATGTGCATGAGCCAAACCTGTTGCAAGTCATTTATCAGCAGGATTTTTTAGAATGCAACTGGAGCTGCAATTTTTTCTTCCAGTGGCTTGACAGCTTAAAACGTACAGAGCAGGGCACCAAAATCCTACAAATGAGATGAGCTTGAGATGTATTCTTGTATCGCACCTACCCAGGATCAGGAAACAAAGCAAGCTGAGTGCACAGTATTTCAGCAATCACACCACAGTCCTATTGTAGGAGGTTCAGCTCCCTGACCGAAAAATGGCACCTTTTCAGACAACCCCATTGAACTATATGAAAGAATGTACAAATAATACGTAACATGATTTCAGTTCACCAGATGGTGGTATTAAGGTATTGCAACAAGCACTAAAACAGTGCTTGGGTGATGTTTGTTGTCTGCCCCAATATGTTTCTTTCAAAGTGCTGGATGCATCAGGAATACAAAGTGCTCCATCTCTTGCTCACTTAGTGAAAATCATTTTCCAAAATCTGCGGCATATAACAGGAATCATCAGCTTTTAAAGCAACATGCCATATGGCATTCCCAAATTAGAGGTTAAATGGAACAAAATCCCATGAAGCCTAGGCAATACTTCCTCTAAGGGAAAGAAGATGCTTACAATCATGTTTTCAGAGGCATTTGTCTCTGACCAAATACAGTGGATCAAGTAGAACTCATGTGCAAGCCTTTCCATGCTCTGTTCAGTCTCCTCATAACCCACCCTTGGGTCACACATGTTTGACCGCATGGCACTCTGCAGACAAATATTCTTACTGTGTATCTTGTCTTTTGTATCATTTTTCTACCTAATTTACTCATTGATTCATACTTTACTTTTTACATAGTACACTACCTAGGTATGAAGTGAAGGGTCTATTTAAAAGTGAAATGACAGAAGCAGCTTCTTTGCTACTCTGTAACAGTGTTTTACTCCTGGTAGAGTTCATAAATTGAGTTATGTAAGGCAGAATGGGACTCTATTCTGTGAAAGTAAATGTTACTGAGATTGAAGAGGAACTAAAAAGATATTTTAGAATAGACCTGGGAAGACTTATCTACTTCCAGATTTCCTATAAAAATAAGATTATTCTCTATGCCTACTCATAATGCAAGAACAACTTACTTGCTTCCCCCTCCAAATAAAACCCAAAAACCACACACACCAGAAAGCACACAGAAAACCAATGACTGCATCAGACACTGAGTGAGGAGAGTCAGCTAAGTACCAAATACAGTGATGAAGACTTCTTTACAAAGGAGAAGTTTCAATTACTGTGAGTGGAGCACAAAAAGAAGAGCACATATTTCATAGCACAAGTCTCAATGACATCTGAATCCAATGCACTGCTTAATGGTAGTAACCAACTCCCAGGGGAGAATACTTTATCTCTCACGTCTAGGTCTTAATTGCTAAATCACATGGGGCAGCAAACTTAGCAGCATCAGCACAATCTATCCTACCAACAAAACACCAGTAAGAGGAGATGTATTTTTATGTGAACCATAAGGGGGGGGAGGGGGGGAAGTAAAGCAAACCAAACAACAATAAAAACACAAACCCATAACAAAATCCAGAAACTGATAAACTGGGGAGGGCAGTCAGACAAAAGAGAAAATATTATCTATCATTTCTGTTTCATATCACATAAACATGTAACTGTTCAGCAATTATTCTGTGACTGCCACACAAAGGCAGGCTTTATGTTTTCTCAAAGAAACACAGGGTAATTATACCAAGTTGCCTGAGACACTGCTGTAGCCTGTAACGATTAGGCTTTGTAATAATGAATCATTACAGAGGATAGCACTAACCAGCCACAATACCAAACTTAAAAGCTATTATTCATGCAGTTCTTACACTTATTACTGTATCAATAGATTGCCTACATAGTTTCCATACCATCATTAAGAAATTGTCTGTGTATAAACACATTTATGCACTCAGCCCTCCAGATATTCTGGCTGGATCGGGTTCACAATTAACTTTTTTAAGCTTAACAGATCTTCACCAGGAAAGAATATAGCCCAAGACTAATAAAAATATAGGTCTCTGCACTTTGAAAGCCCAAGATCTGAAAGAGGCAGGCAGACATGAAGGCACTTTTGAAAGGACTAAGATCTGGATTAAGCTCTAGTCTAGAAAGTACAAAGCCTGCATACATTATACAAGATTGCTCTCATTACAGAAGGCACCATAAATCTTGAAGAAGTACAGATAAATACAGAGAATCAAAGGACTGGAGAGGAGGAATTCCTTTTAATGTACTTGTACTCTGAAGAGTGACTTTGTTTAAAGAGCAAAGCCACATTCCATCATCTCTCAATCTCAAGAACAGTCAAAACTTCTCCAGGAAGAAGAAAGCAGTTCTATTTGCTCTTTCAAACTTCCCTAATAAACTTGAAATTCAAGCTGTTTAGTTCTGACTTGGAAAACCCTCCATAAATATGAATTAAAAGCACATTGAGTGATATCACATTTACACACTTAATTCTGCAGTCTTGGGAACCACTAAGAACATGGAGGAGTTAAAGATTTGAAGATGATATGGAGCAGCTGGCATCTGTTCAAACTCGCTCACCACTTCCACTAGTGACACTTGGGCCACAAGACCCAGTAGGCACTTATTCTTCCTGGGTCAGATTCACAGGGCTGACAGGTGTATGTAACACCTTACTGTTTAAAATTATATAGAAGACTGAAAGCCTGCCAGTATCCAGTGATCAGAAACACTGAATAACATGATGCTCCTTCTGGGTCACCGTTTTAAAATGCAAAACCCACAATTTAAGACTTCTTTTATCCTTTTTTCATTGGAACTAAACAAATTTTAGCATGACAGGCTGTAAACACTCACTAATGTTTCCACATAATAGAAAGATAGTAGATAAGACAAAGCATAAAGTGTTGGTGTTCGCAGTCTTACATTAACCTCCTGAATGGCACTTTCTTAAACTGGGCATACTGCATAATCCTCTACCTTTGATCTAGACACAACAACTGCTTTAAAAGGAAGCATTCTGTTTTATGTTTTATGGTGTGCAAGGTTGATTATACTCAGCTATGAATTGTTAGGTGTCTGTCCTCAGTTATATGCTCAAATGTTTAAACATTGAGACAGATTTTTGAACTCTTCTATAAGTAGTTCATGTTAATAAATCCAGATGAAAGCCCCAGCTTTCTCTATTGCATGGGATGATTACACAGTGTCTGAGTTTGTATGAACTAATAAGACATGCATTTCTGAAATACTAACCATTATTCCATCATGTTCCAGGATTTTACGGGTATTTCAGTCTCCCCGTTCAATCGCATGAGGGCTTTATCTGCTCCCATGCCTTGCACAAACTGCAAGAGAAAACCTTCAGTTCCTAAAGAAGACTGCACAGATATTTTTTACACCACCCAGCTCTAGCTCATTGTCACAGCTGGAACAGCCTGTCACAACTTGGTCAAGCTGTGTGCCTGCTCACAGGCTAAGCCAGCGCTGCCTGCAGATGACAGCAGTGCCCAGCAAGTTATAGCAGTGTCTTCTGGGATCCTGTCACCTACAGCAATTCACACGAGAGAGACCTTGAAAGATTTGCTTCACAGAGCTACATGGTTCTTTACCAAAGGCAATGAAAGTTGCACAGAACAGATAAAAGTTTTTCTCCTCATCTTTTGTTACAGTGGCACCACAGTGCTCTATATAACATCATCTTCACATGTTTTAATCCAACCCACCGCTCTGAACAGTCAGTGTTTATAAGAGTGACAGAGTTTGGGACAGGTGTCTTCTTAATTCATGTGCTCACATTTCCATAGCACAGCAACACTCCTCCACTGAACCATGATATTTAAGACACGTGAAGATAAACTGGTTGCTCTGATGTTATTTTACATGTCCAATTTAACTCTGGAGTTTTTTCCTTCATGTGTGGTAGAATCTACACTGTTCTGTTTATTGTTCTAGAATTTTTATTATTTAGCTCATGCTCTCCTTCCACTAAGCTTTTTAATTTTAGCTTTTTGAATATTTTATTGTAAGCAGTGTGACAGTGCTAAACCTGTGCAATAATGAAATTCAAAGATGTGTGGTGACTTAATGTACCACTGTCTGAGTCAGACTGTTTGATAGGCTTACTTTAAAAAGTAAGAAGCAGTTTGGATTCAGCCCAAGGTGATAAAAACATCTGTTTAGGAAATGAACAAATATTAGCTGTCCAAAAATGGAAACAAAAGTAAAAAGATATTGTTTTAAATATTGTAAGGCAATAAGTGTGAGACAAAACCAATTTTTGCCCCAGGAAGAATAATTAACCATGTATAAGGGAACAGGATAATCAAAAATAATCATAACTGTTTTTAAAGAGACCACCAGATGGCTTTAGTGCAGGAACAAGGAAATCTATTATTTACACTTTCTGAATTAATGTCTACAATAACTTTCTCAAAGAGGACAATATAGGTCATCCTCCCACTTTAAGTACGCTTTGCGCAGCATTTGTCCCCATTAGAAACACTACAGAAAACTGATTGGTTTTTTTATAGTGTACATGCATTTATTGACAAATGTATTAATGGGTTAAAGGATGGTCATGGAATTTTTTCTGCAGTCAGACCAGCTTCTTTTACTAATTTTCTTTCAATAGGATTCTTGTACCTCTCATTCCCTCTCGGCAACCTGTACCTTTGGAAAGTCTTTCCAAGGTTGTTATGGATGGGTTCTATCTGCAATAATGTACCTTATTATTGCAGCCCATCAGCCGTATTCCAGGAGCTACTGTACTCCAGGTGGACTCTTCAGCTTAACTTCACTGAAGTGAAGTTAAGCATTCCAGCTTAGGCTAATTTCTCTAACATACAGAGCCAAAACAAAATTTTTACATCTCGTACAGGTGAGGAATAACTCCTTGAGTAATCCCATTGAGCAAAGCTAGCACTTTTAAGTCTCATTTGTGAAATCTTCCTTCCCACATTGGCTTGAAAGTGTTATTGTCTGTTACCACATTCAATTCAGCTAATAAGGCCATGTGTTAGAAACAATTTCCTAAGCTATACAGAACTGCTCTGTACTGCTGCTGAATATTGTTGCTTCAGAAGAGGGAGAAAAACAAACACCCTTAGGAAACCACACCTCACAGAACACACACGTGAAGAGGAACTCAGACCCAATGTGTGAAGACACAAGGCAAAGATACAAACAGCAGGCTAGTGCAGCCCTCTCAGACAGCCCTGAAGCTGGTAACAGCCTAAAGGTGTTACCCACAAACAGGCCAGCTGCATTCATTGGGAGGCATGTAGATGTAGAGTAGCAGCAGAGATTATATAAAGAAGCTTTGGAGTGCTGTGAAGAAACAACAGAGAAACAGTGATCTCATGAGGTGAAGACAGGGAAAGAGAAACCCTCTATGTATGATTAAAAGCAAAACTTTTTCAAAGTACTTTCCGAGAAACAGAACAGCTTATTTCAGCACGGGGTTATATAGACTATATCTGTCACAGCTGAAGAAAGTGTTTTGCCAGAGGGACTGTCAGCAGTCAGGTCACAGATGGACATGATTTCTAGGATTAATGACAGGTGGTGAAGTACCACATTTTGTGGCGGGGAACATGAGAGGGACAACAAAAATTGCAGAATTAAGTGGACATAGTCTTCCTTCTTGTGGTGGGATAAAAGGTTTGCTGAGAGTCAAGATAAGTTCTATGCAGTTGAGTTCAAAATAAAGTAATAAATCTACATATTGAAGGTGTATTGAGACAGTGCCAGGACACAGAGGTAAGACTATGAGGGCATGTACTTTAACTGAGTTGTTCCTCCTTTTCACATCTATGCACCTACAACTCCATCACACGTGTCTTATCAAAAATCAGGAAAGCCAGACTTAGACAGTTCTCAGTTTTGACTTCTCAACTACTTGGTCAAAGAGACAGAAGGAGTTTAGGGACCTTAACAGCACAAGAAGGAAGTTTCTCTTTGCAGATAGCATATAAAAAAAGAAAAATCTCTACTGCCATTAAACAGGGTTGCACCAATAATTTGTGTTTATCACTTGAAAATATATTCAAAGTGCACCAGGTGAGATGAGCTAAGGGAAAGACATTTTTTTTGTTTGATGGATTCATGCAAGGTCTCGCACATAATATTATTGAAGTGAGAAAACCATTTTGTTTCTGTCCACGTCTCTGGATGTCTAACTGCAACTGGAAAGAGCATCCACTATTTTGGAAAGCAAAAAGCCTGCAGGTACACTATGGTAAGGTTAAAAAAATTCCTCTACATAAGTGATATTATGGTGTGCAGATGAGATGTAGAGGAGACACACGTGGTGCCTCCTTGCAGTGAAGTGGTGTGTCTAACATACTGGAAGCCAGGGCACATGGAAGCACAAGCACAATGCCCTTCAGTAAATAGCAGTTGTGGTAGAACAACCACAGGCTGAGGAAGAAGCCTTCAAATTCAGATTCCAATATCAGCGAAAACGTAATGCCAGCTGAAAGTGATTAATTGTTCATATCTGCAGATACAAACATCTTTTTTTCCTCAAACAACAAAAAACTGATCAAGTGAAAACAAGGTGCCAAGACTACATTCAGAGATGATTTCAAGGACAAGCTGCACCTAGAATACTTATTCACTTACAGTAAGGGAATAACCACACTTCAGACTACTATTTTATGTAACATATGTAAGCACACCAGCTACAGCTGAAGATAGGCTAAATTTCTCATAGTTTGAAATGTGGCAATCACGTGAGATCCCTCTCCCCACAGTTGATTCACCAGCTCTTAACTAAGGAACCCCTACACAGTATAAGCCTGATTGAGCTCTGAAAGGCATGGTGCAGCATTTTTGCAGTGCCAGGTTAAGGGGTGTGTTCCACGGAGGAGCACAGGAAGCTAGAACGGGGCTTTCTGTTTCTTGGGAAAGAGGAGCTAGGAACTAAGGAAGAACAGAAGAGGGCTGGGGAGCTTGCTGGAAAGAAAAACCTGCCAAACAAATCCTCAGGCATTATGGAAAACCAGGGACATTAATCTTATTCATCTGTTCTTTCCCTACATCTTCAGCAATGGAGATCTGGAAACAATGAGCTCACAGCACCTCTGGTAATTGAAGTGTGTAATTTTTCATTCAGCTTAGCTTACATTTTCAGGCTGGAACAATCTGACAGCATTTCCTTGGGACAGAAGCAAGAATATCCCATACAAAATCTATTTCAATAAGAATTATGCTGAAAGAAAAGAAAAAATAAAAATAAGCACTTCTAGTGACAAATAGTCAAAGGTTTTTTTGTTTGTTGGGTTTTTTGTTTTGTTGTGGGTGTTGTTTGTTTTTTTGTGTGTGCTTTTGGGTTTGGGTTTTGTTTTGTTATGTTTTAGGGTGTTGGGGTTTTTTTGTGTGTGTGTTTTTTTTTATTGTTGTTTGTGTTTGTTGGGGTTTTTTGTTTTGTTTTTGTTTTGTTTTTAATTTATACCAGGGGTTGCATAGCCCAGAGTAGCATGAAAAAGCTAAAATCTATCACATGCATAGTATACCCATTCTTCTTTTGTGGGCTTGGCATCAACTCCTGTTTTATTTCTCACCTTGGAGAGCACAGGGTCTGGCAAGAACCTCCCCAGCATGCTGGTGGGTGGCCAGGACACCCCTAGGTTTAGGGAGTGCAGGGGCAGGCTCAGGAGCTGAGGGCCCTGCCTTAGGGACCCATCCCTACCTCTCCCTGTTTTACCAGCTCCTGCCCATCTGTAAGTGCTGGGTTTCCCTTGCAGCAGCAGATGCCACATGCTACTCACCAAACAGCACTGCTTTGAGCTACCTTTTTTCCTTAAGAGATTTGTTCTGCAAGTAGAAAAATCCAGAGACCTTTTCTCATTGCCTGGTTCCTTGAATGCTGGCTGTATATTAAGTCAGAAAACCTATACTTGTTAGTGATGCAGAAATTGCCTCATGGACCACAGGCTGTCTCACAAACAGCTTTCAAGTGCCACTTATTTAAATAACATTACTCCCTGGAAAGAAAAACAGTGATCAAGGAGCATAATATAGCATTTCTGTCCTGGGGAGGGTGCAGTCTTATTTGCTGTATGTCAAAATTAGCAAGAACATTTACCAAGTATTTAAAGCCTCATACGTAAAAGTGCAAGATGTAGTTCTCCTTGGAAAAGCAGCCCTAGAGAAATGGTATCTCATTGAGTTAATTCTTTGTTGCATCTCTATCTCTTTTTTCCTAATTTTGTAAAAACAAGCAAGCAAACAAACAAAACAACCAAAAAACATGGAAGTGATTGAGGTGTAGATTTTCTGGTTTCCAGGCTTTAAAATTACTGTCGGATCTTCCCACCCTTACAACATAATCAATCTTAGTAGGCCAAGGTACTAACACAGGTTATAAAAAATTAAAAGGTTGTCCTTCTTAAGATTTAAATAAAGTGCCATGAACAAAATCAGCAACAAATTCTTTTCACAAGAGGAGGGTTTTGCTATCATATTTCAGCTACAAGAAATCTCATTAGAACTCCATCAAGGGGTAACCTACACAACTGCATTTGAAACTTCCTCTATTTGCCAGACTATCTCCAAAATAGATTAAAAGGTTATAGAAGAGGAGGAGCCAAGCATAATAACACTGATTCTCACCACTTTCACACCTAATGAGCTTCTTTCTATGGAAAAGGCACAGAAGAGCACAACAATAAAACACAGTATACATTAGGGAGGCCGTTTAGGACCAGCAGAAGGCAGAGGTCACACAATAAATATCACCTTCTAACCACTAAACTACCAGTGCAACCTGAGGATTGTAAGTACCATCATTCTCAGAAGGTGTTTAAATAAGCTCTTGTTTTCTGTGCCAGCCACAGTCTGAGCACAACTCAAATTTACCTCAATACAAAACATTCTACAGTAGCTCACTCCTCAGGTTAAAAAAAGAAGGTATTTGAGTGTAAGGACCAAGTCTGTGAAGGGTGAGACTCTTTCTGATGATGGGACTTGGGCTCTTCGTTAGTAGAAGAGTTTTGGAGCTCCTCAAGCCTGAAATAGTCACCAAGCAACTCTGGAAACCACTAGAGGCAGGAGGTCAGACCACTACAGCACCCCTGCATCCTCTCTGGAACAAAGCTTTTACTTCTATAAAACATGGCAATAGTTTTTATGTACCAGCAAATTCTTATTAAACAATCACTCACCTGTGCAGTTCTATTTGTGTGAAAGGAGACTATATGATTGCTCTAGCCAGCTGACAGAAAATAATCCAACTTATTCTATGCAAGGCTGAAAACCAGAGATGAAGGAAAATTCTGACTGTGTAGACCAAGTAGACCAACATTGGTGGCATATCAGCAACCAAAGACCTCCAAGACTTTTCATTACTGCATGACAATCATCTCAGTCTTTCTTCACCCAGAATTAGCTAATTGCTTCTCATCTATTATTTCACCAGATCCTTTCTAGGAACTTGCTCAGAAAAACGCAAAGAGCTGATCGGCATCTGCAAGTTGTGACAAGCTGAAATCACCTCATCCCTGCAAGGTGCTGAAAGAATCATTAAGGCACATCTCCAGGAAGAAACGTCAAGCTTTGTCTACTAAAGAAGGTTGCTTACAACAAAGTCAGTCTGCCACTTACAACAGCACAATATCATCCACTTTCATATCCCAAATCAACATACTAGAAATCAGTCACAGTGCATTTAACTTCACTGTCTGGAGAAAGTGAGATGATTGCTATGCCTCAGGGTGACACCTGAGGAAAAACCCACCAATTCACAGGATTTAAATACAGGAATGGATTGAAAAAGTGTTAGACAAAGTTGATGTGTTCTGCCACACTATTAGCAAGAACTAGCTTGGTCCCTTTCCTCTCTTTTTGTGCCCAAATTCAGTTTAGGAGGTTCAGCTACTGAAGTCAGTAGACCAAGCGAAAATGGGACGGTTGGAGGTAAATCAGAACAGCTGAAACTTTGAGCTCCACCTTATCCCACATTCATCAGATAATATTGTTCTATCCACTTACTGAAATGTGGTCTGAATTAACTCGAGGCTGTAAAGCTCACTGAGTATATTCATAGTGACAGAACACTGGATAAGACTAGACAGGTTGCAAAGGTTTCAGCAGGTCAGCTCTAATGAAGCAGTTCAGTTATAGTATTCCCTATTTTTGATCTATATTCCTGGTATGTTTGAGAATATATTACATTCTGGTGAGGTATTTTAATTGAGAAAATTAATCTGTTCTTATAGCATTAGAAAGGTTGAATGCTTCACAACAGTTTGGTTTGCCCTGCAATAATATTCTAATCCATTTTTTCTTATCTCAGTCCTGCATAAGGCTTTTACCCCTAATAGTATACTGTTTACTAACATGTCAATGGTACTTCCCTCCCCTTCTCCCACTAGCCAAGGAAAATATCACAATTTTTAGGATGATGCATTTCCCCCACACATTTATATACATGGTTTTCTCATTGTTTCACTCTCGAAATACAACTTATTTGCACCTGTTCCTATTTGAAAGGCCTACAACTTTATTCGATAGACCTAAGATTTTGATGATCCTGTTAAAGGTTTTTTTTAAAAACTAGAAGTAATGCATTGATAATAAAAGAAATGAGACCTCTACAAATAGGTTTCTTTAAGATCTGAAAATATTGAGGGTTATTGCCTCTACAGGTGTAAGTCAGCACACCTCCTTTGCCAAAGCAGTGATAGTTAACAGCAGCCAGGATACAGTCCCAGCTGGGTTGTCTAAAGCAGAGCTGAACTCAGAGGCATGAATCAGTACTAGAGAGACTTCAAAGACTAACTGCTTATTTTACCCCAAAGTTAAATTCAGATTGAAGCTACCCACTACCTCTAAAAAAAACACCTTTTCTCAAGCATAGTAAGTCCGTGACAAACTTACCTGAAATAATGTGCACAGAACAGTCCAATAGATACACTTCTGTTTTGCAAAAGTATTGAGGATCAGTAATTATATGCTCTTACTCTGAAACATACATGATACTTGATGTAAAAGCAAACACAGCTCTGAGCCATCATTTTACCAAAAAAAAAAAAATGAACCTGTCAAACTAGACATCATAATCCTGTGTCATCTGCTCATAAGATGAAATGCTGCTGAAAATTGAGTGAAGGTTTTGCTATATGACAAGATAAGATCTTGGCAGATAAAGATGCTGCAAATAGTCAGGATGATTCTATGCATGTTCTGGATCACATAACAGATTAAGGCCCTTCCATTATCAAGTTGGGGCCTCTTTCTGTAAATAATACACTTGATTTTTATATTAGACTATGTAGCAAACATTCTTTTACACTGCAGAATCCTTCAATACAGTCCTTCAGAGGTTAGAAGAAAGTTCACTTACTTGCTCACTAAATAATGACTTCAAACATGCATTTTCTGTGCCGGTGGGTAACAGTTTAATATTACCAAGTATTTTCTCTGCTAGCTGTGTTTCAGCAGTCTCATAACGTAACAAGAAACAGAACAATTAAAAGGCATGAGTCCTACTCATAAGTCTGTTGCAGTCAGCCTGTGCACACAGTTCCGTGCAGGACCTGACAGTGTAACCTAAGCTCCCAGCGCTCAGATTCCTCTCTCTTAGAGGGGTGACCAGGTGTAGCACTGTGTCCAGCAGCACCCTGTTGCCTCTCCTATCAGTCATAAACTCAGCTTCAACAAAGACACAGTTGCTTTTAGCTCAGATGTAACAACAACAAATATCCAACCTTATCTTAACAGGGCAATGTATACAAAAGAGCAATACAAGGCTACAGTAAAGTAATTTTTATTTCTTGTAGACAACTGAAATGGGATTCCAGACAGGGAATGATAAATCTTTAGCTTTGTGAGCAACAGTCTATCTCAATTATTTGTAGATGATATATAAAGGCTATTGCTGAAGGACTACAGATCAGTTATCAAAAATACCATCTGAATATATACAATGCTTGTAAGAGTATACTTGGATCTATAGACAAGATTTATCCTTGTGGCAAACCTATTTACCAGGGGAAATATTTCAAATAATTATACAATTACACAAACCCACATGGAAGAGTACAGTATGGATTACTGAATTTAAATTCATACACTTCATTGCTTTCTAGAGTCTCCTAGATCACCCAAGTACAACTATATAGCTCAGAAGACAAGCAAGCCATCTTTTTATTAAACTTTAATAGAAATAATATAGCGAATTTTATAGATGCAACATGATATTATCCAGAATTCATACACTCCTGATGACAATTTAGGTTTTGGTTTTTTCCTTTGGTCTTCCATTTGCTTGATAGTCTCATGCCTTCAGGGACTTTGCTTCTTATCTTGGGGGAGGAAGGATGTGTGTGTACTGAAGAATACTGTGCTATTTACATAATTTTGGCCATTGACTTAAATGAGAATGAGGCCAGAACCAATAACACATATTATCATAAAAGCAGTTTGCAAACTGTAACCAGCTCATTCTCACCACACTGCTGTGAAGGTGCGATTAGTGATGCCATTATCCTCGCTTTCCACTGCAGAAAGAATTGTAACAGAGGCTGAGTGACTGCCAAGGGCCTTGGAGGGAAGCAATGTTTGTACAAGAAAACAGACTCAGAAAGAAGCTTCTGGCTCAAAGGGTAAAAAGCAGTTTTCATCACTCTGAAAATAAAAGTGAGCTTTAGCTAAGAATACCCTTGTCAGATGTTTGGGTGGAAAAGGAAGATAGGAAAAAAGAGGCAATAATAAAGCAATCCCTTTAATCATCTTAGCTGCATCTAAATTTTGACATTCCAAAAAGCATCAGTGCTTATGTGGTTAAAAATGATATACTGAGAAAAACAATATACACTTCGACCACACATCCACATTTAATCTGCTAAGAACATGGAGATGCCTGAACTTGTGTGTAGGTGCAAGTTTTGAACATTTTGGAAACTTAAGTAATTGTGTGTATGAGTAATGTTGTCCATTCACATGTAGATACATTCTTAGCTATGAATCCCCATAGAGAATACATACATAGCAACAAGTATCAGTGTCACACAAAACATGCAAAGACAAGTCTTTACTGTGTTATTTATTCTCATTTCTTTGAGTATGTTGTTGAAAAATTTAATTAGGCCAGTGTTTCCTCTGTTGTCTCTAAGTATCTGAGCAAAACTTTCCTTCCATGTGCACTCAGATTTAAACATGAGATTAGCTATATTTAAACAAGGCTGCATGACTATTCATGACCTGAAAAGATGGGTTACAGCAGTATGGAGGGTTTAGCCTAGAAATTTGGTGATAGTAAATCAGTCTAAAATTAATACAGTTCTGGGCCAGAAACCGACAAATTAATGTACTCCTGATGGGCCTGATACCAAGACAAGTAAAACTAAAGACTGAAGATTACATGTACATGCCTAAGCATGTGAAACCTGAGGAAAAACTCTCTTGCCCGAATAAAAAAGAAAAAAAAATGGTTCCAGTGAGTTGTTAAGTTCTATGATCATTTCTAGGATGATGCCACAGGTGAAGTCCAAAAGCTCCAAAATGAAACTAAAAAAAAAAATCACTAAAATGTAGCATTTCCTCTTTGTCCATTTCTCTCTAAATACATTTCTTTTGCCCACTGGATAAGCTGAGTAATGTAACATCCTCTTCCAAAGTATGATTTTTGCATAGCTAAGAGGAGCTACCCCACTAGCTCAAACAAAAGCAGTTGTAACATTCAGAATTTGCCATCTGACCAAGATTTAAAGGTTGGTGCCAGTGACAAGTGATGGGTCAGAGCTCCAAATCGAATTAGTATCCCCTCTGCAAAGGAGTTGAACTACCACCACACTGTATTCAACTTAAGGATCTATAAAAACATGAGGAGGGCAGTAAGGGGATAGACACTGAAGTCTTCAGCAGAAAAGGAGCAGATTTGCCATAGCTTCATCACTGGGGGGAGAGAGGATTCTGCAGTAAGTTAAGCACTCACACCACTGCTGAGCTGTAGGATTTAGGGGCCTTTTGGAAAAAAAGAGGGTTAACTGCATGTTAGGCATACAATTAATTTGTCCCCATATAGATCTCTGGAATCAACCCTGTACATTTAGTGAGACAGGATAAACATCTGAAACAAAACTAACCAATAGAGTTTTTTTAGAGAGGTTTTCATCATACAGATTTCACTATCCACATGGTAGAAAGTATATTCTTGGCCTCATGTACAACACAGCCCTTGTCTTAATCAGAAGGGAAGAAAATGGCAGTGAACTCAAACAGGAAAAAGGAAAAAAAAAATCAGAAGTTCAATGGCATATCAATTAATAAGTAGAAAAGACAAGCAGGGAAGGAATGTGTAAAAGAGTCAGGAAAAGTATCAAGTGCCTGAAATTTTAAGAGGGATTTCAAAACAGAGTAAGAATACCTTGCTCTTTTGAACAAGCTATAAATAAGCTCATGTTAGCAGCATCACCCTCCAATTGCACTGCTTAAGGAGAGCTCAAGATAGAAATCACTGTCAAGTAAGTATATTTTTGTATGATGTAAACCCCTTGCTTATACTACAAAGGAGGCTGGAACACCTGACCTAAAAGAGGAAGCAAGAGATTCAATTAAATTAAATTAAAGCAAGAGGTTCAATTCAACTAAATGTTCAGTTCAAGGTCAATACTGCTGTAGATGGAGTAAATCTAAACCCAAGTTAGCAAAGAATTTACACTAAAACAGATTTGCTGATATCTAAGGCTTTTTCTTGTCTATGCAGAGCTGGGATATATGCAACACAAAAACCAATCTAGTGGTTTATAGGCAGATTTATTTGCTCTTAGAGCTTCAGCCTTGAGTTTGTTAAATTTGTAAAAATCAGATTTTAATCAATATAAAAATAACAATCAGAAGAAAATATGTCTATCCTAAATTATTATGGTATAAGATCTATAGTGCATCATATAAAGTGAAAATCTTTTATTTTATTATTCAAGCACTAGTTTCCATCTCAGGTACTGGACTATACAGAGGATTGGTAGTGAAATACAGATTGGCAATGGAAGAGCAGCTTTTCCATCGGCAAGCTGCCAGTTAACTCCTGTCCCATCAGCAGAGATCCTCCTTGGCCTTCTGCAGCCAGCAGGCAGCTGTCCTGCTCCACCACTTACTAGATGCTTTCCTGTATCAGAAAAATCAAACACTGCCTGGAATGGAAACTGCCCTGGGCCAGTGTGCAGCACTGCCCTCTCACAGGCTCCTGGCAGGCCTGGGGTCATAGGTGTAACACCTGTGTTGTCACCTTGCTTGCTTATAAAAACAGGTATTGATCTTCAGCTGCCCTACTGTATTTCACAACCTGCCACTCAGCTACAAAGCACTTCTGGGGAACTTCTGAGAAATTACTGCCTAAGCTGTGTTGTTTTGCCACATTCCTTACCCTTTTTGAAAATCATACCAATACTCTTTGGCACTTGAACTGTTCTGCCTTGTGCAGACTCATGTTGAGATTACACTCAACACTCTTTGCTGGGAGGCTGAAGGCTATAACTCCAGAATGGCTGCACAGACCAGCTGCTTACCAGGACCAGAAACCTTGGAAATTGAAATAGGGAATGTAATTAGTGATGTCTGTTCCTTTGACCAGGAGAACACTTTGACCCAAGACATGAAGTAGCAATTACTGAAGTCCACTTACAAAACTGAACAGGAACTGTTCAGTTTCAATAATGAGCAACAATATTCTACAAACTGGGTAGATGCATCACACTGAACACGTGCAAACTGAAGCAAACATAACACACTCAAGGAAACAATGCCAGCCTTGCAGGGGGTGGGGGGGAGGAATTCCAAGGAGAAAGGAGTCTTTTATATCTGAAGATGACTGGGCTTCCCAGGAACACTCCAGCTTCACAGAAAAAATTGCTCTATCTGCACCTTCATATCCTGGATGTGCTAGAGCTAGGTAGGTCTTGGCAGGTGCTGCTTCTTTTACAATTTTATGATACTTTAAAGATTATTGCCATTATCATCATACCTGCAAGTATTTCTTGGTGCCACCGAGGTCAAAAGATGTCAGGCAATGGAAGTCACACCTAACCTTCACTTTACAATCACACATTTGTTTTTAAGGCAGCAGCAGATACCAACAAAAGGAAATTGCCATTCCTCTACAAGTCAATGGTAAAACTGCCTTTCAGGAACCTCAGGGTCTGGAAGGTAACCTACAGCAGGAGAAATACATCAGCAACTCAGGAATTTGAGTGCTCCAGGCAAGATGTACCACTTATCACTGAAGTCAGGATTAGTGTGCTGGACTGAATTATATAATTATGGGAAGAGAAAACAGTTTCTGAAGAAGAAATCTCAAACTTGGAACAGACAAAGAAGTGCTCATGTCATATACTTTGGTTTTTCAGGGCAAGAGCAATTCTGTTAGAGATTCTTCTTTTTTTGCATAAACTGGAAGTCAAGAAACAAGCTGAAGCGAGAGAGGCATAGTATCTTAGGAAGATGCTCCAACTTGCTGGTGCAGTTTTTGGTGTGGGGGTAGCTCCCTGACATTAAAAAGTGGTAGCAGTAATCAAACTTGGTTGTTTGTTCTCTCAGGACAGTTACTGTCTGTGCTGCTTTTCCTAGGCTGAGCTACAGACCACACCAATCTACAGGTTTGAGGTATAGAAAGCTTTTTTTAAAAAAAATACAGAAAAGTACACAAAAATTCCCAAACTAGTACGTAAAACACCTTTCACACAGCAGCTAACAAACCTAGGCTGAGGCTGTGGGATTACTCAAACCATGCTTGAGATGGCTTGGCAAGCTTCTGTGCAGTTGGTGGTTTGAGAAGTGTCCTCACCAGTCCTGGACACAGCCACACACAGCAGGACGTCTCCACATCTGGCACCACTTACTATTGCTCTCCTGCCTCTGGCAGGGAAAGGAAGAAGGAATGGGGACTGGCATGTCGCCAGTGTTCTTTAGCTGGCTAGAAGTATAAATGGAGAATGGTTTTCCATCTTCTCAGCCATCAGCTCCAGCTGAGAGCTGCACTGAAACAGCTTTACTTGCTGGCTTATCCCAACTCTGTAATACTGTCATTGACATTAGAGATTAATTTAGGCACTCTGTTTTGTTATCAATGTTATATTGCATCTACAAGCACATCACTTAAGCCACACTAAACCATCACGCTTTTAAAAACTGAAATTACTCAGAGAAAAAAAAATCCAAACAAAAACATCTAAACCCAGGAGAATTTTATTTTGTTAGGATTCTGATAAACATATCATGACAAAGGAGTGTATAGCATATCACCTCAGAACACAGCTTTTTTAGGTGTCTCCAGATGGAAACAGCTTGATTCTGTCATTTTTCTAATTTATCTAGAGTAAAAAAAAAAAGTTTGGGCAGAGGGATAAGGGGGAATGACTCCTAGCTTGCTCCAGGTAAAAGGCTTTCTCCCCCTCGAGAAATAGTTTTGAGTGATACAATATCCTGAAATACTGCACTAGTAGAGAAAGTGATGTTTTGTAGTTGAGAAAGAGGAAGGGAGAGTGGAAGCAAGAAGTAGTCATCACAGTTTTTCATTTTACCTTTCCACATCTGCATTGGTATCTCTCTGAGAAGTAACAAAAAGTTATTTCTGAACTGCACTGTTGCAGAATTTTTCAGCAAATCTACTAACCAATCATAAGACAGGTCTCAGTGTCCACAAATCCTTTCAGAGTGCACCTGTAAAATACTCAACAATGGTCCCTACAGAAGTCCACTAGTTAATTTACTCAGACCCTGCCTATAAAGTCTCAAGTTTGTAAGATTAAGTCAAATACTTCTTTCAAAGGTAGCATTCCTGAACTCTGAGTGTATTTTGCAGCTTTTATATCTGATGAGATCACTTCTTGGCTACTTCTGCTCCACAGCACACAGAACTCAGGCCAAATTCTGTCCTCACTTAAAACCAAACTGGTTGGTTTCAGATGGGGGTACAGCCCAGGTCAGAATTTGCTCTACTCCTGTATTTCCTTAATGAAAAAGACAATCTCATCAGGGCATTAAAGGTCCTCTATAGGATGAGTAGTCACAGAGAATGGTCTAAACCTGTCGAGCATAAAGCCAGTATGCACAAATGAACCACATCCTACATGAGTCCTCATCTCAGCATAAAAATGGAAGTAAACCCAAGTGTTAGAATGAGCCTATTACAGTTTTAAGACAAGTGTAATTTGACAAAATTTGCTGCTGTTAAAAATTTTTTTTTGTTCCCAAGAAGGACTGGGCAGATTCAGTTTGGCCAGAAAACAGCCACCATGATGCCAAGTGAGAAGATTCAGCACATGCTGGGTTTAACATATGTTCTTTTTCCATTCAGACCTCAATTCTTCAGTCTTGATAGGACTTCTAAGAGTCTTGCTAGCATCAGCTTCAGTGTTTCTTAGTAAAGAGATGCTATTAAACTGAAATTAAACCAATTAAACTGTAATTAAATCCAAAGTTGTGAAAGCCAGGAGTGGGAGTACATACTCAGAAAGCAAAGCAGAAATTCTGTGCCCTACTTCATACTTCACACATTAGGCTTCCAGTTAGTAACAATTCAACATGGCTAAGTACTTCTCCAAGGAACTCTGCAGATTGCAAGGAAACATATACCAGTTATGACAATCATATTTAGTAACTAACTCTACATGTTCTACTACTTCTAACTGCTCTTGTCCATGCAAAGGGCTTTCTTTGCCTGGGAGATACAAGTAACCCATAACACTCAGTAAAAACTTGTAACGTAGCCCAAGAGATACAGCTGATCTCAGTCATGTTGTCTGAAACCAAAAAATAGCTTCTTGGTGAAGTTTGTGCAGAGATAAGCACAGCCTCAGAACAATCTAACAGAAATAGCATGTAATATAGTGAATGAGTACAATTTGAAACAAATTAGCATTATGACAGTATTGGTAAGCATATTGTGCAAACACCTATAATATTGCACAATCTTGCATTAGACATGGAGGAGGAAAGAGGAAAATAAAAGTTGTCATGTTTTGTACATAATCAATGAGACATAACCCCAGAATCTTAGTAGTAGTAGATTCTTGGCAGAGGTTTTCTTATTTTCAAATAATTTCAGGCTGAGCTTTGTGCTAAGGAGGTCCATACCATCGTTTCCTTTTTGTCCCCAGAGCTGCTTAACAACTCTCAATCCTACTTGGAACTGGCAATCTTGTGTTGAACATAGTGGTCAAAGAAGTGTTTTAGTCTCAAAAAAAATTAAAATCCACATTAGTAAACTGAATTGGGCAGAAACAATATCTATGTACACAAGACTGAAAGTAATCATGCACTGACTTTTCAAAGGAGAGCTCTGACTTTGTACCTCATTTGGCAAGTAGTTATAAGACTTCAAAAGCTTTTTATGGTCCAAAAATAAGACAAGAGTGACCAGAAACTAAAAAGTAATCTGTAAAACTTATGAACAGTGTATTGGAGAACTGAATACAACCCACACTGAACAGTTCTTTGATTTTATTTAAAATAGGTGGAGAACAATGCACACTATGAATTATGTACAATTCACACCACATATGTATTACAGAACACACTGAAATCCTCCTGCCAGCTACTAAAGGGATCCAACATAAAGCCACACTGAGGACCTGCGGTGTCTGCTTCAGAGCAAGAGCTTTAACTCATCTGTACTCAAAGACAGGCTGAACAAGAGAATGTTTGACATGTGATTCAGAAGGTGGTTCCAATACCTTAGGAAAGCATACAGAAAGGGGAAATTCCTTTCAGTGGTTCTGAGTATTTCTTGAAGCAATATCTGAAGATATTTTGTGAATATTTTCAGTTTAGTTTTATAAAAAGCAAGCCCTCATAAGTATCAGTAAGCAAATAATATTTTTAATTTCTGTTCCTGCAGTGAATTGGTTTTATCTAGTAACATTTCAAAACACCCAGTTTCAGAATAGTGTAATATTAGATTTTCTTTTTTTTTTTTTTTTCCCTCTGAAGAGTCCAGAGAAGAGCCATGAAGATAAGAGGACTGGAGCACCTCTCCTATGAAGACAGGTGAGAGAGCTGGGGTTGTTTAGCCTGGAGAAGAGAGAGGCTCCAGGGAGACCTTAGAGTACCTTCCAGTGCCTAAAGGGGCCTACGATAGAGCTGGAGAGGGACTTTCTACGAGGGCATGGAGTGACAGGACAAGGAGTAAGGGCTTTAAACTGAGAGTAAGTTTACATTAGATACAAGGAAGAAATCCTTCACTACGAGGGTGGCAAGGCACTGGAACAGATCTCCCAGAGAAATGCTCCATTCCTAGAAGCGTTCAAGGTCAGATTGTATGTGACTCTCAGCAGCCTGGTCTAGTGGAAAGTGTTCCTTCCCAGCTGGGGTGGGGGTTCAAACTACATGGTCTTTGAGGTCCCTTCCAATCCAAACCATCCTACGATGCAAACTTGAAAGTCAGTTTCTTTGCCAAAATTAAATACACTTTGTACATCTATTTCAAAATTCTGCAGTAAAGAGTGTTTTTAAGGTATTGTTTCAATGTTTCTTCAAGGAAGTTTTTTGCCAGAAAGGATCAGATTTATTTCTTATTTATATAAATAGTGTTAATATTCAAAGGCAAATAAGTCAATTATTGTAAAAGAGAAAACAGTCATGCAGAGCAATAACACAACCCCTTTAAGGGAGGGTTGTGACTTTACAACTGCTTCGTCTTTTGAAAATAAAACTTAAAAGAAAAACGTTAAGCCTGTAACAATTGAATCAAAACCATTTCTAAATAAAAAAACTTAAATTAAAAAAAAATCAGTTTTCATTTAGCCAAATCCCTTCTTAAATGAGATTAAAAAATTAAAATTCTTAAATAAACATGGCTAATTTTTTCTTCAGATAATGCTGAATCTGATTTGTTGTCAACTGTATCTGTCAGCCAAAAGCTAAATTGCATTTATTCCATCTAAGTGGAATGTAGGTCTTGACTACATTCCTTTCTGCATATTAAGTGTCATGCCCTGTTAGTTTCATGAAACACTGAGTCTCAGAGCAACATTTTCCCCCCACAAAAGAAAAGTGTACAAATGGGAAGCTGTAGAAAGGCACAGTCTAAAGCCTGGGTCAGAGCTCATGTTTTCATACACATGCAGAGGATGGGAAGGTCTGTACAGCTCTTGGTTCTGCACATGTTAATTTTCACCGTTCACCAGATTGCAGATGTACATTAATGCTTTCACTGTTGTACCCAGAGGCATGAGTATGGAGGTTCATTATGCCTCATTCCTTATACCAGCCAGAGTTTAGTACAGTTACTTGTCAGATATTCTGGGTTAGCACCATCCTGTTTATTCAATCACACTACAATAAGTGAGATCTTCAGTACAATTGATTGGGCATTTATTTTGGAGTTACCATCTTTCATGGATGTAAATGAATATGGACTAAGTACCGAAACTGAAGGTACACAAATGCCTTGGAGTGTTTCTATTGTTGCACAAAATTACTTTTGACAATATTTTAAAGAATCAGGATAGGTGATTTCCTGGTGTATCAATTTTGGGATGACAGCTCCTCATGATCGCCTTTTCAGCTTTCATAGGGAAACTCCTATTTCTTTCCACAAGCATAAACAAGGTGTCTGGGACCTTCCATAAAACCTTAGGGCTAATGCCAGGAGGGTTTTACTCCTGTTGGTGTAGTATTTGGTTAGCAAGAACTCCCATAATAATTTTACCCTGCTTCTTTAATGTGATATCCTGCTCAGTGGCATGCAGTTAAACACTCCTAATAGTATTTCTAGACAGAGATTAAAAGCAGCCTTTCTATTTTGTGGTTTCTTTTCTCACTTTCCATCTTTCCACATCCCACTTTGTTTCCATGGCTTTTCCCCACTTCCACCAGTAGGTAACGTTGTAAATAAAAGATGCTCAACCGTCCCTCCTACTTCCCTCTGCACTGACCTTTCTGCAATACCACAGACAAGGTAGCCAGGCTGCAGACCTGCCATTCTGCCACACAGCACCAGGAGCCACAGTGGTGACTGAAACCAAAAATCTAACTGAGATTTAAAGGCATTGAAGGTATGGAAGAACTGGTACAGAGCTTTCACTTTTTTCTTGGCCTGACTTCTCCACCCCTGATTCCTCAGACAAATTCTAACAGCACTGACCTATGTCAACAGCTACTTTTATCTTGCACTTGACTGTGTCACCTTCACTGCAGGTTCACAAATTGATCTATGATTCCCTTTTACTCCTAATAGACTGTCCACACATTTCCTCAGTGAGGCAGGAAGTTCTATAGTTTGTCATAAAGGCAAGTGCATCCCCAATGAACACCTTCCCATTACAACTCCTTTTATCTCTACAGAGGGTCTGTGTTTTTCCCTACTATTTTACCAGGTCTGACTCATCACATTTCTCAGTGTTGTGCCCTGTTATAGCCTTACCAGTTAAAAGTACAAATGCATTTTATACACAGTAATTCTCACAACTGCTCTGTAACATGGGAAAGTGTTATTCATGCTCCTTTTATTTATTTATTTTATTTATACTCAGAAAAAAATGCTCTAATACAATGCTACACAAACCTTAGAGGGCAAAGCCCAACTACTATTACAGGACAACATGTTCAGAACTTGAGAGCAAGGTTAATAAGCAGCAAGATAACATACTAATGAGTAAGATGCTTGTAGTCTATTAAATGACTAACGAAGTTAAAGACACCTGTAGCATTTTATAAAGGAAAATACAAGAAGTCCCAAATGTGAGGATTAACAAAGTAACTAAAACAATCTTTTTATGATAGAAGTCTTACCTGGTTGTATAGAACTAAATATATAATGGAAATTAGTCAACGTGTAAGTATGAGAGATGCAACAAGTGAAGGCTGCTGAACGCTGAGATGCCACTGCACACATAAACTATTTGTTCACAAAAGTACTTGACCTTCATCTGTCCTGATTAAAAAAGTAGACCTGCATAGTGGGGCAAAGCTGAACCTTGGAAAAGAAGGTGTAGAAAGACTCTGGAGCAGCAGTTGTGGACACAAGTAAGCATCTCCTCACAAAACTGTATTTTTAAGTCACATTGGCCTTGCAAATACTTATTGCAGTGGGAGACAGAGAGCTTGGAAAACAAACAATATTAGCACTACAGCTCTTCTGATTTTTCTATCAGGAATGATTTGGACATGAGCATAGTGGAGAGACTAGGACCGAAAGTTGTGGTGTGTATATCACACAAAATTAATGATCATAAATAGCAGGCATAGCACAGCTTACATTAGTAATGTTATCCACCTAAATAAGTATCCTAGGGGTTATAAAGGGTTACTAAACCATCATAACTTCCAGTTTCAAGATTTGTTTCTCTACCTAACAGTGATAATTGCACTCATTTCTTTCTGCATGTTAGGCAAACAACCAGCAATGATGGAGGAAAAGTCAATCGTGACAATCAAACTTTACAATTGGCCTTAACTCTGCATGTAGTGGTGCTCTCTTTCCAGTTTGCTCCTGTGAGATGTGTTGAAAAACATTCATCTCAGCAACAGACATTAGAAAGACAAGTTGTATTTTTTCCCTACAACAAAGCAGAGTGGCCAGTAGGCAAAAGCACCACAGGAGGACACAAACAGACTGGCTTTTCCATGTTTTTCCCGTGTGATATTAGGCATATCACTTCATTTGTCTGACTGTTTCTCTTTTGCAAAAATGGAGGTAGTTACACAAGAGCTCTGCAGAACTCACTAACTTTGAAGACTGTCAAGTACCAGACTGAACCAGAAGACTGGCATAGTAACGTGTCTGTAGCAGGGTCGATTTCAGTAGGACAAGTTGTAATTTGTATTTTGAATTATAAGAGGGTAGATTCAGACTAGATATAGAGAACAATTTTTTTACAAGGAGGGCAAGACACTGGAACAGGCTGGTCAGAGAGGTGATAGATGCCCCATCCCTGGAAACATCCAGGGTGACATTGGACGAGGCTCAGAGCAACCCAGTCTAGTTGAAGATGTCTCTGCTCATTGCAAAAGGTTGGACTAGATGACCTTTAAAGGTTCCTTCCAACACAAACTATTCTATGACAATTTAAGTTATAATTTCACTGCCCTTGGTGTTTTCCCTTCTTTCCCCCTCCAAGATATAATGTGCTACTGATTAATCATCAGAAAAAGGAAAATCAGTTTAACAGGCAATACTTTAAAACTCAAAAGTGCTTAAATAAAGACTTCAAATACCCAAGCCCTGACTAGGGTCTAGTAACACAATGCTTTTATTTGAACAGGGCAAACAAAGCGAGGCTCCTACATGCAGGTCTGGACATTAACTTGTCCTCCCTTTCAAAGGTCTGCATTTGTGCCTCAAATACTCAGAAAGATGACATTTTTCTTACAAAATATAGTCAGCATTGCTGTTTTAGGCTTACCAAGCTGAAGCTCTCATAGCTAATAGTGTTACATATAAAGATTGTTTATTAAGACAACCGTGGATGCAAGAAGAGAGGGCAGTCACATCAGGGTTTTCTTGTTCTGCAGTACATTCCTCTCTGCCCCCTGGCAGCCTGCAGGCTTTGCCCATGACTGCTCACAGTACAGCACAATCCAAGATCCTCACAGAACCAGGCATTCCTGTGTACCCTCTTCCACAAGGCTCTTGGAGCTAATGCCAAAATCCTGGCCTCACTGAGTTAGTAGGAAATGTGCCAATGACTCCCACAAGGCTGAGCTTCACCCTCTGCTGAGGCTGTGAAGTATAAACAGCCTTGACTTATTTCCAACACCACACTGATGTTTGCAGGTTGCAGGAACATGCATATATTCAGTGTCCTGTGTCATTCAAACTTCAACTTGCACTGTTCTTTCAGAACATTTCCAGGAGTAGGAGGATATTTTTTTAGTTTTATTTCAGACTGAAGAATGCTTTAAATGTAAAATCAGATTTTACATTTATTATCCATGTTATTTCATGACATAGGTCAGCAATAATATTAAATACAACACATCATTGTACTAAGTCACATCATAAGCTTCACAAACATAATGACATGTCAGATTAAGGTACACCTGGAATATTCTACTTTTTTAAAACTTTCAGGGTGACTGCTGCTACTTACTACTCTTGAAACTTATTTTCTATATCAAAATATTTGTTTTTTCCCTGCTGTAATGAGACTCATTGTTATTTTCCAGATCAAATTAGCAAACTTTGTCAACTTCAAAGCAGCTGCTTTCAATAGCTTTGAGCTTCTAGCATTAAATTAAAACAGCATTTTTCAACTATGGGGCCTGTCAGGGACTGCACTCACTCGGTACCTAACTGGAAATAATGCAAACCCTATGTTTTAGCTATATATAAAGCATAGTAAGTTTTAAAATTACAGTGCTCTATTAGCCAACTTGAGGTTTCAAGTGTCTTCTACTGTACTTAATTTCAAGAAAAGTTCTAATATAATTTTTGTCTGGAACACGAAAAGAAAACATATTGAAACTTCTAATATAAAAAGTTATCTGTGTAAACCAACTCTATGTCTGAGTTGAGATACTGAGAAATGGAAAAAGTTGAAAGGATCCAGTTTATTAGAAAAAGATACTTAAAATTTATGTTTAATAACCTGGAATTGGTAGAAGTTGTTCATCATTTTCCCTCCATAGCAAAAAAGTTGCTACAAGTCCTGGTTTTCTGTCTGACTCTGCTTTCCCAACACTTTCAGGTTTTGATTTATTATTCTTCACGAACAAGTTTCTAATATATTTTTGCATACCAATGCTACAAGCATTAGGAGGAACATCGTACAGAGGGGAGTCAGAGCAATGCAGTGCCAGGCAGAGACCAGG
The DNA here is from genome assembly GCF_022539395.1 of Myiozetetes cayanensis. Lineage (NCBI taxonomy): Eukaryota > Metazoa > Chordata > Aves > Passeriformes > Tyrannidae > Myiozetetes > Myiozetetes cayanensis. The sequence continues at coordinate 14,488,638 of NW_026088185.1, read as the reverse complement.
AGTACCTGTTCAGACCACAGCCATGCTGTGGCCTCTAAGAAATTTTCCACGAGTAAAGGAATTTACAGATCAAATAAGCTACTTACTGCACCCACATTTTCTCCCACTACAGGCTATCATTTCCTTTTCAGAACACAGTCCATCAGTCCCAATACCACATGACATTCTGTAACCATTCAGGTTACCATCTGAAATACTGACATAAGATTTACTCACATGGCTTCCCTGTGACACAGCCTCAACACCTCTGCCCTTTTGTTCCCAGGAAACCAGCTTCCTTGGGAAGGGGAGCTTGACAAAATACTGAAGTCCCAGTTCCTTTGCCCAATACAGGCTGCAACTCCCCTTAGGTTTTTTTTGGCTTGCTCCCATAACACCAAAATAAAGATTAATAATTCCTAACTTGTAAACCTAGCTAATTGAAGACCTGAACATCCATTTTGAATAAGTATGAGAGCACAAGCCTTCTATTGGTCTCCTAAGCAGCAGTACACTCTTTGTACAGAGGGAAAAAATTGTTCAGTCTAAAGAGTGACAAATAATTATGCTTTTGTGGGCAAGATAATACATACAGAGGAAAAGACGTTGAAGTTGAAGTATATGGATCAGGGCACAGTGTCATCTGGGACTTCTCTACTTATTTGGGAGGACCCAAAAAAAGAAAGATCAAGGCAGGGGAGACAAGGCTGAGCAGCATGCACAAGACGAATAAACATCAGAACATTTAGAGGAGGAGTGAGTTCAGCCAAAGTTGAAGCATAACCAAGCTCTTCCTCCAGGCTCAGAAACACAAGCATTCCCAAGCATGGCAGCCACCCACAGTCAGTGCCCACACAGAGGAGCTGGGGGGAACACCCTGCAGCTCCCACCACCCAGTCCCAGGGGACAGCAGTCACACTGCTCCCAAATACCTCTATAACCACTCACAAGTGACCTCCACACCACTTAGCCCACAGCAAATCTGCACCAGCATTTACTCTGTGGAATTAAAGGATTACTTCATTAGAACTACCTGAAATAAATACCCTGAAGACAACTTCTTTAATAGTTTACTAAGTGAACAAACCCAGTTTAGCTGATGCATCCCTAAGAGCTGAACAAGATTAAACAGTGGTCCCCTATTGCCCTCTCCCAATCCTCCTCAGCCTCACCCCAGCACAGGCCAGGCATCAACCTCCTCCTTCACCACATTTCAGGTCCTCAGCCACATCCCTCACCTGCCTTCCCAATACAGACAGCATCCAACCTGTCTGTCCTGCTTTGGGAACCCAGAATTCCCTTCTGCTTTAGCCATCATCAGCCCCAAGAGCCAGGCTACATGTGCCCCTGTGTCAGTGCACAACAGGGCTGATCCCATAACCCTTTATTAGTGCAAGCATCTCTGCCAAGCTTTCGTTTATGACAGGAGCCAGACAGCCCAGAACCACAGGAGAACTGAGAAGTGTTCAAGCAAGCATGGAAAATGGTTGGGCTCTTGCTGTCCAACTGCTTCTATGAATAGGCAACAAATTTAGGTGGTTGATCTTCCAAAGATAACCCTCTTTACTAAATAAAAATCCCTTGTTCCTCAATTCCAAAATAAATCTACATATCCCAACTTGCAAGACTGCAGCAAACTAACTCCCACAGTACATTTAGAGGGTATCCACACATGCACAGAGAAAAAAGACCAAGAAATAAGTGATAACAGCTGCACACAGAACAACCAGGCAGTACAATTACATCAGGAGGAGGCAGAGGACATGGAGTCATTGGAAAGCAAATGGAAATAGCACCAAGTTTGTCCAACCTGTCACCATAACATGTCACCTGCATATTTTACTCCAGGTTTTATTGCAGAGGGTAATTTTAAGAATAGATTAGTACAACTTGTCATGGAGTTAGCTGGTTTTCCTCAGTGTCCCTATGGAGATCAGTGACAAGTGGTGTCTCTCAGGGCTCCCTATGGAGACCAGTTTAATATCTTCATCAATGATAGAGAGTGGGATCAAGTGCACCTTCAGCAAGTTTCCAAATGATACCAATCTGTGCAGTGTGGCTCATATGCCTGAGGGAAGGCATGGCATCCAGAGGGACCTGGGCAAACCTGGAATGTTGTTCTGTGTCAGCTTCATGAGGTTCAACAAGACCAAGCACAAGGACCTGCACCTGGGATGGGGCAACGCCCAGTATCAATACAGGCTGGGTGAAGACAGGTTTGAGAGTAGTCTTGTAAAGAAGGGCTTGGGGGTGCTGGTGGATGAAAAGCCAAGCACAAGCTGGCAATGTGCCCTCACCACCCAGAAAGCCAACTGTATCCCGGGCTGCATCAAAAGAATTGTGGCCAGCAGGTCAAGGGAGGTGAGACCCCAGCTGGAGTAGTTCTTTCAGCTCTGTGGTCCTCAGTACAGCAAAGACATGCACCAGTTAGAACAGGTCCAGAGGAGGATACCAAGATGATCTGAGGGCTAGAGCACCTCTCTTATGAGGACAGGCTGAGAAAGTCGGGGTTGTTCAGCCTGGAGAAGACAAGGCTCCAGGGAGACTTCCTTGTGACCTTTCATTACTTAAAGTGGGCTTTTTAGAAAGATGGGAAAAAATATTTTAGTAAGGCCTGTTAAAAACCCAATAAAGGGTTTTTACACTCAGCAAGGGTAGATTTAGACTAGATATAAGGACGACATTTTTCATGAGAGTCGTGAAACACTAAAACAGGATGCCCAGAGAGTTGGTACATGTCCCAGCCCTGGAAGTATCCAAGGTCAGGCTGGATGGGGCTCTCAGCAACCTAATATAGTTGAAGATGTCCCTGCTTCTTGCACAGGGGTTGGACCAACTGATCTTTAAAGATCCCTTTCAACACAAACTATTCTGTGTCTGTCACTACATTCTGAAGACACTAGCAAGTTTAGGAAACATCATCTATTTTAATCTAAGCTTCAAGCTCGTTTGGATTTTTTTTATTTAATATCCTAAACAACACCATATGAAGCCTGAAAAAGTTCTAAGCATTAATTTTCCTTTAAATCAAGCATGGCTTATATCCAAGTGCTTCCAGAACATTAGCTGAAAGCTCACCCGAGCCAACCTAAACTGCAGATATTCAGCACTATTACATTACAGAGATTCAGCACTTCATAAATTCCACAGTTTGTGTCACATTCAAGCAACACCAAAGAAGAGCACAGTGGGAAGATGTTACAAATTTTCTTTGATGAAAAGATAATCTAGTCACCATCTTATCATTTTTTGTCATCTGAAATGCACTGGTCCAGAAGGAGAACCCAATTCACCCAGTGGAGATACCTCAGGTGAGAATTCATGATTAAAATTCAGTTATGAGTAATTCCCTATCCTTTAAATCATGGTTTTCTCAGTTTCATGACAGGAGCATCAGACGAAAACACAATAACTCAAATGACCACTCAATAGCACTCAAATGCCGTAAGGCATTCCCAGATGCTTATACAAGTTGAAGGAGGCAGAAAAGGAATACTCTCCCCAATGGTTTTTCCACATGTTAACCATGGAGATCCCTACATCACTGGCCTCATCTACCTACTGCTCTTGCCTGGAAGGGCAGAAGTTCCATGCTCATGCTTGTTCCAGAGAAGATGCCACCACAGATGCACCTAAAGTTAGACCTCCATGTTCAAAATAAGGTTACTGTAACCTATCACTAATGGAAACACAAAACAGGCATGCAAACTTCCCAGATACTGTAAATCAATTTGGAAAGGTGGTGACTTGCTGCCTGAGCTTATTGCAGGAACCAAGGAAACATCCAGGTTTTCCAGGGAGTCCATTATAACTCCTTCAGACAAGTGATCAAGCCCTGGCTAAGCCCTGTGCCTGCTATTACTAACTACAACCTTCAGCCCAGCCACAGCTACATGAACTATCCCTACCAGAGCCCAGAGGTAACACAACAAGCCCAAGCATTCTCTCCCAGTATTAGGAAAGTGTATTTCTAGAGCCTTAAAAAACCCATAGAAACCCCACAGGAACTCTGTTGAATTTAGTGATATTCTCTCATACATGCACCTTAGTTGTAGTGTCTGTATACGCACAAATATGAATTAATACAAAAATTTTGGCTAGTCTGCTTCTTTCCACAATCACCAGGACCTGTGTTATGGTAAGGAACTTGTGCAATACATGGTGGTAAAAACTAAAGATTAACAGCATGACCTGAAGGTACTTTTTCTGCAGCAACAGTCCTTTTTCGGTATTTACTCTCAGGTGGTTCCTTTGATATATCTTCCAGCCAGTCCAATATACCAACACAGTCTTCATACAAATTTAAATTAAGAAAAAAAATAATTCCCAATCATTTGCAACAAGAGGAGGAAACATTGCATGTCCCTTACCAGGCTTCCAGACAGATTACATGGAGGCAAAAGCTGTGAGGACTGCATTTCATCTACTTTGTTTGCAATCTTGAACTCAGAGGAGTTTTCAAATCTGCTGTTAACTGCTCAAGCTCGTAACCAGTTGCAGTTTCCCTTGAGAAGTGTCAGGGAGTAGCTACAAAAATGTCCTGTGGGATCTCAGAAGCTTCATTACGGGTTATACATTGGTATTTTCATCACTTTTCATGAAGTGTTTTAAGTGTTAATAATGAAATTGGCCAGAGACTATTAAATACTGACTGAAGCGACAGCTCTGCTATATTATTACAGTGTTTGCACAGCAATCATTCTGCAGGTTAAGTTATTTTAGGATGAGTGGTGTTTAAATTAAATATAGTCCCCTGTGTTCTTGTTTCATTTAAAGTCAGCCACAGACTGCATGCTTCAACATTGTGCAGTCAGGAAGTTATGCTGAGTCTCAATTGTTGTCTTTGCTTTTACCCCCTTAGTGTTCTTTTTGCCAGGCAAAATGAGGAATTTGAAAGAATCCTGTTGCAATACTTCACAGGTTTTCATAGCACACACCACAACAGAGCATGAATGATACTAACTTGGTGAAAACCAGGCTTAAATAATTTAAACCAAACTGCACCCCATCTTTACCACCAGCACTAGGCTTCAACTACAGAAAACCTGAATCCGAACGTCCAACTCTTTTCTACAAAAATCAGTAGCACATTGAGTCAGAGTGAACAAAGACAGAAAATCCCAGGTCTGTTCCACCCAGATCCTTCTCTACAAGCACAGCCAACAGAACTCCTGTATTTAAGACAGAAAGAACAGCGTCAGTCTTTGCTATGCTATTAACAGGGCTGGACACAAGTGCTTACCTACTGAAAAGCATTTCTCAGATGTGTATTGTCTCCTTCAGACAATTTATATCATTAATGAGATTCAGCTAATAGCTTTGCTAGAAAATGAGCACACTACAGTAGTTGTAATCCACCTATTTCTCAACAGGGAAGTGTTTCAAGTTGCAGTTTATACTCCAATTTCCCCGGTGGGTTGAAAATCCATAGCAAACATTAGCATTGTATCCATTATTAATACTTATTCAACTACATTTTAATAAACACCACATACATATGCATATAAGTACATGTTCTGCATTGGGCTTTGAACTGCTTATGGCAAGATATTTCCCAGAGCATACACTGTTCCTGTTATGCCACCAAGTGCATTTACTGTTAGCTGAGAGACAGTCCAACTTATAGAACTAGAAAGAGTAAAGAGACCAGCGCTGCAAGGCTGCAGGAAAACAAAGTTGGAAAATAAAGCAGCAAGTTAGATGGAGGTCTGCAGGATGGTCCCTTCCCAAAGGCACTACCAGAGAACAAGCACAGCCCACAGTGGGTGAGGAGGTCACATTTAGTCATAGGGTTTATTTCAATTTTGACATGAAATGACTATACTCAGGCTGGGGTGGATGAGGGAGAAAGAAGCAGCAGGATACTCTAATCATAATTTTTATTAACATGTGAGCTATAACAAGACTAGACCCAACAGAAACACTAGAAAAGATAAAACCCTCTCCCTGACATCTAAAAGTAAGCCAGCAGCGCAGGGACAGTGCATTCAATTCTGCAAACTTCAAGCTAGTCAATCCCCAGTACCAGTAATTTTTGAAAGACAGGAAAGACCACAATCAAAAAAGTTTGACCCACACTCAGCTCAATACTTCCATATCTATACAGCCATAGGAAACAAACCCAGCAAATTTAAAACCAACGTTCAAAAGACATTTGCTTAGGAAACAGTTGTGTTACTTTAATGCACTTCAATCTCTCCTTCCTCTATCAAAGTTACACATAATCCAAAACCTGGCAGACTTAGGGACATAAAACCTCAGAAACTTACCTTCCAGTCGTGCAGAAGCAGACCCACACAAAGCTGATAAAAACTGAGGGCTCCCTCCAGCTCCCATATTAAAGCACAGCCCTCATTGCAAACAGCTGGGCAGTGGTAACAACCTAACCAGCTCCACCTGGGACACGGGGCCAGGACCCACCAAACACAGGCACAGAACCCACACCTGAAGCACTGCAACATAATAGAGATGTATCTGAAATGTCAGAGATCTGAGAATAAAAGAACTGCAAGCGAACACATCTAAACCAGGCAGATCAAACTCCTGTGCCATAAATTTTATTGAGGGAATAGTTTCATCCTGATAATTTTTTTCCCCTTAATGTCGAACTTAAATGTGTGGGTTTTGATAAGAGAACATACCGGATATTACCATGTGAATGTACACAGATCTCTAAACAACTGTGTGGAATGGGCATGTGGATGTTTCCTGAGGGATAGAAGGCAGTGAGAAACAGGCAGCCTAGGGAGTGTCAAGTTGGGGATACCAAACACTGTCAGGAAGCTGAGAAGTTTGTGGTATTTCTATACATGCTAAATCACCTATTCCATGAAAAAGGCGAGTCCTCCAACTCAACACAATTAGCAGACTTCTATTTACCACTTTTTCTAAACATTGAACCATAGAAAGCTGGGCTTCAGGCAGTTGGGGAAGAATCAAATGCAATTATCAAAATAGTTACCTCACATTTGGCTGAACTTGTATTTGCAAAATAGGAAAGTCTTTGGACATCATCTTTAGAAAATATTTGTTTTCTGGGTGCGTAAAGTAGCACCTTCGAAGAATTCTGCAGTTTTGAGCAGATAAGCTCATCACTCCTAGAGCTAGACTTCTTTTAGCTGCTATGAGATGGAGGTTCCAAATCCCCAGGTAATGGAAAATTTTGACACATGCCACATGTTCCTGGAATTTGCCATGCTACAAACACTCAGCCTCACTGAACACAGTAGGCCCCCTCAGCTGAGTATTGTTTAACTCATGCATAGATATTTGCAGGGTCAGGGGCCTGAGAGATAAAGAACTCATGGGATATACTATAATAAAAGCTGGAACCAGCAAATTCTTGCTTGAGTAGCATTTATGAGGATTTATTGTAAATATATGTAAACATTAAGTAATGAGTGTTGTAAAATATCAGATTGTTACATGCTTTAGCTGCTCTGTGTGAAAACATTTTACCTAAGATAGCTTTTAAAGTAGTCCATGAATATCCATGCTTTGCCATCTGCTTTCGAATTGAATGATCCCTCGAAAGCAGCACCATAAATACTTCCACAAATGAGTGATCTGTTCACATTATATCCCCTAATGCTATCTTATGGCAGAGCAAACAAATAACTCAGATGTCACATCACTGCACAGAGCAACAATAAGGTGCACTCTGACTGGGTTTTAGCACATTACTAAGAACTGCATCACTGGTTGTCTCTGAGGATCTAACCTGGCTTTTTAGAGACATATTTCTTGACAGCCTGTCAAGAAAGGCTGGAGATGCACACTGAAGAAAGAATACCTTTAGCATCTCATTTTTTTAGACATGATGAATTCTAATCTAGGCTGAGTCTCAAAAAGATCTGAACAAAAGGATGAATAGGAAGTAGCAAAGGAGGATTTACAAAGGTAGTTTTATAAAATGAAGTCTTAAAGGTAGAATATGTAAAAGGAAATTTTTATGCATCAGTTACAAAATCTACTAGTCTAGTCAATATTTTAAAATATAAGAAATGAATTTTCTGTGTTTATACAATTGTTAGCTATTTCAAAATACTCTCATCAGCTTCTTGGGAGACAATGAGAATTGTAACAGCCAAGCAAATGCACATACAGGGTTCACTGAAGTCCATTGACTGAGGAAAACAGTTCCTTGTTATGTTCACAAAGCTACAGGTCCCTGCTCCATCTTTCCACCAGTGTGTTCAGGCTGAAAAAGGGACTTTGGCATGCTTTTGGCATTTATTTTCTCTCTGGCATTGAGCTGATCAGTGGGTCCAGAGGAGAGAGGTACTGGGCGGTGAGGGGAGCATACCCACCCTCCTTTGCAGCTTCTACTCTCCAAAGCCCCACTGCCTTTCGTGTTTGATGAAATCAGCAGCTTTGCTCTAGAAATGGGCTGGTTTGGGTGCCTACACAGAGGTAAGGAGAGCTTAAAATAGATCTTGTCTCTGGTATGGCAAGGCCAGGGATGTTTTCTAAGGCTCTGTACCAGCCCAGTGCTTTGGTGCTTCCTGAGTCTGCCCAGTGTCTGCAGCTCCTGAGTGGGAAGCTCTGTGGAACACCCTGTTGTTCTTTTTATTTTAAAGTAACCACTGAAGAAAGCCATAGGATGGGTGAATGATGTCAAATGCTAAAGGCAGCTGAACAAAACCAGTCTTGTCTACACTTGACACTGCATCACTTACTGAGTTTTTATTTTAAAAATGAATGAAGCAAACCACTGCTTTAATAAGGCTCTTTTGTTTGTCAGGAAAAAAACAAAACCAAAAACAAAAACCAAAAAAAAAAAAAAAAAAACCCCCATGAAGCACTGGAAGCCACAAGTGGGGAAATTATCAAGGAAGATGAGTTAAAGTATACTTGATGCAGTTTTCCTTATAGATGCCATTGTTGTGACAGATGGCCTGGTCTTCATGACCTTCTAAAAGAGAAAAAAATGGTCCTGCAGGAGGCCAGTAAACAAAATTTCAAATAGATCTATTCTTTAAGCAGACAGGAGACACACCATACACTCAAGTAGCTAACAGCACTGTCTGACTAACCTCATATGAGGTTTCATACGAGGATAGACCTTTTCCTCTATGCTGCTTTGGAGAGTATCCTCTAGGGCTAGCAGTGCCTGGCAATTAGGAAGCTGGCTTTAACAGTGCAGCATCCAACATTACATCTCATTTTGCCCTTGGGTTAACTGGAAACATCAAGGACATCACCTATTGACTAACAAATAGGAAAAATGAGGCATGGTGGTAGAAATAATAATACTGATACAATAGCTCATAGATCTATAGGTTCTAAGAAAATTAAGAATACCAGATGTTACTGTTCTTTCCAGTTGCCATGCAACCACAGCTACCCTGCTGTGCTTTACCTTCCTAATCTCCTTAGCAGCTAACTAAAACAAGTACAATTAATTCCCCAAAGAACAAGACAGGACATGACCCAGTCCTGTGGTTACAGAAGTACTTTGATTGTTAGTATATAAACATTAAACAGATACAGCACCAGTACACAGCGTGGCACAGAGCTGATGTTTTGTAAGACTACCACAAGTCATTGTTGCAAACCATGAACTTTCCTGTAGCACAGGTTTTTACAACAACTCCTTACAGATATTTCTTGCACTGCTTAGGAGACAGTCCCTGCCAGTCCTCTGGTGATCCAGGCAGCCTCTTATCCTAGAAACCCAGATAGAAATGAGTGTGCTGTGCTTCAGCAGAGCATCATGTAGGGGCATTGGGACACACAGAGCCCACTTTTGCCCTCTGACAATAGCTATGTGAATAATGATCATATTTTTTCTTTTAAGAGCAATGTCTCAGGTGGTTCACTTTGTTGTGGCTTTTATACAAATAGCTTCTGTATCATATGTATAAAAACATGATTGCTATGGCTGTGCTAAATCAGATCACTTCCGTTATAATAAGATGGATGGGGAATAGTGGTTTCTGCTTCTAACAAATATTCCTATATGTTTGTATATTTACAAGAAGTAATAGACACTCCAAACTCCCTTTGATTGTGATGTGGTTCCCATTTGCACCAGGCACAGACCCATGGTACTAATATTTCTACATAGTTTCTTGACCACAGTCCAGAACTTGTGAGCAACCATAGAAATTATCAGAATTAGCACTGAATATGAAGATACAGAGTTTCTGATTCAGCAATTAAGATTGTATTGTAATGACTACAGATTGTACAAGTGACAGTTTTGTGGAATGCCTTATTTCACAATACGGAAAAAAATACATGAAAAGGAAAAGAAGCTGTTCCATTTAATTTCCTGTGAATTCAAGTCTGGGAGGACAAATGTATTTGCATATAAACTGTGTAGGAATAATAATGTTGACATTTAGTATTTCAAAAATTAAAGGTTTCTGATATTTTTAAAGGTGTTTTTAAGCGATAAATACTTCAGTTAAGCACATGATATATATGCTCTCAAGCATTTAAAAATGGTGAAAATTGTCCATGCTGTAGAAAATATTGTATTGGAAAGAGCAGACATTATCTGGCTGTGCAATAGGGTGGTGTTAAAACCTTTCCTTTTCAGACTTCCTGTGACTGTCCTCTTCCTTCTCAAAACTTCTCACAGGTGGATTGCTGTTCCTGCCTTCAGCTCCCTGCCGGAACTCACCACATCCTTCCAACATAATCAAATTTCCCAGGCTGAGAGACACACTTTTGATATAGTGACCCTGGCAATGCAGTGGAAACCAGCAAAGAATTAAACAGCTATGTGTGACAGGGTCAGTCTTCAGAATACTAAAATTACATGTTGGCTAAAGCTCCAAAAGCAGACTCATACCGAGCACTTTGCTTCCCAAGATTTCCTCCAAAGATTTCAGATGCTGGGTTAGGAAAAGCAGCACTGTAGCCTGCTGTTCTGGTCAACAAAGAGAAGAGCAAAACTCACTGGTTATTCCCAAAAAAATGTCAATAAGTGGATGGTTGAGTACCCATGCACCTGCCAGTTAAGGGCTTTTAAGATGGAGGCTGATAGGAAGCAAGTTAGCATAGGCATGGGGTGTTAAAAGAATTTTGTCAGTCTGACAGGGAGCAGCATTTCGCATGTGTTGTGTGTAAGTCAAATAACTCTTACCCTTGACTCCATGGCACAAGTTTGTACTTGTCCAAATTATGCTTTCATGAGTTCAGGTTTTTAGGGTTTGCCCTGTTTGCACTGTTATTCAAAGGTTCAGAGAAAAAAATCACATACTGTCTGGATAAAAAGGTTTGCATAGCTCTCCTCTAGAGCCAACTCACACTTCAAAGTCAGAAATGATCATGTTAGGCTATAACTTGTCACAGCAGCAAGCACTAGTGCTGTGTTCCCCATTTGCTCTTTCTCAAGCACATGGAAATGCAAAAAAAATTTGTCAGTGTCATACAAAACTAATACACAAATCAGTTAAAATGAGATTTTAACATTCTGATTATATACTTAGATTATTAATTGCTAGTCCAGCCCTCCTTATATTTTGCCATCTTCTCATTACCTTGTTATTGCAGTGGCTGATAAGGAAGGAAGACAGACAAACTTGAATGGTATTGTAGCCAGAGGGGCATCTAAATTATTGCTCTGCACCTGGGAAACAGGTTTAATTACTGGTGCTGTCAAAATGTTTTAATGTAAACAGGTTTCCTGATGGATCATATTTCCTTATTGTGAAGTATCATCACACAAACACAATCCACTTTATGGTGAGGCTTAAGACACAGGTATCGTAAATTAGAGTAACAAAACTTTTATGATTAAAGATGCTTCATCTGTTTTTAATGTCTCGAATTATAGAAATTATAAGAAGCCTTCAAATTAAAATTTAAGCAGGATTAAGAGTCTAAAAGTCTCTATAAAGTAGGTGTCATACTCCTGATTCATTCTGAGAGGGTGCAGAGTACAAACATAGGAGGGAGGCATCTCTTACTTCCTTCTTTTGGACAGCTTTGAATTGGTCTAGCTGTTGGTATGTATTAAAAAGGGACTGAGACTGCCCTAACCTGTACACCAGAGACAGTCTTTGATGTACCAGGGGAATAATGTGATTGCCTCAGCTATGCTTTCTCTGTTGTATAATGCTGCTCTCTGGAGACCTTCCTAAAAGGCACCACAGAGCTGGAAAACCTGCTCTCTGCCTGTGCTTCCTCCACAGTAAGCTCTGTTCCTCAGGGGTACTTTGGGTCCCTTAAAATAGGCAATGTGCCTCCTTTATATCTATTCCAAAAGAGGATTAACCATAAAAATACCTGCACATGAAATGAGAGATGATTCTGATTATTCTGTTGTATTTGATTTATGTAAGCATCTTATCCTATTCATGTTACTCCTGGTAATAACTTCTGAGAGCAGGTTTTATATTAAGCAGTGTTTGTCAAAAGCAGATTTAAAATGTGTAATTAAAACATTTGCTTCCACAACATATTTATATTCTGCTCACCCATTCAAGATACAGAAACCTGGATCTTATTTGACCAGGCATCATTAAGTAAGGAAGCTGAGCTTTCAGATGTGCACATTAACTCAGAATTTAAACAAAAACAAAACCAAAAAAAGTAAAATAAATGAAATTGTTTCATGTAGGTGGTACATGAAAGAAGATCCTCAATTTATCTTATAAATTATTCATGTTGAATTATTCACTTGACTCATATAGAGATAAAGAAGGTGCTTTTTTACAACTATAAAATCTACTCAGACTTAAAACCTGTATTAATAAGAAGTAATGCGTGATTACAGTAGGAGATGTACTTTTAAATCATTTTTGTGAAATCTGAGTTTGACTGAAGACACTAAATATGCACTCTGTTCCTTGATACTAGTAGTCATATGGCAAGTGTGCAAGTGAAATCCAGAATTCAAGAAAAATTAAATGTCACACAACTTTGTAGATCAAAAGTTCTCTCAATCTTTTGTGAGATGAAGCAAACAACTCCAAAACACTCTGATGGCATTCCTCAAGATTTCTGATTTGTGCTGTGGGACCACAGCCTTCTCTTCCTGTACCACAGCAGACTTTACAAACGGTTTGCATTTTTTTAGTACTTAGTAGCTCAGATTCATAAGATCCTTTTACTAAATTATTGAAAGTCAAAGCCCTAATCCTTCCAGCCTTTAATCATGTTAACAATGGTACTATGAACATTCCCACTGATTTATTGCCAGATTTATAGTTCAGGTGAGTGAAAATACACACATACATGCATGTTAGCAACCTTAGACACACAGGATGGAAACTTTTAGTTAATCAAGGCCAGTCTTCCAACGCTAAAACATTACTGTCAATAAATGGCCTGCAGAAACAGAGTTCTGTATTCAAAACAATCCCTTTATTAGTAGAAATCTCTTCCAGATTTCCACTAATATGAGAATTAGGAATATTTTCCCCTAATTCCTATTCTATATTCATTCATGTTTGCACTATTTTGTCCTGCTTAAGCATGTTAGGATTAAGACTGAACTTGAAGATGCTCGAAGTTTGATTATTACCTCACTTTCTTATCTGAGATCCAGTATAACACATCTCACACTTGATTAAACACTACTGTATCATGTGAAAACTCATCTTCAGTACCAAACATCCTTTGCTGATCAAAATTAACTGTGCTAAATGAAAGAAAGTGAAGTATTCAGCAGATCCAGAAACCTGTTCACACGTAACAGAATGGCCTGGAAAGCTGTAATAACAACATGTTACTTCCCTACTACACACACTAACTAGTTTCCATGGTGATCTCATATTTCAGGGCAAATACTAACACCAGGCAAACTTGATAGCTGGTAAAGACAGCTAGATGGTGGTATGGGATGGGCATTACAAGCTTTCTCTAATGATGACAACAGTAAAAGCTTCCAGATTGGCAAGATCGTTACCATATTTTGTCTTTCCCAGAAAGCCTCTGGCCCACCAATGCAGCAGGCAGAAATCAATGTCAGAATTTAACTTCCCTCTGTCCAGTGAACACGGATGTTCATCTTATGGGCTCCACTTTATGGGTCCAGTTTACTAGAACACCAATAGAGCACCCTGGCAGCTAACAATAGATTACACCACACCATGCATAATATTATCCATGGTGTACCATCAGACTTTTGTGCTAGCAGAGTCCACATTTCCTGTGGAAATAAAAGCTAAAATACAGTATTTTATGAACAAAGGGGAACAGAAAAGAAAGAACAGTTTACCATTAAAAATCAAAGTTGTATGTGCAATTAACTTAAAAAATGGGGGTTAAATTGAGATTAAAAAATGTCTAAAATCACTCAAGGATATTCAAATTCATATTTTTTTTTACTGTATATTTGTTAAAATGGCTGGTTTATTTGTTTTAATCAGAGTCTTTTCTGTTGCTCCTGTTAACCAGGGAGATTAAGGCCAGTATGAACTTCACCCATATACACTCACACTTCATTCCAACAAGAAGATTGTCACTACAAAGAAGATTGATAAATTGATGCAAAAGAAACCTGATATGCAAAGCTGTACCCAGACTCCCTCAATAGGATGGCAGATATTTCATTCAGTTCACTGGATTTTATTTGCTGATTTAGAGTGATATGAATTTTTTCTCTGAAGATATCTTTTTACTACAATTTATGAATAACTGCAAGATCTAAAACTATCTTTTGTATAATTCATTTATATTAATAAGTTTCAAATTCATTCAGAGAATTTAGAGTACTGGTTGTTTTCAAGGAAATAGTATAAATCGGTAGGATAATAATCATTAAGTCCTAATGTTATTGTATGAATTTATTACATCATCTGACACTAGTAGAGACATGTTAAAAATGAGAAACTCACCAAGGGGTTTCTATTTTGAGCCCTAACCAGATGACCTCCTGTCTTTAAACAATACTTTTGCTTAGAAGTATGCTTCTGGATAGAGACATAGTAATTAGAAGTTTTAATTATAATGCAGAGTCTTAGCATAATTTGTCTCACCTCAGTTTCTGCTTTCTGTTAAGAAATCCCCTTCTTTTTCCCTTTCAGATATATTTCTGTGAATTGCTATGAATTGAAAGCACAATGTCTTTTGTGCTTTACTTTTACCTTTAAACTTTTAATCCCAAGTATTAAATGTACTTGCAAAGGATTTTTCCTTCAATAGGTACATATTAGAGACAAGCCTAGGCTACAAAGTTTGCATCTGTACCTTCAGCTGCTTTATGGATATTAGGAAAACAATTTGTGTGGGTTTTTTTTTTTTTTTTTAAGCAAAACCTTAATGCCAAGTAGGAGACAATTTAAATCACTTCTTTTTCTTCTAGGGAGAGATTACTGAAAGTTTCCACTCTGGAGCATCCAAAATGCAGCTATGAGATCCATAGGTGACCATCTGCTAATCCAAACAAGCCAAATCAGAGAGCAGGAATCTCTGTGCCTATGTTTAACCCCTGCAGCTGATCAAGCCATTCTGGTCCTTATAAAAGTAATCAAAAGGGATTTGGAATTAGTAGCGGACAGACATAGAGTTGTCATCACAAAATTAAAACATATCATGTTTTAATGATATATTAATAATATTATTATCTATTAATAATAATATTATTATATATTAATAATAAATGTAGAACAATCTGAGAAAGTCGAGCCTTGAAAAATCAGCTTTTATCCTTCAGCTAATTAATTCTGGAGAAAATTTTTGATCAAATCTCATTTTGAACATTGTTGTCAGTTGGTGAATTAGCCAGTTTTTCTCAACTGGGTGTTGGCTGTTAGTGATGTCTTATGTCCTACAGCTTCAAAGACTTCTATTTTTTAAAATAAGACTTACACTGGGAAAGGACAGGAGGTCTTTTGAAATTACTGTACAATATATAAATTTAAGTTTACTTGCAAGATTTTTCAAGATGTATGTGGACCAAAAGGTTTTTTTGATTTATGACTGAAGCAACCATTTGAATGTCCTTTTCAGAAATATAAAATCTACCATATAGCTTTTTCTAGAACAGATTATTCCATGAATACCAAGCAAAGTCATTCTCTTTGTGTTCTTAACCCAAAGCCTCTATTTTGAGGAGGGAGATGGAGAATACTGGTCAGCAAGCACTTATTACTAAAAAGAAAGAGAATTACTTTCGCTACTGTGAGAGGGATGGGATACTTACGTCTGGAAAACACATATTGCAACTACTTTCTAAAATGCCTCAGAATTACACAGCAGCACTGAACACTACAGAGGTGTTTCTGTGCTAGACATCAGTTAGGATATGCTGAAATTTTAGAGTGAAAACAAGTACGCATTTTTCTCTAGATGACTGTGTTGTGGGAACATTCATGTTACAAATGTGACATATAATTTCATATATTGGGGTGCCTTCTGGAAACTGATCCTGTATTCTAGGTTTGAAATTTATTATGTATTAATTACAGCTCTATGTTTACATCCAAATTAGCAGGCTATCTGGTACCTGCATTTTTGTTAAGAAAAATCTTCTGGGAATGTGAAAATTAGTTTTGTCTGTTCCTTTACCAGATGACAGAAATGCAACAAAACCACATGCAAGTTAATCTGCGTTTGAGGTATGTCAAATGTTGGATTTTAAGTGTTCATGATGTTTACCCAATTACTATTTTGTGTAAGGGAATAAAAGAACAACAGTGTTAACACAAATAAATCCAAAGTTAGGAAGTTTTTACTGCTAAAAAGGTGTCCTTGGAAGACCTTTCTACCAATTTTATAGGGTACAGTCAACTGAAATAATGTGCATTATTTAGGCTTTTTTATTATTGCTAAGTGAGGACATTTTCATCATAGTTCTATAGTCCCTTGTATAGAACAGAAGTTTTACAAAGGGGTTCCATATTGACAGTCACTGTTGCAGGAAGCAAACCAGGCAACCTCCAATCTTATTAAAACCTTTGCATTAGAAGTTAAGATCTATCTCCTGTAAGCCAGCTGCAGGTTGTCTGCAAATTTCCCTGAGACACTGCACCTTGGATCCTGCTACAGAGGACCAGAAGCTTTAATTCATGTTTTACAAATATTGGTCAGGGTACTTATTTTTTCAATCCTACTGTGTATTCTGTTCCTCTACGAAATTCCAAGAGTCAAATTATTTCTATATGAGGGTCAGGGTGGACAGAGAGCCAGAGCGGAAATGAGGGCCAACCACAGTAACAAGATGTGGACCATGCTGAGGACTTCAAGGACTCACAGCCTTTCAAATGCTGGTCCCTTCCATTACTACACCACCTCAATGCATTGAAGCAACAGGCTGCTGCAAACTCCTCTGTCTGGGACTGCTTAAAAATAGAAACTTGGAGCACTATATACAAATTCCAGAATAGATATTTTTGTAACCTAACTTGAAGCCAGATTTCTTATATTTTTAGTGAGCGCTGAATATGACCCTTTCTGTGGCCCTTGCAGTCAAACAGCAGAATGGTTAAAACAACATTACGAAACCCAGATATCCATCCCCATCATATTTGCTGCATTACTACCACATACCTACCCTTCCGGTTAAGCTTAGAAATTTGGTTACAGAATAAACCTAATTCAAAAAATGCCGTAAGTTCTATTCTAATAAAAGATTAAAACTTTTTGTTGTTGTTGTCAATGTAATACAGAATCTGAAAGGATACTCTCTGACTTATGAAAATCCATTATCTGTAACGTGTGCAGCAGAAATTTCACATTTGTGCTCATGGTAGCATTAAGGGCCTGAGAAAAATCTATTCAATTCAGTGACCTATTATCCATGCTATTTGATTAGATGCAGCCAACGCTTTTTTATTTGGATAAAACTCAGCTTTAAACATTTCTGAGATTTCTTTATCCTTATAAGGAAAATACAAAAGATATATTGTACCAGAATTGTTTATCATCCTAAAATGGTATAGTGTGAACCATTCAAGATGCATTGCAAAACAGAAAAAAAGTCTGTTCACCAAACATCAAGGGAATCAGTACTTAAGAATTAGAGTTGTGAAATAACGGAACTTGCAAAGTATTTTAAAACCTGAAGTGGAAAGATTACGGTCCACAGTTTTGAAACTCAGCAGCACCTGCAGATACAGAAAGACACCTTGTGGAATTTCAAAAGTCCCCACGCACGCTTGCAGCCCACATTTCTGTCAGTGTGAATGTCATGCTGGACAGACACATCTGTCTGCACCTTCAAGTGTTGGTCCCCTTATTCCTTTGTTTCAACATAATACATCTGCATAGAAACAGCCCAGATAGAAAACAGGGCACTTTCTCACACCTTCTTACTGCAGCCTTTTTTCTTTGTGTCAGAGGGCAGCCCTGAAAAGCACTCCCAGTCTGGCAACGTTACTTGCTCAGCTGTGTACAGCAGCAGCCTGTCCTGACAGACAGCAGCTCTGTGGGTTTTGTTGACTGTGACTACAGGGAAAAAAACCCCAAACAGTGACGGTTTTGGCTGCAATCACATTGGGAGGAATCCAGTTATTCCTCTACTCTCTCTACTGAGACTGGCAACGTGGAGCTCAGGCAGGTACTGCCCCCATACAATGGGTACAGGCTTAGTAGGAGTTATTTGGCAGAATTTAGGATACAATTTTGTTGGCACTGTGCTGTATAGAATATGGATGAACTTCAATGTTATCAGTGAAGTTGCCCTCACTACTGACTGTTTTCCATTGCATAAGACCATTCACAGTTAAGAGCTGTTTCTTCATCTGTCTCTGGGGCCAGATTTATGGAGGCACTTATGCACCCACTAAAATCAAACTGGAATTATGCCTAAAATTTTTTTCACAGTCAGGTTGTCCAGTGATCACAAGAAGTTTATTTCTTTTTTATTTAATACTTTATGACAGTATATAACAATAAGGTAAGATTTGCACCACTCCATTTAGACTTTCAGCTTTTAAGGCACAGTGTTCAAACCATACAACCCATGGTTGTGTTTGTCAGTGGGTGGGAACCTACTCAAGGAGAGATTAAGAGGAGAAGAAAGAAAAACAGATTGCAAAAGGATTTAAGGGTGAAGAATCTCAGCAGGGATACAGAACCATAGAAACTCCCTTAAAATTTCCTTTTAAAATATTAATAAAGCATATTAAGTACAGAAGTGCTCTAAGGGAACAAGGCAGATGCAAATATTAAGAACAAAGTAGTAGCTAACCTTCAGGTTTTGAATTAACATGTGTTACAATTCAAGAAAGTTCACGAAAACCCATCAGCTCCAGTCTCTACACCTTTCGTTTCTCTAGATCCACATTCCAAAAGACAATTTAATACTCAGGCTGAGAGGCTTAATTATTGGCTTTTACACAATTTACTGCTTTTCTGTCACCAGGGCTACAGCCATGACTATTGCTACTACTGGTAAAGAAATAACAGTTCAGCTTTTGCTGAGTGCTTTGAAGTATTTAGGCAGACAATGAAGACAATTAAACAAAAAAAACAATCATTACTTTCTCCCATGGAATGTAACAGAGAAATCTAACACAATTTAAGGGCAACATTTTATAAACAGATTATATAATATTTGTTGGATATGACAGAAGAATGGACTGATAAAGCAGAAAGTCAGAAATTACTACTAAGATATCTTTGTTCAGTTAAAAAGCAGTTTCTGATTGGAACATAGGACAGTAATAGAACAGCATTATCCTTAATTTTCCCCAAAGAGAAGGAAAAAAGTAAGTTCAGGTAAGAAAAGCTACAAAATTAATTCTTTAATGATGGTATTTAATGCTTTTTGTAAATTTCAAAGCAATGTATTGAGAGAAGTTCATCACTATCATCTTTATTTTATAGGCATGGAAATTGAGATGATCAGAACAAGTAGATTACAAAATGTGTCTATCCAAGAAATTGCCAACACTGAAGAACAGATTGTGGAACCAGCAGTCAAATGGATATAAAGAAGAGAGAGAGTGCACAGGTAAGCCATACTAAGCAGCCCACATGGTTGCTGTACTCTTATCCTCCATACATATAATGATCTC
The DNA here is from genome assembly GCF_022539395.1 of Myiozetetes cayanensis. NCBI lineage: Eukaryota > Metazoa > Chordata > Aves > Passeriformes > Tyrannidae > Myiozetetes > Myiozetetes cayanensis. Next base: position 14,468,740 of record NW_026088185.1, on the reverse strand, counting down.
TCTTAGAGCTAAAAGTTAGCCATACAAATCTCTCTCTGTTTCTTATTGCACATAATTCTTTTCCTTTATTTGATAAAACAGATTTAAATTACTGCTGCATTGTCAGATTATGTTTCTGCAGCCTATTTTATCAAATGCATTCGCTAAATCTGTGTCAGGCGACAATTTTGCTTTGGTTGGATTTAATGTAACTGTCACACATATAGGCCATTTCACCAGTGCATCCAAAAGTATATAACACCATTTCAAATTCCCAAATAGCTGTCAAGTGCACAAAAGATATATTTTCAGTTCAGCAAACTTGCTATCATCGCTTCTGCTTTTTGTTTATTATGCAAACCCAACAGCATTCAGTATTTTTGTACAGTTGATAATTGCTAATTATGGCAGGAAAAGTTATCTGATTGTCAACCGTGGAATCAAATGAATTGAAAATATTCCGTCAAGCATTTAACGAAAGTGTAGGAAAAAGACCAACTAAAAATAACAATGAACATGTTCTTTGTGTTGAAAGATCATTGGCAGAAGTAAATCACACAAAATTCACATCCTTATTGCTTAATCATCTCACATTTCATTAGCTGCAGCTGCCAATTGTCTTGTATAATGTGAATTGCTTTTCATTTAAAAAAAAATATAAAAAAATTCATAGGCTGGGAATCAGTTTCACTAATATTCAGTATTGGAATGCAAATATTCATTTCTGAATTAATTCATGACAGAGGGCTTGGCCAACCTGAGCTAATCACCCCCCTGGGGTCCTCTAATCCTCTAAAGCTGATTATCTCATGATTGTCACACCCACTGGGAGTTCCCTTTGTCATTAGCAAATTCAAACTGTAGTTTAAGAAAAAAAAAAAAACAGAACTTGTTTTGATGCTAAGGTTGGGTAGTGAGTAGCAGCTCTAACTCTAATCCTTTGGCTGGCTGACAGGAGGAAATGTACTCGAGTATGTCTCATTGCTCCCTCAGAATTATTAGGATTGAGAAAGAACCAACAGCTATCAAGTCAGATGGCAAGATTATTATACTGATAAGACAGATTTGTACCTCCTAACTTAAAGTATATACCAGTAATAAATACATGTAATTACATTTTTTTCTCTTTTCTTTATTTACTGTGTCTGTTTTGATGGCAAATTAACATCAAGTCACGAAGAAGTTTGTGCAACAAAAATTGTAAATATGTTGTACAACACACATTTCATGATGTCCTCTACAGAATCTGTCTTCTACCAAGACTGTACAAGTTGCAGGTGGAGCAGACAAATTCACAGGATGATATGAAACAATAGGAAGTGGACAGGTGGCACCTATCTCCAGCAGATACTTCCTAATGCTATTTACTAGATTACCTCAGTAGAGAAATAGTCAAAGTTTAAAGCCCATTGCTGGGAGCATTACACAAGCAATCTCTGCAAAACAGTTTCCACATTCAGGCACATTGTGCAGTAATTCCCCATGTGAGATAATTTTACTTTTGCTCTGTGAAGCTTGTGTTGTACAAACAGTATAAAATTTGAATCTGTGTCAAGCCAGAAAACTGTGCAGGAAAGCTTGCACTGAGGGTGTGATTTCAATTATTCATCACAGTTGTTCAATTTGCATTGTTTTTTTTGCCTGCATTTCCAAGCTGCTGAAATTTGCCTGATACATTTACAGTCTAACCACTGTATTTATGTGTAGCATAGAGGCTTTCCACTTCCTAATCCAAACACTACTTGTCTCTCATCTGAACTGTTTACATTTCTCATAATGACTTTGCATTTGTGGGATTTTTTTTCTCTCTGTTTGTTTTAAATTAAAAAACAATAATTGCAGGTGGGCAGATGTGTGCCTGCACTTGTAGGTATGAGATGTGCTAGAATGTAAGATCTATTAACTTTTGCAGCTGGTGTATGAGAAAATTGCTGCTACTTGTTTGAAGTTCTTAGAAATACTAGTATGACATAGTCTCATGTAATTTATTTTGAATCCATCCATACATTTAAGGTTTTACTCAGCTGTAGTGTGTCCGATCTATATTGCAATATGCAGCTACTGTTGCTCAGTGAAATTCATACTGATCTCCTGAAGTTTGTGTATGAGATTTAACACTCCTTCTGCATGAAATCTTTGAAGGTACAATAAAATGTGTATTCTGTGAAAATGTGTAACATGATGTGAAATGAGCATAACGTGGCTCTTGATGTTCCAGCAATGCAAAGAGGTGTGAGGTCTGCTGTAAAAGTTTAATCATGTGTGCTTTGCAATTAATTTTGTATGCTACATGAAACTTAGGCTACTTAATTTACATTCTTTCTTGAAAGAGCTGAGAAATTTTTTATCAGGCAAGCTAAAATCTATTCCACCTCACATACTGAAAATCTGTTCTCTGTCTATTGTGAAGTTGGTACTGCAAGCATGCTGCTATTCTTGTGAACATTTGTACTTCCCTCAGGTGTGCTGTAGGGACTGTATTAAATGTTCCAAATTATATATGCATGCTGAGAAATCCAAGCTACACAATGAGAAATTTGCACTGAGTTTCCCACGAAGGCACCACTTATCTCTCCCACAAGATACTCACAACTACATAAAACTTATTTCTTTAAATTTTTTACAGTGACAGAAAAGCTTCTATGCTGGAAGTGATGAAGAAATATGAAATACGAAAGTCATTGAGTTAAAAGGCATATATCTCAGTCAAGTTACTGGTCTATTCAAAACAACGATGTTAAGAGGCTGCTTTTCCCATGGAATTTATAGGGTAAGCTAAAAAACTTGAAAAAAAATATTAAATTTCTAGGATCATGTAAGAAACCAGTATCAGAGTATGTTAACAATCAGAATTTAAAATAATGTCCATTTTTCTTCAAGTAGTAGTTTGTTGGTTTTATTTTTTAAAAGTTACACATCTGAAGCAAACTATTTTAATTGTATCTGTTAATACACTGTGAAAATCCCATGGGGAATGAGGGCATCTAAATTAGTGTCATATGATGGTAAAAACAATTCAGTTGTAAGAACTGAATTTACAATTGTATTGGTGAACCCAAGTCTTCCTTTGTACTTGCCAGTGATTTAATTCTTCAGCTTTTATTGTAAAAATTATTATTTTCCTGATTGCTTTAGAGTCTAAATATTCAGACTGTTATGATCATTAAAGCTTCTAAATCTCTTGAGAACTTTTCAAAACATTCTGATGAAAGCTTATTCTAGAGTAGAGTGTAGAGTGTGTGTGCACACACAAATGCTTGTGTGTGAACATATCTTCCTCAGTGTGTCACCAACAAAATGAACTGTTTGTCTTCTGAAATATGACTGAGCTTTTTACAATGTAAGTATAGAGTACAAAAGAGAAATGGGATTTTAAAAAACCCTCTCACTTCTTTTGAAAGCTATGTATAAACCAATAATTTAGCATGGAGGGAGGAAAGAATTTTGATAGATAGGACAGGTTTGGGCAAAACAGTTTTTTTACAGATCTCCTGGGAAAACTTCGCTCAGCATCATCGCAGTACTCAGTGTCACCTGTTTTGTATCCAAGACAACTGATCTGAAACATCTCTAACAGTTCATGGGTGAGCATGAAGAGATGGATACGATGTTCAGCTGTGACATGTTGCATTTCCTCACAACATGCTTCACATAGAGAAAAGTCTTGTGATGAAACTGAAACATGTCAAAACTGTAGCAGACTGCGTGAGTCAAATGGAAATCAGGTGGTAAAAACATCCTTTAAACCTGTGAATGCACTACTTGTATTTACTTACATTTATTGTGGTAAAACAGAGGCCTTGCCAAAACCCAGGCTTACTCTTTGTAAGAAACACGTTTTCTTGACACGAAAGGAGAGGGAGAGCTTGATAGCTTGTATTGCTTATTCTATAGACAGTAACGAGGACCCTATTGGCTTCTATAATATTTTGAAAATGCATTTACAATAATATTCTATTTCCATGCTAGTAATGTCAGTGGGAGTTCTGGTAGTATGCTATTTAGGCACACTGAGAAAATAATAGGATTTACAATAGCTGGCAATTTGTTTTCCGCTGCTACAATGCCTGCTTTTGTTACAGTCTTTGTAGCTGTTTGAAATTTCTTTCTGGCTATTCTGTTCATCTTTTCCACAGAAACATTTCTTCAGTGTGAATCACTTCAGTATGAATTGGAGTGGCTTTGCTGCCATTAAGTTTTCATTGCTAGGACTAATACAAATAGTGTGAATGCTTTTCCAGAAATAGTCATTGACATTTTTAATGTTTACTAGTTCTGTCTGCAGGCCTGAGGGATGGTCTTATCAGCAGCACTAGCACACTATTTCAGAAGGCAGAGAATATTGCCAAATACTTGTAGCATGCTTATTGGTTGTCTTTTCTTCCTTAATCACTTCCAATTATTGGAGGGAGCCAAGCCTCGAGGTCTTGCTTTACTGATTGCCAGACCATTTTGGGGAGCTTTGTTTTTCATATGTGATAAAACGAGAGGTGAAAGAAGAAACGGTATTTGTTTGTCACATCTTAAATAAAGAACTGTAGTCCTAAATTTCTTTTTCAAAGTCCAGTCCAATCTGGAGTGTCGCTCTGGTCACCTACCACAGAAGGATAGTAATTAACTTTTTAATTGCTATCCACTTTTTTCAATTTAATCAGTCAGAGCTGTCTTCCCACATAAGTGCCCAACAGAATTCTATCCAATGCTTGGGCCCACAGACTCAGACTAGTCTCAAACTCAGACCTATCCAACTCCATCTACTGACCAAAAGGTACTTGCAGCCAGTGCCTGACTGCAAGCTCCTAAAGGGGTGTTTCATTCTATGGCCTCATTGTCTGACTCAGCAGCCAATTTTTTCAGAGGAACGAGTCCAGAAGAACCCAAACAACCAAGTGTAAGGCTGAATTCGGGGCCAGTCTAGTTAAGTGAAGTTTAGGAGACTCCTCACTGAGCTAGCACCATGGGACACAGCGTTTGGTCACAAGGCTGAGGTCCAGACAGTGGTCTCGGTGGCACAGTCTCAGAATTACCCTCTGTGGACTAGGGCTAATGCATTTAAATATTCTTTCTATAGTCAAGAAGATACAAACATATTTAGTAAAAGATGATTATTATTGGTTAATTTGCTGTATTTTTTTTCTGCCAAATTACCAATTAATGTAGCTGAAAAGAAATATTTTACAGATGTATAATCAAGCCCAGAAAGGAACTAGAGCTTCAATTGGAGTCTCTAACTATTAATGTATTAAATTATCCTGATGTATCTTCAGCTGATTATATCAAGCACTCTTCTAGAATTTGTGAAAGTAGTAATAAATTAAATGATAAATGACTATTGATTATTTTTAACTTATTATCCTCTAGATTTTGATATGAATATTGCTGAGACAGTGAACATAGGCAGTGGTTTCAAACAGATACCTAACATCTACATAATAACTGTGTATCGGGGTTTGTTTTTCTGATGATGTATTATGGTTATTCCTTCCAGGCATATATGTGTGCATCTGTATATAATAGCAGTTCCCTTCAGATGCAGAAAGACAGCTAACAAAAATGTTTTCATTCTTCTGTTAAGGACGTTCTGTGGGAGGAGGAGAAGTACAAACACAGTTTTTCACACCTCATTGCCACACCATGCCCCTTTTAAGCACCAGACAATATGTAGCCGTTGCCAGAAAAACTTCTTTAATTTTTAATATAATTAATATTTAAATTGATTTTTTTAAGGGATTATTTCTCACCTTTTCTTCCTTCCTTTTTGCCTTCTGGCACCCACAGAACAAACAAGTGTAAGAGGCAGCAAGTATGTTCTTTCCCTTGGGTGAGATGCACTTGTTTCAAAGGGTAATGTAGTTTCTGGGTTTGCCTATTTCATTTAAAAAAAAAATCACCCACATGGAATAAACATACTGTTCAGTCAACACACATTTCAACAGAGCACATACACAGATATGTATACACCACAAAACAATTGCAAGAGTCAATGTTTAAAGATCTGGAAGTCACAAATGCCATTGTCAGCACTTTTTCTAAAATATGTTTACAGAAAAGTTCTGAAAGTGCTACTATTGGCACAAAAGTCATGGTGGTCACATCATCCAACACAGAGAAATATCATTCTAATCAGCAATTTCCTAGAGCCAAGTTCTTTTGTTTCAAAAGCATTTTGTTAATCTATGCAAAACTGTTATCAACAGTAGGTTTTGTTTAATGCAGAAAATTACTAGTATAGATAATATCTTCTATGATATCTAAAAAGTAATATTCATATTACTACAGTAATTCTAATAAAAATACCATTTCTTATTAATTTTGGCATAATAAATGCAGTCATTTTACAGCACATAAGTGTATCTTGTTGGTCATTAAAAAATTCCATTTCCTTCCAGATACCTTCCTGCCGTTTTGTCTCCCAATTACAGAAATATTCTTGAATGCATTTTTAGAGAGCCAAACTACCTGAAAAGACAGCTGTAGGCCAGCTGAAAACTGACTTCTGAAAGTGGTCAGCTACTTGATTCAGTTTTCCTTAGCAAATTTGGCCTGGAAATGCAATCACAAATTAAGGTCTTACAGATTGGAGGGAAAACATCTTTGCATCCTACCTGTCCCAGGCTGTCCACATAATCAGCTTTTAATAGGGAGGGAGAAACAGGTGCAGAAAATTACCCTCCCTTGAGAGAGGGTCCTGTGTGAGACCAGGTGGCTATGTGGCATCAGAACATTTTTGTACCACAGTAGGCAGTAACTCCAGTTGTGACACCAACAGCAAACAAATACAGAGCCCTCCTACACAGGCTTCACACTTTTCCACTGTCCTTGGTATGGTCCAAGCACACAATTTTGGCTGTGTTAGGTCTTTGCATGTAATCAACTGGAGGACTTAGATGTGTGATGGCTGGCAATAAAAATGTAGAGGATTCTGAAATAATGCTGAATGAGTCAATTACATTAAATGATAGGAATTACATACACTGAAAGCGAAGTACTGGTAGGATGTAGATGGATAGAACAGTCATCCAGTTAAAATGGAAACAATTTCTGAAGGTTAAGCTTTAAACTAAAATCCATTTTGCTGTCATTACAGGAAGCTGTAAAGTTAAACCTAACAAACAGGCTAAGCAACATCAGCTGAAATTTGATTTCATGTATATCAGGTCAAATTACACATTGTACACATTTACTATACGTTTAGTGTTCAAGAATAATTTGTGAACATCTTTTTTGTATTTGTAGGCATACACCAAATTGCTTCTATAAAAGCATCCCACAATCTTCTGCAGTGTTTGCAAATCATTCATATTGACTATTCATAGCATGTTATTGATCATTTTGCTCACAGGCCAAAATTTCTATTCTTGAAGGATGACTTAGAATGTCCAAACAAAACAGAGATGAAAATAACAAAGAAAAATATGCTTTTGATATGTATGTCCTGATGAGTACTTGTATGTGCTGAAATTTTAGTAAATATTCAGAAACTGCATATAAGAAGACTAGACAAAAAAGTGGAAGTAAATACACTATAGTGATCATTGCTTAAGTCAATAATTAGGGACTGATTTTAAGCTATAATCCTGCAAATTTCTCAGAAAAATCATGTAGAAGTATTAAAATTTCCCAAAAGCAAGGAAAAATAATGTTGAATATAGTAAGTAGTCTTCAGATTTTAAAAAAACCCTGAAATATTACTTAATTCCATGGAGAAAGAAGCACAATAAAAAAGCTTCATGAAATATAGAAAATACACAAGGCAGCAGATCACAACTGAAAAACTTAGGCAACTTAAGAAAAAATGAATTTTACTGCAGGCTAAAATAATTTAAGCTCCATAGCCTAAATTATGTACTTCATGTAAATGAATATATAACCAGCACCTCTCATGAAAAAGAACAGCCTACTAAAGAGAAACTGTGGAGATTACAGACCGAGGCTGCAGAAAAACAATTGCACAATGATATAAGAAAAATAAAAGCAATTCCCTGAGAATGAGAAGTGTCAAAAATCACCAGCAATCCTTCCTTCATCATAAAGATACATCACCTTGATGTTCTTTATCATCAGTCAACCTTAATCACCAGCTATAATAATTAATTGGGATTTTAACTTAAAAGCCATGAAAATGAAAACAGTTATTCTACAAACCAGCACTGCTTTTTTTGTAATGTGTGATCACCACCTTCAGAAATCATGTGAAAGTGTTCTGGCCAGGAGGGAAAAAAATAAAGCTAAATGACAGTTTGTTAAAAAAAGGCTTGAGAAAAGTAGTAGAGTGATTCTACTATAAAATTAAAAATATGGGAACGTTCAAGAAGTCTGATAAGTCAGAAGGACATTCCTGAAAAGGTGTGCTATTCTACAGAAGAGATTTTAATATCTTCTGGCTAAAGTGTAAAATCTTGCGAGACAAAATTAAAGACATTTATCTTATTCGGTACTTATTAACTTTCAAAATAGTAAGTAGACTCAATGATTCTATCATCAACACCATAATCTGACATCCGATTTTCAGTACAGAGAGAGAGAAGATTATTTCCCTCTACCAAAGAGCTTTATGAATTTGGGTAAATCAGTGAGTCACGACATAACAGCTCTTTGTCATTTTTTCTTACTTTTTTGTGTTTGCTTTGCTCTTTTACAGGTGAAATGCCGACTGTGAAACAGTGGAAGCAATGAAGATCTTGAAAAAGTACCCTGGCTCACAAAATATTATATTCTAATGTCCACATCAGTAAAAATCAAGATTGTGTTATTCATAGGAACTATGAATAAAAGCCTTGTGGATGATGGAATTAACTCTTTCTAAGGGCTCAGGACAAACTATTTTTCTGGCCACAGTGGCCTTATTACCTTCCTGAACAACATAACCTCAAAGCAATGGTAAGACAGTCACAAGGCTTTTGCGGAGAGCGTGAACAATGAATTAACTTCTCATGCAGTGTGACATCTTACCTGCTGTTATTCATTAACAGGAATAGGAAATGCTACAATTACACCCCCCACCCCCACAACACATCCTTCACCCACAGTTAGTGGAATGCTGTGGTGTTCTATGGTTTGTTTCAATTCAGCTGCAGGGAGTTATATACCCACTAGCACCAGCAGGGTAAGAATCCAAAGAAGTAAAAAAGAGCATACCCCACAGAAGATAATTTTGCAGTTGACATTCTAACAGGGGGATGACATAGCCATGCACTATTTAAAGCAACAAAAGCAACTGTTTAGGAAACTGTGCACAGAAAAGGAGCTGGGTATGTATATCCAGTTGGTACATGCAAATATAAACTGACCATAGAACACCAGGGTTTTCTGTTATCTACAAAACTTAGATAACAGAGATATCTGATATGGCTGAGATAAAGCAAAACAGATAAAATTAGGATGCTCCATCCTGGCATAAAGCAACCCAAAACAAAGGGGCTAATGTCTTCAGATTCTTTAGCTTGTTACCACACTGACATTGAAAAATTATTGCACAAATTTGCACAGATTTTTTTAAGGCATATTTAGGTAGTTTTCTATTAATAAGACACTATTATAACATTGCTATAGCAACCCAAGAGTGATGGTTGAAAAGACATTTTCTAAGCCTTTCTACCCAGGTGCTTCTAACTTTTAAAGCTTTTGAAAATGCTTTAAAATGCTCACTGGTTTAGCTTAAATATTTCAAGTCTGTTGTTAATAGCAAACACTTAAGAAAAGTTCTGTTGGAGGGGAACATCACGCTTGACGAATCTTTGTGTACAAATGCTACACCTTGCATTAAGAGGTATGTCCAGAAGATGAGGCAGTATTCAATGAAAAGGAACTGAAATGCAGAAGTTGTTGATTTGATGAATAAGATTGTAAGTTTATAAAAAAAAAAAAAAGTCAATAAATTAAAAACTGTGATATCCTCAACACCTGGGATGCCATTCTGAGCAGAGAGATTAATATACTAAGCAGTGCACCATCAAATGACTAAAGTAAGCAGCATACACAGCAATACAAAACATTATGTAAGCACAAGTCTAGGTTATTTTGGGAAACAATTTCTCCACTTGTGTGTACAAACCCTTATGCTGACATAGGATCCAATTTACTCTGACAGAAACGCAGCAGAGATGAGAAGAAAACCCATAAGCCTGTAATTGGGAAGTTTTCCTTTCAACAGCTTGTTTCCACTCAAAAGTAACAAGAGTTTTTACCTACAGACCTACGTGCAGGGTCAACAGATCAGCTCTGTGGCACTTCTTGGCTACCAGGGGAAGTAGATCTGCACCTGGACTGCTCTTGGAGAAAGCTAGATCTGTGTGGGTCTTTCTTCTATTCCTCCATGAAAGGACCCATAGGTAAGATGGAGCACTCTAGGAAGCCCATCATTTTTCTTTTCTGCAAGTGTTGCCGGAAGACTGTGAAACAAATTGGTCATTCTGACAGCTGACATGTTTTCATTTCTGGTTAAAAGAGAAAAATCAAATTTTTTCACAGAAGTCAAACGCTTTCATTTTTTCAATTTTAGAGACAATGCTGAATAATGCTGTTTTGATCAAGAGGAGACAATCATGACTGGAATTACAGGAATATACCTCCCTATTCCAGAACAGGATTAAACTATTTCTGACAGATATTTTCCTCTAGCACCTGCTCAGAAATCCTTCATAATTTATCAATCTCACAAGACCTGATGAATTTTTGCACTACACTTAGGAAGGTGTAGTAATCTTAGGTCTAGGAAGTTTTTCCTCATGTCAAACATAAATCTCTTTTCCTGAAATTATGCTGAATTTACCTCTTGAAGATAAAGTACTATGATCAGCATGAGATGATGTGTGAATGATGATGTGGTGACTTGTGAAGTTATATCATCGCTCCTCCATGTGCTATTCTTATAGGACACATGGTTTATATTTTCACTAGAGATTATTTAGTTGAAAAGAAACATTTAACTGAGGGCAATAATCCAGATTTTAATGAAATCTAACTTGCTACTACTATTTTTATTCAGTTTTATCCAGGATACGATTATACTATATTTTATATGCTACAATACAGATATACAGTCTCATGAAGGGATTTTTTTCATGGAATGTTTTCTGTTTGCTTATAATATAAATCAGATCCTTAAGGAAAAATTGCAAGTTTTATTTATGCTTTTTTACATATGTGCTTGTCATAGTTCGTATTTTTAGCAAAGAATTTTTCTTTCCTTTCCTCCTGCCTGTGTGTGTGCTCTGTGATGGGCCATTTTAGTTGAACAAAAGAATCACCCGGAGCCCTTAACGATGGAGATTTGTCTCCTTGACAACGTAAGGGGGAGTTGGCTGTGTGTGACTGGAAGGGGGTGGAGGCTGGGGGGGGAGGAGACTCTCTCTCTCGCACTGCCGGGGTGAGAGGCTGCTGCGGGCTGCAGACACTGCCGGGCTCCTTTGTTTCTTTTCCTGTCGGAGGGGAGTTTCTGGCGGCTGCTCTTGGCTCACCTCTGGCTGACTACAAGCTCTGCTTACAACGGACCCTAATCAGCTGAAGTTTGTGAGTTTTCTTCCATTGGGAGAACTTTCTGTTTTATTGCTGTTGTTCCCCCTCCCCTCTCCCGGTGGCAGCCAAGGATCCAACAGCGCCACCTGGTGACGGGCACTGGACATTACAAGTTCAACTCCTTCAGTGATCCAACAGCGCCACCTGGTGACTATAATAGGACACTACAAGTTTTTTACACCTTCAGTGACCCAACAGCGCCACCTGGTGAATGGTACAGGACATTACAAATTTTGCATCTCCAGTGACCCGACGGCGCCCCCTGCTGACTGTGGTTGGAACAGCACCAAAGGGTGCAAGAAATTGAACTATTTCTTTTTTTGCCGGTTTATCAGTTTTGTTCTTGAAGGGGATTATTGGTGGGTATAGGAGTATTACTTAGTTATTTTACTTGAGTTTTTTTTTTCGTGTTCCTGTTAATACACACATACCTTTTAATAAAGGGCTGTTATTTTCCCTTTTCCATAATTTGTTTTCCTTCAATTGAAGCCTCTTAATTTTGGATTTATAATTGTTTGGAAAGAGAAGTTTGGGTCTTTTCCTCCTAATTCATCCTCAGCAAAAGACCCTTGTCTCATTTAAACTGGGACAGTGCTGAACAGCCTACAAAAATAGTCCATTATAAGGAGCAGATACTAATCGACAATAAAGACCAGAATGTTTTCAAACGTCTGAAAAATTTACAGGGCACAAGTTCCTTGATTCCTGAGGAATATCCCTTGAAAAGACACTGCTTTCATAGCACTTGTTGACAGAAAATGATGATTTCCTATTTTAGGTAAATTAATTTTACATTTCCTAAGGTTAAGAGTTTCTAAACACAGCTGTTTCTGGCATAATGAGAGAAGAAATACGTATGGGAAAGACACCAACTGATGTGTTTCTTACTGCTGAGTAATTTATCAGAACATCTGACTTCTTTCTTCAAGAAGAGATGACCACATTTAATTCATTAAATGTTTTTTGTACATCTTGTACTTGCTATAATTTATACCTCGTGATACTAATTAAACATCATAAACAATGGAGAAGAAATGTAGATGAGAATATATGGGCAAGTCCTGCTCATCTGTGGACCAGAAAAGATTTCAGACTTAGGGGACAGAAGATGACTCGAACCAAATCAAGCTTTTACATCAGAAACGGTGAGTTCAATTTGCACATCAGTCCTCAGAAAAAAGAGTAACATGGGTTGGGCTGGGATAAACAGGATGTGATCAAAGACATCAATGTCGGATGAATGTAGAATGTAGTGATCACAATCTCATTTTTAATAAGGGTACTGAAGTTGCTGTTGTTGAAGGTCTAAATTCAGTCATTGTCTCAGCAGGCCAAAGAAAAATAAAGAAACTAGTACATCCCAGAATTAGAACTACATTTCTGCACTGAGACTGTTTGGTGATTTAGTGACACCAAAAGCTGACAAAGGCAGAGGAGACAACTAACACACAATGATGCAGAGAACACCTTGGCAGTACAACAGCTCCTGGCAGGGAATGTGTATCCAGATCCAGACCTGCTGCACTGTAATTGCAACTCCATGGAAATCAAACAATTAAACTGTGTAAACTGTGTCTGAATTAAATCTTTCAGGTTTTAGAACAGTTTCAAATGAGCCTGATAACAATGATAACAACATGATAAAAATTTTTGTCTAAGTACAAGCAACAGCATAGAAAGATGACAGTAACAGTGACTTTGGGATTCTTAACGGCTCTTCCATGCTGCTCATGGAGATGCTGATTTATAGAATTATAGAATCTTTTGGGTTGGAAGTGACCTGAAAGATCATCTAGTTCCAAACTGCCTTGGGATCTACTAGACCAGGTTGCTCAGAGCCCCATCCAACCTAGCCTTGAACACTTCTGGGGATGGGGCATCCACAGCTTCTCCGGGCAATCTGTTCCAGTGCCCCACCACTCTCATAGTGAAAAATTTCTTCCTTATATCTTATCTAAATCTACCCTCTTTCAATTTGAAGCCATTACCCCTTGTCCTGTCAGTCCATGCCCTTGCAAAAAGTCCCTCTCCAGCTCTCCTCTAGGCTTTTTAGGCAGTGGAAGGTGCTCTAAGGTCTTCCTGGAGTCTTCTCTTCCCCAGGCTGAACAATCCCAACTCTCTCAGCTTGTCTTCACAGGAGAGGTGCTTCAGCCCTTGGATCATCAGCTGGTGACTTTATCATCATTACTTTTGTGTCCTGGTTAAAATGAAAAGCCCCAGGGTTTCAGCTCTCACTGTTGTCTATCAGGAGCTCCATAAAACAGTAATGTGCTGTGGGTTAATTTCCACATGGAACATTTCACACAGCCCTTTACATAGAAAATGAATCCTCAAAAGAAAAGCAAACCAATGACTAAAGATGTGGGCTGACAAGGGGGCAGGTTTGTAAAAAGAAACTGGTTATATTTGAAAACGTTTATATGAATCAATTAGTTAACACGACCTCAGAATGCACCATTTCCCCCCTCTTAGGATCTAGTCAAGCCTGTTTGCCCTGCAAACCTTTCCACGAAATTTTATGGTGTTCAAGAATTTTTGCAAAGTAAGAGAATAGTTAGCCATTAAATTTGATAACTAGTCACTCATTATGAAGAAGGTTATACAGAAATGCGTTTGCTCTCAAAAGTGTTGATTTATGACTTACGTGACACCTGGGGAACACAGGTAAGCTGAGGTATGAAAACAGCGCACTTGAGTTAAAACATTTTTGTTTCTTCTTTTTCTTTACACCATCAACTAAGATATATGATGTTGCTACTGAAAATCTATTCATTTTTGGAACCAGGTCATGTCTGAAACTTGTTTAACATATTCTAGGTGAGGAAAAAGATAATAAGTAAATAAGAAAAGTAATTTGTTTATCAAACGCCTGCAGCTACAGTATAACTTAACCCAGTGCAAAATGTTACCAAAAAAGAATTATGACATTCCACACAGGTGTAAACGAGTAATTACAGACAGGACACAGAATGTACAGCAGACTGCACAGGATGCAAAAAATGTTTCCATTTTTACTCAGATAATTTTTAACTGTCACTAAATCCACCATTTTTTTCATACCCTTGGTTTTGGTTTATTTTGCGTGTGTATATGTTTGAAAATACCTCACATGTATTCACTACTCCTATATAAATCAGACAAAATAGGGTGAGTTACACAGGTGCATCATGAGTCCTCCAGGAATAATTGTGAAAAATTATCTTTACAAAAACCAGATTTTTTTCCTTTAATATTTTTTCTGGTGTTGTCTGAGTATGTATTTCTAGCCAGGAGTGATTCCCTACTATTTTTGTAGGACCTGGGCTCACTCACTGCAAGATTATACTGTAGATCACAGTCATTTCTCATCATTATACACTGCACTGAACAACAGCTACTTTGCTATAATTCATGTTTTTTCAAATGATTTAGGTATTTTCTGCTTTGATTTCAACTGGGATATTACTTTTCTTTGCTCATTATTTCTTATAACGTTTCACACTTGTAATTCCTATATTCCCAAGAAATGCCTGTATTAAGAAGTTCATAGTACTAAGTTAAGAGTGAAATATTCCAAGCACATGTTAAGGAATCTTCAACTTAATACTGTCAAAAGGCAGTGCAACCGGAAGCATGTGTTTCTTTAATCTTCCTAAAACATATGTAACATATAGAAATGTTTAAAAACTATGGGAATCATTTTTCTAACTATACTCATTGCTTACAATTCCAATACAATATAGTGAACAAAAAAAAAACAAACCAGAGATGATCCCTTATTCTAAATATTTATGATCTAAACAATACAGTAGATTAAGAGACAAGTGCCAGAAAGTAGTAATTCTGTGGATATCAGAGTTCATGAAGTCTTCTTTCTGTTGGAGTTGCACATCATGACTGAATGGTTTTGCTACTCCATAATATTAGCAATACACATTGAGTTCACTTGTTATTGGACAGCAAAGAATACACACAAGAGAAAAATAATTTCAAGGCTGCACCTGTGGGAAAACCTAAAATCAGACTGCATCTGGAGAGTTTGCAGAGGAGATAAACCACACTAACAATATAATCTCTAATACTGTAATACCTAATACAGTGAGAATCCCCCAGTCCTCTGCATGGATTTTCTACTGTTTAGTAAAAACGAGACCAAACTGCATTCTTTCTTTTCAGAGAAATATGAAATAAACTCCTTTTCTTCTGTGTGGCCATCTTCTTTGATAAAAGTTAAAGACACTTTAAGTCCTCTACCTCTCTTCCAAGTTTTGACAAAGGCTTAAAACGCGTTTACACAGTGTAATCAGAGATAGTTTGTTTCCTCAAAAGCATAGGTCTAAAACCAGATGAAGGAAGCACTAACAAGGAGCAGTTGGTTTATTATGGTGAGAAGTGACAGGGCTGGACAAGCAGGCACTCAAATGGGAAGAGCAGATCTGGAATGAAAGGTGAAGTGAAGCAGTGAAGTGGGTGGCCAACCCGACAAGTGAAAACTTAAGGGGTTGAAAGCAGACATGTAAAGAGAAAGAAAGATGAGAAAAATTCAGAGAAGGAAAAGAGGAATGAATAGAGAAGAGGAGAATAGATGGGAATATGGAGATTAAAAACTGGCTTTTTGGGGAGTAAAGATTGGTATTGTTTAACAACTAGTCCCTCTGGAGGATACCGTCTCAAATTATTTGCAAGAACAAATTTATGCAAATTATAAAAGGAAAAAGAGGATGGTATCTCAGAGGAGATGTTATCCACTCAGTCCTTCCACTTGTCTGAGGAAACAGCATCTGCTCAGCACTTCCAAGGCAAGGAAGTGAAAACTATCTTTATATAACAGCTGCAGATGTAGACTGCCAGGAAGCCAAAGTAGTTCATTGCTCCTTAAAGAGTCTAAAAATTCACAGCTCCTATGATCCACTGGAAACTTGTTGGGGTCTGTAACAAACAGTTTGAAGAACTCTCCTGTGGAGAATATCAACTGTGGGAGCACAGAGGAGTGATGCAAGCAATGGAACCTACAAAAGGAAAAAATCTATATATTTCAGGTGACATAAGAGATGGCAGTGATCAGAGGCTCTGAATGTCATTGATATTCTTCAAGATGGAGCAGAGAGAGAAAAAAGAAAAGAATGTTGCATATTGCAGTTTCAAGAATGAGAAGCTGTTCAGCACAGATATTTGAATGATGTTGGAAAATAAACTTCAATAAAAGAAGGTTCATGCTCCTGGATTGCCTTGGGAAAGAGGTCATGGTGAGAGAAGTTACAGAGCTCTGTGACAGCTATAAGAGTAACTAATAATCAATGAATGTATGTAGCCACTGACACTATAACTGGTGTGGAAATGTTACAAAAACGGGAATAATTATAAAGATTACAATTAACCTGATTTGACAATGAAAAGATCTTTGGTTTTATTTTGTAATTTATTGCGAGTTAATGTTAATTTAAAACGCAAAAATGCAACTGAATGATTTTAATCCTTTCATGGCACTGGCTTAATGAGGGCCAGACCATCTCATCAGCTCTTGTACTCCCCTTGCTATTAGGAGTGTTGTGATGAGTAGTGCTGAACATGATGTAAAAGGCAATGCCCTCCATAACTGCCCATGCCCACCGTGCTTTTCACAACCATGTCACTGGTGCAAATCACACCCTGCATAACTGTGGAAAGGCAGACATCAAGAGAGGAGTACAAGGGCTACAGCACTATTTGCATAACTTACCTCTACAGAGATGAGACCTCTCTATTTCTCTATTGCACCTTATCCAGAAGAAATGCCAGTTTGAGCTTCCCTATCACAGCAACTGCTGAACAGTACTCTTTTGGTGGCAAGAAAAGTGCATGACATGGGGGGAAGAGGCAAGATTGGCATATTATTTTCAGCTCTTATAAGGAAACTAACTCTTTCCTTCAAAAGAAAATGTCAATTTTATTTTCAGAGAACAGCCTCACAAGGAGCCCAAGCAGTCTCTGAGGCTTGACTGTGCTCAACAGAAATGGGGAGGGAGGGACAAGCACCACAGCAGATAGAAGTGTGCATTAGCAGTGCTCCTCTGCTTTAAAATTAGATGTGTTCCACAACAAGCCTTCCTTCTTTTAATTTTTAAAGCTGATTATTTTCCAAGAAACTCTGAACTGACAGTACCTGTTTTTAAATTAATTTGGTTGGAATATATAGAGATGGAAAAGACAGCTCAGAAGGCACAGGTTATTCTGTATTTCCAACTGGTGGTCTCAGTAAGCTTTAACAATATGCACTGATTAATGCTCAAGGATCCTGAAATGTAAATAGGAACAACTCTCTTTTTATAGATGAGGGAACTCAGAGACAGAATGGTTCTGTGACTGCTGGGGTCAGAGTGTGGCAATACTATCTATCTCATCTGTCAATCTCTGCTGCCCTTTCCCACACTATATGATCTTCTCTCACAAATTAATAACCAATATTATGACAGGCCAAAAGTCTAAATTTGCTTTTTCCTTTCCTCAAACAGGGTTTATCTAACATTTCCTCACTCTCCATTCCGACCTTTTCTGCTTTCCTCTTTTCTTCATTGATGTTTTAACCTGTGGGGATTGTGGGGCTAAAATTACATGTTATACTTTACCCTGAAGGCTGTGAATGTTGTGATTATTCTTATCTGTTTCAGCAAGGGATTCAAAAGTCTTCTATGTCTTCTATTGTCATGAGACTTACTCTTGAAGTTAGTAGAAACACTCTTCATAGTGTGAAGTAGATGGCAGAAGAGAACATTGTCTGAAAATAAGCTGTTCTAGGTAGTGACTACAAAACAAAGCTTTTAAACTGAATAATGATATTCTGAAACTGACCCAAATTCTGTGGAGGGCCAGCCTACAGAGAGAGCAAACCTCTTTGATTCCAGGCAGCACGGTAACTATTAGCGAACAGGTACACCTGAAGACAGACTAGAAATCTTCCCTTTCTAATGCTTGGCAGAAAAAGGCTATTTATTTGTTATTTGGAAGTTCTGTTGCATATGAAAATTGGTCTAACTTGAGCACAGTTCTGAACAAAATACAAGTTTGTTTCTTCAGATATGATCTTGACAATCTTGCAGCTCCTTTGCCAGGTACTGAAGTGTCCTGCAGCGAAGGTGGACAGGCATCATCCCAAATCACAAGGCATATTGTACATTTCTAGGGAGTGCCTTTTCCCATAAGCCTGTCAACTTCTTTGAAGGACTTTAAGTCCTGTGACAGCTGCACCATTACTGTCCACCAAGGAAGGCTGACCAATTCTGGTAAATGTGCTCAGGTCTCCTTACAGTACAGTCCTGTATTTAAATTGAGTTAGTGACGTGACCAACATATGCTGAAGTGGTTACCTGAATGACAATCATGTGACTGACCAGATAGACAATTTGGAAATGTCTGAGTACAGTCTGTGTGAATACCAAAGTGCCTTAGGAAATGAGCTTCACCAGCATGTAAAACCTACAAGCACCAATTTTGGGAACCCTTTCTCGTGGTGAGATCTGAGCTTGAAGGTAGATATATTTAAATGATACTACCTTCATGTTAGCTCTTGTGGCTGAACAGCATAGTTTACCTTCTCTCCCTGCTGTTTTGAACAGCCCAGTGCACTGACTGGCACCATCTGATCTGCTTTTCTTAATGAAGATCACAGTGGAGCTGTAGATCAGCTCTGAGGTGGAAACTCAACAGTTCTGTATCTTGCACTCACCAGCATGAGTTTTCTGTTGATAAAATACAAAACCAACAGACACAATTAATTCACCCTCTGTAGGGTTTTTTTTCTCTCAAAGTATAGTAAAGAACAATGCTAATGGAGATCCAGATATCTGGATACTGTCAGGTGGTCAACAGGTGCTTTCTCCTACTTGTCTCACATTTTTATTTTTTTACTGAAGGCAGAACCACAGACTAAGTCTGCTAGCAGTGAGCTGCAGCTCAGAAGGTTTTCCTGTTCTTGCATGAACTGTGCTTTTTGATAGTCCCATCAATAGCATAGTAACTGCTAAGAAACAATGCAAAGATGTTGATTTGCACTTTTAAAACTCTTTTTCCCTGTACATGTCTACTTGTTGCTTAGAATTCTGTGAAATAAATTTGTGAATGCAAAGACTGACTTGACTGTTTCTTTGATATGGGAAACCAATGAAAAATAATGTATAATTAAAAAGAATTTTGTTTGCTTCTGATTTCACACAATTTGAGCCACTATCCATGTCAACAAAGTTTAATAGCTATTAATTTGATAAAATGAATCTTAATGTCATTGTATATATCTTTTTTTCTAGAGGCTTAAAATGCACATTGCAAAATGTCCATTATTAAAAAGATATGCTAATGATTCTGATTAATGAAACCATTTTTGTTCTACATCTCCTTTATCCTTGATCTGATGCTGAGACAGTAAACTCCAACATCAGTACATCAGGTATCTACACTGGGTATTAGGAGAGATCATATAAAACACTGATGGGAGTTACTAGCTTTTTTCAAAACAACCTGGCTACTATTTATATTCTGACATTTAAATACCTGTGTCCCAGCTCAACACTAAATTAAATTAACTTGATTCCACTGACCAAGATGTCCCCTATCTTAAAATTTCAACTCATAGGATTAATACAGTCTACTAATAAGAATATTACTATTTAAAATCATGATCAGCCTGACAGCAAAGGCCAGAAGTTCATTCTCACACATAGCTGAAAGAGGGACAAAAACAAGCAGACCTCAGGAATAATGATCTCCATTTAGCTAATTAATTAAAGCAACGTAAGGTAACTTAGGAATAAGAATATCCCTGAGAGAATTTTTTGTGGCTTTCAAGATCATGGATACAGTACAAAGTAAAGTCATCTTTTGATGTTAGATGAGTGGAAGCAGCTTCATTGGCATATTTTTTCTGCTGTTTTGAAGTTAGCACCATGTTCTTATTTATTCTGTCATAGTACAGTCCCTCTATTTTTATTTAACCAAAAAGTACTCTTAAGACCACAGTATGTTAATATTCCTATTAAATATTACTGAGAACATAGTAAAATGGTAACAAATGATAACTGTTAGAAATTCAAGTATGAGTAGGCCATACTATAGTTAGTCCAATCCAAGCAGAGCTGGCATGAATTAAGCTTGCATTTACTAGATTTTCTCCCCAGTATTGCTCAGAACACAGGAGCATCATTTCAGCTAAACTCTGGTTGGAAAATTAAAGTTTTAACTGACATTTTCATTGTGTTAATTATACTTCAAACTTCCACCTCAAGCCCCTGCCCCACTGTGGCATCCTCATGAAAAGCATATTCAGTGATATACAAGTGCAGTCATACAACCACCCTACCTCTAGAGATGGAGTAGGTCAATTGACATATGTATCAAACATTGTAAGGAAAAGCACACACTGCAGTAGCACACTGGGATTACTGCACTGGAAAACACACAACAATCAGTCTGTTGACATATATGTGAATAAAGGTAGGGAAATGACGCAGTGGGTATTTAAAACAAAATATTAGAGAAATAACTTCATTCTGTAGTGCAGCTGTGCTCTGCAGGGGCACGGAGAATATCGTTGATGTCTCATTCTCTGCTGGGAGTGTGTAGAGGCAGCACATGTGGCTGGCCAGGAAGGACACTCATCCATCAGCTGCTCCCCAGCCAGCCTAGAAGTAATTAGGGACTCCAGAGAGAACCTGGTTCAGTTCTCCCTCAGAAAGAGGATGCTGCTCTGAAGTGTAAAACGGAAATTCTCATTATAAAATGAAACAAAAGCTGAAAGAAGAGTTTGTTGTTGAAACCATGGGACAATACTAAAATCAGGTTGGTCTCACACCTGCTAATCATAACTTCTTTCCTGGGCAAAGATTTCTGGCTGGTGATACTAAAATAGCTATGTGAAGAGAGTCATATCTTGACATCACACGGATGGGGGTAATAAAAATGACTGTAACACTAAAAGCGGCTCATTTCTAAGTCTGCACCACTTCACTACTCAAAATACTTCAGAGAAACAGTTCAACATGCTGAATGACAAACAGAAACCCTCTGCCTGCCCTGATGATCCAATCTTTTCTTGCCCTTGAGTTTTGCCAATGTATCTCCAGGGCCTGACTTCCCATCTCATGTGGCTTCAGCTGCAATTATTTCAGACATCACCACCCAGGCATCTCTGCTTGGATGTGACTGCTCCAGCACAGGAGGTAAGAGATCAAATATGTGGAGAGTCTTCAGCTAGGGCTGTCCTCCCATTCCAGCCCTCACCACCACCGTGGGTGGAGATCAGTTCCTGACACACATTTGCTCCTGCTGCAACTGCTGTGGGAACAACTCCCATTGACCAGGACACAAAAGACACTGGTAGGAGTTGCAACACCTACTTCTGTTGCAGAAACTGCCCAGCACACTCTGGAAGATCAGAGTCTGTGGAAGATCAGCCCTGCCCAGTTATTTCCAGGGGTGATTTATCATGATAGGGCCCTGACTTGTCTTTCCTGTCCCTTTGTGGGAGGTTAGGGCTCCTGAAGCAGGAAGGGAGTGGATAAATGCAGACAATAATGTTCCTTGTCAAAAAGCAAGATGCCACAAAGCTACTCCACAGGAGTCTTTGGTAATCCTGATCTTTATAGCTAAAAAAAGTATTTCTTCTTTATTGTAGAACAGGCATCAGCCAAGCTGGCCTTTTATCCAGTGTAGACATGATAATGGGAAATATGTATGGGCCTTTCCCTATAATTAGGGTGCATTCAGAAATGTCACTGGCTTTCCAGGCAGGCAAATGTAAAGTGCCGTGACTCATCACTAAAAGGTGTGACTGCTCTCAGGGAATTTGTAAGATTTGCTTTAAATGCTGATCGGTTCCTTCTTCTTCCATGGGATGTCAGATTTGAAGAGCCTGATGGGGACTGAAGTGTCAAACTGCTGATAAGCCAGATAAAGCTATTTGTGCCAATTGTCACCAGCCCTAAAGGCAATGAAGGAAATCTCTTACCCACCTAGCCCCAGGGAAATAAATAGGTTAGTCAGACTGAAGCAGTAAGGAGCTGTCCAGGATGATCCTTTTTCTTAATAACACACTCAGGATGGGCCAATTTAGTCATGTAAATTTTAATTATTACTTTTTTATAAAAACATCCATCAGCTTATGAATAATGCCTGCCTCATGTGTATGTTTCTTTCTGACCTCATCTCAGTCTGGTGAGTTTGACTTTATAATCATTTTGCCTTCCTTCGGCTGGCATGAATGAGGATATTGGCTCTATTACTATCAGCTTATTAACTTTCTGCTTTCACGCAAACCTTGGTCTTTTGGAGCCAAAGCATTTACCGAGCCAAAGGTTTCCAATCTAAGCAGTCTGTAGATAGCACTGAGATTTATGCTTGTGTATATACTTAAAGATAATTCAGTCTGAGATGCTTTAGGGGTGGAATATCTCTGTTTGTAACAGAGAAATGAGAATTTTACTAGGCCTTCAACATTATTCATTACAACAGCTTTCATAGCAGATTATCACACGCACCAAGAATGACAATACTGTTTTACTGTATCCGGTGTGAGAAAAGGGGCAGATTTCATACTGAAAGTTTTGCAGAAATGCTGGTCTTCCAGGGCTGTATATGTAGAGCCAAGTTCTTTCTCCCTAACTTATGATTTACACACTGTACCATTGAATATATACCACAAAATCATTTCCTGGAATTTATGAAGTTGCTTATAGACCTATTGTTCTCACACTTTGGTACTGGTAAAGGTCTGCCAGTATTTACATTTTACTCTACTACAGTCAACATTCATGATACTGCACTAAAAATGAAATGTGTTAAAGCAAACTGAAATTACCCATATCTATACATCAAGGATAATTTTTCAATTAAAATGTCAGGGGAAAAATTCTGTTTGTGACATTGCTTGCAGGTGAAGTAACAATTATTTATTGAGAGAAATATCCTTATGACATATGAATTACTATTGTCCAGTTGATGTACCAATCCCACCTGAATTTTCCATATTTAATTTTTCTCCTTTTTCCTACAGCTTTTCAAGTAAAATGAAAATTACAGAGGTTAAAAGCTTGTGAATACAAGCTGCCTTCAACAAAAAATAAAGTATGGATTTTTTTAAAGCACTGATACTCATTTGACATGCACAGACACTTGATTTGCATGAATGACTAGGGGAACTCCAAAGAAGCCAGTATGTTTTTTTCTTGCATCAATAATCCACACACAAGGAAAGAATTTACACAATAGAATACAAGAAATCCCTGGGAACACTGAAATACAAACATTTCCACATGACTTTGTGCTGCAAAAACATGCATTTACCTGACATGCTTTTAAGTGCTTAATACTAATCTGCCCATTAAAAACCAGTACCCAACTCACCATTTAGTCTTTTAGTGTGTAAAATACAATTGTCAAATACAAGGTATAACAAACAGTAGGACTTACTGCCTACTTCATAGGATTATGATGAAGATTAATTAATATCTGTAGTGCCTTATTGCCCACTAAGTATTTTTCTGTGGATTTAGATACAGCAGTTATTCACCATTATAAAGAACCCTGGCTAAACAGCTAACTCCTATGTTAAAAAACAATTGGTAAAATTCTCCTCCTGGCTTTATTCAAGCACATAAGGAGAAGTAAAGATATCCTGAAGACTCCTCTAAGCATCCCAAGTTCCAGGCATTGTGACAGGCTGCATAAGAGCAGTCTCGAGACTATTGCTGAGCTACAGCAGCATCCAAAAAGTTGTTCTTCAAAAAAGAACAACTGAAGCACAGCAGTGTTCTGGCTTTTGCCTTCATCTCTTCCCCCCCCAGCCCCCTCCCCATCCTTTCTCCACCATATTCCCATGCCAGGATTTGTAAGGTGGCAACACAAAACCAACAGATGGGCTAAACACCAGCTGACAAAGGGATTGGGAGGTGGTTTCCTAGTGGCTGGTGTCCACTGCCACACTGACTTAATTTCTCAGTTTGAGGACAAAAAACGTACCTCTGCTCTTCTTGTAAATTCTTGAGGACACAAATTAATTGACACATAGTAGAGACATTGTTCTTTAGGGGCTTGTTTTTCCTTCATAAACCCAAATGAATCCACAGCATCACAATATAAGAATAAGCCCATTTATGGTGATGATTTTAAGTTTAAGGTATGATAGGATGAGCTGCAGCTACTCACTACATAGCAGGTTTCCTGTACTCACTTCTGTAAGTCACTACATCTCTTCCTGGTCCAAGGCTTTTTGACTAATCTACTTTCCCAGTACTCTGTTAAAATTTTTAATTATCTTGGGAAAAGACATGCTGGATATTTGTACAAGATCTACGTTACAAGGACCACTAGTTGCTACTGTGACTTGCTACTGTAACACTACTTACTAATAAAAACACACTCTAAATTTTACCCAATCTACTTTTTTGAAAAAAAAAAAAAAAAAAAATTTCCTGGTTCTGCAGCCTGAGCTCATCTGTCTGTGGAGTTGCAGTAGGGTTCCAACAGGCGTTTTAACACAACCTGGAATGGGAACACAGATAGAACAGAGAGATGCATTGCTAGGTGGAGATGTATTTACTGTCAGAAGACAATGACTTTGTGATAAAGAAGATGAAGTATACAACTGTAAACATTAATTAGTATTTTCAGTTGAGCTGCTCTTAATCATGAAAAGTGCATGCTGGTCTTATTTTACCATCTGTACACCCTTGAAAGGGTTGGGGCAAGGACATCAAGCAGTGACTTTTCCATCCCTTGCAGTTGTCTTCTGAGAAGCAGAAAATGCCTTTCAGCCTAGTTCTAGTCCCAGGCATTGCATTGTTTGCTCTCTAAGAACTTCATGTCAGATGGAGGAGACTGAACTGTGAATTCCTAAACCTAGAAAAATATTTTCACATGTCTGTACAGCCAAGGCAGCTGTTAAACTACCAGAAACTGTGCTCTGACAGAGCAGGGATGGAGACAGACTCAAAAAACCGTTGAGCTTCTGACCACCTTTGCAAGCAGGGCTTGTTAAAAAAAACAAACCCAAGGAACAGAACATCAACAAAACACAAACAAGGAAGGCAAGTGATTGGGGAAAAAAAGCAGGCCTCACTCTGAGTGCCCAGGACTTCCTCAGGAAGGCCCTGCAGTTTACAATGCCAGCAGCACTTCCAAACTTCAGCATCCAATAAACTGACAGAGCAAAGCATTCATGATGGGTACATCAGTTAAAATTACACTTAAGACAGATCTTGCAGGTTATGAAAAGGTAGAGAAGTAGATTTGTAACAATAGCTATTACAATTGGCATTTCTCCCTCTCCTTCAAACTGTACTGTACCTCTAAGGACAGCATTTTTTCTGTGGATGACAACACAACAAACATACCCAAGGAAAGTAAGATGAAAGTGTCATCCTCTAGACCCAATGCCAAATGAATGACTATTCAATTCAAAAAATATCTGTATATCCATGTTGCTGAAGTAAATCTGTTTTGATACAGTACAAAAGGCTGGGGAAAAAAATAAAATCTCAACTGGCTTTTCTATTAGTCTTTGTTAAATGGGTTTTCTTAATTTTCACTTTGTATCCTGAAAGCCACAGAACCACACAATGGGTAGTAGCTGATGTGGTGTGCAACCCTTGACCAACCTACTTACTTTCATTCTGTAGATGCACACTCTTCTAGTACTTTTTTTTGGATGACTGCAAATTTTCACCTGAAATAAAATAAAATTTTAAATAATCCTGACTTTCAAAGCTCAGCAAGCCTCATTTGGAGCATCATCAACAGAATAGGGGGTGGGGGGGGTGTGTGTGGAATATTGCCATGTTTCCCTTTTACTAATTATGCCCAGATTGCTCATCATGCCAGATACTGTTTATGCTAGGAATTTTCTACAGCATACCTCAGGGGCAAATCGCCTGTAGTGGTGATCTGGGAATTCTCTATAGCCTACTTTAACAAACAAACCTCCAGTATTCCTCCACATCACATCATTCAATTCTCTTGCCAAATCTTCAGCATAGTTTTCAACTGAGCTAACTTCAGCTACCCAGAGAAGGGTATTCCCTGACACACCGGTTGTTTATTCCCTCTAGAGCACAATATACGCTCTCTGACCCCTTGATCCTGCACAAGTTAAGAAAACACAGTAGTTTTAAGTCATTAGGCTTTTGCTAATGAAAGCCCTTGAGGTAAAAGCCATCAAGGTGAAAGCCCTTGTACTGGACAGCAGTGTTAGCCTTGAGATTTTGTGTAAATTGCACATTTACAGTAATTGTTAACCCTTTCCGGTTATCCACAACCTCATCTACTTTTCACAGACAGACTAATCTTCTTTTACAAAACTAGGTTTTGGTGCAGTGTTTGGAATATTTATATTCCCTCAGCTGGTGTATTGCTCTGGGCACATGGTGTGCCCAGGCACAGGGCATGAGAAGCTGTTCCAGTGCACATTCGTGACAGGACGGAAAACAAGCTACATCTCTATCCTGCACCACCTTCCTGTGACACCTACTGCAACCGCTATCGATTATCCCCTTTCCTCTTTACAACATGTACGATTTGGCACACTGGCTGCTCATGGAACAACCAACTCTGAATACTCCTGTTTGGAGTGGTGAGGCACCCCAGCAGGGTGGCTGGTGTTTCTTTAGCTCCCACGTGTGACAGTGTGCCAAGGGCAGGGATTTTTTGGTGGTAGGGTGAGAAACCAGCAGTTGTCCCATTCTGGAGTGTCCCTGCGCTGGCACCGGCGCAGAGCACGAGGCGAGGCGTGAGGCGTGAGGTGCGAGGCGGGGCGGCTGACAAGGACCAGGGCTGCGGAGACCCCGCGGCCCCCGGGCTTTGCCGTGGCTGGGCACCGGCCTGGCAGTGCCCGCGGCCATACCCGCGGGAGGGCGCGGCGGGCTGGAGGCCGGAGCCCGTCGGGCCCGGGGCTGTGCGGGAGGCGCTGGGCTCGGACCGTCGAGGGACGGAGCCCCCCGGCCGCCGCTTTGTCCTTGCCCGGCCCGGAGCACGCGCGCCCCCGGCCGCGGCGGGAGCGCGCCTGCGCGCACCCCGTGGGCCGCCGGGCGGGAGCGAGCGCCCCCTCTCCTCTGCTCTCCTCTCCCCCGGCCCGGCCGGGAGCTCCGCCGGCGGCCGCGGGCGGGCGGGGGCCGGGCGGGGGCGGGGGATCCCGGGGCGGCCGGAGCCCTCCCCGCCCCTGCTCCGCCGCGCGCTCCTGCCGCCCCCGCCCGGCCCCCGGCCCGCCGCGGGAGCCCGCGCCGCAGAGCGGGGCCCGCCAGCGCCACCCTCCGGCCGCGGGGCCGCACCGCGCCTCCCCCCGTCCCCCCCTGCTCCGGCTCTCAATGTTCCACACTGCCCGGCCACAGAGCCGCCGCCGCCGCCGTAGAGCCCCCCGGCCGCCTCCGTCCTCCTCCGGGCGCCGCAGGGCCCAGGCCCGGCCCCCGCCATCCCGCCCCTCCGGACCCAGCAGCGGGACAGGACGCCGGCGAAGGTAAAGGAGCGGCGGGCGAGGCGGCCCGCCGCGGCGGCTGGGCGAGCGCGGTGGGGGAGGCGGGGAGGAGGCGGGGGGCTGGTAGAGGAGCTTTGTTCTTGTTTTCGGCGCTCGCTGCCTGGCGGCGGCCGGGGGCGCGGGGCCGGCCCGAGTTCACGCCTCACTTGGTGCACACGCACGGTGCGGAGCGGGGCCGGGCGAGCCGCCGCCGCCGCCCGCCGAGCCGAGCCGAGCCCAGCCGGGCTGGCGCTCCCCACAAAGCGCGGCCGGGCGGCCGCCTGGATCCAGCCCTGCCGCAGCTCCCGCCGCTCCTCCTCGGCCCCCCCGGCCGCCGGGGCAGCCCCCTCCTCCCCCCACACACACAACCCCCGCCTTTCCCGATCGGCGGAAAAATGTCGGTCTGCCTGGCGGAGCTGCGCGGGGAGCGGCGGCGGGGAGAGCTGTGCAGAAGGTGCAGTTTGAATTATGCTTCTTCCCCCTCCGGCGGCTCTGTGGTGGCCAAATGCAGTTCTCGCTGCTGGCCATGTAAATAACCGGGGCTGCTGCTGCCCCAGTGGCTTTAAATGCATCGCGGGGTTTGTCCCCTTCCTAAAAAAACACTACCAACAACAAAAAAACAAACCCCGTTCCACCTCCCCAGCCCCCCCGCGCCAGCCCTTTAAATGCACAGAGCAAGTGTACGTTTCCATCTGAAATCAACCGAAGTGTTACTGGCAATGTATTTTCTCGGAGAGAGGGGGAGAGGGGGGATCTGGCGTTTGGACCCAATAAAATGCTCTGCTCCAGTGTAAATATTTACAGGGTATTAGTGACTTTTTAAAAAACATTTTCAGTGAGGTCTGTTATTTACAATGTGTCATAAGTTATTAATGTTCATTGCCTAAGTACCCTGCTAAATCTGTCTCATGCCTTAGAACAAAGTCGACAATTGGCATATTGTTTAAAGTATGAAAAAAATGCGAGTGGGTTTAAAAATTGGAAATATCTGTATTTTCCGAAGTGTAAATATTGCTTTGTAGCTGTCAAACTGCAGCAGTTGGGGATGAGATAAAAATGTATATTTTGGTTAATTTTCCTCTGAAACTGATTTGACACCTATTCAAATTGTTCTCTGGAATTTAGGGAATGGCCGAAGAGAGTCCTGACTGTTGTATGAACTCTGCCTCTTTTCTTCCCCCAAAAAGTTCCCTATGATGTGTGGTGATAGGCAGTGGTCAGTGGAACTTGGGGAGTGACAGGAGAGAGTCCTGCCTATTGTATTAACTATGCCTCTTTTCTTTTCCTTCCCCAAAAAAGTTCCCCACGATGTCCAGTGATAGGCAAAGGTCAGACGATGAAAGTCCAAGTACCAGCAGTGGTAGTTCAGATGCTGATCAGAGGGATCCACCTGCACCTGAACCTGAAGAGCAAGAAGAACGAAAACCCTCTGCCACTCAGCAGAAGAAGAACACTAAACTATCCAGCAAAACTACTGCTAAGCTATCTACTAGTGCAAAAAGGTAAAGGGAGAGTGAAACATTCTGTAGTATTTCTGCACAGTGTTTGGAGTCACAGTACTCACATTGCACTTTTCAGGGCAGAGGGGTTCTTCTTGTAAAGTTACGTGAAAGAGAGTGAAGCCTGCCGAGCAGTGTCTTCATTAGTCCAAGCTTTGTTGGGGTAACAATTACACAGACTTGTCATATGTCTTTTGAAGAGTTGTTACAGAACTTGGTAGCTTATAGGCTTACTGGGAGGGGGGACACTTAAATACGTTTTGTATTTGCAGAAATGCGAGACAGAGCATCAGCTTTGGCTGTCTTTCTCTGAGTTAGGTTTCCATGCCTGATTTGTATAGGGAGGAGTCCTCTTAGTGTATTTTATTATGGTCTGTAGACTGATGACAGGGATTGCTCTCTAATTAAAGAAGTCGCAAAACCCCAGTGGCTGCTGTGGGCCTCATGACTCGCTTTTCGTGTTGATCTACTGGAGAGTCTTACACACCTTGAAGTAATGGGTTCATTCTGCAGTTCTTTCAGGAGAAACTTAGCTGAGTTTTCTCCCTTAGGATCTGTGGATTTAAACAATGAGGTTGTACAGGTAGCCTCTACCTTTAAATATGAGAATCTTCAGAGACCTTGTTTGGTTCCATTAGTTGCACTTTTATTGGCGTGTAAGGTTACTGGCAGTCTGGCTCTCACAATGTGTACTCTGGTAATTTTTCCATAAGATCAACCGTGTGAAATATGCAAACTTTAAATCCCTTGATTCCAGTGATCTTTGGAGATGAAACAACTTTTCAGTGCTTTCCCTGGAGCTGCTCTTCTTTACAAACATTTATAAGTATCCTGTAGCAAGAAAAGTTGTAAAATAGCTGTAGTACCTTCAAATTTTGCTTATTCAGCATGAATGCTATAGTTCAGACTTTTAGGAACACTTTTGCAATTTTGTGTTTGACTTAAATTTAGTAAATACTTTTTGAATTATGTCAAAATTGTTGCAGGGAATGACTGAGTGGCTTTAATGACTTTTGAGCTTGTTGAAGAAACCCTTTGAAATAGGACTGGTTAAAGAAAGAAAAGTTCTGAGACTACTATGTAGGCTTTGTAATTTGTTGTTACTTATCTTTATTTGAAAAGCCTGAGATGCAGACTTCTGACAACGAGTCTTCCTGTCTTGTCTTTATTTCTCTTAATTGTTGCAAGTCTAATTCCATACATCTCAGGTAGTTCAATAGGGTTATTGAACTTATTGGTACTAGTGCAAGGACATCCGGAGCAGTTTCTGTTAGCTCATATTTTGACACCTGTTATTTGCATGAAACTCACAACATTGTTCATATGGGTCCTTTTGTGAAGATAAGTCTTACTTGGTATTTTTAAGAGGAGTTTAACATGTGTCTTTTGAAATTGCACCCCTTATGTACCTGACTAAAATGTTAAATTGACAAGAGGTTTTCGATGTTCATTTTCTAGATCTTAACTCCTTGGGAATGGTTGTAATAGAGTAAAGCTAAGCACAGATTATTTCAAGTTATTATATCACTTTTTATCATGTAAATACAGCTACTGTATAAGGTTGGGGGAGGAAAGGCAGCAGAAGGTGTGGAGACAAACAAAGTTGATCCAGAGAGATTATTCCAGTAACAGAGACAGCCTGGCAGATCTGCAAATCTACTTTTTAAACACACTGCAAAGTAGTAGGTAAAATATCGTGCAGAGAGTGTGTCTGCTGCCAGTGCGGTTCACTCGAGCCTCAGTCACAGGTCTGTAGCGCTGGTTTAAAGTCATTGTCAAATCTGCCCGTGCAGGCTCCCCCCCCGCCTCATTTGCATATTAGCTTGAAAAGAAAATCTCTCTGGTAAAAAGTGCTCGGATGTGAAATAGAGTTACTTTTCTGAATACTTGTGGGACATTTCTACCCAAATCAGTTGTAAGTGTTCTGTTTACATACAGCGTGGAGCAGGAAAAAAGCTGCAAAGTTTCTCAGCTGTGGGATTTGGGTTATGCCTCTGAGAACAAAGAGGAAGCAGCCATGTTAGCATTACTGAAGGCAAAGCCAATCTTGCATTTAACTGCATGGTGGTAGAGGGCAGTGTAATTCCCTGATTTATTCTATAGACTATCTCAAATGCTTTGTGTCTGTTCTCATTTCACCAACAGAATCCAGAAGGAGCTAGCTGAAATAACCCTTGATCCTCCTCCTAACTGCAGGTATGTAATGGCTTCTTAAATTGTGAACGGTGGTAGGAGATTAATGTGCTCAGGTTAAAAAATGGGAAACTTAATGTTTATGACTGGTGACTGTTAGACAAAAATTGAGTACAGCAGATTGAAAAAGCATAGGAAACGTTTGAAACTGAAGTTTGCTATTTTGTCTGCATGTTGGAGGTGTAGTCATTAGCGATTGATGTACACAGTAAAGTGTATTCAGTTTGTTGTTCTTAGCTGGTCACTGCCTTCGTGAAACAATTATATGAACTTCAAAATATGCTGAAGCTTTCAACTTAGTGTCTCTGTGTAGTTTGAACTGGCTTTTTGAGTGCCAAGTTTATAGAGTTACCGTTTCATTCTGAAATACAGAACCATATGTGATTTTTTATATGCTTTCTCTTAGTATGTTGTGTAACAGTTAGATTGCCTTTTAAGTATTGCCTCTAAATTTATGTGTCTGTTGGTCAAAGTTGTAGTCTCTTGATAGAGAATATTTTTAAGGAAGTTCCCAACTTGGGAGACAGTTGTATTGGGTTTTAGAAAATGAAATTGTAAGCATGGAAGACTGAGTGATTTAGTCTTAGATAAAGTGACGGTTGGGAACCAGAGCACTTGATCTGTAGGAAAGTTAAATAGTAGCATAGTTAGCTAATTTCTTTAAATCTTTGTATGTTTTACTTTTGTTTAAAGGCATAAAAATTCTCATTGGCTGTGAGCATCCGGTGTTCAGATTTGCAGTAAAGCTACATTTAAATAATGTTACTTTCATTTGATGCATCTCAGTAAGATTTTTGACTGCAAGGTATCTTAATAGCTAATGTGTAACAGTGAGCCTTGTATATGCTTTTTAAAAATACTGGAAATGCTTTCTGATTTTATGTTGGAAATATTTGGCTTTTGGAGTTGGAAAGGTTTGGTGCACATTTTGCAAGTCTGATAAAATGTGAGCTGCTGTTCTGTCTGACCAAGCCATGAGCTCAGGGACTAACCAGAGCAGTGTGTTTTACTGAGTTTGTGGTAAAGGTGTCTTATGCTGAGGACCGTGCTGTAGAGTGCCTATGGCAGTCTGATGTATTTGCATGCAGGGTCGTTGGCTCTCCTTCTTCAGTAAAGGGAGAGAGCAAGTATCTGTTGCCTTTGGGTTTGGTTTTTTTTGCTTGTTTGTTTTTGCAGGGTTTTTTTGGGAAGTTTGTTTTGTTTGGTTTAAATAACTGCTTTAGATAACTTTTAACAAATTACTGGGATCTAGTTCTGTGTTGGTCATGCTTTCTGTACTTGGATCCGTACGGTAGGAGAGGAAGTATTTAAATGAAATAGAACACTGACACTTTGCCTTAGAGTTGCCAAAAAGATAATTGTAGCAGTTTCTGGTACAGCAAGTTATAGCTTTTAGAAAGAGAAGCTTCCACCTTCGCATTCTCCAATACCATCTGATACTTAGCTCCTTGGAAAAGCGTGTTCCTCTCGTATTAGCACAAGAATATTGCAGAGCATTTTGCTTGTGAGCTGGTACAGCCAGATGCCCAGGAATGCTGTTGAGAACGATGAAAACCCCCCAATGTGTCTAAAATTATTTAAGTTTCTCTCCTACGGAGCGTAGGGGAAAATATTATTTTTTTACCAGTGAGGAAGTCAATACTTCTGTTCCCGTAGATATTTTTAAAGAGAAATTTAGCAGATCTACTCAATAGCAACTTTATGATGGGTGCATTTTTACCTTTTGCAAAATTAAAAATATTATATGAGAAATAGGCTTCTGTAACAGAACATGGGTTTTTCCACAATTTGAACAGAATTTCAATGCCCAGAGGATTAGAGTTACATTGAAATGGACTTGTTAGAAGGAGCCTTTCTGGTATTAAGAGGTAAATGCAGCTGTGTTTTGTGCAGAGCAGTTGACACTTGTAACATAGTTTCTTATAGGGTGTAGTAGCGCAGCTTAGGCTACAGACTGACACAGCAGGTATATGACACCTCTTCAGTGCTCCTCATGCAAAAAGCAGCAGAATGCTACTTACTACATTTCTTGTAAAAGAAAAAGAATTTGTAAAAAAAACCAAACACAAACATTTAAAAGCCTGTATAATTTGGGCATATTCGCGTGTGCTGTAAAAATAAAAACCTCGTGTCTTTAGCTCTCCCAAAGACTGTTTTTCATGCTCAGTTGTTTGTCCTGTAGTTACAGAGCACACCCTTATCATTTGCAGTCCCCATGTTTCAAGCTTCACAAGAATACAACTGCCAACTGATGTTGTTGGATATTGATAGTCCTTCTGGTTACTCGGTTACATAAGTAATAAAAAAATTAGCAATTTTAAAAATAAAATAATGTGTTTTAATACATATAAAACAGTAAATGTTACTTTAACAAGATACAGTGCAAATACTGACGATTATGTTGAGCTCTCACATATCATGTTAAACATGATGTCTGTTGCCATTTCTTACCTGCCAATGCAACTGCCCGTGGAGTCACCCCATCTGAGTGACGTGAGGGTGATTTAGCTACTTAAAAATGACGCTGACTCGTTGCACTGTGATTCTCATGCAGAAGAGGTGTAGGTTTCCCCAGCAGTTAAGTCTCCCACAGTCACAGCTATTGCTGTAACACATGTTTTATAAAAATACCAGGGCCCCCAGAAAGCCCTGTTCCTGGGTGTGCTGAGCAGGTCTGGGCTCCACATTAACTTCTGGTTTAGGCACTGGGAGAGCAGAATAACAGGCACAGTAAAAGTGACTAAATAGTAGTTTTTTGCTTGCCTATCTCAACAGGAAAGATTGATTTCTGATTCTGTTAATTGGACAATGAACTGTTGAAAAAATCACGTTGTCATGCATCGTGCTGTCGTGTTTGTGAGCAGTGAATATGAACTGCATCTCGGAGGTACCAAGTATAAAACTTAATATCTTTATGCTGATAGCTTTACTCTTTTAGATGCAGTAATACTAAATTCTTATGATTTCAGGGTGATTTTCAAGAAAGATAACACATCCAAAACAGTAAAATTTGGTCTTAGGCCACTAACAATGTTGGAGGAAAATTAAATGCTGCTTTCTGCTCATGTTTTCTTCTGTCCAAAAGAAGAGCCTGAAACAAGGCAGTTACTGTCCAACATACACCATAGCACTAGGACACATAGTTAAACTTAGGGCGCAGGTATCTGATTCCATTTTTTCTTGCTTTTACTGGCTTAACTCAAAGCTGTGCTACTTGGTGCAGTGTGCTGTATTTAATTTCTTTTGTGCTTTTAATAGCATAAAGCAAAGCTAAAAAGATCTTGGCCCTATTGCTCCTAGGCAGCTCAGTTTCAAACCATGGCCAAGCACTTACACATACTTCAAGGTGTGGAAGTGTGCCAAACCCCACCGCTACACATTCTCAGGAAAATGCTGCAAAGATCTTGCGCGCAGTGCATGGTAAATCTGGGCTGTGGAGATGCTCTTAAATAGGTTTGACATATCTGGAATAACTATTTTCAGCTCATAGCATAAAACTGTTTAGATCAGAGGTCACTGCTCTGTAGTTAAGGTTATCTCTGAGACTGCTGTCCTCACCTGCCCAACTTGGAGGCTGCAGCTCAGGTTGAGCAGGACACTGCTGGCTCCAACACCCATTGTACTTCCTGGATTTTAGGGCTTGCACAAGTGGGACCATTCCCAGGAGTACTGTGATTGATTGCAGCTTCTTTTAGCTGTTCCTGGCTGCCCTGCTGATCCACAATAGCAAAAAATGTGTACTCCCAGTCTTCTTTGCTCACTCTTCCTCATTTCCATTCCAAAATTATTCATTGTTCATCTTTGTGGAAAAGTTTTTGAAGTTGAATTTAGTAACATTCATGTCAGCTTAGTTTATAGTTTACAACCCATTTTACAACAAATCCACTTTAGTGTAAACTTTGTCAGAAATTAATGCAAACACCAAATGCAGTGTATCCACTCAGGGCTTAATTCATGTGGTTTAAAAAGAGTTGAGTTGAAATGCTGCATCTTTCCCAGGCAAGTGGAAGAATTTAAGTATTTTATATCCTGTCAGTTGGCTTTAATCTTGTATGCCAATATATGCTAATGTGATTTCTTGAGCAATACTACCAAAGGTACCAGTTGAGGATTTTGCTGTTTGTAGGCTCTCCTAGGCTTGCAAGTAGGTTGATGATTTATGAGTAGTTCATTTTAAAATGACGTATTTTAAAATAACACTCCAAAGTATGTGGACTAAGCACAGTTGGCAGCAAGACATGTAGGGGTTTTGTTTTAATACAGGATTCTCCTGCTTCCTAAGGACTGCATTTGTCCCTTTCATTACTGCCACATCTTGGGCTAATTCTACACTGCAGAGTGTTGCCAACCCCATAGTCTGGAGTTTGACACAAAGAAGAATGCCTGCAAAACCCTGGCAGACGAATGCTATTACTGGTTTAGTTATGGATCCTTGAATCCAGATGTTTGTAACTGTCTCACTGTGGTTGTTGTTCCATCAGTGTGGAAGCACTGCAGTGTGTATTTAAAGCAATACTGTGAAGGTATTCTTCAGACCAGCAATTTAAGCTCTTTCAGTTGAGCTGTCTGAAACAGGAGGATCAGTGAACTGTCGTGCTGGTGGTGCAGCTCTTCCACGTGCAGAGGTAGCGCTGGATTTGAGCGAATGCAGCCTTGTGTTTGCGAGGAAGGTGCCTCAGCTAAGCTGGTAGAAGCCTTCCTTTTGTTAACATATTCTGTCTACAGTAAGGTTATAGGCAAATGTTTACTCTGCAAACAGTTGTGCCTGTTGAAGATGTTACTGCACAGCTGTGGTTTGCTCCAGTTTTGCCATGGAGGTGACTAGTCCAGTCAGAAAGTGAAGCAGATTCCTGTGATTACTCTGTAAGGCTCCCCGGGGAGGGGAAATAGGAAAAAAAAAAATTGTCCAAGTTTGCTTAAATGGTTTAAATAGGTGATTCAAATGAACTCTGCTGGATTTTTCCTCCATCCCCTCAGAGTAGGCATTGTTCACACAAAGCATTTTGCCACACACACCAGGATATGAATAAGTCAATTTATTCCTTTGTCTCTCAAATGTAGTAAGTTTCCATCTCCCCTTTCAGAGCCAGGCATTCTGTTGCTTTTGTGAAATCAGGAGAAATATTCTACATGCAGTCAAGTAGCAGGCCCCTACACAGTAGCACAAGTGTGTGCCCAAATCTTCACATGTACTATTTTTTTTTCCTCTCAAGCTGTTGACTTTTCAGATGAATGACAGTCCCCCAGTTTTGTGTTTATTCTGTTAATTTCTTGTTGGGCAAATGTCTTCATATTGTTAAATACTGAATCTCACAGAGAAAAAAATAATCAGTTTTTCTTGGTTTCACTTCTGCAGTGAAAACCCCAACTGTGAACACTTAATGGTTCCCTATAGAAAAAGTTTATTAAGTTATATAAGAGAGAGTTATGTTAGTAGTATTTGCAAAAATACCTGTGCTGAAGCTGAATGAGCAAAATTTAAAAAACATCATCCAAACTCTATGTGATAATGTATTTTCTGTCACATGATGCTTTTTGTTGTCTCTCTATGCTGTGCACTTTCTCACCACTGAGTGCAATAAATGCATGCTGCAAGAAAAGAAAGCTGAAGTTTGCAGAATGGTTCTGAGAACACAAACCCACACGATTTTTTCTAACACTTCCTTGCCTATACAGAAGTTTGCAGTTAAAAATACAATGAAGAGTTTTCACAGCTCCCATAAGAACATGTTTGAAGTAACTCTCAAATGAATATTGAAATTCTATTTTTTAGTATTGCCCATCTCTGAACATAGTCCTGTGGTTCCTTCTAAAGCAATTCTTTCATTGTTACTTGCTGAATGTAAGTCAATGGCTCACACTGATTTAAAGTTATATTTATCAGGTGATAACCCTGATTTGTCTAGAATTATTCTCCTAAGAATTTTCTTCCATTCTCACTCTTCCCTCTCTCTTTCTTAGCAGAAGGCTGTAGTTCAGGTCAGAGTGGGAAAAAAGGGTATAATTTAGCACAGCAATCAGAAGTCTGGTATTTTTGTATTTCTGTCCGGTTGTAGTAACAACCTTCTTTATGTGTGCAGAGTGGCTTTTGCCGTATTTGCCCATAGTCAGTGAAACCACTTCAGGAGCAGGGATGATGCAAATTTAGAAAGGCGTTTCAGTAAAATGTTTAAGTGTTAGGTAGAGCTAGTGTGTGCTGTTATTTAACATGCTTTTATTAAAAAAATGCAATAGTGGAACATTGTGTAACTCCAGAACGTTTTAAATGATGAGAATATTTAAAATAATTTCTTTTCAATTGAGGAGCTATGACAGATCAACTAACTCAAAATGTCTCAGGTTTGGGGTTTTTTTCCTCTGTGCTAGTATCGACCTCTTGCAAGCTATAAACCAAGGGTTTTTTACCAGCCCCCACAGAGTGAATTTCTCATGCAAGTATTCTTAGTGGCATAATTAAGACAGGGTTATGCAACACAGATCAACATATCTACTCATGGGAGCAAGTTTTCATGCCTGCAGATTTGCAGGTTTGACACTTGTGTGAGCGGTGTCCACAGCGCAGTCCTACATGCTCCTGAGTGTCTGTGTGTTAGTCAAAAGGTCATACAGATATTTCACTAGTTTTCATTAGCACTTCTGTCAAAATGAAAAAAAAAAATCTGTGGTTGTCTATTTACTCTAGAGTTGTGGAAGTAGTTCAAACAGTTTTCATTCAGCTACTGTGTTAAAGAAATGATGCTCATTATGTCTCAGTTTTATCTGGAAACAATAGAAAAGCCTGACAGATCAGTTTTTAAACCATTCTTTAAGCATTGGTGTGCAAAAATTTGTAAAAAAATGCCAAGTAATGTGTCCTTAGATTTAAAGACAAATCTGCTTTTTGAATATCCCTTTATATAACTGTGCAAAGGTTCTTCAGGCTCTGTGATAAAATTGAAATATGCTGTGTGTGTGTATATATATATATATATATATATATATATTTAGTTAGTTAGTCTGTGATAAGCAGTATGTGTGGAAAGGTCCTAGCACTGAATTCTTCCCTCGCAGACTGACTTGTCTCTGTGTATCAGTTTCTTTACAATTACAGGCTTGGGACACCTACTCTTAATTCAAATCAACAAAGTGCAAATACAGGAGAGTCAGCTAAACTACATTAAAACTTTAATTTAAAATTGCCTGACTATTTCCTGTAAAATTGATGTCTGGATATTTGCTGGAGCTGGTGTAACTTGGGTTTGCTTAGATGTGGAACATTTCGAGACAGGTAATACAGACATCATGAAAAATACCTTGAGCATGTTTTCTGAGTTCAGGACTAAGTAGGCAGGAGCAAGGATATCCAGCTGCCATCTCAGACAGAAGCACCTATACCATTAAGGTAGCCAAGAATGATGCTGTTACTTTAAAATGATGCCTTACTTTGAGCTGGTAATTGCTAGTGATAAACGAGTCCTAGCCTGCTTGCATTAATTTGGGTTAATTTTCCCTGTGCAGAGAGCGCACTATGCTGTTAGCTAGTTCAGAACTGTGGCTGAAGCAGTTGTTAGTTTTATAGTGCTTACTGCAAAAACAGACTGGCCAGATCTTTTAGAAACTCAGATACAGATTTAGTTGACAGTGTTGAAACTACCACTGAAAGCATAATTTTCAGAAACAAATCAGGGTAGAGATTTCATTGATGAAGCATCACGATGACCTGTAGTTACCAGTGAGTCTCTTTCAGGCTGAAAGAATCTGTAGAGAGGGTCTGTAGAGGACGATCCTGCAGTCCTTAGCAATTGGTGTCTTCATTATTGACAAGAATACGGGACTAGAGCATATAAATACTGCATTAGCAGTTGACAGAGGGGAGGAAGGAGTTGTAGGCACATGGGAGGACAGGACTAGAATGCAAAGTGATGTGGGCAAATATAGGAAGTGACCTCAAAAATACTTGGTAATTTAATAATGAGAACTGGAAGGCACAGCACTTTTTTAGGCATAATCAGCTGCACAAATCCATGGGAAAAGAAAGGCTAGACGAGGAGCAGCTCTTCAAAAAAAGGTGTAGCCACTCTAGGATAATGCACTTTGAAGAAAGGAAGAAAGAAAGAAAAAGATCTTTGGATATAGAGGAAAGTTGCTGCCAAGGAAATAATGGAACTCTGTTGCTAGTTGAAGTTGGTGGATTACAGAGAGCAAGTTACATTGCCATAACAGAGGCCTAATTTAGATGTGACAAGTACCTGGCTATAAAGATAGCGTGCAAAAGGTGGGGCTGCATCTGCATCAGCAGAGGTTTTAAGAACAAAGTTTAGACAGATGACTGACAGGAGCAGTTTACATACAGTTGATTCTACCTTTAAGCAGAAAATGGACTTAGTGACCTCTTAAAACCTGTTTGATCAAAGTATCGCTGATACAAGATTTAAATGATAATGTTAAAGGAAAGCTCACTGGGAAGTGATTTTCCCCTCATTTAAAAAAATGTAGTTTAGTCAGGGTTTTGTAGTATAATAGTCCTGGAAAATATATAGTTTCTTTGATTCCGAGCAGCAACAACAATTATTTAAAAAGTCACTGGAAGCACACAGATTTTGTTATGTTTTCAGTTAAAAAAAGGAAACATCTTGCGATTTTTCCGCTGAGTTATTATTCTCTCCCTCTTTCCCCCAGTCTTGACTTTGTTTTAATTTTGGGTCCAGTCCTACTTTCATTGTACAAAGTTGTCACATTCTGCTAACTAGAAATCAACTAGGCACATGTCATTGGTTCTCCAGAGGTGTATCATCTTTTGAGAAATAAATTGCACTGGTTGTGCAGTAGGTCTTGATTTTTTGTGCTTCATGTGCTCTGTGCTTGGATTGTCTGCTTTTGTTCCACAGACACATAAGTACCTCAAGCACTGAGCTAAACAAAAGCAAGGGACATTTTTTTGCCCTCCCTAGAGGCAGTTTGCAGTACATATATAAGCCCTAATATGTCTGTGCACAGCACCCCAAATGGATCCAAGCACATCAGGAAAACTGTCATATGGCTTACTGCCTCTGACCGTGGATCCTGTCTCGAAGCACCCTCTGGAATCAGGGCTCAGACGATTGTAGTGAAAATGTAAGCAGCCTGGCAGGTTTCCAGCTGATGAGTTAATGCTGCTATAAACTTCAGTAGTTCCTCTTTGAGGCATGCAGAAGGGTGCAGGCGCTGGGAAGGTGGCCAACAAAGTCAAAGAACAGACGGCAAAGCTAAAGGCCAGCCTCAGGGATTCACGACACAATTGTCTTGGAGGTGAGTTCCTCCCTTGCCAGAAACCCTTCAGTGGCAGGGCTGGAAATCGGTAATCAAATCAAGTGCACATTCAGTGCAAGGCCAGCCTGCCTTTGGGAAGCTCGATTAACACAGCTGGAACAAAGGTAGCTCAGCACTGCAGCCACCCTGGGACTGGATTAGCAGTACAGGGTGCCGAAAGCCAGAGGTTCTCAAGTCGTGCCAGGTCAGTTCATTGAGCTTGAGTGAGGTGGTTTTGGTTTGAACTCAGGTTATCACTTCACTCTGAAGCCTAGACAAAATGTTGAAGACAGGGTAAATCTGTGAAGCAGCATCAGCAGGTCTGATTCCACTGGACAAATGAAAAACAAACGGCAAAGAGAAACATGGCTGTTTTCCTTTCTGTAAGGGAAGGTTAGCAGCAACAAGCTGTTTTTGTTTTTGATTTCAGTAAAGCATTTACACTGGAAATGCTTTGAGCAGAGTGAGTTTTGGGGGGTGGGAAAAGCATAAGAATAGATCAGTAGCTGTGAGATAGGAGATACGTTCAGCTGATGGAGATGCTTGCTGTGAAGCCGCAGCTGTTGTAGCAGACAAAGGGCAGATTCGTCCTTGATACACCTTTCCTGACAAACAAAGGACTTGTCTACTGTGCAGTCAGTGCCTGGGGTTTGCTCATACTTTAGCTAGTGTTCGTCCTTCCTCCTGGTATCTTAACATCAGAGTCTTCATCCAGGCTGGAGGATCTGAGGGATAAGTGAAGTGGTGCAGGGATGATTAGTTGACACACAGCTCTCTGTTGTTGTTGTGCATGGGTGCTCATCCTGACTTCTTCATAGATATCCAAGGCTTATCTGTAGCTGCTTCAATAATATCAATGGCAGAAGCTGTTAGTGGGACGTTACAGATTTAGCAACATCACCCTCTACAGACTCCTTGAGAGCCCAGTAAACCAGAACCCTTATGCAAATGCCAGATTTTCTGTTTGAAGTTTTTGGCTTAAGAAACTTGATTGGGGGGGTAGAAATGCATTTTGGTTTAATTTTTATAAAGCTAAAGGAAATGGAGGCCTTCAGAGACTAAGTCAACTTGCACTGAACACTGTAAGAAGGACTGTATTCCCTTGGAAGCAAATCTAAATTTTCTAAGTTATGCAACACAATCTACTGCATATTAAGCATAGTTTGAGTGATGTAACAAAATTCTGCAAAAGGTAGAAATACTATACCAAGTACAATTCTAGAAGTGTGATTAAACATTACTCAGATCTGAGAGGGTGATCTTCTCGTGATAAACCTTTTGAAGCACAGCCTATGGCTGCAAAAGTGTTTGCTTGTCTGGAGAGTATATTTTGTATGATACCCATACAAGTTTTATACTTAGATTGATAGGGTAGTGTGAAGAGTTGCAGTAGCAACCTGGCTGTCTTGTGTTCTCAGTTTGGTTTTCTTCTTCTTCCTTTTTTTTTTTTTTTTTTTTTTAAAGTTACTGAAGGTCAGAATTCCAGGTCGTGTCCTTACTTATACCAGAACAAACACACCACAACTTAGTTTAAAAAACCCACAAACCCCAGGTAACGGAAGTGAAAGGGACAGTGATTTGTTTGATAATAGAGCACCAAACCTTAAATAGA
This sequence comes from Myiozetetes cayanensis, assembly GCF_022539395.1. NCBI lineage: Eukaryota > Metazoa > Chordata > Aves > Passeriformes > Tyrannidae > Myiozetetes > Myiozetetes cayanensis. Next base: position 14,426,226 of record NW_026088185.1, on the reverse strand, counting down.
TCGATATGTGGAGAAATCAGTTACTTGTATGTTTCTCTGAAAACAAATACAGTGAAAACATTTTATTCTGAAGTGTTTTGGGTGGCTTATTTATTTTTGATGGTAATACAGCACACTAGCATTATTTAAAGTCTTTGTGTTTCATTAAGCCTACTTGGATTTTTTTGTTTTAGGAATAGAAGAAGGAAAATAATTTCTTATCAGTTCAAAAGCAAACAGACAGTAGCAGTTATTGATGCTAAACCAGCTATTGTAGGCTGAGCACTGTGTGGTTCTTATAGATATAAAGGACATTCTGGGCGAAGTTCCCATACAATGCCCAGTGTGCCTTACTAGAAATTAGTGAAGGTGGGGTCACGGATGGAAGAAGTAGAGAGAGATGTGAACTGTAGTGCTCAGATACACTGTTATCTATTCTGTTATCACTTTGTTTTCTTTCTGTACAGAATTAGACTTCAATAGCTCTGATCTGGGGAGAAGGAACTGGGAACTGTTACTTCCTGTGAACTGCACTTGTTTGTCTTTTGTGTGATTTTTCTATATTTTACATAGAATGTCTAAATGAAGCTAGAAATAATTATTGGTTGAAGGTCTAATAAACCATATTTGACCTGGCATTGTGCAATGGTGATCCTTACTGTTCTCTGTAATGTTCTAATGGAAGTGATATGGAGGAACTGTTTCTGCAAGTTGATGCCAAGTTACAAATGTATTACCTGTGAAGTATTTTGAGCTCTTTCTGTGAACTATGAGTTTATGAAACTGAAGTTGTAGTTACGAAATACATTACAGGTGTTTTCAATAGTATATTTTTAAAAATGTATTAGAATACTGAGGAGGAAAATCCCAAAGTTTGTGGCTTTTTTCTTTTTTAACAATTAAAAGGGTTGCCATTTTAGGCACTTTCCATTAGGTAATTCCATTGGTTGGAGAGATCGAAAAGGTTTCTTCTGCTTTAGCTGACCTTCCTCACCTTTAATCTTCTATCCTTTCAGAAGCAAACAGTGAGAAAGTTCTTTACTATTGGCTTGTTAATACAGTTATTGTGTGTTTTCGCATTCTCCTCAAAGTTTCTCTCTATCCCTTTCCTAAGGGGAAATGATTGCAACAACCTGTGTCTTGTTTGGGTTGTGGAGGTTTTCTGGACTTTGTTCCAAGCAGTGGGTGCAGAGAGGCCCTGTGGAGCATGTTGGTGCTGTGCCCTGCACCAGCCATGTCCCAGTGTCTGCAGGTCTGTCACTGCATTCCAGCATAGTTTAAATGCTGGAGAAGCAGATGTAAAATTTTATTTATTTATTTATTTAAATTCTGCATGGTGTCACCTTTTGTTTTGCATGGAATGTGGTTAATTTTGCACCTTTCATGTGCTTGTACCTGGAGTGGCACTTGATGAGCATAGTTGAAGGATGTGAAGCTTTGAGTTAGGCAGAAGGGTTATGGAAGGATCCAATGTGTTTCCTGGCTGCTTCTGTTAGCTGATTACTAATGAAACAGTTATGTGGTGACATTTTAACCCTCAAATTGAGACTTTATTTGAAAATTTTTAATTCCCTGGGTCCCATTTAAGCATTGGGGGGAGTTCTGTGGTCTGAGACAGACAGAGCTTTGCTAGCCTAGAAGTTGTAAGCCAAAATGAATTTGTCCTTGCAAATAGCTAGGCTGTACCTAACACTGGAAGAATAAATCTTTGAACTTGGGACTGAGTTTTCTGGATTTCTTGGCTGCTCAGTTCACATGGCTGTGGGCACATCACATAATTGAGCTCCCTGATATGGTGCTGCCAACTGATACAGTCCAAGTTTCAGCAGGTGGGAGGACTGTGGCTGGTCATTCCTCTCTAACTAGCGAGTACCTGTAACCTCTGCAGGCTGCCTAAGTACAGGATTCTGTCATTCATTCAATGAATGTGACTTCTCATCCTGCTGGATGCTATTTAGGCTGTTTGCATTGCCTCTGAATTTCTCTGCAGGCTGTGGTTGATGTTTGTGTTGTAGATGACTGCTGCCTACTTTTCATTCTGGCAGGACTGTAAGAGAGATTTTGATAAATCTGCTTTGTTTTCTGACAAATGCAAGTTAGTGTGCTTAATTTTTCTTTATTCCTGTATTCAGATTCTTACCTTGGAATAAATGTCAATAAAATGTCTTATCTGGATTGTCAGACTCAGCTGTGCTTGCACTCTCTTTTTGTTTTCAAACATGGGAGTAAGGAGACAGGAATGACAGTGAGCACACCTCTTCCTACACCTGAGATAAGCTGGATACCTCTTCTCTAAAATCATCCATCCAGGCTGGGCAGCTTTCCAGTTAAGATGGCACGTGCCACCAGTGTGATAGCAGCTGGTTTCAGGAGGTGAGATGATAAGAGTGCTGTTTGAAAAAATACTGCTACACCAACAGAAACATCACTTCTGTTCTCTTCTTCTTGAAAGTGTGTGAAGAAGAAGAGGTAATTATGAGAAACCGTATTGCCCCAGGTTTTAGTCCAAATCCATTTATGCCCAGAAGCATTCCATGTTTGTTAACTTTGAAAGAGCCATTGGCTTTTGAAGCCTGAAGGAAAAAAAGAAAGGCAGCACAGAATTGTGCAGTGAGCAGTCTATGCAGTGCACTGAATGTTATTTCTGAAAGTAATTCTGTTGTCTGTTTCTGAAGTTGCTCGCTGATCACACACAAAGCTGAGGGGTCAGTTCTGGTTAGTTTTGCAGTAGGTGCCAAAAGCAGTGACTGCTTGAGGAGCAGCGTCTGGGAGATGCTGTGTTACGTCTGCTCGTGCTTTCCATATGCAACATCTCTGTTCAGTTCAAAGTCACCTGGCAGAGTGCAAAGCACCATGAGTCATCCTGGCACTGCTGGAGTGTGTAACTACTAAGCTGGGGCAAGCCTGGCTTTTATCTGGTCTGTGTGCAGAGCAGGACAGTCCAACAGTGAAGAATAGGACAGAGAAACACACCTTTGTGCTGTTCTGTCTTAGGGTGGATGGATAAACTGCAATATCTTGGGTGCTGTTTGAAACCGCAGCAGCTGCAGTTTGTGGTCTCAAGAGGCTGAAACCTCCATTAGGAGTGAGCATGTTTCTGGGGTGCCTGGCTGTGCTCCAGAGCCAACAGCATGGAACTGACCCAGGGCACCTCTTTCTCCGGGCAAGGAGCAGTGTTGGCTCAGTGTGCCAGAGGTGTAACCGTGCTCTGCCTGTAGCGTGACTCAAAGTGACTGTGCTAACAGGTACTGTGCCTCTCAATCTGGCAGGATTCTCTGATTTCTTTTTCTAACCGCTAAAGTTTTATGTTGGAATCTGGATCACCACTGGGGAAAAAGATTTTTCTTAAGGGAAGATTGAAAGAAGGAAGTTTTGTGTAAAACATTTCTGTTCTCATTTCTGGAATCTGCAATAAGTTGTTCCCAGTATTATTAATTCTTGTGGCAGGTGGAATTAATTTGTGTATTAGTCTTTATGCTGCTGGATGAATTATAGAGTTAATTATGGTCCAGGTGCTCAAAGCTTTGCTGTTCTTCTAAACGTGAAATATAAAGAAAAAATAAGTCTGAGTAATTTTTTGGCTTATTGAATAAATGTAAATACTGGGTAACCGTGCCAGAGTATAAATAAAGAGAGGATTTACTTTGCAGAGAATGTTATTATCTACTCCAGGGTATTCTGCTTTGTGGGGAGGATTAGTGCTCTGTGTTATATTGGGACACACCTTTTTACAGCTGCTACCCTATGTAGCAGAAGATTAAAAACTTTTCCAGTAATTCCTTGTATTTCCAAAGTTTCTTTTGCAATTACAGCTGATTACTAGTGGCCAAAGGTTGATTGGAGTTAAAGTAGCCATAGTGAGAAACACTCCCTGTTTCCCTAGTAGGTGTAAATAACCTGCCTACTTGTAGTATTCCTCTTCATCTGTGTTACTCAGTCTTTCCTTTTCTGCCTCACACAGTCCTCAAGTGTTCTCATAATGCAAAGCTACTAATGTTTGTTTATTTGTTTTCCTAAAACAGTTTTCCATCAAACTTTTGCCTAATCTGTATGAAAATTTACTTTTTGATTGGAATTTAATTCCATGAAACTCTTTTCATAACTGCCTGTTCACAAGCAGGCTTGATACAAGATCCATGAAAACAATTCTGGTTTTACTAAGATTTCATAGGATGTTTGGGCAAGGGGAAAGTGTATGAGCTATGTTAATTAACTGGGACTTATTTATCCTCATTCCTTTTTTGTTTCTACCTTTTTGATTACTGCCTTTCTGCTTTGTGGCCCTGAGTCAGAAAAAGCATACTTTTCTCTCATTTTCCAGGAAACGTGTGTGTGTGTGTTTAAATGCTTTTCTGAAGGAGAGTGAATTGGCCCTGTTTCAGTGCCACAAAACATCATTTGGCAGAGCCTATGGAATAATATGCCCATGTGTCTGCTGAAGTATTGTGGACAAAAAAAAATAAAGACTATACTTTAATATATATCACTAATATGCCATTTATGCATGCAGTAGTATGAAATTTTCAGATGAGGGTCAACTAATTTATTCTTGCAATTGTGTCCTTATGCTTCTTCTAATTTGTGGGTCAGAAAAATGCGTGTCATGATTTCATTTTTCTTTTTGGGGCTGCATAACAGCAACCTTCAGGATTCCGCTGTTCCTTGGACAGGAATAACGTATTTGATGCATCTCCTGAGAAAGCAGCCAGAAGTGCATGTTCTGACCTCATCTTTAGGTTTTCTTCATTTCCTTTACTGACATTTAATGAAGTTACTATCACAGCCATTAAAGATAATTTTGTAGAAGTAGATTATGTAATTATTGCAGTTGTACTGATTTTAGTATTGATGCTGATTCTTCAATTTGGCCCAGTATCGCTATGCCAGTTTACTCTGGTTGTTGGATATGAAGCCAGTGTTGGGTGTTTGAAGTAGATGGGGAGTTTGTTCTGAGGAAATCTGCACTTTGATACCTTGGTTTGATTAAGTTACCTTGAAGGGACACTGACTTAATGTCTCTAAATTCCCCCCCCCAATTTCTTTGATGCTTGGTGCGGGGGATCATTTCAAAACCTTTTGCCGGTATCAGTGGAGTCAGTTCTGTTTCATTGATATTGCCATTATGGAGAACTGTGCAGTTGTCTCCAGGAAATCCCTGGTGCTAGTCGACCTACAAGTGGGTTCTTACAGGTTTTTTAAGCTCTCCTGATGCACTGCAACCTTTGGTTGGGGAAGCTACACATGCAATTTCTTTATTTGAATACATCTTTAATGTGGTTAAGTTTGGAAGAAGATTAGGAAGTAAACTCTTCATAGGGATTTTCCTATTAGAGAACCTAAATTTAGCCTCCTTTTATATAAGCGTAATTTTAGATCATGAAGTACCTACACTTTGTGTTAAGTTAGTGATTGAATGGACTGGGGGCTGACAGTGTATAGACTTTCAAGTCCTTTACTCAAGAAGGAAATGCAATGAATGTCAGCATGTTAATTTGATGGAGCGCATTTATAGGAGGCTTTATATAGCTGTTGGGTGTTAAAACCATGTCTTCATTTGCTACGTTTGTTCATGTGTTGTGTCCTTGGGTTATTTATTAAAACATGCAGCAAAACACTGGAAAAGCTCCTGGACTTCATCTTCTAATCAGTTACTGCTGTCAGTGTTAAGGTTCTTCATGTCTTAAACAGAACAGTCATTTTTCTTTATAGCAAAAGTACGATTCTGAAGAGTTATTTACTCTTCATGCATTACTATACATTTCTATTTTAAAATGGAATTATGTGGCTTTTCCTGATGTTGGAAGTCGGATCGAGTGCACTGTAATTTCTGGAGATAAAAATACTACTTTATAAAATCCTTATTAATATAAAAAATATGCAGAGAAACAGTTTAAGACAGTGCCACCCACTCCTCAGATTCCTGTTGTTTCTGTGGCCACTGTGGGCCTCACCCATGTATTTTTGTGCCTGGTTGTATATAACTGCATACACTGGTGCTGTGCATGAAACAAGGTTGGCTTTGCACCACTCAATTGTCATCAGTCCGATCTCGTTATTACTCATAAATCTTGGTTCTCTGTAAGCACACTGTAGATGCTCCCTGTTTAGTGCTCAGGAACTCCTTCCTTGGAAATTGTGTGCCTTTTTAATGTGTCATGGCTCAATTATCACATTCATTTTTGGCTGCCAAAATAACCATATATATTGTCTAGCAAGTGACAGCCTGGGCCTTTATCTCTTCCTGGCTGTTTGCCAGCTGTTTAATTGCAGCCCTGTGTTTGCTGTGTGTCACATCTTATGGTGGTCTATTATACCCAGCTAAAACAATATTTTGAAAATGTTTCAAATGTAAACTAATTCTGTGAGACTTTACATCCTGTTATTTACATGATCTGCTGAGGATCTAATGTAGGTCATTTTTTCCCCCTACAAATACAAACATTTGTACCTCCAATCATCTTATGAATTTCCAGGGCAGAGAGAAGACAAGATGGGGACACAAAAATGCTATCTTGTCCCCTTGAGAGGTGTAATTAAAGCTGTAACTTCTCATGCAATTTTTCAATTGTACTTTTCAAGGCATTTTAAAAGCCAAATATTCTCTTTGTTCTGCCCTTTAGAAAAGAACAAACATACAGAAACCAAGCTGAGATCTCAACGGGAGTAGCAAAGCCTGTGAGCTGTATTTCTGCCCAAACAGACACTTTGGGTGAGGGCGATGTTGGGGTTTGAGTGAATGGTGTCTTACAGAGGCAGAGAACGATGCAGGCGCTGTAAGCAGCATGTTCTGTTGGGTGCCTCCCATCAGGATAAGACTTTGGGCACAGCTGGACTGCTGATCTGTGTCCTACCACCCCACACCACGCGGGGGATGGACCCACACCGTGTGAAACCAGGGTGTTAGAGGGCTAAGCTCTCCACAGCACTTCAGTGCTTGGGCAAGTATGAGCTCGGTTTCCCTGCTCCTCTTTGTACAGATATTAATCTCTTGCTCACTTTCTCTCTGAAGAGCATATGTCTTTGAGAGTTGCAGCTCCTGGATGAGATTCCTGTGGGGTACAAACTTGCTTTAGCCTTGAAAGCAGTGAAGGCACATTAGCTAACATTCTTGGCTATGTAGATTTTTTTGGCTGAAACTTTGCTTTTCCACTGCTTAAAGAGGAAACCGGGATTTGTTCTATTGCTTGTTTAATAGGAAGAATAACTGTTTAACAAGAAAGACATGATAAAAGTCTTGGTATACTTTGCAGTTCAGAGGAAGGCAGAACAGAAGACAGCTTAAGGAAAATCCCACTTTTGTGCAAGACACTAAATTTATAATTAAGGGTTAGCTTTAAAAAAAGTGAAAGAGTAAGATATCCTGTAGGCAGGATTAGATCTACAGGATTTTTTCTTCTTAATAGTTGGAGAGGAAAAGATCCCATCTAGCTAAAGCCATGTAGCATGCTGGAAGAGGTTTGATATTAAAATGGGCTTTTTTTAAAAAGGAAATAAAATTGTTAAGAGTGCTCTTAAACCCACTTTCTGAAAAATCTAATATTGTGTGAGAATAATATACTCAGGTGTATGCATGTATGTTTTTTTCTCGTTAATCTGCTAGAAAAGTTCTGGTAAATACCCCCCCCCCACGTACCTTTTAGAGAAGCTGACCTGTTTAAGTAGGGTTACAAAGTGAGTATTAAAAGATATTTAGATGAGAGCTGTACATATATGGGGCAGCTGGAGTGAGAGTGGTTGTGGCAGTTCTGCTGCGCTGTCACTGCATGTCAGTTCAGGAGATGCATCAAAACAGTTGCTAGGATCACTTGTTGTAGCTAGATCTGCATAATTCTAGTAGTTTACAATGTGACCAGTTTATCTAGTGTCAAAAAAAAGGCCACTTTGCCACGCTGGAGTTTCTGCTCAACTAAACTCCTCCTTGTTCCATTAAGCTTTTGTGTAAGTGCTGTATTTAGTATGTTTTGCATGAGACTTTGTTAGATGTCTCAAATCACATTAATTTCTGCTGAGTCTGAAGACACCATCAGCTAAGTTTTGTACTATACAGATAAAGTGGGTACTGAAAGGCAGCCTGACAGAAAGCCCTACTCTTTGTGTGCCTGTTGGTTTGATAAGGCAGGTGTGCATGTGTACTATTGACATGGAGGCTTTTGGGCATCCCTTGATGGAGATTTATTAAGAAGTCCTTATTTCTGAGAGCAGTTACAACACCTGGTAATAGATACCATCTCACTGAAAAACACTTGCTTGTGTGGTCATTGCAAATTAGTGGTGGCCTTGGGGAAGTGAAGTTTCTTTACTGTTCGAGGTCTTCAGGTATCCCTTCAAGTTAGATACAAGAATTTAAATCCCATCAAAGCTTATACAAAGCCTGGCTGGCAAAGCGATGATGCCACTTACTCACCATGACTGAACATTCACTGCTTGACAAAGGGTATGAAGGAGGACATGACCAGGACGGGTCACAAGAACACGCAGCCTGTACAACACTAGAGACTCATCAAGCCCTGAATGTGGAAATAATGAAATGTTGATCAAATGCAGAAAACTGATGGAAAGCAGGGTGTGCAGCACAGAGCAGGGTAAGAGCAAGTGCCTGTGCTGCATTTGCTGTGGAACTGTTGAAAGGTGCAATATGGTACAGCCAAAATGCAGAACTGTCATGAGCTGATGGTGTTTGGGGTGAGTGTGGACCAGCTGCAGAACTGGCACTTCAGGGTTTTGCTTGGCTTTTCACTGTGTTGCTTTTGTTCGCCGTTTCTGACTTTTTGTATCTTTTCCCTCCCATCTCCACAGCTGTGAAGTGTAAATAATTGGGGCTGGAGGCTGGCTTTTTTCCAGTGGAATATTTGTTTTATAATCATAGTTACTTTCTCTGGGGAATAAAAAAAAAAAAGTAAAGCAAAAATGATACATCCTCTACAGGACCATGCAGTGAGTTCAGGGTTAAAGCAAGACAGGAAAAGGGACACTTCCCTTTCTTGTCAAATTGGCTTGGGTTTCTTAGATCCATCACGATGGAATGCGGTCCTGAAACGCCAATTTTCTTGTAGGGAGGAAGCAGAGCCAATTGATTTAAACTTCTAGTTGCATCTGCTGGCAATTTCCAGCAGAAGCTAATTACAGCTTACAGCTATCACCAGCAGATGACTGACTGGTTCTACCTCGCAAAGAAGAAAGTCTAAACCTGCACAGGGTTTATTTTTCCTTGAAATTGTAAGGCTGGAGTAAAGTTTTTTTAAGCAGGTATTTTACACACACCAACAGAAATCTTCTGAAATTAGGTAAAATATTTCATCATACAAATGCTATCTGTAGCTCTTTCCAAATCTGGAAGGTCATTTATTGGGCTTTGCACTGTATCCCTATATCATTTTAACACTACATGGTGTGCATGTTTAAATTCTCATGTGATTAACCCAGCTCTCTTTCTGTGTTGTCAGTTCCATAAATCACTTCAGGTTAACTAAAATGGTTCAGACCTTTTTGCTAAGTTAATGCTGCAGATTTGAAAATGCTCTTAGGTACTGAAAAATTCACATCTCTTCATACTGTAGTTCCACTAACAGGAATTTTGCAAGAGTGAACCTTTTCTACAAAGAATAGAGCATAATTTTTTTCAACTAGCATCACTAGATGGCGTTGGCTGGTAGTCTAAAAGCTGACAGTTAGTTTGAAAATAGATGAAATTAATGTAAATTGAAAGAGTAATTAAAAAATGTTTAAATCGTTCAGTGTGTATGTCTGAGGTATTTTTTTCCTTATCATTCATACTTCTAATTGCTCAAGAGAGGGTGCCTCATTTGAGTCTTACTTCTGCCTGTTGCAGCTTTAAGCAAGTAATCTGCTGTAGTTTCTCCTGTGATTCTGCTCTCTTCCTTGGCTTACTTGAAAACTTCTTGAAGTTATTGGCTGAAGGACCAAGGCTCAGCCAGACCCGGTGCCACTATTTCAGGCATGTGTTTCTCTGTACACAATTAGCCTCTTTTAATTGTATGCTGAAATATTAGCGGAAGGACTGCTTGGAGGCTACCAGAGCAGACAGACAACTAAAAGCCATGCCAGTATTACTTTACAGAAAGCTCCTGGGGTGGCATATTTTTCTAAAGTATGATGTCCACTGTTATTATTGGCAACATGAAATTTAAAAAAAAATGTTGTTTAGGGTTTTATTCTGTTGTTTATTTTGTGGTGCAGACATCATGCACTTTTTTCTTCTGGCTGGTTTCCTTTATTTTGTCAGTGGTCAGTCATGCTCCGGCTGCAGCACTGGCATGACACCACTGTGCCTGCACGTGAGGAGTGACCTTGCCTGCACACTGTCCTCTGGCATGCTTTTTCCCAGGCAAGGCAAAAGGAAACCTGCCTTTCATGTCAGCAGTGTATTTAAAGCAATGAAAGTACTGAAAGGAAAAAGACACCAGGTAGGTGGGTTTATTCAGAGAGGATGGTAAGGAGAAGTAATGAACGAAGCAGCTTTTGTTCAGTGTTTTCAGTTCAGCTCCATCATCTGCCTCTTCTAAAATGTAAGAATTTGGCATAACCTACCCCTTTTCTTGGGTCACCAGCACTTTTAGTTTGAAAGATCTCCTGCTTGACATTATAGTTATTTTTAAATTCTTTCTTAAACCATTGCAGATGTCTTTATCAGTCTGCTAAAAACTAAAGAATTGTTGTTGGCAGAAATTAGTATAACCAGTTGTTTGGTTTCTTAGTTTAAATAATGGTTCTAGTTAATATCAATCAGTTTGCCTGTAATTCTACATTTAGATGTAGAGCATGCACACCTCTAATTGTTTTAACACTTGTATTTACAAAACAGTATCTTTAAAGTCTTTATAGTAGAATTTTAGTTGTAGGTGATGTAGTTGATGATATTGAGGGTTTACATTAACAGCTTGGACACCTGTAAAGCAGTATCACATTTCACAAAATAATGAAAAATAAAAAAGCCAAATTAAAGAAACAACAAACAATAAGCATGTACCAGACTGTATTTTGATGACAGTTGGTTACCAAAGCTTCTGTTTACTTAAAAGATTTGAAATTAGGTGCTAGACCTTATTTGAACTACTTTCTGAAAACCTCTGCAGTGTATTTCTGTAGGTTAATGTAGTTCTTTGTGAGGCCTCACTTCAGAGAAATGGCAAATGAGATTTAGGGGAGAGAACAAGGTTGTTTGAGAACTGCAGCATGATGCTTAGCAGCCTCCTCACGTGTACAGGGGGGCACTATGAGAATACCAGGACAGGAAAACCCTTAATCTTCTTTTACATGTTCATATGTTTTTAAATCAGAATAATGGGCATAACTATAAAGTAATCAAATCACTTATGGGCTGATTTTTCATCATTTTATACAAGGTAACTGATAATAAAGACATAAAATTTGGTACAAAGGAGCACTGGTGGGAGAGGTCATTAATTTGAACACCCAGCCAGTAAAGTACCGAAGCACGTGGTTACCTCCCGTTGAGGTCGGTGGGTTTTAAGCATGTGCAGAAACACTTTGCTGAGCTGGGTTCAAGGGAGGGGAGTCAGTTAAGTGGGGCCAAACACAGAAAGAAGAGGGGAAACAGCATGACCAAAAGTCAGAGATAGCTACTGCGTTCATTGTTTTACAACTCTGCTTGTAGCTGTGCAATGTGCTGCTGATATTTGTACCACCTCTCCTTCATATATGTCTGATTCACCAGTGGCTCCACGTGGGGTTTAGCACATTGTCAGGCCAGTGCATGTGCACAGCCTTCGGTGCCTGAGCAAGGTGAGGAGAGAGAAAGCAGGGGAAATGGGACCTGCCTGTTGTCCTCTTGCCTTTGCCAGCTTTCTTGTAGCAGTTTCAGAAATATACCATTCAAAGGAATAATATTTCTGCCACACTCCCATCCCAGTGTGCTGTCTGCAAGCAGCAAGAGGCGGAAGTGTGGAGCCAGAAGTTGTGAGGAACCACTCGCTACATTGCTGTTTCACGAGCATAAAATCAACGTACATATTTGGTGCCAGTTTTTTCACCTAAATTTTACATGAGGGCTGAATGCTCATCTAATCCTGTTTGTTCGGGGGCATTCAGCACATAATACTAAATGTGCTTGATGTTTTTTTATTTGCAGGTCACCTTTTAATGGAGCTGTAAAAGTAAGTGTAAACTGCACCTTCTTTTGTCATCAGTGAGTGCTGAAGCGTGTCATGCTCAGGGTAGGAGTGTCTCTGGGCTCCCATGTGGGAGAAGGGTGGGCAAACCTTAGCACTACCCAGTAAGTAGGAGGGTTGAAAGACAACATGGGCTCTTGTTCATTTGCACTGCCTGTTTGTACAGGCCTCTTCAACACTGCAAATACCTTTTGTTTATTTTTTGGAATGCTTGTCAGGGGACCCTGCGTGCTGATCCTAACAAAGACGTGTTCAGGACAGTTTTTGCTCCAAAGAGTTTATCTGCAGTAACTAATGGTTCTCCTGTTTGGTTGAAAAAGAGGTCTGGATAGCTTGTCTTGATGACCTCCAGGTCAGACATAATTAGGAAACAGAGCTCAGGCTGTTACCCTGCATAGGGAGGTAGCACTTACCCCTTTCAGTGTCTTACAGAGGATCTTTGTCCTTGGTGGAAGTCAATTAAGTACATTTTCCACACAATATGGGCAGTTCTTGTGGTTCCTATCTAAAGTGAAGAGAATATGATCTGGATGCACTATGCACATATGCCAGAAATGGAGGTGTAAGCTGGATGAAGCAGTCATAGTTCTCAACCCTCCTACCTGATTGGCAGCTTTTGAATTCATTAGCAGTGCACATAAATGGGCAATGACCCAAAGGAGGGTCAAATTCACGGTGCTCTGTGAATGCTTTGGGCTGTAATCTGAATGGCTGGTGGAATAAAAAGTCAGATCAGGAGTGTCTTTCTGACTGTCCTCCTTTGTCTCAGGAACAGGTTATAACCCCCAGGAACTGCTGCTGCAGATCCTCCTATTCACTCCCTACGTTGGCAGTTCCTGTGTTTGAATAGAGGATGTCTCCATATCGTGGTGATGGGAGGAGATGAGCCTTAGGGTACATCACCCTAGAGGATCATCAGTCCCTTTCAGGCACCAGGCAGGAATGGGCAGTGTCTGGAGGTGGCTGCCCAGCTGCCAGTGATCCGTGTGTGTCTGCCTGGCCTGGGTGCCGAGCGCTGTTCCTCCAGCAGTTGTGTGATCGCTGAAATCCGGATTAAGTTCTCATTTCTTAAAGAAACTATGTGTGTTTATTTTAAATCACAACTTTTGGGGAAAAAACCTAGCTGTTTAATTCTGGCATTTCCAGGAGGGTGGGAAAAAATGCCAGGTGGAAGCAAATGTAGTTTTTAGTGGTTGTGAGAAGCAGACTTGAGGATCTGTGTTACAAGTGGCTGCCGTCATTGCAGAATTTGTCTTGCTCTGCACAGAGCTGAGCTTCAATGTAATGTCAGCATTGCAGATCATCTAAAATAGATCTGATGTCTTACCTCAGTGACAGGCACGTGAATTTCTCTGTTTGCTTTGAATCAGTTGCAATAAAAAAACGACCACTATGGCTTGCCCTCAGCACCTGAAACACACCTTTATGAGACTGCAGGTGATTTCATCCCACTTGTGTTTTTTCAGATCAAAACAGCTTGGATGACATTTGTCAGGTCTGTTCTGTGAATATGGAAGAGAATCACAACATTAGAGTGCCAGAAGTTGGGAGCTCAGAAAGGCCTCAGCCCTCGTGTGGGCAGGGCTGTGGTGAGTGGCGCTGTGACCTCAGCAAGCTCTTACGTGGACTCGTGCACATTTAAAAAATACAGACGAGGCTTGCAGGCAGTGGGCATCTACCAAGGGGCCTGCCTCAGTTTCCTGTCTCCTCTGGGAGCTGTTCTCCCTGTGAACTGGGGCGTGTGGCCGCCAGCACCAGAAAACACCAAGCAGGACTGAGGTGGTGGTGGCAGTGAGCTCCCCTTCCTGTGCTGCTGGGAGGATGGTGAAGAGCGTGAAGCACAAGTGAGCTACCAGAGCTGATAGGGGCTGGCAAAAGGCAGAGCTGCACAGAGGGATGAATACTGCAAGGGAACACCAGCTGGCCTAACTTCATCTCAAAGGCTGCCCATTTAGTATAGAGCTGTCACTGGATCCTGCAAGGAGTTGTATGAATACACCAGAGTCTAGCACAGCCAAGGCAAGATGGCCAGTGCCCCTGAGAGAGAAAGACCCCCTCCTTGCCCTGCACTTGCGTGGAGAAGACAACAGGAGTGTCCTGGGACAGGAAGACTGGCAGAGTGTTTTTCAGGAGAATCTCTTCCCTTGCTTTAGATCTTGTAGTGCTCCAGGAAAATGGCAATACTCAAGTAAAATGAAAAATACTTCTCTTTTTTGCATAAGCACAGAGTGTTAGAAAAAACAGAAGGTTCAGCTGGAGACTGCTGGGAGGAAACACTCAAGTCGTGCAGGGCCAGAGAGTTTGGTGCAGGATTTTCTGTGGGTAGGGCTACACAGTGAAGCTTGCATGAGATGTTCTCCTTTGCCTGTCCCCCAGTTCAGGATGCGCTGTGTTGTAGCTTTATTTGTTTTAGACACTGCTTGAATCAACTCAGGAGCAGGAGGTTGAAGCAGCAAGCTGCTGTCCTCTCCTTGGAGACAGGGAAGTATAAGTATGCCACCAGACCTGACCTGCTTGTATTACATGTACTAAATTTCTTTCTTCTGTCTGTTTTTCATCAAAAGGTTAGAGCACAGGCTGAAAGAAGAAGGACTTTGAAGGGCAAGGCCCTCTGCCTAATTATGCATTAGGCCCCTTGCAGTAAACAAATGAACTAGAGGCTGTTCCCTAATAGTCTAATTCATATTGTACCAACCCACAAAAGAGTAGTGCTGTTCAGTTCCTGATCTTCCTTGATGTTCACAGGTGCTCCACTCCTGAGCGCCTCCTCTGCCTGGAATCCTGCTCTGTGGCCCGGGAGACACACTCTTTCATCCTGTTAGATATGAGACAAGGAGGGGGAGGATTGCTGTTTCCAGGGAAAGTACATCTCCTTGGCAGTGAGTGTTTACCTGGGAGAGCCAGGAACAAGCTTGGGTGGCTGCCAGTCCATTCTGAACCTGTGATTTGGCAAATGTGAGGCAGTAGGAGGGAAGGTACCCAGCAGGAGTGTGGAGAAGCACAATCTAAAAGATCAGTTTGTCTGGCTGTGTCCTCTGGGAGTACCATAGGTAGCTGGGGCCCAAGTACTTCTTTTCTTGGGCTGACCCTGCTGTGGGAGCAGCAGTCTGCTGAAGGGAAGAGCAGATTGGCAGCCCTCTCCCTGTTGGGCCCCTGACAAGATGTGTGCTTTCAGGAGTGAGCTTGGAGAAACACTTCCTTACAGAAGGCTTGACAGCAATTTCAATGGCCAATTGGGACCAAGAGAACTTGCTCTCGCTTCCAGCACTGTGTGGTGAAGGACAGCCCACCTCTCCAACAGTCTCATCTTTTATGTGCTCCTTCTGGCAGCTTCCACCGTGGTACCTCTTTGCCTTGAAACCTGTGTTGTGATTCTTCTTTTGCCCAGGGAGTAAAAGCCGGCTGGTGCAGGTGGCATGGCTCTGCTCTGTGGTTAGCTGCAACTGCTGGACGTGTCTGAGAATAGCCCATGCTTCAGCTTTTTCCTGACCCATTCTTCAAACAACTTGCTTTTATGCATCATCCTAAGGTTTCTGGGATCTCTCTTATAACCCCTGGCTTTTAGTTGGATGATTCAGGATTATTTTTTCTTTCACAGCTTTTCAAATTGTCCCGAGATCCTGCTGGTATTCTTGGTTGGCTTCAGTCTGGCATGACAATGAGCCGAGATATCCGTCTCCTCTTTCTGTTGCTGGGCAGTCAGGCTGTTACCTGCCTCAGCTTCGCTTCCCTGCAGAGACCCCAGAGATGAGGGAAAAGGGCTGAGCAAGGACCTCTGTAAGTAGAATAGGGGACGGAAGTGATAACCTAGCAACTAAGAGTGACAAATGTTGTGGGGAGAAGCACTGTCTGTACTTCTTTGAACAAGGACTAGGAGACATTTACAGAGGAAGGAAAGCACAGTTTAAGCATATTTAATATTCATGTGAGTTTAAAAGCCTATAAATGTTTATAATCAAATAGATAATTCAAATATACTGACATATACCATCAACAAGGAGATGCTGCAAGCCTAAGGGCTTTGAGATTGCTTAGTTGGTGGAGTATGGACTTTGGTGAGGTTATTACAGTCTTGACTTGATGGATTTGCTAACAGGGTGGGTAATCCCATGTGGCCTCAGTCAAGAGAAAAAAAAAATAAATAAAAAAGGGAAGTTAAGAAACTAGTGCCAGCTTGTGGCATTGGCTGAGTAATCTCAAACAGCCATAAATATATAGTAGCTTTTAAGTTATAGAAATATATAATGAGGAAAAGGAAGATTTCATTCAGTAGACAGGATAGTGGCAGCCAAGAGAATTAGTTTACATTTTTATTAGGCATTCTCATTAAGGGAATGGGAGGGCAGGATTTATACGCTTCCTGTCTCATAAGGCTTATATGGAATGTTTAGTACTGAGATGCTTAAGCGTCTCAAACTAATGAAAAGATCATTTCAGGGCTCTTGAACTGCTTTATAGCTTGTGATAACAGAAAAGATGTGTTTATTTCAGGAAAGATTGTTTAACTGGTAGAGAAATGTGTTCTTGAGAACTGCTAGAGCAATATGCCAGCAGTTGTCACATGCATATGTAACACAGTAGCTGAATAGTGGATCTAATCTGTTTACTAAGAAAGGAAATAATAAGATTGTGGGGTTTGCCTTTGCTACGAACAACAGTGAATTAACCTGAAGAGATTTTGTTTCTTATCCTAAGAGATTGTATCTTAGTCTGAGAGACTTTGTATCTTACTTGGAGAGATTGTAGAGGTTCTGAGACAGATTTTTCTGTAAAACAGATATTAAATCTGAAGAAATTATAAATTGATTTTTATCTAAAGCACTGGAGGTCTGTTTAATTTTCAGTTTTATTGCCTCTTTTAACACTATTTATTAATTCATTAGCTATACTAATTCATTAGTTATACATTATTAATGTTAATTATTGTTAATTGTTAAATGTTAATTATTAATGTTAATTCATTAGCTATACATTAAGGTATACTTTATATGTATGCATTTTTAGATTAAAGCACGAATTGCTGTCTTTCTATGAATTTTGAATTAAGTAAATTAATTCTTATTAGCATTTATTAGTGTCTAAAGTGTAATACAGTGCATTGATTTAAAGCAACTCCACTAACTTCAGTGACATTAGTCAAACCTCAGACGAGACTGAGAACAGAATTTGGTTAAAGGGAGACTGAATACCCTTGCTCATTTTAATAATGCTCTGCATAGCCAATGCCAGCAAAATATTTCCAATATCAACTAAATATACCAACTGTTATATACCCTGCATACATCCTGTGAAAAGTAACAGATTAAAATAGCTTTGCTGAAATCTTTTCAACCTCCTCCATTTAATTTCAGGAGAGCATCTATCCAGAAAGCATTTAAACACAAAAATATCCTGAGATTTGGGTCTCCATTGTTCTTTATTGCCTTCCTCTCTCCTGCCCTGTTGCCTGTTTCTTGGATTTGCAGCTAAAAGCCATTAACAGCTCAAGAGCTAAACCTGCTCATCAGACTGACATAGGCAGTGACTAGTCCAACTTGAAGCTGAGAAATCAGATCTTCTCCCTACATCCCTGTGGTTCCCTGAGATCCAGTTGAGGTCTCTGGTAAATCTTGAGGAAAGGGGAGAATAGGATATCATCTTGTAGTGTGTTCTGCATAGAATGTTTCTAAAATTGTTCCAGCCAACATAAACTCTAGCCTTTAGGAACAGAAGGTAATACTTTGTGTTGTGATGATCTCATTTATCATTTTAAGGCTCTGTTTAGTTGAACTCTTGCTGCTGACATCTGTAGCATTTCCCAGATAATAAAATTGAGCCTCTCTCTGACTTCCCGTAACCACTGGGAACATGGTCCTCTCTGCCCCCCTCCTCTCCACCAGTTCCCACGGACCCACCGCTGACAGCTCCTCGGCAGTCATGTGAATTCTCCCTCCCAGGCTGGACCTGAGCACACAGTCTTTGTTTCATTTTTGGACATGCTTTTGTACGCTGCTCTTCTAAGTAAGAATCAAGATTGCATCCAGCTGCTCCAGACTATTTAAATCTTTTGAAAGCATGTTTGTCCTGGAACAGCCCTGTTGAAACGAACAGAGGAGTGGGGCATGCCAAGTGTATCCTTGGCAGCTCTGAACAAATCCCTGCCTGATAACATGTTTTGGTTTGTTGTTCAACAGTGGAGTGAGTTTATTGAAATTTCAATGATCATAATTAGGCTTCAAAAGTTATGGTTGTGTCAGCATGCAGAAAAGAAGTTGAATGTTGTCCTGGAGTCAAATTTCAGACTTGGTGTTGTTTGTTGCTGTATGTGTGGTACTTCTGCCAGAACAATGACATCTGTAACCTCTCCTTAACAGGTATTCCCACCTAAGACCAGTAGTGGGTTTAGTATAAGGCATCTTGTCCATCCTTTTGGTGCAGGACATATGTGGGCTGGCCCTCAAAAGCTGAGGGAACAGTACTGACCCCTTTCCAGCCAGACTTTTCTTTCTTTAAATTCTGTGCAAGTGTCTTCATTTGGTGACAGTTCCTTGGAATGCAGTGAGTCAGCTGATACAGTTGGGTTTACTTCATCAAATAACCAGATTGCTCCCTACCTCAGCAGAGTTTATTTTTGGTGTTTCTGAGGAACGTGTGAATAAAATAACTACCACATAGAGTTTGAGGGTGTAGGTTTTGGGTGTTAGGTCTTTCTGGTTTGTTGGTGTTGAGTTTTTGTTTTTACAACACCCATGGGCCCTGTTGAAGTCTGGAGGTAATGTTTGACCTTGAAAATTCCTCTCAGTTACAGAGGAGGGCACAGCCCAGAGGGCTAGATCAATAAACACTGTATAGATAGCTTTAACTTCTCAGCATTACTTGTCCTGTGCCAGGCAGGGAAATGGATTGATGTGGCATTCAGATACAAGCTGGCTT
The DNA here is from genome assembly GCF_022539395.1 of Myiozetetes cayanensis. Lineage (NCBI taxonomy): Eukaryota > Metazoa > Chordata > Aves > Passeriformes > Tyrannidae > Myiozetetes > Myiozetetes cayanensis. The sequence continues at coordinate 14,407,186 of NW_026088185.1, read as the reverse complement.
GTTTCCAGACTTCATTCATGGAGTCACCATGGACAAGGCCTGCTCATGCCTCCCTCAGCCACTGGTGTGTCATATATTCCCAGAGCACAGCAGCATGTGCTACTGAGGTGAGTTTTGGAAAAAGCAGCTTTAATATTTTTCCACATTATTTTCGTGCATCACACACTGGTGGAGTTTTTCTGCTGCTCTTGCTTCTTTACTAGTTGCTTGTTTTTCCTGCTGAAGCCTGATTGTTCTTGAAGGATTCAGTCATAATTCAGTAGCTGTGCAGAAATCCCTGAGAATGTTTTTGTAGTTTTTAACTTTGTTTTGTGTGCTTTTGCCAGTGTGTCTTCTGTGAGTGTGTCTGTGCTGCAAGACAGGGATATCCAGCCTCAAGCTGGTGAAAAACTTTGTCTATCAGGGAGAGCTGGTTTAGGTTAGATGTGCTGGGATCTTCTTCAGTAATACAGTAATTTAGAATCTAAGTCCTCAGCTAAAATAAAAGTAAGGTGTTTGAGAAAACTAAATAAAAAAAAAAAAGAAAGCAAATGTTTCTGTTGTTTGTGTATTCAAAAAAGAAAAAAAAAAGATGCTTTACAGTGTTATTTATTGAGATAAAGGGAGGATGAGGTGATATCTTGATATCTTTACAGATAAAAGCTATTCTCTCTTGTGGGGGGATACAGAATAAATTATTCAGACCTTTGTCTTTTTTTGTGAATATTTGAGTATTAACATGCATTGTCTCAAGCTCTGATTTTGCTACTTTGAAGAAAAGTAACATCAGTGTCATATAGCTGAAAGAAAGGAGGCAAGGAAACAGCCTCTTGTGCATGACAAGTGTATAAAATGTAGTGGTCAGGGGACTGAGAGCAAGCAAGCAAACTCTCAGGGTCTTTGGCTGAGCATTTACCTTGAAGAAATCAGGATTTTTTATGCCATACCATTTTTAGGCTTTCTTACTAAAAATGAGGATTCAGAGTGCTAAGCTCAGAAGGAATGCAGCTGCCGTTGCTACTGCTTGGATAAATTTACAAATGTCCAAGTGTAAAACAATTGTAGATCTGAGTACGTATATGTATTTGTATGTTAAGTTTGTTAAGCAGACTTTGTGCGATATCTCTAAGATTATATGTACAACTGTCCTGTACTGTACAGTCTCTTTAAATTTCTGTTTGTTTCTCAGACTGAGGATATTGGGTTTGCCTGTTTTGATGTGCACTTGATACATCCTGTAGTATTTTATTTCTTGTATATTTGCCTCATCCTTATGCTGTGACATTGGCATTAGTTTCATGTCTTTTCTAGAAAAAAACAGTCTCACTGTTCTCCAAGACTACTTCTTTCTTATCAAGGCTAATAATTGTATAACATGTAATTCCTTTTAGCAGTGGAACTGTCTTCCTCATAATTCTTTCAAGGGATATTAATGGTGAACTCAACTCAGCATATGAGCCATAGATGTTCTCGAGTATTTTGTTATTTTGACTGACAGGAAGCTGGGTACAGACAGTTTGCTCTACAGCTATCTGTATCTATACACTTATAGATACAAAATATTTTTCTTACTAAAAGGTGATGTCTATAAAGTTATTAAAAATTATTTAAGATTAACTGTATAGTCAGGTAGTTAAAAGGAATGTCAGAAACTTGTAGAAGAGTTTAGAAATAAAGTTGTCATGTGTAACTTTGAATTTAGCATTACCTAGTTTATGAATATTTAATCATCTCCTCTAATATTTCCTTGTCATTTTCCTTGTCCTTTTCTATTCTTCGCTATTGAAATATTTCTGTATTAAAAAGAAAGATTTTAAAGGAGAAGTAAATGATGACAGGAGAAATACAAGCACTGTTAACAGATCACAGTATTTCATGTAACTACAGAAGATTTGCATCGATGTAGTTTTGAGATTAATATGCAAACATTTAGAGGCAGTGTATCATCCTCTTTAGACTTAGTTTATGGTAAAAACATGAGAGATTATTTTCATATTATTATGCAACAGACAGAAACCAATGCAGAAGTCTTTTGCCATGTACAAAGAGGGTCATTGCATTCGTTTGACTACAAATTCAGGAATACAAATACTCTAGCTTTTAGTAGTTTCTGGTTGTTATGTGATTATCTCGGGCATGCTGAACATGAAGTTTTATAAACAAAACTTCTCCAGTTTGAATGAGTCTAAGATGAGTAATTGAAGCAGAGTTGGAATCAGCAATGGTGAATAACACTTAGGTATTGCTGTCGGTCTATCTGATTAATATTTTCAACATATATGAAGCACATAACTATATAATTGATAATTAACATTTCTTCCTTGACTGTCTGGGATTGCCAAGGAAAAGGAATTTTATCTTTATGGGATGAGGATTGTCCTTATTGCAAGAAGAGTAACAGTTTGAAGGAGTAGGGGAGAAGGGGAAGAAGTTCTCTTTGAAAAGGGATGGGGGACTTTTGGCTGAGCCAGACTGAGGCAGAGAGGTAGAGCAAATGTAGGCACATTCTGGGAGAACTGCAGTCGGTCTCTGCTGTCTGAGATTTTAGCAGAAGACATACTTTTCTTATATTTCTGAAAGGAGCTTGAGAAGGCTGTGAATAGGAGTGGGAAGGTGTAAAGAGCTTGAAAATTTGAACCGTGAGAAGGCTGGAAAAGTACAGTCTGCAGAAGAGGTACATTAGTTTTGTGGACCAAACTTGTCAAAATTAATCAAACAACAAATGGATAAAGGTGCAGGGAAAGTCAGTGCTTGAAAGTTGTGATTTATTTTTCTGTTGGCTGCTTTCTGATGACAAGTAGACAGCTATGTTTAGTTTATTTGTGCTTGGCATACTGAGTGTACCATGTTGTTTGGATGTGACCCTTATCCATACCTGCTTCACCTTGTTCCTTGGCTCTATGATCCACTGCTTGGAGCTGTGCCCAGAGACCATTCAAAAGCTAAAATCCAGCCTGTGACAGTTTGTTAGGCTTCACTTTGTTGTAAATGCCTACAAAATTGCCTCCTGGTTTTTATGTGGGTTTGAGGGTGGAGCTTGACTTTCAGAGCATTAGAGATTTTCAAGGCTGGGGTATTTGTGAGATGGCTCCTCTCTGCTCCATACCTGCTGCCTCAGGAAGGTTTCCAAGGTGTGTCCCAATAGTACCCTCTCCCCAGAGCCTGTTGAGTTCACCCTTTTCTGTGCTCCATAAAGTTCTCCCCTCATGACACTGCATGTCTGGTCAGGGTTTGTATAGTTGAGCTAAGTGGATTAGCTTGTGACTGCGTAGGCAGTTGATTTTTAAGTGACTAATGTAGTTCTTATTCGCAGGAAAGTTTGGCATAGCCACTTGGTTGATCCGAGAAGCACAGAAATGACAATCTGCAGAGTATATATAAAGCTTTCAAAATGGATAAAAAGAAAGAAACAGCATCGTCAAAAATAGAGCATCATGATATGTTCCACTTCATATTGCTAATCACTGTCTTTATACCTTCAAGTGGTTTAGTGCCTTGTCTCAAAGGTGAACTGCTGCATCTTCCATGGCTCAGATGAGTCGGTGGTTAATGAGGTCATGCCGGGTGCTGGAGGTCTCTCCAGGTCAGATCTTTAAATGGAGGTGCCTGCTCTGAAGTGTTTGAGAGGCGTGTTGGAAGTGTTGTAGTTTGGCTATTTCAGAGCATATTAGGAGATTATCTTTTCACAAAGCCACACTCACAAAATTGCTGTAATAATGACTGAAATTTCTTAACATTTAAAGAACGGAAGCACTCATAAGTGTCTAAGGAATTCAGGATAGCATGGGGAGCCAAGTGCCCTGGAGGAAAACAGAGTACATCTTTTCTTTATCTTTAATGCACAAAAGCTTAGGATGGGCTTCTTAGAGCTGACAAGAGTGACTATTCCCATTGCATGCAAGGAAAGCATATGGAAAAAGTCAGAAATTACTGGTTCATCTCTTCAGCATTGACTGTCAGCAGGAGAATAGTACTGGATTTTGCAGTACTTCTCATCATAGAATATATCTTTAAACAGTTTCTGGCTTTTAGTCTGATCGGGGAAAAAAATATTGTTGCTGCCCTAGAATTACACTTTTGGCTGCTGTGAGGCAAACTCATGTGGGCCTCGAGTTCTTCACAGTTCAGGAGCAGCACTGCTGTTCAGGTACTGCAGCTGCACTCTGCACATGGGGTCAACTCTTCTACCCTGTTATCCTGAATGCTTTTGAGTGAATGAGCCTTTTGCTTCCTTTCTTCCAAAGGCACAAGGGATGTAATGTAGTAGAAGGGGTCAGTTGTTTCCGAGTTTTGCTGCTTGGGAGCTGCGGCCATATCGGCAAAGGAGGGATCACATCATTCTGTGCCTGCCAAAAGTGCAGCTTCAGGTAACCACAGTCCTCCTGGATAGCCATCCACATGTGAGCACAGTCACTGATTCTATGTTTGCCACTTTTTCTTTTTAGCCACAAAGGTTTTGTAGTTAATACTAGTGTTTGCTTGCAACAGCAGCTCAAATGAAGATTGTGATTTAAGTGTCACTTGGTTTGGGACATCGCTGTTCCTTCTGTAGTGTCAGTTCCTATAAACTTTATGTTCCTAAATGCTTTTGAGTATCACCTCCTGAGAACAATATTTTAGGTGCTTAAGTTAGTCCTTCGGAGGGGGGATTTTGTAGCAGATAATCTTCAATTGCCAAGAAGTACAATGTATTTTAGGCTTATTATCTAAAATGCACCCATCTAAATACATTTAAAACTGAGTGCTGAAAAAGATTATTTAATCTACAACGTACACAGGGTAGAATTTGTACGAAATAAAAGTGGAGATATTGCTTCCAGTTTTAATCATGACACAGTCTTTCCAGAGCAGGTGGCATCCAGCAGTCTGGGTGTTTTGCCCAAGGTGAAAAGTTATTTGTTTCTTTTGTCCAAAAAGGTTTAAATAAAGCAACTCTGATGTTAAACAGGACATTGCCACTGTACAACTACCAAAAAGTCTCTAGGCCTTGGGCATAGGACACATTTCCTAGGTAGTTCAGAGTCATCCTTTCTTCCATAGCACAGTCAAGAGCATAGTTAGGCATTTGCTCTGCAATCAGCTGCACCTTTGGAGTTGTTGCCAGCCTTCTTCTGTGTTGGTTCAAACCTCTCCCAGCTCTGCCAGCTGGAGGATTCAAGTGAGTGGCGTCTCTGTTCCTGCTTCAGACTAAATCCATAGAGTTACTTGCTATGTATCCCACTGAAATAGGTTATATCACACTGAGTCTCCTATGTCAGCAGTACTGCAGGAGCGGAAATATTCAACCAACTCCTCACTCTTCAGCTTATTCACTGTATTCCCCAAGACGAAGCATTTGAAAATAATTTCCATTTTTGTAAATTGTAGACTTGAATGCTCAGTGCTCTGCAGACTGTCTCTGCATTGCCACTAACATTTACTTGGAGTAAAACTTTGTGGACAGAACTGTTGCATCTGAGCAAATGTCTGACTTGGTCCACTTCTCTTTTCAGCTCCCTATAAGATTTTCCTGTAAGTTATCCTCAATAAGCACAACATTTGACTGGCCATATGTTTGGCAAAACACATAGATAATTTACAACTGTTGTTTGTATTCTTTTTTGTAGTTCTGAAGTTATCTTAAAAACACAGCCTAACTGACTTTTTCCAGAATTAATAAATTTTCACATAAATCTGGAAATGCCTCTATGTCTGCTCGTATCTCCAGAAAAGTGCATTTAGTTCATTAATTTCATGCTGAAGTGTTAACATTTCAAGTTGTTTTATTAGGAGAGAACAAAGAACTCCTGGCTTGTTGAAAATTTGTTACACAAAAGTAAGGATGAAAAGGTTCCAAAAGAGCTGATGCTAAGCATTGCAAACTGGGTGAAGTTGTGCAGATTGGACAGATTCTCAAGACATCTGGTAATTAGCTTCCAGCCCCCATGGAGTCCTGCCCTGTGAAAGCTGCTGCTGCTTGTGCTGGAGGGGGGACAGGAGGGAGATGAAGCATAACCCTGAAAAGCAAGATCTTTGTGTTCACAAATTATCAAAGGGCTACTGAAGAGTCTCCAAGTACCCCTTTGGAAAACTACCTCCTACCAAAAAAAAATGTCAGCATTTCTCCCTTTGCACAGTTGTCTTCTCTGCTGGCATTTGCTTGGTGCAGTGGGGAGGAGGAACAAGCTGTCAAAGAGCTTTTTATGGCTTTCCCTGCCTGAGCCAGTCTCTCAGCCTGCCCCACAGCAGCTTGCTGTGCTCCTCAGGGACTGCACCACAGTCGGGAGTTGCTGGAGTGGGACTGGCTGGTTACAAACCCCTGCCTGGCCCAAAGTGCCAGTGATGCTTGGGACTGCTGTTAGAGCTGGGCACCTGCTGAGCAACCTTCTCCAGGGAAGTAAGGTAGTATGTCTGGGTGCAAGGAATCTAGAGCCAGGCCACAGAGTTTGATCCCTTTCATTATTATTATCATTATTGTTGTTATTATTACTATTACTACTACTACTACTGTATTTTCCACTACTATTTTTAAAGTTTCATTAAGGAAGACTTAAACAAGAGAGAAAACTTGCCATTTGAGTTAGTTTTGTAAGTTGTCTCTGGGGAACACCTATCTACACCCTGGTTTTAGGGCAAGTTGTGTTTGTGGGGTTTCTGAAGTTCAGGCATTACTTGTCAGAGACTTGGGAGACTACTTCTATACCCTGTTCTGTCCCTTACCTATGCAGTCACTTTTATCAAGTCATTGCCACGTCATGTTTATTATTCTGTCTGTAAACCAGAATATTGATCCTCTTAAATACCTGCAGTTAAGATCTAAATGATATATTTACTCCTACTTTTTTGTTATTGTTAAAAATATTTAAGAATCTAAACATCAGTAATGAATCCCACTAGGCTAACTTATTAATAAAAATGTTTATCCTTTCAACTCTGAATCTGTTAATTATTATGAGCAGGCATCTGTCTTAAGTTCATTTTTCTATCAGTGCTGCACTTTAAAATTAGGCATTTACAGGAAAGAAAAAGCTTTATTGAGATTAGTTATCAGAAAGAACATTATTTTTTCTAGATTGCAAATGTAAGCCAATGTGTGCTTAATGATGTTCACAAATTATACTGACTGAGAATATGAAGGAAGTGGAGTTATATATCAATATATAATACTAGGACATGTTGGAAGAGATTATACTTAATTTGTATATAACTGATGAACTTTGCAATGGTAGACATTAAGTGTATTATTTCCACTGATAAATCATGGTTATAGCCTCAAATAAAAACCATACACACTCTGAGCCTTTTCTTCTTAAGATCACAGCCATTCCGTGTCCGTGTTGTAGCGTTATCTGATTCCTGAAATGCAGTGCAACTGGTGCTGCAACCTGAGCTGTTGGAGAGAAGGATTTAGTGCCCAGGGTCAGTGCTGTCCATGTGCTTTTGATTTGCCCAAGGTCTGAGCTGCTGTATCCTACTGCAGGAAGTAAATGGCTGCTCTCCAAACAGCTGTCTGGAATCTGGGATGTGGGAGAAAATTACTTTTCTTGGAATGAAGTTGCAGCATATCTTAGTCCAGTGGTACCAGTGGTCCAAGGTCTACAGCAGAGTTGTGTGCAGGTCACAAATTCCTTAGCTTGTCATGAGCAGTGGCAGCTCCCTTAGCAGAGGGGTGCAAAGCCCTGCTCCCAAGGGTAACCCAAACAGCCTCTGCTCTGAATACTACAGCTGTCTCCACAGAGAGCACTAGTTAGGCTGGATCTGGCTTTTCAATAAACAGATTTTACTGAGTGAGACTTGTTTCACTTAGATGTTTATTGACTTTTTTTTCCCCCCAAAATGATTATCATTTTCACATTTTTCTTTAGTGTAGTACACCTTTGTGGAGTTAAGTGAACTCATATCAGACATTGATTTCTGTGTATTTGTATGCATGATGCTTTCTCCATTCCTTTGAATTGCTGTGCTTCTGGAACTAAAGCTGGTATTCACAGGGGTTTGTAATGCTTTTTATCCACAAATTACATTTATATATTCTCCTTACCGAGTGTTTCTTCAGCTGTCTCTAGTTCTGCGTTATACAAAACAGATTCCTATTCCCCACTGCTTTTGTTTTGAAACTCTCCAAATACTCATATTCAGTAAAATGTACACTCCTGGGCTGATGTTTTAGCACCCCAGTCAAGCATATGCTTGGTACAGGATGGTTACTGCTCCCAGTGTTGGGTCACTCTACAACTTACCTACTACAAGAACGGAGTAGGTTGGTGAAGAATAAGAGAGAGGATCCTGAGCCTCTACTTTATAAATAGAACACTGCAGCTTCAGAACTGCACTTGCAGGGTAATTCCAGCATGTTTTAGGCCAATTGAGGTTGAGCTGCTGTGGCCCACCCACTTCTGCCCTGCTCTCTGCTGCAGTAGCTCTTGTGCTGATGCCATCCATGCCAGTCTGCAGCCAGCTGCTGTTTCCAGGCGTCCTGGCAGCAGTCATGGGTTACTTCTCAACCCGCTCAGCACCACAGAGCAATTTGGAATGGGATTTCACAAGCACCACTACAGGTGTCAAGGGAGGGGACTGGTTTTGCTGGGGTTAATTGGTTGTGGGACAGCACTGGTCGCCATGCACTCAGATCTCCTGGAATGTTTACCCCCCAGAGATTCACTTTAATATATTCAGATTGGCAAAAGCCTACTTGCAGAATTGTTTTGTTGAAAGCACAAAGTTAAAAAAACCACCCTAATATCAAATAATTGATTAGATATATAAACATTGTCAACAATTGTAAACTCCTGCCCAGCACTGAATGTCATCAGCTTGTCATCATTTTATTTTAATCAGAATTTAAAGCTCATAGCCAGAGTTCTGAGGTTTCTTTTAGTGCACAAATCTTGTTGGGGAAAAAAAAAAAAACAAACAGTAGAAGTCTCATTTAATCAACCCTCAATGTAGGAAATTTTAACCAATGTGGAGACCAGACTAAAGACAGGCCTTCTGAGCATTTGACTGTTGTGTTGAACATAGTTTTTGGTTTTTGGCTAATCAGATTCATGCCCCTTCAAAACAGGTAACTGCTTTCAATTCCAGTAGTCCACATAGTGACCCCAAGCATGTTTGGAATGGAGCCAGACATGAAGAGGTATCTGTGATGTGGGGAAGACCTTGGTATATGAACTGGGAAAGGGGAATTTTTTTTTTTTAATTTTTTTTTATTTTAGAAAAATAGCCTTTTACTAGTTACAGAGATTTCCATTAGGATTTTATGGTGTCAAGTTAGTCATCTGACACAGGAAGCTATGGCACAGCATTTTCTGGTTTGTTAGGCTGTACAGCCTGATGTGGAAATGGATAAAGGCGAGAGGGAGGAAGTATTTAAAAGTAATGATAGAATTACATTTTGGAGAAAGCCTGTGCTAGAAGGTTAGGAAGACTGAACCAAGAACCGACTTTGATGATGAAAATACAGACTTCCTTTGAAGGAAAATATTCAGCGATTGCTACAGGTTAACATTCAGGAAGTTAGTATGAAACAAGTAGAAGTACAAAACTAATATGCATATATTGAAGGTTATTAAATCCCTAAGTAGGTGCTTCTTTTTCAGGCTATTAATGTGTGGTAATGCAGGCAGGCTATCTGTCTGGCTGGTTTTGTCTTTCATCTACTTCTTTGTGGGCAAGCTGGAACTTTTTTGCTGAACTTGAAAGCTGATTTTTTAGAGAAGGGAAAAGGCAACTTCTAAATGTAGTGCTGTGAAGTGAAGGAGAAGCCCAATCCCTGACATCCCGGAGGTGGAGGAGGAGGTTCCGCTGTGGGAGCACCAGGCACGTTGGTGCTTGACAGGTGGATACACCCACATTTCCACAAAGGAGACTTCTCAGCAATCCTTGGTCCTTCAGGAAGAACCCGAAGAAATTGTGTTCTGTAAATTGCACTTTATCCTTTTATGATATCAGAAAAAAGTTTTTCCACAACATTAATGGTGTTCACAGGTTTAATCACAGACTCTACATTTAGGTTTGAATTGTCAGATGGTGGTGATTCTCTAATTCACTAATGTTCTTCCTGTCTGGAAAAGCACTGTTCAGAGGTGTTCCTTTCAATTTTTGGATGAAGATACCTTGCTTAGAAAAACCCTATAATCCGCAGAGCTGTAGAAAATTTTTTGCATTTGAAATTGCCTAATGTTTAGATGTTTGGGGTAGATTGACAGCAGGGGATTTCATTTGAACAACCTTAGTTAACTTCCAGGCTTAGTCTGTTGAAAATTGCCAAGTTATTGTTCCTAGGCATGAGTATTTACAAATTTACTACATTTTTAAAGTCAGTTGTATTTTTAGATTAAGTAGAGCCTTTAGTAAAAATCTTTTAACTTTTCTTTATTCCTGCATCTGAAGGGTGTGCATAAAGGATGTTGGGAGTAATAGGTTTTCTTTGTTGTCATGAAAAGTGTCGTTGAAAATACTGGTGCAAAATCCTAAACTGGATTTCTTAGTGTCATTTGGCTTTTTGACATAAAGATTTTGCAGTGAATGACGGAGGTGATGGTATCTAAAACACGTGGATGCCACAGACCCACTGAGTGATCTTCTAATAATGTAATCTCAGTCCAGTGGGTAAGGTGGTGGTCTGGCATTTGGGAGATTTACGCTGCAGTCACTTCACAGCACACGTTTTCTGGATGGCATTAACCAAATGATCCTGTATCTGAGCAGCTCCGTTTTGTGTTTGTGAACAGAAGCCTTAAACTAAGGCTGCACAGTTTCTCAGGTACCGTGTGATTCTTTCAGTATGAATTGCAAGAATTGGTATGGAAGCTAAACATATTGAAGAATAAAATATGCCTGTATCCCAAATGAGTTTTGTTTATGTTAGGGAGTTGAGAAGGATCTCTCCAATGGAAGAAAAGCCAAATTTTCCATTTTTACTAAATTCAGTTTCATCAGTAATTTGGAGTGTAAGGAAAATGTGAACTGTGTACCTGCTAGACAAATTTCTTCAACAGGGTGATTTGGCCTTAGTGCAAATTGAGCTTTGTACCAACAGCAAGAAAACAGTATGTTTTGACACTAGTACCATTGGTGTTTCAGCACTGATGACAGGGAGCTGATCTTCCATTTTATGCTAAATTACAGCTTTGTTATTATAAACACATGGCAGAGTAGCAGGAAATGTTTCCCTTTACTGACTGTCCTGCTCTGTGTTTTAATAGATAGTATGGATAATTTCTCCTGTGTAGACACGTGAGAGGGACTTGTATGCAGATTTCAAGTTACTTAAAATAAACCAAATGTTCAGCAGGAACTTTCTTCATGCCTGTGAGTCCTGAGATTTCCTGAGTTGTTTTGAAAAACAACTTATGTTTGGTAAACTTTTTTGTGTATTGCCTGGATACAACTTCTCTATCAAGAGCATAGACAGGAGCAATCTAATACGTTTTGTTTCATGGTTTGAATTCAGTATTTCTGTTTTAATTTAGCAAATTATGTTCTGGGATTAGTTATTTTTCAAAATAAAACTTACAGGAACTCTGCCTCCATAATTGGCTAGAGTTGTTCTGGAAGATGGAAAGAGGCTGAGCAGACTTGTAAGAGTAGCGAGAAAGGTCCTAGGAACTAGTAGGAATACAAGGAGGAAAGTAATGTTGAGCTGTTTTAGCAGTGAACTAATTTAATGGGCCTTTTGGCAGTGGAAAAACTGCCAGCTTTCCAAAATACATTACTTGGGTTATCTACATATTACAACTTTAAATGGAAATAGCAAATGATTTGTTACTCAGCTTTGTTTGGTAACAACAGTGTATATTCTGCTACTAATGGCAAGTTTAGCACTGGAGGTTCTGTTAATCTAAAACACATTTTTTTTCTCTGTAGCCTGACCAGTAGCAGATCTGCACTCGGTCAGATTCCCCTCATGGCACAATTTGATGTGAACCAAAGCGGCTGCATGATTACATTTCTAAACCAGACCACACAGACTAAAGTTTATGCCCTACACTGGCTGCATGAGGGCAAATGATACCTGATTAAGCACAAAGCTAATCCATTGATGTTTTTTGAATGTGTACACTTTGGCCAAGTTAGTTTAGGTTGGATCAGCACTTTGCTTTGAGCAGCCATGCTGCTTTTGATCTGGCAGGAGGAGCTCTCAAGTTGGATTTGCTTTGCATTGAACCATGTCCTCAGGCACAAGTCCTGCACTGCTTTACAACCAGCTGAATTATCACGGGATCCATGAGTTAAAAATAGGTTTTATTTTTTTTAAATGGTAATTTCTAGATTTCAATCTTAAGGGCATGCTAGACCTTAGGGAAGTGACAGAAGAAAAGGTTTGTACAGTGAACTAGACTCTGTGTATCCTCATTTCCACGAAGCCTCTGTGGATCTGCTAGAAGCAGTAAATAACCTTTTCCGACAAACAGATGTAGCAGGTAGTTCAGTGGCAGGTAAAATAAGAACAGTTGTAGCTATAGAAAGAACACAATAGACTGAGATTTTTTCTTTGTAAAGAATTGCACATGACCTGTAAACCTTAATAATAGTGAGCACCTTCTCAAACAGCGTTTTCAACATGGTTTTGATACATTGCTACAGACAGCCTGCATGTCCAACCTTAGAAAAATGCTGTAGTCCTGAAACTGGTGCTATACTTGTAGCTCTTGCCAGTGAAACCAGTATGCTTTCTGTGTCTAGAGGATGTACTACCCAGATTCTGTAAGCAGAGGTGCTTAGGCACTGGTGCTGAGAATATGAACACTCAGAATAAGTACTCCAGAGAGCACTGTAAACAAGGCCTTGAAAAATAAAGAAAATGGAAATTTGTGTCCATGCTTGACACAGGTCACAGAAAAGCCACCCACAAACTTATGCCTTTTAATTAATGTTCATTTTCTTTTTTGCACCCTGTAACTAAAAATACAAGAATGCCTCCACACTTGGGAAAAGAGGATTAAGAAAAACAGGGTGGTGGATAAATTTTCTAAAAAATATTGAAAATATCAAAGCATGAAAATAATCTGAGCATCTTTCCTTTCTTATGTTTAACATTAAAATACAACTAGTGGTAAGTGATTTGTCCTCTCTCCAGGTTTCACTGAGTAACTCTCAGACAGCTTGCATCAGATAGAGATCCTTTGGTGAGATTATTTTTTGTTCTTTAATTACCAACAGCATGACAGTGTGTATCTGTAGCTAGATAAAAGGCAAGTGTGCTACAAGATAGTGTGTGAAAACAGAGCTAGACAACCCTTTCTCACTGCATGGAGAGTGAGGAGGATTTTCTCAAGTACTGAGCTTAGCGCCTTGAGTTAGGAACCAGGCTCCCCATGCACTCAGTGAAGAGTAGATGTCACCAGAGGGAGATGGAGAACCTTGGTTGTAGGGAGTTTTTAGATGCTCCTTGTGCTGCAGAGTCACCGATCTCTATCCTGATTGTCTGGGAAGTCTGAGGTGCAAGCATCAGCATCCACATTAGATATCCTGCATGGTAGATATGAATCTCCTCCTCTGTGATAAGCTGGAGTTGCCTGAGCCTGGGGCATTCTCCTGCCACTGGAAATGAGCTCCTCAAGCTCAGGAGCTTAGATGGTGAGGCAGACAGACTCACCACACCTGGATCTGTGTATTTGTCTGAATTGTGCATGCTGATAGGACCTGTTGCAGCCCCATTAGTCTCAAGTTGTATAGAACATCATCCAACAGCTTTAGCTGAGACACTGATGTCCAAAACAAAGTTTTTTGTGCTGGTAACATGCTGAGTGCTTTTTTACACTAGGATTTGTAAAAGTCAGCTTCTGAAGCTGTGTTGTGTATTTTGCAGAACTTCACTATGTAGCATTATGGAGCACATGGTTGTGGATCATACTTGAGGGCGTTCCTTCTCCTTTCCTTAGTATCTTCAGTTGAAATAAAAAAAAAAATAATAAAAAATCTCTTTCCTCTCTTAAAACTGTCTTCACTAAGATTGCTGTAAAAATTATAATTATGCTATTGTGACACAGTTGTTGTGATTGAGCAGACTGTGAAGGGCTTTGGGAATTTTACTTTTGCTGAATCTCATTTTGAGATAAACGTTTGGAAAGGATGGAGGGAGCTCCTTTCCTACCTAACTCTCACTCCAGGTGCCCCATTTGGTTTGTTAGCTGCTGTCTTTGTGATGGTTAAAGGTCTTTTCCAGCCTTTATGGTTCTGTTATTCTACCTACCTGAGTATCAGACGTAAGGGCAGAGCCTTTGAGAGGAGAATGTGGGAAAATATCTCACCACTTTAATCTGTGCTATGTGGGCACCTCTGATGATTTTCTTGAGATGTAGACTAGTACTTTAGTTTTGTGGTACCAATGGCATATGAATGTTTTAGGGTCTGACAGACTTCACTGTCAGAAGCTTCTAAAAAAACAAACACATTCACCCCCAACTGAATCCTATTACAGATCCGTATTCTTTATCATAATAAAGCATAACACAGAGTTAACATCAAATCTAGCTAAATTACATTTTCTTTCACCCTTTTTCTTCTTAATTATCGCAATCTCAGTATTATGAAGTTTCATTCTGTTGCCAAATTTAGAACCCCGTGTTTCAGAGGAGTGCTGTTGACAGAAGCACATTTAGCAAGTACAGAAAGCAACATGCTACTAGCATGATGTAGATTAGAAATTTCTTGTCCTAGTTTCTCATCCTGCAGCTATTTCCATATGGGCAGCTTCAGTGCATTTTGATTTAATGAATCGTAACAAAAGCTGAATTTGGATTTCTGTAACCACGTGTCAAGAGTCTTAGCAGGCTGGTGTGAATGCTACTGCATCCATGTGAATGCTCATTACACTGTACTGGAAAAGCTGTTCTTCATCTTCATGAAACTCGAGAGCCAGGGTTCAGCAGAGTTAGATTTGAAGGACCTGGTGTGAACCCATGGTTTAACCTCACATCTTTTCAAATTCACAATCTGAAGTCACACTTGTAAATTAAATCTGTTCAGTGGACTAGCTTGGCTAGGGCATGGTTATAAATCCTTTGTCTTATCTGGATCAGATAAAGTGGCATAATGAATATTTACTTAGGAAGCAGATGCAGCCAGTTAACTTCATCTATTTTTAAAAATCAATCCAGCCTTAATGTATGAAGTAAAACCTCATAATTTTGCAAATAATATTTTGTCATTTCAATTAAATGGCTTTGTTATTTTGTCTGAGATGTTTTTAACCCATATTGTAAAAAATTAAGCAAGTGGGTTTTTCATTGAGAATATACTGCTGATGCCTTTACCGGATTTGTGATGTCCCGTTAGCTAATTTAGGAAGGCAGCAGGCTGTCAGCAATGTGCTGCACAGGTATGCTGTGTGGCTGAAACACTCAAGTTGTCATCAGACAATGATCTTGCTCCATTAAGATTTTGTGTTTAGGAGAGAATTTTGTGTTCATATGGAGCCTGGGGGGGAAGTCAGAAGGAGCTGGATCTTTCTGTGGTAAAAGGAGAAGGGGAGAAAACCCACGTGAGCTCCCCATTGTAGTGTTCTGCCTGGGGTGTTCCGTCCAGTGTGGCAGACAGTGAGAAAGAGTCCTGGGCTGTCACTCATCACAGTTCTCAGGGTTTAAGGTGAGATGCTTGAAGCCTATGCTTGCAATAGGACAGTGAGTGTCTTGAACACCAGGAGAGCTTCTGGGAATGAAGAGCTCAAGTACAGTCCCTACAAGTGTCTCCTGTACCAGCCTCTTCAGTGCCCAACAGGAGGACAGTGTTTCTACTGGGTGTATCAAAGAAATAGAAAATTGAGGACAGAGTAAAGCTTCCTTATTCCCAGTCTTCAGCCTGAGTTTTTTGCTGTTCTCTGTAGGAAAACAGGGAGTGGCAGTTCCCTGCTTGTGTCTTTCTGCAGCCCTGAGGCAATGCTCTTCCTGATGGGAGAGTCCGGAGAGTCAAGGCAGTGTCACTGTCTTGCAGCTCGGTGCTCAACCGAGGTGTGGCCTGAGGCAGGACTGCACTTTTCCACTCTGCCTGCAGTCATCCAAGTGGGAGTAACCCCACTGTCCTGTCCTTGTGGAAATCACTGCAGAGGCTGAGAGTGCCATGAATAGGTCTGGTATCTTCTGCTGAGTTGTAGAGAGTGTGGGTTTGTTTACATCCAAAAGAGATTACCTTGGTATCTCTTTTGAGATATGAGTTTAACAAGGTTGAGTATGGCTGGCTGAGGGTGATCTCTAGTGGAAATACACAGGTTGTAGAAGCTGACCGTGATGTCTTGTGTGTGTCTTCTTGAACCAATAATGTAGCAATTGCAGTGATTTTCAGGCTCTAATGAAGCAGGGGTACCTTTTAAACTACTGAAAATGAGACACCAGCTGTTAAATAGAAATTTCACAAACCTCATTCAGATGTAATGATTTACCACTTAAAATTTTCTTCTGTGTCTGAATGTGGTTATTGTTACAGTTTTAAGTTTCTGTTGACACTGCAGAAATTCTTCCTCAGCAGTTAGGATGGGTTTCAAACACAGCGTTTTCTTCCTCTTACAAGGCTGAGGCCTTGTTACCTCTCTCGTTTTATGGCCCGATCCTTTTCTGTATTGCTCGTGGGAGTGGAAGAGGGCAGCAGGCAGAGAGCCACTGCACTTACCTTGTGGCTACCAGCTGATAGACGCCCCTGCTCTGACTGGGCAAGTGACTACCAGATAGTTTGGCACTGTACTGGTACCACACTTAATTGTGAGTGATTCACTGGGCTGAAATATATCACTGATTTAATTCATCTATTTCATTAATCTGATTGAATTGCATCCAGCTGTTAGAGGTGTATGAAAGAAAGGTACCTGACACACAGGGCAAGAGCACTAACCTCTGCATTAAACTGTTGAGACACATAATGCTGAAACTGAATTGCTCCATAGAAATTTGGTTTTCAAGCACAATACTAATTAGCTGTAAGTTTGATGAGTGTCAATAATTAATTTAAACATTTCAGTGGCCTGTATGGGTTTAAATATTGCCATTATTGCCCCAATATTTTCAATTCTTACATTAATTGCTTTTTAGGGAACGTGAATAAAATTATCTTTTGGAGTGACTGACAGTACAAATGGTTCATTATATCACAAAAAATTGACTTCTTTTCTTCTGGATTTCCTTTTTTTATTTTTTTTCCCCACAAAAATTATCTAATATTTTTCTTCCACCTGTATGCATGCATTGCAAATAGAAAGGTGAGTGATTTTAGACCCGAACTTTATTTTGACATCACTTGTAGTTATGCTTTCCTAACTGTGCTCTGGAGGCCAGCACTCCATTGTTACCCACTTTCATTTTGGCAACAGGAAAATAGCTACTGCTTCATCAAACAATTTTTTGTTTTTAATTAAACAGGATGTCAGCCAAATTCCGTGATTATTTTGTCCTGTTTATGAAAGCCTGCAACATTTGATATGTGAAATGTCTAAAAGATAAAAAGCATCTTGGAAAATTATAAATTGAAAGGAAATTTGCAATCAAATTCGGCTTTTGGTTTTTTTCTCAAATATGATTTAAAAGTGAAAATAGCTAAAATTTTGGTGTGGGGATTGCAGATGCATAATGCAGAGTGCTCATATTCCTTGTCTCTGATGATTGACTCCACATTTGACTACACAGTAAGGAGGAATGTCCAACATGCCGTGTTACAGACTGCAAACATATGTATGACAAATATGTGAGGTGACATTACATAGGAAGAGCCTTAACACTTGGAGGTCTTGCAGGGAGGCTCCTCTGAGTATTGAGCAATTCCAGAAGCCACAAACTCCCAGGCTACAGTGTGGTGCCGTGCCCTGTCGCTTGCTTCATGTGCAATCCCATATGACAGTCCTCTGTGCCTGTTCCCTGGGAGCACAGGGAGGGAAGGATGAGGACACTTCACCATTTGTCTGTGAGATGTAGATGGGGCATGGGAAGCTGCTGAGGAGGGGAGAATTGAAAGGATCTTTTACAGTGCTATGTTACTGACTTACTGGCATAGATGTGATGAATTTACCATGTCTGTGTGAGCTTAGCAGTGTTGTTTCCCATAGCAGTCAGTTTGGATCTCAGGATGTTGGATTTAGGCCCTTTCATGGAAGGTTAGGTTAGTTTCTATCCAGATTTACTTGCATATTTGATTTTTTTTTTTGCAAGAAGGTTAGATGGTTACTGTATGATAATAGCATTAATGATAGCTCAGAAGTCAAGAAAATGCTGGTTCGTTATCCCTTCTTTCAGAACTTTAATAATTAATTATGCAATAACCTTTCCCCTAGTGAGAAGTGCATTCAGTATTGTACTTCTTAAAATAAACTATTTTTGGCTCTTCGTCTCATTGTCGATTGCCCAGAGGCATAACACAAATATATCCTGAAGAAAACAGTTATTTGGAATGACAGTGCTGTAAGAAACTCAATTCCATGTTACTTGATTCTCTCTCCCTTCCCTAGTGTTGCTGCCCAAGGGTGTAACATTTCACTCTAGCCTGTGAAACAAGTGACAATAAATGTGTATCAATATACTTGAAAGTCCCATTTTTTATGAAGGTGTGATCTGTTAAATGCTTGGAGAAGATGAATGTGGTCAAGATGTACAACTCCTTTGTGTATGAGTATTATGTCACTGGAGGGGTGTGATGTAGAACCTCAGAGCAACCACATACTCAAGGAAGCAGATCTGGGCATCTGTGTCAGACAGCGAAGTCCAGTAGTTCCCGATCAGTCTGTTTCATTACTGTATCTCCAAAGGGATTGCAGAGTACCCAGCTTTTGTGCCAGTGTAAAACACTGAGCCCACTGAAACCAGCTGGAAATTAGGCAGATGTGAAAGATAGCAAGTGTTTTTTATAGAACAAAATGGAATGGAGAAGGAAATCCATAAAATGCCTCTCTCTAAGGTACATCTGACTTTCTTTTTCTCTCCTCTTTGTTCTTTATGCAGTGCTGGTCCTAAAGGAGATAACATTTATGAATGGAGATCTACTATACTTGGACCTCCAGGTTCTGTATATGAAGGAGGCGTTTTTTTCCTGGATATCACATTTTCATCTGACTATCCATTCAAGCCACCAAAGGTAAGGGTAAGGTTTTTACTGTGTTTGCCATTTTTTCACAGATGAGGAGAATGTGACTTGCAGCCAAGTGAGTGCACATCGCTTTCTGAATATCAGAATTGTTTATGGTCTCTTGAAAACTACAAGGTCCAAAATCTTGGCTTGCAACCTCAGAAAAATCCTGTCTAATTTAATTCCTCATTACCGCAGTCCGTTTCCAAGCTTCGCCAAGTGGTAAATGAGATGATAATTCTGATCAAGAGGTAAGAGTCAAGAAATTATAATTCTAGTAGTAAACAACACAAGATCTTCTTATTCTTGCTTCTTCTCATTCCAACTACTAAAATATATGTATAGTAAAATCTTTCTGTTATGAGCCAGATTCTATATTAAATATTATCATGTAATTTTTAGCAAAGTACTAAAAAGCTAAAATAAGTTTACATAGACAACTAGAGTGTTATATTGTGACTTCAAATTGGGTAAATCACTGTGATGATTTCCATTATTATAAAATGTCTGTTTACTACTGCTAAGATATCAAACAGAACTTGTTTGATAATATTTTTAAGCAAAAACTCTTTTTATTAAATTAAACTAAACTTAAAATGTCAATTCCTTGATCAGAAATAGTATGAACACTTAACAAATTGTAATTTAATAATGATATCAAAGAAATTAAAGGTTTTCCCTTCTCCCCTTCCTTACTGCTGAATTACAACTCTTGACCAAGTCACCAGAAAAAACACTGCTGATACTCACAAAACTAAATACATTCTACCACACAACATTGTACAATTTAATGGCTTTTGTGGCTCTAACATTGTTATAAATCAAATACCTTTTTTCATTCCCAGAGTGACTGCAGCATGAAGAATAATATACACTCTCTATATTTCACAATTCTCTGAAACCCACACCATTTAATATGTTATGAGTTAAGAATGTTATCATGAAATGATGATGCAGAGTTTTAGACAAATTCCTCATTCAAATCTTGAAGGTTTTTTTTTTTAGAGCATGATAATTTTTGAATTTTCAGGAAACATTGTAGTTTTCCCCCACTGCATCAGTTTGAAAAAGAAAAATTTCCTTATCTTCTTGTGCTTTGTTTAATTAAAGCACTCAAATAGTTATTTGTGCAGAATAATGCTCACATGCTCTATCGATATTAGTCTGAAATAATTTAAAACCAGGATGGATTTAGTTAGTGTAATAGCATTGTTTTGGCTGTATATTATATCCTGCCTAATGAAGGGTAAGACAGATATTTCATTGCTAATTTAACAAGAACAATACAATACTCGACTTTTAAATGTTATTATTTAAATATTTTCATGGTCTGTATTTAGGATTCTGAAAGAAAGAAAAAAGATCAACTTATACTGCACTTGCAGACAAATTCTGTCAGCTTCTTCACCTTCAGAAACTACAGTAAAGTTACATTTGTGATCAGAACGTTCCCGACATGCAATGTGTTTGTTAAATAGCTACATTACTATAAAGGAGGTCCTACATTTTTTGTGGGTACCAGAGAGAGGGCCTGTGTGAAAGCAGTTTATGCACCTAATCTCTTCATGGTAGGTTTCTTTGGGGCAGCCGTGGCTCCAGTTAATGCTCGCTCCTCTTTCAAACAGTTGTGGTTAAGATGAGCAGAGTGGAGCTGCCTCCACAGAAGCTCTGCAGAACTGGGAGCACCGTGGGTGCTGTGGCTGCTCAGAGCCAAGGGGCACCATCCTGGGCAGCATTGAATGATTGTCTCCCTATCTCTCATGTTGTGATTCCAGGTTACTTTCCGTACCAGGATTTATCACTGCAACATCAACAGTCAGGGAGTCATCTGTCTGGACATCCTGAAAGACAACTGGAGCCCTGCTTTGACTATTTCAAAGGTTCTTCTGTCTATTTGTTCTCTTCTGACAGACTGCAACCCAGGTAAGGAGCTGATAGTTCACTGGGTGTCTGCTCTTGGTTGTTTGACTCAGTTGCTATGGAGTGTAATTTGTCTATTTGATTGCATGCGGATTAAATAAAATTTAGTATTTTTAAAATTTAGGATGAAACACTCCATATTGGATGTGGTTCCCACATTTAATGGTGCCTCTCCTGTAGCCCAACAGAATGTGAATAGCATTAAGTCTTTTTTTTTCCCAAGGTATAATGGAGAAAATAAGCTGATGTCATTGAAGGTCTGTATTGCAGGAGCTCCAGCAAGTGAGTGGTCGATCCAGGAAAGCAACAACATTCTCTTGAGTTATAAACTCATAAATCCTGCATGTCAGAAGGGGCCACAGGAAGTCTCTTCTCTTAAAACAACAATTTAAATGTTTAATCTTGCAAATATGAGGGGGGTGATGTTCTGAGAGATTTCTCCCTTTTTCAAAGAGAGTTCCTTGTTCCTGTTGGGAGGGAAGGAACTCCTCTGGAAGCCCTACAGCTTCTCAGCAACAACTGTGCCACCAGTGTCATTACGCAATGAATGCCAATTGCCTGCAGTCAGGGCAGGAACGGAGCAATAGTGCTGAGGTGACAATTCATTTACAGAAAGTGCTCATAGTCAGGGAGAAATGCATGAGCCTCTTTGGTACAAAGACCTGATGATTTTTGAAGCAAACTGTGTCCCCTCGGTGCGGTGCTGCAGCCCTGATGCCCTCACACACACAGGTCCTGTGCAGGTCTGTGACAGGAGAGCACCAGGCAGCACTCACTGAATGTCCCCTCTACCCAGTGGCCCTTCCACAGGAGAGAAAGCAGAGCACCTGAGTGGGGCAAGATTTGTTCCTATGTAACTATATTTTAGACAGGATGTTGTATTTTAAATCATTTTAAATCATGTGTTCATTTTGGTTTGCTTTTTTTATTTTAGTTGTTTAATGGTTTCTGATGCATTTTCTCCTGCCTTTTGCAGCTGACCCTCTGGTTGGAAGCATAGCCACTCAGTACCTGACCAACAGAGCAGAACATGACAGGATAGCCAGACAGTGGACCAAGAGATATGCAACATAAATGACAAACTACTTGTGCAGTGTGAAGGTGCAGAAGGCAACTTTGCAGTGTGCAACAAATCTTTATAGCCTTTACAATACGGACTTCTGTGTATATGTTATACTGATTCTACTCTGCTTTTATCCTTTTGAAGACTGGGATACTGCCCCCCCAAAAAGGTAAATGCTATCAAGAGTAGAAGTTTGTAGCTGTAGATTAGTTATGTTTAAAATGCCTACTTGCAAGTCTTGCTTCTTTGGGATATCAAAATGTATTTTGTGATGTACTAAGGATACTGTTCCTGAAGTCAACCAAATATTATAGTGCATTTTAGCCTAATTCATTATCTGTATGAAGTTATTAAAGGTAGCTGTAGATTACTA
Source organism: Myiozetetes cayanensis (assembly GCF_022539395.1). Classification (NCBI taxonomy): domain Eukaryota; kingdom Metazoa; phylum Chordata; class Aves; order Passeriformes; family Tyrannidae; genus Myiozetetes; species Myiozetetes cayanensis. The sequence continues at coordinate 14,384,828 of NW_026088185.1, read as the reverse complement.
GGAATTATGTCATTTGTATTAAACCCAGATCTATTTCCAATATGTGGTACATGCTGTTGTGAAAACTGTTTTAACTTTTACCTTTGTCAGTTTGTAATGAAAGGATTTCCTTTTTCCCTTTGTAGCTCAGAGAGCACCCAGTGTATCATCTCAAACACAATAAACATGTTCCCCATGGAGTAGTTTCTTTGTTTTCCTATTTTAAATTAATATTTTAATAAATTTAATTATAGTAACAAGGCAGGGCCAATGTATCACAGATCCCTGTGGATAATCTTTAAATTAATATACATAAGCAAGGGTTTGCTATAAAATGTTTAATGCACACCTGTGGATTGTTTAAGTTTTCCCTGTTTTGTTTTTAACAGAACAAGTGAAATTTCTACAATTTTCTTAAATTTAGTACTCTTTTCTTAAGTTAAAATGAGAGCATTGCATATGCTTACTCCAGAAGTTAATGTAGCTGGTTGCTTCAGGGCCAGTCCTGCTCTCAGGACAGCCTGTCTCAGTCTTGCTACAATGTTTTTTTTCAGGACCAGGGCCAAGTTTAGGGATAGTTTGGTGCTTTTGTTTCTGAGTAAAGCAAGTTGGACTTGCTGATCTAGAGAACTACAGTTATCCATTGAAAAAGGTCTTCCAAAGCATGATTGAACACTGTATCATCTGCCCAGAAAAGAGAGGAGTATAATAAATTTAATCAGATTTTTATGACATAAAAACAGTTTGGGGGAAATGAATCTTTGTAAGTAAAAACAGAATCTGTAAAACTATTTTAGACTACCTTTCTTCCCCTTCACTTTCTGGCTTGGAAGTTTTGTAACATCTGTAAGTAACAAAAATACAGCTTTATAGTACATACAGTTAAATAAGTAGAGTCACTAATAGTTTTATAATTTAAGCTTTTATAGGTTGCCAGTCACAATATTGATTATATAAAAAAAAAAAGTCTTGATTTCTTTAAATGGTTTTTAAAATTACACTTAATTTTAAACTTCACAGTCTCCCTTACTATCTAGTGTTTTTGGAGATAATGTAGCACTTCCATCAATAAGATGCTCTGCTCAATTAATATATGAAAACTGAATGTTAAGTTTAAATATTAAAGCAACAGAAAAAATGCTAAAGATTTAAATCTAAAGTTAACCATCACTATACAAGTCCCTGTTTTTTGTATCACATAACCTTAGACCGTGAATTGTCCACCCTTCTTTAAGTATTTCTACAGATTCCTAAAGGTGGCTTGAAGAACTGTGTATCCCAAATATCTCGACCTAGAAGCCAGTCTCTCTTGGTAGCTACAAGATAGCTTTAGAGTTCAGGTTATAAAGTGCAAAAGGGAATGAGAAATGGGATCTGGCAGGTGAATATGCCTAAGTCAGGTAACACACTGATGCCAGGAGATGAAGTGCTGGAAATCACTGCTGAAGGTGACCAGAGTTTCTCATCACATCATTGGATGTGTGAGAAATAGCACAGATTGGCAAAGAAACAAGGGGCTATCACAGCCGGGCTGGACGGCAGAGTCTGCTCCCTGCTGACCATTAGTGCACTCGTGGGTGACACGGTGCTCCTGCAGCACTCCAGTGACCTTCCAGTGGAGAGCAAACTGTGTATTTCACACACTAACTGTGTTGCCTACAGAATTTACAGATATTTATATCATAATATAATATGGTATAAAAATACAGGTTTTAATTCTAATTTTAATGTATTTTGGTTTCGTATTGTACCTACAACTTCAGATACCTAGGTGTACAAATGGGATGCCTTGTTAGTGTTGCCCCATCTTGCCTTCCTTGCAATTGGATCCTTTACACTGAATTCCCATCCTTTTTTTTTTTTTTTTTTGGTTGGTTGGTTTGTCATGATTATGTTCTTTTTTAATGTAGTTTTTTGTGTGTAAATTTTATATTTACTGAAGTAAAGGTTGTTTTTGTGTAAACATTTAAACTTTAAAAAAAAAAAGAAAAGAAGCTAATTTTGTTTCTCAAGTTCTCTCTGCTAAACCATGCAGTAGAAAGAAATTTGTATTGTTAAATAAATCAATTAGTTGTTAAATGAGAATGTGTGTCTATTTTCATGGGGAGGGAAGAAATCCCTGCTGGAAATATATTCAAAATATCAGTTGCAAAGAGCATCTGGTGTTTCAAACCATTTCCTTCCTGGCTGTGCTGGGGTGAATACTGGACACTACCAAAGCACAGAACTGATCCTCTTTTACAGTTTCAATTTTTTGTTTCATCTTCTTATCACTGGGCTCTGTATTTGGGGAAAAGGGAAATGAAATGACATTTTTGTGAAAAGACCAGCTGAAGATACTGCATATCCCCTCTTCCTCTCCGTTTTGGATGGACTTTTCTTCTTCTGTTGTCTTTGGGATTTGTGGGGGAACACATGCACCTGTCTGGGAAGCTGCCCAAGCTGGTTTCTGTAATGATCTGACATAAGGAGATCTCATGTGGGAACCAGCTGTCCCAGCCTTTGAGCTGTGACACTGCTGAGGAACAGAGAGGGGCAAACACCTTTTCAACTGAAGTGGTGGCTACATTCAGAGCAAATCCTATCAAATGAGATGGGATAAGTAAATGTAAGTGTATTAAAAATAAATATATTTCATACAATGAAAAGGCAAATATATATTAGCCTTGTTATTTCTGTGCTAACATGTTCTTGGTGAGCTGCTTCATGTTCTGTGTTGTCTTAGTGATGTGTGGTGCACCTTACGTGGAGACAGTCTCACTGATCAATCACTTCTAAAATAGTGATTGTTCCAAGTCTACAGCCAGGAAGGGAAGGGAAGGGAGTCATGGAAAGCAAGACTGCAGGGTAACCCAAGCCACGGGTCAGGCTTGCACAGCCTCATAAGGAAAGCAGCAACTGAACCGTGCGTGGTTGGTGCTCTGCTCCCTCCCTGCCTCTTGGGAGGAAGAGGAAACTCTTCCACGCTTTGTGGCACACCAGTTCCTGCTCTGTACCAGCCTGTTTGTGGCCATGGTATTGCAGAAAGTGAGACCAAGCTTCTCCCTTTCTTCATCTGTGAGACCCAGGTTTGTGTCCCCACAGCGGTGTTCTCACTTGCCTGCACCATGCAGGGCTCTGGCTGAGGGGCTTGGTGCTGGCTGGGTGCAGCTCTGAGCCGCAGGGCAGCCTTGGCTGCACGGCTTCCCCATGGCCCTGCCCAGGTCACCACAGCACTGTGGGGAGGAAGCTGAGCCCGCAGCAGCTTCTACATTGATCTTGTGGTCTTCTACCCCTGTGGTTTCATCTGCGTGGGCACGAGCAGCAAAGGACTCCTGGCTCCAGACTGAACAGTGAATTCCGTCTTGCCTGCGTTTTCTTCAGCAAAAATCGGCACTGGATATTTATGTGAAAGAAGGAAGGCTTATGCAGGCATCCTGAACTAAAACAGTTTCAAAGGCCAATGACAGTAGCGTGACTAAAAGGAGATTTGATTCAGCCATAAACCAGTGTTGTGTTTCTGCAGTTCGTGCTATAGCCAAGGAAACAGATGCATTTGAGAACTTGGTGCTGTTTTGTGTAGTGTCCCTTCAACTTCTTGGTGGCACCACTTGCATTTGTATTGCACTGTAACTTCCGAGGCTGAACCATGGCTCCCTTTCCTTCACTAACCAACCCTGACTGAAAGTGGCTGCAGAGGGTCCCAGGACAGCGGGACACATCATGTAATAGAGCACCTGTTCTAAGGGAAGAATTGAAATAACAGCATGGGTGCTTGTACTGCTGCCTGACCTTGCTGATGTCGATGAGAACTGGACATGTTCAACTCTTCAACACATTCAGCTTAGGAGCCAGAGCAGATAGTGCACTTGGAAGATAATGCTGGAACATTTGCAGCACACAGGGGCTTTTGCTTTCTTTATCCTTAAAGAGGGAAACCAGCTTCAACTTGTCTCTGCATGCATGCCTCTGGAGTGCAGTTATGACTGCCTTTGTTGCTGGGCAGAATAGATGGCATCCAATGTAGTAGCAACAATTTGGGAGATCCTTAGAAATAACTGCCAGGAACAGATAGAATAAGAAGTGCAATATGAAAAATATACTTATCTTCTCACCTCTTAGTGACCACAGGCTCTGCATCTAGAGAGGTGTAAGAGGGACCACATGCATGAGTATAAATACATAGAGTTGTCTCTCTTTCACTGTTGTTGCTACTGCTCTTCCACAGCTAAGGTGTGGACAGCCCTATTTGTTTATGTAGTGTTTCTAAGTATTGGAGAAGCATTTTGTAATTTTTTTGTCCAAGGTAAATATATCTTTAACCATTCTAAATTGTTACCATTTGTAATATCCTTTGACAGTAAATGCTATAGGTGAAGTATTGGCTGTGTGGAAAAAATACTTTATTAGGTGATTGTTTCATGCAACCTGCTATGTAAGTACTTCATTTTATGTGTTCCAGTTTTGTATTGTGAGAAATAATGAGTAATTGCATCTGTTCTCCTTAATCTCATTTAGGATTTTACGTACCAACATTATTATCAGCTCCTCGTAACCTCTTTTTTCCAGGCTGAAAAGTCTTCATTTATTTAATCTCTGCCTGTATGGAAGATGCTCTGATTATCCTGGTCACCCTTGTCTGTACATTTCATGATTCTGCTCTAGCTAATTTAAAGGAACGAGAACTCCACACTGTACGCAAAAGGTGAACTCACAATTCATCTGGAATAATGTTTTCTGGTTTGGTGTGGTTGCCTATTAGTTTGGAATCATCTGCCTTTTTGACCATCATTGCTTAGCAATGTCTTCATTAAGCTGTTTTCAGAGCGGCTGGAATACTTTTTTTCTGAGCAATAGGTAATTTAAACTTTTCTGTGGGTCTAACAAATTTGTCTTTCCCAATATTGACTTCTTTGTATTTATCAGCACCAAATTCATCTGTGACTTTACCTCCCAGTTCTCAGTATCATTGAATCCTTCATGACTCCTGGCAGTCAGCTTTAGTTTAGTCTGCCTTGAATATTGACTCTCTGTGTGCTGCATGCACCAGGGGTGGGAGGTAACAGCAAAAGTAATAGCAAAGTGCAGTGGACATGTCCTGTCTGCCAAGAAGTGATGAGTCCCCGAGGACAAATTATCATCTGGCTTCTGAATGGCACAAATGAAAGCAGCTGCCAACTGTTTTCATCAGTCTGGGCTTTGTCTCCCTCTACAGAACAAATGTCAGGTCATTATTTAAAGAGGAGCTCAGCGTGGGTAAATTTCCAGAGTGCTGAATGAGCTGTCATCCTGCCGATTAGTTTTCTGGAATATCATACAGGTAGACAGGGTTGAATCACAAATCTTGTGGGAGATCATTCCTCAGAACATAGCAATTGGATGTACCTCTGAAGGATACAGCTGGATTGGAAATCTGCAGTCTAGCGTGCGTTCACTGAGCCAGGCAGCAACAGTGGGGCTGGAAATGCAGACGTGACAAATGGGAGCGAAATGAAGCTACTGCTGAAGTACAGCGGTGTGTGATGGCAGTTCTTACACTGAGGAAGGCAGCTTCTTGCAAGTGCAGAAATCTAGGCTTGTGTTTATGTATTCCAGCATTTTAAATATGTGTACGTTTGAGAAAATTTGAACCAAACTGGCTCAAATTTTGATCTTGATTAGCTCAGTTGGAGCTGATAACGCCAAGGTTGCATTTCAATCCCCATATGTTCACTTAGGAGCCGAACTTGATGATCCTTTTGGGTCCCTTCCAACTCAGGATATTCTGTGATTCTGTGACTGTATACTCAAAAAAAGATGCCCAGTAGTTAGGGTTCCTAATCTATTGGCAGTGGAATTAGAGTGACAGATTATTTTGAACTTGCAGTTTGTTTCTGAGAGGAAATATTAACACACTCTATGCTCTTCTGCCGTTGCCTGGGTTTCCCTGTTAGCTGGGAAGCCGATGTGCTGCCACTTCACTGGAATGGTCAGTTATTCCATATAAGTGAAATTTTTATTCTATTCACTGTTACATGTGGCTGTTCCCAAATGACTTTTTTTTTCCAACAGTACAACCAAGAACTAAAAACATTAAGGTATCATTTAAGCCTCATTCAGTGATATATCTGATATTTTTACTGTAAAATTACCTGAATCACCTTTCTTAGAAACATTGGTGTCTGAACTTTGCCGTGAAGAAAAACTAAAGCCGGGACAAATCAAGCCAAACGCCGGCCTTTCTGGTCCAGCTAACCTCCTACCTTTTCGCGGGGACGAACAGGCGGACGAACTCCGTGCGAGGTTCCGTGCGGGGCGGCTCCCGGGCGCGGCTGGCGGGGTGGCCGCCAGGTGTCGCTGCCGCACCGGGCACGGCCGAGCGCGCCGCTGACGGGGCCGCGCTGCGCGGGCGGGGCCGCCGCGAGCCGGGCACGGCCCCGGGCACGGCCGGACAGGCGGGCACCGGGACCCGAGCGGGGCCGCCACCGGGTCACACAACCCCCGCTGTCCTCCCACGGCGTCACCCGGGGTACAGGAGGCAGAAAGCCGCGCGGCCCGCGGGGGGTGGATGCCAGCGGGAGGGCTTGCTGCCTTTCTGCTCGACAGCCGCTGCGCTGCACTCTAAGGACGGGCAACTCGCTTAAAAATGTGTTTTGTACCCCCAAATTGTTAAAAATAAGAAGCTGCAAGAGATAACTGAAATAGCTGCTCCCAGCCCCACACTCCCTCTCTCCCGAGTTCATTAAACTGTACAAAGTTAAATAGCACTTACCTAAGTCCAACAGCCCTAGAGGGACAGGAGGCGTTGGTGCAGCGGTCCGGTGTCTCTGAACTTGCTCATCGTCTCCGAGTGTCTTTTTTTTCTCATAAAGAGAGACCATATATTTAGAATAGTGGTGCTGCTCTTAGATGCCACTGATTCCGAAGAACAGGCTGTTAAGGAAAACAAATATGCAAGTTAAGAACAGATATTTTCAACTATCTTTCAAAGTTAAATATTTGCAGATGGGTAGATTTAGTCCAGATGGAGTAAAATATCATGTTCAGTTTCTGGTTTCTTTATGAGATTAAATATTAGGCTCCTGGCACCAATAAGTTGTTTTTCCTCTTCTTATAGACTCTATTCATTCATAAGTCCCACTCAGAAAGCTGGCTTTGCAGTCCACTGATTTTCTCTCAGTAACAAAGGACTCTGGTGGCTCTGCTTCCTCTCCCCCTTTGCATGGTCCGTTCTGCTGCTCAGGTCTCGGAGTTCATCCAAACCTGTGGCAGTGGTGGGGGACTACTGCTCTGTAAAGCAGGCAAGGCTTTTCCTGTCTTTTGACTTGCATTTGGCCACTTGAAGGGTGAGCTCAGCTTTGCAAATCAGGTAAAGCTCACAGAGGTGACTTGTGTCTTTCTCAGCCTTTCAGCCCCGGTGATACACTTGCCTACTCAGCCATAGAGCACTAATGCTGTTCCTGTTTACCCCTCCGGCAGCAGTTCCCCGGTGTAACAAATGGAGTTGTGCTGGTCTGGCACTTTTTGTTTAAAACTGATGTATGGTTAAGTATTTTAAATTTACCAAATTGCTAATGATTTTCAAAGGCTTTAATTGAGTGATTATAGTAGCCATTGATTTTTCAGGCCTCAGCCTACACTGTATCAGATGCTCTGCAATGGAAGTCACGCATAATCAGATTTAGCCATCACTCACGGTGAGGCCTGTGCAATTATCATTGCAAACGTCAGGTATTGTGTTTGCCTTATTAACTTACATTAGGAACCTGTAGCGAAGCTGTGAAATAGCAGTTGTCTTAAGACGTTTCCTGTGGTAGGGTTTTTATTAAAGACATTTACAGAGTCATAAACTGCAAAAGGGAATGGTTGATGCAAATTGATGAGATTTATGCTTTGAATGTGTTGTGGGTCTGCAAATGTGCTGGAAATCCTACAGAAGCACTGCCACATCCCACAGGCCGCACTGGGAGGAACCAGTACTTCCTGGCTGTGGGCTTTTTAAACATTTGACAATTTAAACAGTCAGCGGCAGTGCTTGGAAAGCTGGTTAAAAATGACCAGGCTTTTTCCTTTTTTTTTTTTTTTTTTTTTTGTGGGAGGTCCCCACAATGGCACTGTGCCCCCAACCCAGGCACTTCATGACCCATCTGCCCCATCCATCACAGTGATGCTCCCTGTTGGCAGTTGCTGCTACACAAGGGACCTTCTTGTTCATCCCTCAAGGTGGTGGACCTTCTACCTGCTGTTCTGTCTATCTGGGCTTTGGAGACCTCCAAATTTCCATTTAGAGGGAAAACTAAAAAGAGAGGAGATACATTTCATGACCCAACTCAACTTATTTGTCTAACAGCAGTTATGCTGAGCTAAGGAACACAGTAGTATAAAAACTCTCACAAAACAAGAATCAACTGAGAAGATTATTTGAGAGCAATTTGAAAGTGTAATGACAAGCTAGTTATTCCTTGGTATTCAACCCCAGCTCTTCAGAAGGGAGTGGATAAGGTCTTTGCAATGTCCTGGGACTCAAACGTTCGTGAAACATGAAGCTCTGGAGATGGGAAGGTTTAAAATTCTCTATGGATACAACCAGCTCTGACCTGCTGGAGCTAACTGTTACTGTCAGGATCTGACTGTCTCTGGGAATCTAAGATTAAAGATTTTTATCTCATTGCAGACAACTGAGGGACCTGACTTAGCTCTTTTCAGGTCTTGTCTCTGTGTTATTTTCTGCCTTAAGTTTGCAGTAGTACTTGCTTTCCTGTTTCTGTTGCCATAAACTAACTCTGACATTCCCAGCCATTTTTAGTAACACATTGGGAAAGAGGCTTTGAGAGCTGCCTTTACTGTTTTAAGAACAAGCAATTTACTGTAGCAAGTGTCAAGCAGGCTGCAAGCACCAGATGAGTACACCTTCCTCGTGGTGTTTATACTGTGCACCAGTGCAAAAGATTTTTCTCCCAAGGCCATCCTTCCAAGCCTTGCTAAAGCTTTCTTTTCCTTCCACTTCAAGCATTTTGAAAGAAGTGGTAATTTCCATCAACTTGTTATTATGAAAAACTGACTAATGTGAAGCTAGGAGTTCAGTCTTGAATTAATATAAGGTTAACACTCATGGCAGCTGAGTGATGGGGAAGCAGAAGTGGCTCTGGCTTACGCTGGCTTGCAGGAAGTCCCTGGAGGCCATCACACTGGCAAGAATTATTGCCTGAAGGGCAATTACATTGGCAAGCATCAGCTGGAGCACCGTGCACCCTACTTTCTCACCTCATCATGCCAATTCATGCCGCCAGCTTTGTTCTGACACCCATCCTCTATCACAGGAGCAGGTGGCAAGGAGCCAGCTCTGCTCAGCATGGGGGTCTCTGCTCCTCGGAGAGCCAGTAACCAAGGGCCAGCTCAGCCTCCACTGTGGCTGCAAAAACCCAACACAATGCAAAGGGCAGAAATAAAGCCTCACTGAATAAAATCCAAAAGCTTGGACTAGTCTAAAGAACTTCCCTTGTAAACAGGAGGAGTAAGACAGTGGGAGCAAAGAAAATAAAGCTGACATGCTGGAACTAGGCCTGACTGGTGGCAAATGAACAGATGGACAGCTCTACTCATCCTCTTCCTAGGGAGAGGGATGGTAATTCAACTGTGAGACAAAAGAAAGACGTGGACAGGAAGGTGCAGATTTCCCCATCCTGGCCGCCGTGCCTGCCACCTTCTGAGATGGCTGTGAGCCCACTGGGCCTTCACTGCTCTTATCTTGTTAGAGTAAGGGATGGGCTTGGGAGACAGACAAAACCTGGCCCTGGGCTGGAGTACTGCAGGATGGAGGTTACCAAGGGAGAGGCCGTGCTGCCCAAAGACTTGTCCCAGTATGAGCTTATCCTCTTGTCCCTGGTTGGGGGACAGACCAGCCTGAGCCCTAGACAAGGACTAGGGTTGGTGATAAACCTGGGTCTGGAACTGTAGGGCTATTGCACTTTTTAAAAAGAAATTAAAAAACTATGGGATGACTGGAAGTCCAAGATTGAGCAGCCACAGAAAGTGTCTGTAAATGAAAAAGAGAAGCACCACAGCTCTACTTGTTGCAGACGAAATGCTACTTTTGCAGAGCTACCCTGTAATAGTGCCCAAAATATACTTTCATTCAGCTTCAGAAACCAAGATATATATGGAAAAAATAAAATAAATAAAAATTAATGCCACAGTTTAGTCTGCATCCCTAATTGTTTACATGCCACTTACTGCCAATTTGCTTGTTCTATACATCTTTTCTAAATAAATTCAGGATTAAGAAATGAATGCTCTTTTTTTGGAGAAACTCCATCTTTGCTGGAATTATGGAGAAAAAAAATTGGCAAGAACAGAAAAAGAGACTCTTTTATTTTACACATATGTGAATGCTCCAGGTGTCTTCCATGAACAATTCAAACATCATCATCTTAATTTTTCTGTTGGCCCTACACCAGCTGCACCTAAACCAACAGATATTGCACTAGTGCAGATGTGGGGGATCTGAGCCTGCACTAAGGAGGAAAACAAACATGAAGTGTGTCAGAAATGACATTGTTAGATCACTATAAGAAGCTCTGCCATCCCTCTCTTCCCCATACATCCAGTGGCGACTACTATGCACTGAGGACTATGAACTTACCTACCAAAAGCTGCAATTTCCAGCCTTCTAACAGCTGAGAAATGAACTATTGGACAACCCAGCTCATTAAGCCAACCAACAAGGAATATAGAGGAAAAAAAGAACTAGTTTTGTGCAGCTGCCTTACACTACATCAGTTCAGTCTGGAGTCAGACAGGTGCTAGACCTCATGCCCTGCCATGGCTGAGACTGCATAGCTGTGAGCAGGGGCAGAGATGCAGAGACGAGGAGGATGGGAAGATGTATGCCCTTCTCAGTGTCAGGAAAATGAGCTGCCCTCTCCCTGAGAAGTGTTTAGCTACTTGTTTAAATCTAAATCAGTCCTAAATCGGGAACTCTAAGCTCTTCAGGATAGAGACTCTATCTTCAGACTTTAAAGTGCTCTGCACCTGACAAAGTATTGCAGGACTTCCTTTCCTTTCACCTTGCTTTGTAATGATGTTCAATTACACTCAATTACAAATAGCCTTGGAAATCTGGCACAGGTAGATGTACCTGACTAGGTATTAGGAATGTCATATTAAATATTACATCATCTCCACTCCTTTAACAGATAAGTCCATTATTTCCTGTCAGTGTCTGGTCAACTTTTCTCTCTACTGAATGATTCTGTTTCATGATAGAGATGCACAGGTCAGAGGAGGCATTTCTAGGGCTTTATTTATTACCTGTCTGTGGTGCTTAAGCTCTCTCATCATTTAGACTACATGACTTAAAAATGCACTCAATATACATAGTGAAATAAGTTGTCTTTCTCTCTAAATAAAAGTTCTTTTGTATTTCATTATTTCTATATTCATAATGTTTAGTGTTTGCTCTTATTCAGACACAGAGTGATGTCTGTAGTGCTTTCTACTGGTTACAGAAATAAATCACATGTATTTTTCTTTCCAGTCTGTAGTAGACTTACATGAAAACACAGCTACATTTTTTCTTTAGGCTGTGAACTAAATATTTTTTGACAGCATCAAACATCACCCTGTGTTGTACCTATAGCCTAGGCAATGACCAGCAGCATGGTATCCCTATGTATTTTAACTGCACTTATGTCTCTGTTACTTAGAAGTGGATTCGAATGTGTACCTGAAGTACGTGTTCAAGCATCATTCTTGTGTAGTGGTAGGTGGAAAGTACATATTTAATGTCCATTCCCCTCACTCAGCACTCCTGGGTATTGGGTAGAGAGTTCCAGAGGACAGTGATCAGTACTACACACTACAGCTACCTTTGGTTCACATGTTTATTGTGGTTTTTCCTATTTGTCTGGGGACCACAGTACCAGGCACTCCAGCCTCCAGTACGTCCTGCCAGGTGCTGCAGTGGCAGGCACAGAGACACTCAGCACCAAGGTATGAGGGAGAAGGTTACCTCTGAACACATGGTTACCATTTAGGTAGGCTTTTCACCAAAAATGCTTGCTTGGGACCTGTGTATTCAGTTTGGGAAGGATAGTGCTGTAGGAGCTGAGGAGATGAGAAGGGAAGCACACAGAAATCACCAGTTGTTAAGGGCTGTGCAAATAGGTGTCAGTGCAGTTTCACATTCTGGAGGACTTGAAAACTGAATCATTTGGATAAGAAATGTCAAATAATAAAATAGCACCTGGACCCTTGCCTAGAATTTTGAGTCCAGTCTTTTCCAAAATATTAACATATATTTTTTATTCAGTTCTGCGTAATCAAGCTGCAAATGATCAATCTTATGTGAGGTCCTGTTTCAGCCTATTTTGTCAGATGCCTTCACTTAAGCTAATTTGGGGAATGGTCTGGTCGGTTTGGGCTTTTGAAATCAAACCTCCAAAAATCTGCCTGTGTCTTCTACTCCAGAGTCAATTTATTGCTAATTAGCACAAATCACAGGGACATAACCTTTGGAAAATACTGCTGATGTACAGTGCATTTCAACACAGTATTCAGCATTACAATGTGATTTGTTGAGAACATTGTTAGAAATATTCTTTTGCACAAGAGAAGCATGGCTAAGCAGAAAACCTTATCTAATCCTGTTTTATGCCACATGCCAGATTAAATGTATCAGCTGCTATCATACAGGATCCAGATGTAAACATGCTGTCAGCTTTAAAAGTATTTTAACTTTATATATAAACATAAACCCTATGGCTGAAATGTCTTTTCAGCTTTCTCTTCTCTGTGTTGGATTAGCACATCAACAGCTGTGAAAGAATGTTTTCAACCATGCCACAGAATCTTATTATTAAAATAATGTCCATACACAATGTCCAACCAAAGAAAATTTTAAGCTTTGATTACTCTTTACCTCTGCTGCATACACACGAACAAATATCAGGTTTAACATTTCAGATTTTCTTTTCATCCCAAAACAGAATAAGCAGTTGACATTTTGAAAGTCATGCAGTAGAAAACACCCATGAACTTTGGGTTACCAAATGGAATTTAGTTGGGTACTGGGCTGAGAGATCAGAGCACTTTGTTTTATGTTGCTATTTGCATGTGTGCCTTCCAGAGCACCACCATCAGCATCCAAATGAGCAGCCAGAACAAAGTGCTGACTAAAAGTGAGGAGAGGATTTTCAATAATTTTCCAGGAAAGATAATATTGATGAACATCGTGTTCTCTTGCAAAACTTTTGGTAATATCGAACCCATATTTCTACAACGAGAAACAAGAATTAAGCTTTCTTCAGAAAGAAAAGGCAGTGATCAGTTCATTGTGCAGGAATGGTTAGAGGCAAAAAGTTTTGTAAATTTTGTGAACAATGCAAAAGTAGACCCATAGACCCCATAGCCCTACTAAATTTTTCAGTAAATATGTATGTCACCTTGTAGGGCGTTTCCTTTCACCACTGTTTTGTTCTCATCTACACCTATGTGAAACTAGAATCACTTCCCTCAGGCTGTTCTGCTTTAGACATTTTCATTTTTCTGTGCATGAATGTCTGATTTCCTTTCTTTATATTTTGCATTTATCTACCTCTTTAATCCCATTTATGGAGTCCTCCTTTCAGTCCTGCTTCAATTACACTAGAGATTTACATATCCTGCTACTTCAGTGAGGAAAAAAATGTCCTTCTCCTATTCTGTTGCACTATTAATGCTGAATTTACAGCTACATTTTGGAGTAGGATGCTTTTAATAGTTCTTTTTAGCCAAAAGGAAGAATATAATTTTAAACAACAAGCAATGGCAGGCCTGGTCTGCTGCACATTTGAGGGAGCATTAAATTTTGCTGAGGGAAGACCCTCCTCATCTCTAACAAATTAAACATGCAAGAGTTTTCTTCCCTTTATAGGCTGTTCATGTCCAACCCACGTCTTCACTCATTAGATAATGGCTTGGGCATCAGTGACCCTTCAGTCACAGTCTCTGATCTGCTGTTCCCTACCAGGGTGAGCACAGCCCCAGCAAACACCTTCAGGCCATCTGAGCTCTCCCTGTCCATGAAGCACCAGCACACATCATCCTTCCATGGAGCATTATTCAACTCACTGCTTCTTACAAGGCAGTAAATAGCAGTCTCTTACCTAATTTGTTATCTTTTGTTGGATCCTCTTTTCATGATGCAGCTCCTATTTTCAATATAAGCTGTTTCAGCTTTTGGGTACAGATATTTGTTGAGGTTGAATTTTTTAAAAACTATATGTATGAATGAAATCTGGGACAGCTGCATTCTGGGTCTCAGATAAGACAAATCCTCTAGGTATAAGAGTCCCTCATCTTTGCTAACTCTGGCTGTCTGAACTAATGTGACTATGAAGCAGTGAAAAGGTTCTCACTTCTCCCTTCAGATTTAAGTTTTCAGTATCACTGGCTGCACCATTGATGGCAAATCTCAAAGTTCCCGCTGGAACAACCCTGTGCAGGTAAGGCCTTGTGCCATTCAGTAACCTACTTCCTTGACTTCTCTCATTCCATGATGGTAGCCCTGTGGCTGTCATGGCTGTTTGTACCTATGAAAAAGTCTTGTCCTAATCTAGAGCAAAAAGGCTGCAGTATGCAAAGACAAACCATTGACAGCAACATCTTCGAAAATAAAGCTGTACTTGGCTCTGTGTATGGACATATATGGCACCATTCCTCTTCATTTTACTAGGCAGGGATATTTCTTACCTACTAAATATTGGGGGCTGAGGCACACTGGCAATTATGGCAGTCATTAGTGCATCATCAAGAGAAACTGTGTGCCCACTTGCCCAGTGTGCATACACCCATCTTAAAGTCAGAAATTGCTGTCTCTGAATTTGCTGTATGGACTAGTCTGAAAAATAAACATGGAAATGCCCCTCCTGAAGACTTATCTAGTGATTTGCTTCTGGCCAACATAATCCAGATTTTTCTGTAGTCCTCCAAGCACTTCTCCCTTGTCATCCTTAGTTTCACAACTCATCTCCCAAAAGGAAAATCATAACTCCACTTAGTCGTGTAGTGTTTGATTCTGCCTCCCCACAGGCAGTGGGCAGCACCACAGAGTACCCAGGCCAGGGGCATGATGAAGGTGCCAAATCCAGGCTGGCTGTTTGCAGGAAAATCTCTCTGGATACCCGCAGAGTGCTCAGCATCCCCCCAGGAGGCTGCATGCAGCCAAAGTGGCGCAGCTCCTCTGGAGCTACCCACGCCCTGTCAGCAACACACCCCCCTCCAAGTTTGTGTGCTGGTGGGGCTGCTCGAGCAGTTTTGTTTGAGTTAGAAATCAGGGAATTAAAAAATAATCGTGCTGTTTCATGGTTTGATCTTGCTTGTCTACATGTACATATTTTCCTATGTGTTATAAATACATCCTTATAATAAGACAGCCTGAGTTTCTTTTTAAATTGGTTTGTTGTAGATAATAATTTTTAGCAGATGATAATTTGAATAGATTTATAGAAATTCAGAACAGTTGGGGCTGGAAGGGGCCTCCAGAGCTCTTCCAATCCCACCACTGGCTTGATTTGAGTCAGCTGGATCCAACTGCTGACTGCCCACTCAGTTGGGCTTCGGGTACCTCCAGGGAGGGACATGCCACAGAGTTACCTGTGCCCATGTTTGACCATCCTCACTAGACAAGACTTTCTCTTATGATTAAGGAGAATTGTGTTGAATTACTTCAAACAGTGTTCCTAAAACATGTTGCTTTCAAACATCAGAAGAGTGTCAGATGCAAGATGATACTTAGACCCTGAAAAGCACAGCTGTGATTCACTTAACAATACCGAGTGTAATATAAAAGCTATACTGCTGAAAGCTTTTAAAATTGAATGTGGTACCTTCATTCAACAGGTCAAGTGGAGGATATTTTCTTGACAGTATCTTCTATCCTTCAGACAATTCCTGATGCTTCCCAGCAGATCAGAATGATCTTTAGGTGAGATGCTGTTTCTGCTTGTTACCAGGCCATTACTTCCTCATTCTGTCACTGTGGCTGCTAAATAGCTTCAACATGCCTGGTACAGTGCTACAAATATGAAGATATTTCATAAAATTAGTGTCAAATTCTCACCACTTGCATGATATTGTTTCTTTTTTCTGCTAAATATTTCGTAAAAATTTGAGAAAAAACACATTATTTCCCTCAACCAAGCTGGCAGTAGTTAGCTGGTCTACTATGAAATGAAAATACAGCTCTCAGTTCATTCAAAGGTCCTTAATTTTCCTTTTAGTTCCATCTTACACCATTTTATCTCAGGGGCATCTTTCTTGATCTGCACCAACAGCCCAGCAGACGGATCAGACCCACTAATTCCACCAAAGAGGCTGTGCCACCTCTCTGGCCAGCCACAGCTGCCCTAACACAGAGTCAAGAGCATCTGATTTCTTTGTTTCCCTGGGCAGGATAATAAAGCTTTCCTGAACAGCAGTGTTTACAGCAAGCAAACTATGCGAAATCTCTCCCCTCAACTGCTATTACACAGCTTGCAACCTTTCGTTCAGGAGATTAAGTTTGCATCGCTTCGAATAATCTCTTTGTAATTGGAAAACTTTCGTTTTGACAGAGACAATGTGGCAGCCTCCCTGCGAGCCTCGCTACAAGCCAGTGCTGAGTGCCATCTGGAGAACCGATGCCGAAGTCAAGCAACAACATCCTGTCATATTTTATCTGGAATTTTGCAGCAGAACAACTAATAACATCTTAAGCTTCATTTGTCTGGCTCTCTCATGCTCTTGGCAGAGGTCATAACCAATGGTGGCTTTGCTGATTTGCTGCATCAAAACTAATTAGGTTACAGTGCTCACTGACAGAGCCTCTCATAATGGCATAAAAGCCTCCGGCTTTAACTTTATTCATTATGTCGAAGTAAAGTTTCAAACTCATAAAACTTACACCTGTATCAGCTCCTCAGTCATAACATTTAATATCCATTAATGGTGCTTATTCACCTTGATGGAGCTATCGACTCCTATACTTCATTTTTCCCTTTCTTCTTTAAAATTGCTGCTGGTGAGAAGCTTGAAGACGCGTGCCTGAGGTTGCAGATGAATTCCAAGCACAGACTCTTTGCTTTTTGCATTCTTTACAGCAGCAAGAATGCCCTGAAGTGACTCGATGGGGTTTGTATGTCAATGCACTGAGGCTGCCTCCTGTCCCCCCCCCGAAGAAAACCTGGCGAAGATGACCTTTTAACCGAGCTTATAGGAAATCTATTCATTTACCAGACACTTTCAGTTTGTCTTACTGAATGAGACAGTTTTGAAACTCTGAGTAAAATTAAGATAACCGTTGCACAAGGTTAAAATTAGGGCAATGCTCAGGGTAAAAGTCAGGGCACATCTTAACGGCTCTTAATTCAAGTGAGAAGTCAGCAGGAAAGAAGATTTCTGTCTGCATGGAGGGAAAAGAGAGAAGTAAGGTTTAACAGTTTCCTGCTTAAATGTTGTAAAACATGTCAGCAGGGGGCTGTGGCAGTAAGAAGGATTGTGCTTTCTCACAGCAGGAAAGTGGCACTTCACTAGACTGGCTACATTGATTATCAAGATGAGGCCGTCTTAAAGAGCAAGCACAGCACTTAAATGTATTATAATGTGTGGAAGAATCATTATTAAAAAAGGCAGCACTGTGTATTTGCTCTAAGATTTTCCACCTGCTACTGTTTGCAGGGGCTATGGTAGTGGTGAGAGCTCATGCAACTTTCTTTTTTACTTGTCTGATGAAAATATGATCTGAATCCTAGAGATTGCTGTCAATCTCACACAGCCTGGATTTTGCTGGACATTAGTGCCAAATCATCTCTGTTTGAGAAGGACATTAGGAGTGCGTGACAATTAGGGTTAAATAAGGATTTATTTATTTATTTATTTCTATGTTAAAAAGTGATTATCATTCTATTACTTAATGTTCTTGCACTTCCTATTTATTTATTCATTCTTTATGCTTTTTTTGCATAAGGAAAACAACCACAAAATTCTGGAACTTCTAGTGCTCTTATATGAGATAAAGGGTTTGAATTACATTAAATTATTAATTTCGGTTTAGACCATTGTAAATAACTCAGTACCTTTAGATGTGCCTGATTCTTCTTGATAGATAATGCTCTGCTTTATCAAATCTTCTTATGCTTTCTGTCCTATTTAATGCTATTTTGTGCATTATAAAAAAAGTATGGAAAATTTTTTAGCAATGCACACCCATTTCAGTGTCATAAAATGGAACATATGCTGTTCACCCCCAGGAGCATTTCCAGTCGGGAGCTGTATCTTTCCTGTACATGAATGTACATCAATGGTTGCTACCAACCGTGTGAATGAGTCTTATATGATAATGGACAGATGTAAAGAAATCAGGCCTGGAATATTGTGTTCATATTAGGATATGTAATTAAGTGAAGAGACTGGATATTTAACAGGGAAAAAATCACTCCATGGTTAATAATCTGGATGGATTGCTTTCAGAAAGGAGACTAACCTAGGAAAATATGTAGGTTCACAATGCAGTGTTTAAGGAGATTGTAGCTGTCTGAGTCAAGAGATATTTGAGGAGGTTCAGATCCCCAACACACTATACACACATACACATTTATTGCTTTACCAGCTTTCATATTCCTTGTGATAACAAAGTTAATTGTGTGCATAAATATGTGCAGAACTACACTCTCACAATGGAGAGAAAGTAGTTAGCATGTCATACACTACTTCAATTAAGAAGTAGAAGTGAAGGGAATGAAAATTAAGACTGCAAACCAAGAGAGCCCTTGTCAAAGAAGATTGCAGGCTATGAACTCTTTTCCGTGTTTGATGAGTGAAGTTTCATTGTTTGGATTTTAAAACCAAAACAGAACAACCACCAATACACCCTAAATGGGTTAGGCATTCACCGACTGTAACCTCTACATCTACGTGTGTGTCTCCAGACTGATATTTTGCATCAACCAGAACAAAGCAATATCTTATTATATGTGCTTGGTAGGAGCTACAGGTAAAGATCGTTTAGTCCTTCAGGAATATACAGTGTTATGTAGCAGTACAGCAGCAAGCATTTCTGATTTGGGAACTTCCCATGAACTGGTAATCCTCACTGTCCCTAGCGTGAAGTATTTTATTATTATTTGATTTAGGAAACTTAAAATTTCAAGACTGCTCTCTTGGGACAGAAAAAATGTGCTGAGAGAGGGCACTGTGGACAAATAAATACACCCTTATTTGCATACATGAAGTAGTATCACAGAGGCACTGAGGAGCCAGGAAAAAAAAAAAACCACCAAAACCTTGGCTGTTGTATACTTATTTTGTGGACTTTTCAAAATGGAGTCTTAGACCAGAATGATGTAACATAAACCAAAATACAGCATGCAGCTCAAATTTTGAAAATATGCTTTCAGAAGATAGGCGTATTTCATTTCCTATTTTTCTTAACCGGCTCGGCTGAAATATGAGCTTTAAAACTGCTCACCTTAGAGAAAAGGGTGTTGTCTAAATTTTCTTACCACATTAGAAGGGTTTGTTATGACAAAACATGACTGAGGCTAGGTGAGACTACCCATTACTCACGCCTGCTTCCAGTGCAGGAGTGCTGCAAGGACCATGTGTTACAGCTGCTTTGTCCTATCTGGTAGCTTAAAGAGGGACGTAATCCAGCCATAAATTCACAACATGAATTCCCTACTGTAGAGGAGCGCTGCTGGATATAAATGTGCCACAGTCAATCTGTGCAGAGGCATAAAAGCATGCTGGAAAAGAGGGAGCAGGACTGAGATGAAGTGAGGTTGTGCTGTGCATTATTTCTGCTGCTGTGTGGGCACCAGGGTATTCCCACTGCCTGTTTGTGTGGGACAATGCCATAACACATCCCACCTAGAGCCACCCTTTACTCTCCAGTGGGCACAGAAATGGTCATGTGAGGGAATGGCCTCCTGAAAGAATAAAGGTCTGGAAACTGAGAGGCTCCTACTCCATCTACCTTTTCCTCTGAGCTCTCATGTTACACAGGAACAACTATTCCCATCATTTGCATAGTACATGCTAATGATGTGTGCCAAAACTTGCCTCTTTCTGTAATGCCTTTGTAACTCCCAGGTCCTGCAAATTTCTAGCAAAGCTGAGTGCTTCAGATCATTGTCCTTCCTGATGGCAGGATTCAGATTCTAACAGATATATTTAGATTAACATACCCCCCACCCCCAACATGAAAAAGCTGACAGTGGTCAATTTGGAAACTACAAAGCAAATCGTGAGAGTAGTAGCTGTCACTGAAAGAATAGCACAGTCTAATAAAAATGGAGCTGAGAAATCAAAATGTGATTTAGGTTTCAGCCTTTGGGTATGGAGATCATCAGGTTCTCTGCAGGACAGCTGCGGTCACCCTGTGTTTCTTGTTTTGCTAAGTTGTTTCTGTACAGCTGGAGGTGGGTGCTGAAGAGACATCACCAATATCCAGCCTCTCTGTCAAAAGTGAAACTGTCACCAGCATTTTGCAAACTTGATATGGCCCTTGAGCACGCTAAATCATGTTTGTTCTACATTGATAATTTTCAATGTATTTATCTGCCTTTGAAAGTCTGTGTAGATTGCATTTTGTCGAGAGATATCTCTGGGTATGTGCGAGACAGGGACTTTCTGGACAGTTCAGGGGTTGGTGCTGGAGCAAGAGAGGCCAAGCATCTTGTAAGCAGTGTTCAGAGTTTGGTATTTTCCCCTGCTCAGCAAGAATGAGTTTCTTCTTTAGCTAGTGCATTTCAGACATATGTTCTATTAAAAAAAGGACAATGCTCCCACAGCCTGTGTAAGGAGAGGCAGTTCAGATTGCTACCAGTGCTAGAAATATAGAGATATATCTGCTGCATATCTTCTATACAATTTTAAAGACATCTGAAATAACCATCAGCTAAGCTTGGAGGGAATGTGATATCTCCATCTGTTTTTATGTTCCAAACACAATGCTGCAGCCCATAAGACTTATGTGACTAAGTAAGGTCCTGTGACTTTAATATGAGAGCCAATCCCTTGGAGTAGGAAGGTTTTTTTTAGCTCTTGGCATTTCTAATAAGGACCCAATTGTTTCAAACCTCTGTTTCTGGATAGATTTTTTTCTTTACTTCTGCTGTAGATCAACTGCCAGCAAGCTTCTAGGCCTGTGAGGAGGCAGAGTTCAGTCAGTCTGCTCACAATATAGAAAGTCATCGGCAAGGTAGTGGCACTGGGGATTGCGCTGGGAGCTGGAGCAGAGCACCCTCTCTGCCCATATAACCAACGGTCACTCTTATCAGGTGCAAGCATTAGTTCCTACATTGTGAAGTGTAATGTGCAGCATCTGCAAAGGCCTTCCTCTGAGCAACTGGAGGGCAAAGGAAAGGACTTCTTCCCTTTGTGTCTGCCTTCTGATTTAAAAAGTAACTTACATCTTTCTGAACCATTAATTCTTTTCAGCTGCTCTCTGTCTCTGTAGATGGTTGACAAGTCCTAAAAGTAAAGGCCATTGTGAATGTTGCTGCACTTCTTTCTGCCTACATGAGAGGAGTCAGGAGAGAGAGGCAGATTTGAAGTTTTTACTGTTCCTCTTTCAATTTTCTGTTGCACTGAAGAAGATTCAGAAGACTAAACCGTATAAATCAGTCTTAGGGGAACACAGGAGTTAGATCATAGGTAAATCAATGCTAGACCCACTTAAATGCCCATTCTGTTGAGACATAAAGTTGCAGTCTGTTGCTTAAAGCTCTATCTGCAATTGCCTTCCTTCCCCTGTGTGTCCCTCTAACACAAGAGCTGACAAAATTATGGAAGTAAGCCAAATACTTTGCCTTCAAAAGGCAAGTGTAAATGTTGTCATAGCAACGAAGGAAAGCAGAATGCTACTTTTTAAAGGTGGTGTTGGGAAAATGAGGAAGGGATAAAGGGAAGGAGAATTAGGGGTTTACAGAACACACAAAAAAATTACAGTTCTAGGATGTGTAAGTGGACAGAAATTTGCCTTGTGACACCTACTGCTACTTGCAAGAAAGTTTGTGTTTGAAACACAAGCAGCTCCAGTGTACTAGATAACACATCTAAAGAAGTAAGAATCTTTACACTCTCAACGTTTTATGTGACAAAAAACCAGAATATTGAGGGGTCAGACAGGCCTTACCCAGGTCTATTATTGGAAAAAGAGACTGCTGACTAACAGGATTTTTCATTTTCATAAGCAGCTTGTGACATCCTAGACCCTCTTCACGATTTGAAAGTTTCCACTGAAACTGCCAAATATTAGATATTATAAATAGATCCAGGAGGGCAGATATTAGCACATCTATCTCACACAAGACCCTTTGATGGAGAAGCCTTTTTTTTTGCTTGTGCCTTCTCTGGTAAAGCAAAAGGTGTCACATTATGGTGTCCCAAAAGGCAAGGTTTTTTCGTTGCTTCATCAGTGAACCGAACAAAAATTGATTCAGTAAGAAAAAGGAAAACTAAGAAGGAATCATTAAAGAAATATCCTTGTAATAACATTAAAAATACTCCTCCAAATTTTTGGTCTCAACCCATAGGAAAAAGCTGTGTTTATTACCAAAACACAGTTTAGGTATTTTACTTTAAATGTTTTGTGTACATCTGTTTATGTAGGTGCTTCATCAGGGGCTGAGGACTTGAGAAGCTGCTGTCAACAAACCCAAGGAGACAAGAAAGAGCCCACGACCCTTTGATGATTGACAGATTCAGTCACTTAAATGCTGAGCCCAAAGCTGAAGCCTGAGCAGAGTCTGCTTCACAGAACTATGTGAATTCCATTGGAAACTTTTTTCATTTTAGCTTGTTGTTTAAAAATATCAGCATCTGAGGACAATTCATTTCCAGGAGCTTATATAACATCTAAAGTACTGTGAAGGGGATATTTTTAGTGTATCTGCAGTTTGCTTTAGTATTACAGAACGAGAAGAATGTCTTAATTAGCTTGCTTTAACCATTACTGTAGCCTGTATTATAGATTTAGATAATGCTATTCAAGAGAGAACAGAATGCTGCATTTTCATTTGGAGTTGACAAGTGGCACATCATTTCCAGATTTATGAAGGTGAAATAAATGCTGTATAAAAATAGAAAAAATTCTGTCTGCCATATTTAAAACCTAAAATGATATTGCTGAATGCCTTGAAAACAAACTGAAGGAAACACCTATGTAAAGAAATCTTTCAGGCAGCTTTTGTGTCTGCTTGTATTTCTGTCTTCCTGATGGATTTCTGCTGCTCATAGACCCTTTAAAACCACAGTTGTAAAAGGACCTGAATGACCCACAGGAATCACTGTAGACCTTCCTCTTCTTGTCCTCTACAAAGGCTGATCTCGTCCTTAGTAGCAGACAATGATAAACGTGGGGAAAGGAAGTTGCTCGCAGCCAGAGTACTGCAGGTGCTTTGACTAGAACAACGCACCATTTCCTGTCTCACTCTGCAACTATTGGCTTACAGTGGTGATGGTTAAAAATCACAGAACTAAGATAGAAGCAAAACTAGCACAATGAATGTTGAGCACAAAAACTAAAATTGCTAAGAAAACTAACTGTAGAAACAAAACTGTGAAGCTGAAGCAGAGAAAGAAAAGCAAGATTGTTCTATACATCCTGCTATGGTGGGGGAAATTCCTAGGCAACGTAAAGCAAACATGTTTTAACGCTGCTTGTTGCTTGTGGGGAGTGCTCTGGCCACTCCAGCAGACTGTGCTGTCTGTATTCCTGTACTTCTCACTGCCACGTGGTCCCACAGTCCATCTGGAGTACCAGCACAGCACAGAGCAGCACAAAACCGTCGTGGGCCTTGTATGAAGCAGAGGGACAGAGCACTGAAAGAACTACAGCAGTGTTTGCAGCTCGGCAGCTCCTGCAGCCCCCAGACAGCCCTTCTGGGCGGAACAAGTGAGAGAAAATCCACTCCTGCCCCATTAGCTACATGAGTCTTAATTGCTTTCTCTTGTAGAGATACCAAATATCTTTGTAAACAGCATGTTCGGATTGTTACATGCAAACGTACATGTGACACCTTTATGAAATATGCAAAATATGATGTGCTGGGCTATGATCTGATCTGTGTGTGTATTTGAAAGCCTTTTCCATGCTTTGGTTCGGGTACTGAATATTTCTGACAGTTTGTTTGAGGTAAACAGAGCCAATCTGTCAGCATGATTCATTACCAGCACATCTGATAAGTATGACTTAACTTGCAGCAGGCTTGTATGTTTTTAAAGCACTTTCCTGCTTTGCAGTTAGCAAATTACTGCGAGGCAAAGCAAACACAAAAGGAGATAACAAAAGGAATGATGGATTCAATTGCATTACAGAGGAAGTGGGCTGATGAAGAGATTGCTTTACCTAGCTCAGACACCTGGAAAGCAGAGCGTGTCTCTCAGTTGCTCAGAAGAGGTGTGATCCAGAAGCCCCATGCTGTGCACAGGCATTATAACAAGAGGCTGTCATCACATACTGTCCCACATTCCCTTTTACATGTATTTCCCTGATTAAGTTTCTCTTTTGACAGCTTTTGAACAGTAACACCTTTCTCTTTATGCCTCTGAATTTTCTTCCTTGAAAGGTGCAAATTATGGTTTTACTATGGCCTGTTAGAGGTGCAAATAAGCACAGCATAGCCAAACTGGGACAGTCTTGAGGAAGTAAAATAGCAGGGCTGAATCCTGGTGAAAGCTAATATATATATATATAGATGAGCTGGGACTAAACTGGGGAAATATACTTGTGAATTTCTTCAGGTAGTGTGAAGTTCTGTATTTGCACAGCTTGGGAACTCGGTAATACCAAGGACGGGGAAGGCACAGGAAATCTAATTATGGTTAAATTCTGGGAACAAAACAGCTTTGGTCGCAATTACTACAAACAAATAATGTTTGTGTCCTTGTTTCATTTGGCTCCTTGCAGAGTAAAAGGTGTAACTCTCATTATTTGCTTCTGAACTTACTTTGACTTCTCATTCTTAGTATTACAGAAATTCTGTGCCTGACTCAAGCAGCACCACTTGTACCTACAGGGAACAGAAAACCACTTCCTTAACCACAGCTTGTCACTAGTTGTTTATCACAAGGGCACATAAACCTATCATAACTGTATGGCAACTTCTTGGTGCTAGAGGCAGAAAATGAGAAGAAGAAGAAACACATTTTCTTCTGTATTTCCTTTCTATTCATGGAAATAGGTTAAAAGAAATTTGTGAGTTTGTGTGACTTTGTTTCTATATCTTCACGTTTTCAAAACTAAAACAATACTGGTTAGAATTCAATAAAAATGCATATTTTCTGTTCTCCATTTATCTAGACACAAAGAGTCCAACACAACACATTCATTTACATTCTATACATGCTATTTTCCCTTACATAGTGACAGAAAAAAACCACCCTTCAAGGTAAAACTCTTGATGTTTAGCTGCAAGTGAAAGGGAACATTTGTTTTGGACTGAAAGGAACACCTTCTTTTCATTTCCACACCAAGAACAGCAATAGTTTCTTTTGCTACAGAGTTAAAAAGGTCTATTTCACCCACACGCTGAAAAAATAGAGCCTTTTTGTCATGTACCTGTTGCCAGAGCTAAAGGAAGACTAGTCGAAAGGGAAGCTTAATCAATACATTTTTTTGTTTTTCAAATCACTGGAGTATATGTTTTACTCAATTTTTTTTTTTTGAAAGTTTAGCATCTTATTGGAACACCTGAAAGAATTGTAAAAACTGTATGAAAATAGACAAAATTGCAGGTACATGAACACTTCTTTTGGTTCAGTTTAACCTCATTCTTGTATGCTTGAACACAGATCCGTTTTCACTTTCTAATTTTGGTTGGTCTAACAAAAGATACTGTCTCTGCCTGCAAACAATCCCTCCTTCTCCTGAATTAGCAACTGTCATGGTTGATACCATTACTACTACAGGAGTTTTATTACAGGGCTATAAAGTCCTTTCTGTGGCACCAGGGTGTCCTTTATTCCTTCACAGAGTGGGAAGCCCAGAGGGCTTTGGCTGCGCTAATTGTGTGCAGGAGACTGCTAAGCTTTTAGTGCAACCACAGAGAGCCTTCACAAGCCAAAGCTGCTGCTTGAAGCTTCGCAAAGTAAAGCTGTGAGCAGAGAAAAAAAATCCACATGGTGTATTTTAAGAGTTCCTTCTCATTTCTAGGATATACATGATATAGAAGATATATTAGATTTTCTTTTAAAAGCAGGATATGTTTTGACTATTTACAGTCACAAGTATAACCCAGCCGTAATATAATACTATTTTCTTCTGTCATTTAATTCAGTCATTTGCAACAGTTCTGCATATTCTCACATCCAGTTATTTCAGTGAGAGATGAGCCTCAGTGGTTAACTGGATCTTTTAGATATTTTTAAGATTCACACTTTCTTTTCTTTTAGAAATTCCTGAATAGAAAAACAAGCACCAGTTTAAATTCAAGTTTTAAAACACAAGTAATGAAAAGTAAATTAAAGTAAAAGTTAGCAGTTTAACATTGTATATTTGATTTTACATTTATTTATCATTATTGTAGTAGAAGTGAAGTATGAAAGAATGACTCCCTCTGCAGAAACATGAGTTCGTGCATGTGTGAGGCAGCCAACTGAACAGTTTGCAGTTGAAAGCCTCAAATACCCCAAATCTTCTGAATTAACAAAGGATTACTTCTGATTGTTTTTCTTTTCCCTCCCTTGCTTAATAAACTTCAGCTTATCACTTCATAGAGATTAGATACAAAATAGGGGGCAAAATAGTTGGTGGTTTTGCTAAGGATGCATTTCTGTGAGATGAGAAGTCCCAGCTGGCACATTTTCATAGGTAAGAGAGCAAATTCTGGTGGGTCCCTTGTCTTGGAAACTGTTACTGAATTTTTCTCTTGTGTTCATTTTAAGTCTGTCTTGAGTAAGCTACTTCTGTAGCCTGATACACACTTTCAGTGACACCAGGTTACAGAGCATCACGTGACATAATGCGTTTTGACACATCCAGATGTAATGTGGTGCACATGCCACAAGAAATAAAGCAAAGCAGAGGCATTTAATTTTTCCTCTCCTCAATGGACTTGTAATATCCACAGGTGGCTGAGTTTTTCCTCATGTATGCCCATATTCTTGCTAAAGGAATCGAGTAGCTGAGGACAGCCCTGAGCAGCAGCAGGCTATAGGACATCCTGGGTGGCTGCTGTGTTTTTACAGTGATAACATTTGTATAGCCCAGCAGGCCCTGTCATGTGTATTTAAGTGGGTGCTACACAGCTCTGTGTTAGACCGAGGTGGCGTCAGATGAGTTTTGCTCCTTTGTGTACCTGACAGAGAAGGCACACCAGCCACGTCCACGCTGATTTTAAGCTCTATAGACAGCTGTGACTGCACTAAGGCAAAGTGGGTGCTGCTACAGCCAACAGCTGGCAGAGAAGTTGCTGCTGCCCTTGCTGGGTGCAGTATCGCCTTTGGGCATGCCTGTGGCTCTGTTGGAGGTGTCCTGAGGGTTGCTGGAATGGAGGGAGGGAGACACAGGGCAGGCACAATTCAGCTGCTCTCCTGTCTATGCTGCTTGAAGCAATAAAGAGGTAATCTCAGCACTGTGTGTCACTTCCTGGCATGTAGCAAAAGCAACAGGAGTGTGTTAAGATGAAAAGGCCTCTAAGCATCTTTTTTTCCTTCAGGTACCAAGTATTACTTAAAGCTAAGAGCCAGAGGTGAGAACTGTCACATAGGTACACCACGGTATTTTTCTCTTTAGTAAAAAATGGGAGGCAAAATAAACCTTTGTCAGCATTTCAAACTGGTTACTACTACCTTTACAAGTGCTGGCAATGTAAATTAAATCATTCTGTAACAGATGAATTTGCTATACTTGTTTCTTATTGAACACACCAGTATTTTTTGGAGGAGGGAGGAGGAACTTTTCTTCAGCTTTGTAGGTGGATAGCACAATTAACCAACAACCAAATGATTTACCCCACTCTCCTTTCCCCATCTGGATACTGAGGTACAAAGTTGAATTTATCAGCAACTGAGGCTGACAATTTTTGTTCCTAGTCAGACAGCTGCACTGAGGCAGAACACAAGGGCAAAGCAATCCACAGCCTCCTCCTGTCCTCTCCAGTAACGTCAGCAGTCCCCTTCCATGCAAGCCAACAAGTGTCACACTTTGAATTGAAATATGTATAGATGCAATAACAGACTGTTGCTTTTTTCAGACTGAAGGTGCGCCTGTTAACGTTGCCTGAGCAACGCCATCCTACAGCTTCCTGCTGCCAGTGCAAGCAGGCAGTGCTGAGTGGACAGACTCCAAGACAGTTTCATTCATGAGATTGACACCATGCCTGAATCTTGTGGAAATTACTTTTTAGGTGTTGTTGTTTGTTTTGTTTTAAAGGTAGAAAAATGCAAACATATTAATTGCTACACGATGAATGACATTGGCTCAACTGTGCAAATGTCATGAGGATTTTTTTCATTGCAATAAGTGACACTTCAGCATTGTACCTTAGGTCCATTTTTCATTAAATTTTATAGTTTATCCTTCAGCAATAATTCAGTCAATCTGGAGAGAAAGGGTACAATTTTGCTGGGATTGAGATGCTGAGATGATGTGATTCCAGGCTAAGAGCTGATGGTTGTACATTACCTCACACCAAATAGCTCAGGGATTTCAGAAGTTTTCTTAAAGTCTATTCTTCCCTCCTCCATTCTATATACAGAATCGTGTTACTTGTTTGAATGATTTTTTTAAAGCTCTATTTTTCTGGGAGCTGCCTGGATGGCTGCCTTTCAGCTAAATTTGATTTTAACATGTGCTTTTAAACAAGTATGGTAGAGCTGCTAAACCACAATGATTCAGAACAGAAAATAGCTAGTTATTCTAACCACTTCCCTCAAACAGGTTTTGATATTTTTATCAGAAACATAAATCACTTGATCTGGTTGGCCTTTGTACATTTGGTAAAAAAAAGGAGTTCATGTGCATATTTGCATGTATATGTCCATCGGGTAAGTAAACACTGTGCCATGTGTGTTTGCCTGTTCCTGAACAAAGGACACTGCCATGAGGTTAATGGACTTTCCATCCTTCCCTCAGATGTTATCAGCTCCACTGTGGGTATCTGATTTACAGGAGAGAGATGTGACGCTCCTCTTGAGAGCTCAGATAACTGAGTCGCTTGCTCACCACTCCTGCTGGTCTGTGGTGCCGAGATTACCCCTACACATAAACTCATCTGTCTGGGCATGGTGAGGATGTGAAACAGCCACTTCTGAATGTCCCAGTGCTGGCAGGTTTGCATACACACACTCGTGTGTATTTGCAAAATAAACCCCAACGTTCTTAGGATAAACTTTAGCAAGAGGCATAGGGAGTCTGTGTCAGTCATTTCCATACTCTCCTGTCTCTATCTGCTGTTGGTTTGAGCCAGGTAAACAGTTTTGTTCTACATGATTAAACATTTCAAAGACACTGCACGGGAAGGAAGAAAAATTCATAGAATCATTAAGGTTGGAAAAGATCCCTAAGATTATGTGCAGACACTTTTTTACATACTTTGAGGACAGTTTTTGTAACAAATCCAGACAACCCCAATTAACTCCACTGAAGAAAGATAGTCAATAGAAATGCTATAATCAGTATGGAAGCCTAATAAATGACCAGCAGGCACAGGAAAACTTACCCAACTGTATATAAAACTTTGGAAACAATTTTTGGAAAAACTTGGGATAAGAACAATTCCTGTAGAAAAAATTTTCTTTTTATACAGGAAGTAACATCAGCCTGTAAATCCCTTCTCTACTCTCAAGGATGTTTCCCATATGGATCTGAAGACATTTTAATTTCCATATGTCCTGAGATAATTCCTCAGCCTCTGATCCTGTAGCAATCCAGGATATCAGATAAAACACAGCCAAATATTAGATGGGATGTTTATACATTTCTGCCTTGTGAAATGCTTCAAGTGAACTTTTATCTAAAAATTTAAATGTATTCCTTTGCTCTCAATTTAGTTTAGCATACCAACCTCTTTCTGGACTAAAATCTTTCCTACATTACTCAATAAACCATCTCAAAGTCATAAGTGAAATTTTATGAAATGTGTGCTTTCAAAAGTATGTCAGCCTCTGGGACTTTGGCAGAAAATTTATTAGCTTAAATAATCTCAGAACATTTTTGTATACAGCATATGTTTTGAATGAGAAAAATGAACACCAATGCTACAATCTTCTACAATGGAAGATGACCTTCATAAGATTTTAAAAGAAATCAATGCCTGTCAAATTTTAAATTAAACCCCTAATTCACTGGGCTTGATCTATAGATCTAATATAAATTATTAGATCTATATGGTGAATTATTTTGAACAATCTATGGCAAATTATTTTGAACAAACCTGCAAAAACACTAATGAAAAAAATGTAAACATGAAAAGATGTGCAGTTGCTGTTCCTAAAATGAACAGGACGTTCTCTTCTTTCTAAAAGAGGTTCTGGGTTGGTATCAGAGTTTCTAATTTGGTATCAGATTTAAGCTATTCCTGGGACTCTGCTTTAGGAAAAGAGTTTAATATTTTGATGGAAAGTGTCATAACTGTTGAGTCTTTCAGAGGCAGCTTTGGGACTTTGTCCAATGGGAACCAGACAGATGGGATGGAGGTCAAACATTGTTAGGATATGTGCGATCATCTTAATCTGAGGCATCTTTATAGTCATATGAGAGAATGAGTTAGCAGAGGAAACTGGGGAAAAGGTGACATTTAAACAAATGGAGATGAATGATTGTTGCGATCACAATTTCCCATTAGGCAGCTGTGGAAGCCTAGTGGCCGGAACATGGAGTAAATGGATGAATTTGAATTTTGAACACCTAAAATTACAGCAAACTCCAAGAGAAGAATTAACATTATACAGCTACACAGTATAGGAATTTTTCAGTGCTGAAATCTGGAGCAATCCCTTACTTTCACCAAGGCTCTTTTCAAGAATCTAAGAATCATCCGCATGTAGTAAGACACTCAAAGCCAAAAAGAAATCACCACAAAACCTAATAATGAAATAGACATTGAAACCAAACCATGATAAAATTCTCCACTAAACAAGGAGTGACCTTTTCACCAATTCGTGCTTTTTTAGAAGGAATCAGAGCACATCCAAAGGTTTCCTGGAACCTTTGCCTTCTCTATATGCTCTTTTGTAGTTTGAGGGGAGCCTGTCATATCCAATGCCTTTGTATTTAGCTAGTCATTGAGCAAATGAGCACGGCAAGCGCAAAACCAATTTCATTTTTCAGTCACTGATCCATTTATTCATTTACTTTCTACTTTTGAACCTGAGATGTCTTTTAATAGTGTGTGTTTTTAAAAAAGAGTAGTTAGAAGTGTACTGGCCCTGGTGCAGGTTGCCCTCCAAGCACAGAGAAACCTCAGGGTCATAAATGGCAAAGATTTGTCTTGTATACAGAAGTATCTTGTGTCTCCACAGATTCCCGAGGCAGTTCTGTTGGTGGCCCTGGAACTGCCGTTGGTCCCATTGTCTGATTGAGCTGCAGATGGTTCTCTGGACTCCTTTAGATTCCCAGTTAAAATTTCTGTTAGTTTTTCCCAGATTCTGAAAAATTTAAACACTTCAGAAAAGAAGACATGGTTCAATTTGCCTTCATGAAATCTATTTTGTTAAAATAAATGCAGAAACTAAAGGCTATAGTTGTACTCCTCTGAACAGGAATTCAGGAGCTGGCCCACTGAGGCCAAAGACGGTGCAGGCACATTTTGCACATGAAAGAGAAGACATCAGTAGGGAAAGTTAAGCCATGTTCATGTTCAAATTCTATGTGATTCCCTTTGTTCAGATATATGAAATGCCCTGTCCAAGCTGTTCTGTGTAGAAGAGTTAAGATACTTAGGGCTCACCCGCAGTAGCCAGTGGTACCTCTGCAGTTCCAGAGCTGCAGTCTTCATCAAGAATGTGGTAAAAGCTAAAGCAAAGGAGCAGTTCAACTTTAAAGAAGACAGCTGGACTTCTTCAAAACTTCAGGAAATGTTTGTTTGAGGGTTTTTTATGAGGCTTTGAGTTGCAACACTGAGGTTGCTGTTCAAAAAGAAGCTCAGCACATTCATTATGCCATTGTACACTCTGCTGATAAATATGCAGAGAAATGCTGTCTGTTTAATCTGTGTGGGCATTCAAACCTTCTGTAATACTTGGTAGAAGTTCTGGGCTGAATAATTATTTGTACTGCAGGAAAATAAAGCAATTCTCACAGCAGCTGTTGTAATCTTGGTAGTAAAAGCTGGAGAGTTTGTGCAGATGCTCCAGTCTTGGGAGCCATAGAAGCGGATATATCAGAGGAAATACCAGTACGTGGTTCTGCATATTTTCTTCTCACTATTCACAGCTACAGTAGCACCATTTTTCTCTCCATCATCCTTTTCTTTCACCACTGTTTCCTGTAGTGCATCAACACCACTCAGCTTCTCCTTTCTATTAGGTGACAACATTGTACAGTAAAGTAGCACTGTTTAAATACATACACATCTTTCCAAAAACTGAATTTTGCTTTATTCTCATGAATAGGACACCAGCAGTTCCCCTATCTTCTGTACTAGGTTCATATCTCAGCTAAATAAATAGGTTGGATGTGTTTGTTGTGGTTTGCCAGAGCAAGCAGGACAGAAGCAGCTTGCCAAAATGGAAAGAAAAAAAAAATCTCCTCACATTTACATAGATGATATTTCTTTCACAGGTCTGGCAGAGTTACCAAATATGAAGAGCCTCCAAATGATGGTGTGTTCTGGAATGTGCATATGAATGACTATGATTTCTTTAATAAGTTAATAGGTGCATTTTTATCTTGCTGTAAGGAGACAGAGGGCAACTAAATAATAAGCAAAATGTAATTCCATGTTGAACCAACACTCAATTAAATCTTTTCTTCTCTACAGTAACTAATAACTCAGGAATTTAACTATTGTCAAACATATTCTTCCCTCTTATGCTGATACAGCCTCTAATGATTTCCAATTAGAAAGCATCTCAGAAAAAGTGTATTTTGAGTGAAGATGAATTTGAAGAGATGAAGATCTAAGTTAACTCCAATCTCCCGGAGAAGGAGGAATTGTAAAAACAAGAAGTGTATGGAGGAATTCACAACAAGAGAATAGTAGGACAGTAGGAAGCGGAGTAGGAAGAGCAGGAGGAAGGTCAGGAGAAGGAGGACAGCCAATTCTTGCCAGTAGATAGAAGTGATTGCCACACTCTCCTCTTGGTCCAACTTCGCATTTCAGTCCTGTGATAATTTCTCACACACTCCATGTCTGACTCACACATTTTGTAAATAGAAACTGTGTTTAACACATTTATGAGAAAAAGTTAAAGAAAAAATTCCAATGCACATTTTCTTTTATGAGATGAATTTGCAAAACAGATGATGCAAGTTTTAACACCAATGCCTGCCACCACAGCATATAGAAAAGTCAGACTAAGTAGTGTACTAGGTAACACATCTACCACATGCTGGTAATTTTTTTTAATTCTCTCCTTAATGTAAAAAATTAGTACTTGTGAGGTTTGGGTTCTTTTTTTCCCTTTTAAATAATGCGGGTCTGTCCTACTGCATTTGTATGAGAGAAGACAGGTGACAGAGCAGGGATGTCTGTAATGGCTGTTCTGTTTGGTGCAGATTTGTTCTCTAATCTGGGATTACTCCAGCACAGCTCTGTCTTCTGCACAGATGAACTTTTGCCCAATGGTAAGAATTTCTGCTGCCAGCCTTAAACTTTTTCCTGAGTTTTACAAAGTGGAAGAGAAGGTGAAGAGACAGGGAAGGGCTTACGGGGAGATAAGTGGTTAGGGGGCCACACTCCTTTGTTATTTATGAATGTTTTTTAAAGACTCAGTTTTGTGGCCAGATGTGTTGTTATTTTCCATGCAGCTTAAGAAGATACATATATAAGATGAGGCCACCATCTGTCAGCATGGGACACATTTCCCCTAACCTGTCAGAGACAGCAGAATGTCTTACCTGAATGAATTCTACAATGATGGATTTAGCCACTTAGTCCTACAAGTGTATCACTAAAAGGATTGCTCCATGTTTGCAAAAAGATCTTTGAGAATTTCCTTCATAGTTCAGCATCATCTCTCTTTCTGAGGCTCATTTTCAAGAAGCCATTATTTTCTTCATTATCTGATCTTGTCCCAACACTGAGACTGACTGTAAATACTGGCATATGAGTATATGGTATCTTTTGGGTTCCTGTAAACTCAAATTGTGTTTACAGGAATATTGCCAGTGCTTGCTGTCATGGCACCTCATGAACTGTCTTGGGACTGCTTGAAGATGTTGATTTGAACTGGAGAGCACACTGTTCATAGTAAAACTTTGTAAAAATACTCATGCCACTATAGGTAGTGGTGGTTGAGCAGTATACTGAACAAAACAACACTTAAGTCACCTGCAATCACCTGAAATTGGTTTGCTTATTGACTAGATTTAGTTAAAGGATTATTGAAAATGAAAAGGAGTATAGAAAATAGCCTTGGAAAACTATTAACTGTGAAATGTTCACAGGGAAAATAATTTTATTCTTCTTGTTCCAACTCCTGGCTCGTTCCTGTTTTACTTGGGAGATCCCCAGATCTCTCTGCAGACAGGGAACCAGTAATACAACAGAGGTGGATGGGTTGGAAAACACCATTTCCTCATAAGAATGTGTAAACCCCTTCTATTTACCATGTTGAAATTAGATCTCAAATAAAATTGCTCATAATAAGTAATTCTTATATTTTTTTCCTGTCTATTGTTGTACTGGTTAGCACTAAATCTAGAGGAGAGAGCACGTCTGAACTGCTACACCATTACATGAAATGACTTGCAGAAATCAGTACTTCAGTAAAGAGATTAAGTAGTGTGCCAGTTTTTCAACTATTTGGATCCATGCATGTTGTCTGTGATGTGTTGTCAAGTCAAGGATTGAAGACTAGTTCTACAAAAATGAGATGCCTTTGAAAGATAGCCCACTGAAAAGGCATTTTAGTTAATCAAAAGAAGATTGTGCTTTTTACTCTATTCTTTTCAAATACTTTTTAAAATAAGAATCCTGTAATTAGGTAAGTTAATGTAATACAATGTAGTGGAATAAAAAGTCTTAAAGGATGGTGTCAGGCTCATAGACAAAGTCCAAGTCATAGACTATATCTATTTTTATTTCAGAAAAGACTAACAGCTCAGTTCATGCCTTTTCCAGCTGTAACTGTGCAGCTGAATGGGGAAAAAACCAGATGTTCACAATATGAAAACTTCCTCTGATAGTTCATGAACTCACAAATGTGTTTGGTAGGAAAGTAGCCTGTTTCTATCAAAAATGGGAAGCATGGCCATCAAATACAACTTGAGACCCAGGCCTGGAACTGTTTTACTGCAGAACAGTTCTTCAGAGCACTTCCCAGGGCACAGGCAAATCCCAGGATATGGGATCATATATTTTCATTGACATGGAACTGGTACAATTTCCATTTACAAAAATGTACATGTAAATGCCAGTTTCTCATAAACACATCACTAAAATGTCTGTGCAAGGGTTTTTTTTCCAAACTCAGTTGGATTATACAACTATTATCATTATGATTCAAGCATAGAAAATGAAGTTGGAATTAAAATAACTGCCCCTCCAAATGTGGGAATATTTTTTGAATACTGTGATCACTTGTGTCTAATAATTAGTGACCTGAGAATTCACAAAAGCAGTCCTTCAGTTTCCCTGGTTCCCCTATTATTACCAATTGAATATTTTCTCCAAATATGATAGTTATAATGCTTTACTCACACTATGAGAGTCTGATTCTATTTCCAGCTTGCAAATTTCTAACTTTCCTCCCTGAAAACTTTATTGCAGGTTACAATCATATGGTTGGAATGATTGCATGTCCAACAAATCTTTGACTGAAGACAGGCTGAAAAATATTGGCACAGTTAAGCTCCTTGGACCCAAAAGGAGACTCAAGTTCTTTCTGCACTTCCCATGAGTTTGGTTTTTCAGGAAAGTGGAGAGAAACTTGTTGACTTCTTTTTCATGCCTGTTATATTTTTCTTGTTTAGAGCAGGTTTGTTCTCAGTGGGTTTGTAATCTCTTAATTTTTCAGAAAGTACTTCCAGTTATGCCACTCTCAAAACTTTGTATATGATAGAAGAGGCTCATGAGTTTAATGCAAGAAGCCAGGGTCTATCCAACTCTCCAGTCTTCCCCACCTCTCCCCACCTCCCTGTCATTGGAAAGGCAGAGCAGAATCACTCACTGTCCAACCTACTGGATGTTTTTCAAGCGAGCATATGAAACTTCCTACTCATTTGTGCCCAATTATTATTCTTCACATCTGCCATCCTCACCAACTTCAGCATTAGCACTTTAATGATCTCTCTCTAACAGGAAGTGTTCTTGCTATAGTGAAACTGTATTTTTATGGGTTTAGATTGCATAAATGGGAGTATGAATAACATGAAAAAAAGGATCAACAGGTTAATAACATTCTCATATACTCAGTTTAAAAAAACTGCCTTTTGGGGAGTTTACTCCAATCTCATGCTGCAATAAGTCATCCTCAAAGTCTGGATACATTTCCATCCCTCCCAATGAATTGGATTAAAAGTTGCCTTTCACAATGGTATCACCTGGTATGACAGATTTACATTATTGTAAAACTAGAATGAACTTAAAAATAAATACACCAAGTAAGAAGACAATTTTCGCCCAAACTAACATCTGCTACTGTTTAATATTATTAAAGGAAACTGAGACAGCCAGGTTTTAAACTTATGTTTTGCACATGCACAAACCACTGCTTTTAGATACATTTTGGTTAGGAACTGCATGAGTTCTGGCTCCACAATTGCCCAGCTGACCAGACTTGTGGTCTACTGTATACTTAATATTTATCTCCAAAATTTTTCTAATGAGGCAATTGTTAATTTATCATTTAGACAATGCAGCCTTAAAAGGATTGTAATTACGTCATTATCATCCACAGTGGGCTATAAAAGAGCTATTATGAAGTGAATAGTCAGTGTTTCAACCAAAGTATCTGTGGAAGCTCCTTTATTTACAGAGCATAAATTAAAAAAAACCCAGAAGTTTTAATGTTTATTTGCTCTCTGGCCACCTAAAGAAAATTTAAGTGGGTGTCAGTTTAAAAGAACCCCAGGAGACAGGACATTGTTTTCCCTACACAGATGTCTTTTAATCCCTGTAGTTTTTCTGTGGGAATTGAGAAACAGGATCTTGTTCTCCACCCACATGATATTACTAATTGTCAGAATAAGAAATTTTGCAAATTAAAGCAACAAATGCCTAAATCAAAATGAAAACTCCAACAAAAGCCTAGTAAAGCACACTATGAAACCTTCCAAGTTTTGAGGTATGGACTTTAAGTCTAGTTATAAAATCATCCTGTGTCTAACCTCACTGTGAATGCCCCTTCATTTCCTTCTTAAATTGAATGTCCAAAGGCTAGAGCTTTAATACAGAGGAGAAAAACCTTAGGAAATTTCTGGTAAAGAGAGTAGTACTGATTGATTTGGAATACAGCTACTTGGGCTTACCTTGTTTGTACGCTGCAAACATGGTTTCCAGCACAGACTAAAAACCCTATAGTGACTGATTTAGTTATTGTGCATTATAAAGCAGGTGATACTACTTGACTTATGTTAAGCAAATGTTCTCTTTAAAAGGTTTTATTATTTAGCCAGCTTAGGAATTTATTATATTGTCATTCAAATGTGAATGTTTATGAGGTCTACCTATTTATTTCAAAAGATATTTTTAATGTCAGTCTTTTACTATTTGTGGTTGGAACTGAAATTTTCCAAGAATATGTGTGAGCAAATGATCCTTCATATCCTGAGCTGAGGGACACTCAGGTCTACATGCACATGTATATTTACTGATTTATATCTGAGGGAAACAAGAAAGGAGAAATATTTATTCTGAGAAAAAGGAAAGAGAACATTTTCTTTATTATGAGAATTAAAAATATTTTTTTAAAAGGCAATTTTAAAAAAAATGCATGGATTATGAAAGTTTAAGAAGCGAGAAAGCTGGCAAGCTGGAAAATGTTAGAAGTGGTAGAAAGAAAAATAACATCTCACAATGTTACTCAAAGTAGCAGAAAAACCTAGCAACAGTGATCCAGGAAAGGCAGAGCTTGACAAATCGTTCTGGTCTGCATCAGGAAACAGGCAGATACAGCTCTCCCTTAGCTAAGGGCAGTATTAGACACAAACATTTTGAAAACAGCTAGTCTAAAGAATATCTGGGAAAGAGCTTTTTCCAAGCAAGTTTAGCTGCCCACATCTCCAAGGTGGCTGATCGGCAGGAGCTGCTCGTTCTGGCTCAGGAGGACTTAGAAGTGCAGCCTGAAAGCATAGGGTACCTCTGAGACCTGGTGGCAGTTGAGGGAGGTCCCACTCCTGCTCTTCCTATCCTGGTGCTCTCCTTCTCTGACTCTGCTCCTGTCTCTCAGCTCTGCACAGCCCCCAACTCTCACAACATCCTTCTCTAAGCCACTTCAGCAGTACAGCAGAAAACCGTCCAGTTTGTGTTTTTGCAGATTTTAGTTTTTCACTGGATTAGAGAGCTGCAGCATCTCATGAAAGATCCAAAGAGTATCAGAGCTGGCACCATGTAAGCACAATGAATGTAAGCAGATGGGATTTTGCAGACTGACGCTACCATCTTTCAGCAGGGTTGGCCAGTTTGAATCCAGTGGCCTTCCCTGTCCTCCTTCTCCTGCAGCTTCATGCTTGCTGAGAAATACCGCAGGCATATGCTGGGCTGCCCAAGAGACCGTGCTGCAGGAAACAGACTGCAATATGTGGGTTGTGTGCATCTCACACGGCTTGCACACACTGATTTCCAAAAATTGCTCAGTCAGCAACCCTAGAGGAATAAACTGACAATAAAATTAAGATGAAGCTCCACAGAAAAGGATCCTGGATATAGTGCTCATATCGGTCTGCAGCTGGACATAAACTGTGCCCTTGAGGCCTTGCTTTCACTGAAAGGGAGTCAGACACTGTAGCTAGGAAGAGAAGGGACTTGTGTGAGTGAAACAGATTTCAGACCTCTATTGGGCTTCCCATTTTTTTTCTTTTTTGCTCATATTTAGCCAAGGCTTATTGTTTAAGTGCACTCAAAGAGACATTTACTGATGCAGGTTAAACTCAGTAGGTGTAGCAAATATGCAAGCCAGTTACGCTATCGCCTACTGAAGCATGTTCAACTGTTCCTCTGATCTCACAGCTGACCTTTGCAGATGACTTCTTCTCATCACTTAAACAGGGAATCTTTTCAGTCACAGGAACCCACTTATTTCATTGTAGTTTTAAAAGTGAAATGTTGGAAATCACATAGCCTGAAGCAGCAATGAGCATTACGATACTCATGAGCAAAAAAAGGAGCCCTCCACAGACTTCTGGAAATTTTCCATACTGTCCCATTACTTCAAGAGGCTGATTTCAGTCCCTAAAAAAATTTAAAATGTGGTTGGTAAAAGTAACTACATAAATGTAAAAAGATTCAGCCAGACATCTGACATACTGTTCTTATTGAGAGTTATTTGTCTAATAAAACCATCTAACGTGTGATTTATTGACACAGTGTAGCATTAACTTTTCATTTGGGGCTTAAGCAGGAGGTTTTACACAGATTTTGCAGGGAGTTGTAACCATTCCTCCCAGTACTGAGTATTCACATCAATGAACTAGAAGTAACACATAAAATCGTGGTGAATGAAATTTGCAGATGACCCAAAGATGGGCAGAGGGGTGAATTTCAACAAAGACAGGTTGGGCAAGTTGAAGGAAGGTGTATTCAGGTACAGTTAAATGTAAAATATATCTAGGGACAATGAATGCAAACCCCACGCCCAGCATAATGTACTAAACTTTGGAAAGCAGTGACTTTCAAGAAGAATTAGGGGCAAAGAGAAGAACTAAAGAAATCCTTATGCTCTGACTAAACAAACACTTATGCTGTCACTAAATACATACATGAATGGCAGCAATAAGAGATAAAAAAATTTAACTGCAAGTCTCTCATTGACATGACTGATACATAAATAATTCATTCCAGTCCAGTAGCCCCATTTTAAATGGGTATTGAAAGTGTAAAAAAAAAAGCCACAAGAATGCATTAAATTTTTTTTCAATGAGAGAGAGCAAATTCAGTTTATTCACTGAAAAGAGGTGATTTGAATACCATGCATAAATGTCTGGGATGAAAGGAAAATAAATGCCTATTAAGATCCTTTAACCTTGTGGAAAAAGCCATAGGAAGAAGTGTCTGGAAGCTGAAGCCAGGCAAATTTAAATAAGGCATGCTGGAGTTACCTTAGATGAACATTAAAAGTTATTAGATGAACTACTGGAAAGAGTTGCTTTTGAAAGCCACTTCTGCTTCATTTTAAAGTATTTTCCATGGAGTGTCTTACCAGGCCAAATATCTTTAAAAGTGACCCAGTAGTATGCAGATACCTGAATATGTCATTAATGTGTAGGTGCCAAAAGAATTCTTGCATGTTTCAAGATTCAGACATCAGTACAAGATCTTTACAGAAGGAGTGATACAGGAACTGGGACTTTGTAGTCATTAATTCTGAATTTTTCTAGCTTTTCACAGATACAGAAACACCTCTGGAAGGCAAGGAACTTTCATGGATTCATTCTAGACTTTTCCTCAAGTTGCAGCCTTTATCTACATTCATATATTACTTATGGAAGAAAAATAAAATATGGATTTGTGAATTTGAATAAAATATTGAACCTTTCAGGTGCTGCAAAACATGTTCTTACAAAATGGCATGATTTATGTGTGAACTTCCTTGTGACTAATATAAGTGGGACAGGGGAACGCTGCAGCCTCTCCCTAGCACCTGAAAATTTGTTGTTTCCTTCCCTCTGGATAGCACTACTACTGGAGCTCCCAGTGGCAACTTCACCTGTTCTCACTTTGTGTGGAATATCCACAAGGATTCACAGGCTTCCCTCTTACATGAGTTTTGAATTCCTGATTGCAGGGTCATTGTTGTTTCCTAATCTATTCTGTCTGCTTTTTGATACAGGTTGACTCACACTTCCCTATTTGAAATCAGTGTTCCACCATGACCATCTGCTTCAATATTACTTTCTTCTGCTTCATAAATATGAAAGAGAAAAAATAACTCTAAAAATAACTCTAAATGTGAAAAGAGAGATTGCCCTAAGATGATTCTATAAGATTGATCATGACATATTAAAGTAGAAATTTAAGGCCGCCCTGATTTACTATATCCAACTAACCATTTTCAGGACAGCACTTTAACATTAGCTGGCAATAGAATATGAGCTGACATATTAATTGATAGCAAATGATTCAAATATATTTTAAAATGTAGCTTACTGCTTTGCTATACTATACTGGCTATGCTTTGTCTACGCTGTCTTGATAAGTAAAGGTTTTCTGTTCCCCAGATGCACATCAGTGTTAGCATGGGTAGCAGCATACTTGTGTTATGAGCACATCTCAGGAGGGTGTCCCTGCTTGGGGTCATTGGTTTCCTCAGAGCCAGGATGTCACTCTATTAATGAGAGCTTCACATCCAGCGTTACTGGTTGCTGATGTGGAGGTTTCCCTGTCCTCTCATTTCTTGAAAGACTGGGGCAGGCTTGGGTGCCAGCAGCCAGGACTGGCAACCTGTCACTAGTGGGGTTCCACAGGGCTCCCTCTTGTGCCATGTGCCCTTCAGCACCTTCATAAATGACTTGGATGCAGGACTGGAAGGGACACTAAGCAAGTTTGCAAGTGACATAAAACTAAGAGGAGCTGTTGACCCCTTCGAAGTCTGGGAGGCCCTGCAGAGGCATCTTGACAAATTAGAGGACTGGGCAATCACCAACCATATGAAGTTCAACAAGGATTCTGCACCTAACTTGGGGCAACCCCAAATGTATGTACAGGCTGGAGAATGAAATGCTGGAAAGAAATGCCATGGAAAGGAACCTGGGGGTCTTGGTTGATGGCAGGTGGAATATGGGTCAGCAGTGCCCTGGAAGCCAGGAGGGCCATCCATGTCCTGGGGGATATCAGGCACAACATCGCCAGCCGAGCAAGGGAGGGGATTGTCCCACTCAGCTCTGCACTGGGACAGCCTCAGCTTGAATATTGTGGCAGTTTTGGGCACCACAATATAAGAAAGATATTAAAGTATTGGAGAGTGTCCAGAGGGGGGCAACAAAGATGGGGAAAGGCCTTGAAGGGAAGTCAGTGAGGAGCAACTGAGGTCACTTGTTCAGCCTGGAGGAGACGGAGGGGAGACCTCATTGCAGTTACAACTTCCTTGTGAGGGGAAGAGGAGGGGCAGGCACTGATCTCTTCTCTGTGGTGATCAGTGACAGGACCCCAGGGAATGGCCTGAAGTTGTGTCAGGGAAGGTTTAGGTTGGATATTAGAAAAAGGTTCTTCACCCAGAGGGTGGTTGGGCACTGGAACAGGCTCCCCAGGGCAGTGGTCACAGCACCAAGGCTGACAGTTCAAGAAGCGTTTGGACAGTACTCTTGGGCACATGGTGTGACTCTTGGGGATGGTCCTGTGCAGGACCAGGAATTGGACTCAGTGATCCTTGTGGGACCCTTCCAACTTGGCATATTCTGTGATTCTGTGAGTTTTCAAGGCAGTGCTAGACATTGCCTGACTGAAGAACAAATCTGTGGCTATGTGCAGTTTGTGAACCTGAATTTCATGAATTGCCTTTACTTGTCACTTCAAAATTAGAACAGCAAGGTAACAAACAAAACAAATAGCTAATAAAGGAGGTGATAGTATCATACATAAGCCAAATGCACACACCTGTAAGAATTTACATGCAAGGTTGTCAGGGAACTTGAATTCCATTCTATTACTCCCAAACTTACTTGCAAAACTACACTGTTGTTGATAGTGGGAAACAGAAGAGCTTTTGCTTCATTTTTATTTATTCCTTATATGTGATGCTGTTCTTCAGTGAGATATCTGGCACACTGTTCTTAGCACTATTAGTGAAATTCTGTATTTATTGGGAATTTTCCTCTCATTTCAGTGAATTCTACTTTATATTGTGCAAGGGAATATAGTGTAATGGATTATTTAGCAAGAAAGCCTCAGTATATGCAGAACAGCACAGGAAATTCATTTTTACTGAATGCATAAATTTAGAAAACACAAAACAAACAAAACATGCATTTAGATATGCTGACATGAAAAAAATTATGGAGAATAAGATAGTTCTGGTTCCCAATGGAGAAAACAACCTCTCTTAGCAGAATCTGTCTTTATCCCTTTCCTTTGAAGAAAAGATTTTGGACTGTTCTTCACCAGAAAGAATGACAGACTTCTTGGGTTGGGTCTGCATACCATGTGTGTGACTCTAATGGTGGATGGGTTATCTCTCTGCTCATGTTTTCATATATTGATATATAATTATATGCATTGTGTATACAAACATGCAGGTACTGAGTTATAAAAAAAAGAGGAGATCAGCCTCACATTTGTGCCAAAAATTCCTGCTACACAATCTCAATCTCAATCATTATCTTTTTTCCTGAGACCTTCTCTGTTTTTTGAGAATTGTTGAGAGATGTCTGTGTTTGCTGTGCTTTTCTGTTGTTTTCTGTAACTGTGTAAATTTAACATTGCATGCAAAATAGAACAGTCGGGGTTCTGTGTGCAGGAGTTGAACTCCATTGGTTTCATACATCATTCACACACAATCTTCTTCCTACAATTGGCATTCATTTCTTTTATCCTACACACCCTCTAAAAGAAAGATTTCTTCTCTTCATGAGCACTGGGAAAATTGGTACTAGGGGATTCCTAATTGTGTAGGAGAATCAGATATTCAAATTAGAAAAAAAGGAAAGCATTTGAGGATGATTGTATTACTGATTTCCAGGAGGCCCTACAATTATTTCTGTTTGGGATGGGAAAAGATTAAAATGCCATTTGCATGACTGATG
This sequence comes from Myiozetetes cayanensis, assembly GCF_022539395.1. Lineage (NCBI taxonomy): Eukaryota > Metazoa > Chordata > Aves > Passeriformes > Tyrannidae > Myiozetetes > Myiozetetes cayanensis. The sequence continues at coordinate 14,340,871 of NW_026088185.1, read as the reverse complement.
TTAAACCTTCTATCTTGCAGTCTTGTAAATGAATTACTGCCTCACAGGTGCTTCATGTTATGAAAACATTTTACATTCAACTGGAATAATTGAGCATTTAACTTCGAAGTTACAACCTGCCCAGGGTATTAATTTGTCAGGTCCACACTGGAGCTGAAGAAATGTCAAAAGAATTGGCTCAGGATGGAGCTGTCATGCACCATAAAATATTCCATCTTGTCTGCAGTCTCTACTACAGATCTTGAATCAAAATTTCTCATAGTTCAGGGGAACTCAGATACCTGACAACCATTGAAGAATGTTTATCCTGCTTGAGCAAGACTTCTGGGTAGTATCACAAAATGAGGAGCTATTATATTGTACCACTGCCAGCTTGCTCTATTGCTTTTAAATTGGTTTTCTATGCACAAATAGCTATGGAGCTAGGGTATGTTCCTCATACAGATAGTTTTTTAATCTCCTTTAAATTAAAAGTGGGCTGTGAAGTGGGTTTTATTTTGGAATCACTGTGGCAATGAAAGCTTGCAAAGAGATAACAGCCCTGGTAATGCAAGCCGGAGTAATGCGCAAGTGATTTCATTCACTGACTTTACAATGTTCCTGCTGGTTACAGAACCGTTTGGCATTAAGGTCATCATTGGTTTTAGGATCTGCTGAGAAATGCAACAAACCACCTTAAATTTTATGTTTCAGATGTTTGTGATTCAAAATCAGTGAAAAAGATTTCACCATTTGGGGCTTTTTTTTATCTTTTTCATACCAACGATCAGGTGATGCGTGGGGCACAGTTAAACAAAGAAAACTGAGATAAACCTAATGGATGCATGGCATCTGGGGACAACCTGCTTGTAGCTGCTGAAGGATTCACCCTTCATGAGCTTAAGGTAGCTTTTTCTTCATTTGGCAAGGATGATTTCATGACGACAAAGCCTTTAGAAATAAAACTCATCAACTCAAGTAATGCATTAGTGATCTTTTCATCACAACAGAAACTTGATTTTGCATATTATATTTGGCTACTAAAATAATTTGCCTGATTAAAATGCATGCAGAGAACATATGCAAAAATAAATTGTGAAGTAGTGATTTATTCTCAATATTTACTCAAAACCTTTCTTCTTAGAATCTGGTAACTTATCGCTTCAACTATATCTTTACCTTAAAAATTGTGATGGCATTTATAACACCATTGCCTCAAAATTATTTAATTTGTTCAGTGTTCCATTTTTAATAAAATGAAGCTTTTTTTTTTTTTTTAAACTTTGCTTGCATAGATTTAGAAGGGAAAAAGATGTATTTGTAATTAAAATCTGAAATTTCTGATTATTTCTGTACAGCTTCTCCATAAAATCTTGATATTGTGCTTGAGATAGTTCTGAAATACTTGTGGGCTAAATATCTCTGAAAACATACATTAAACAGGAAACTGGTTCTATTACCATTACTAGAGTAAAATATTGTTGTTAAATCTTTCCAATAAATCATTCAATGAGGCAGTTATTTAATTTCTCTGACCTAATGTCTTCTGCTACTTTTAATTAAAAATGTATCTAATCAAGTAAACATTATTATGAGCAAAACGTTTTCTACTTATGAGTTTTCAAGTGTCAGCAAACACATCTGGAACTTTGCTTAATAGATTATAAAAGCGTCCAAATTTGCCAAGAACAAAAATATAGACAGGAAATTTTCGAAGAAGGATGAGGTCTTGTGTTTATTGAAAGAAGTCTACAGAGGTGATAGATAACATAATGAGGGCTTCATTTACCCACCAGCAGTAGACCATTAATTTTGCTAAGTAAGTGCTTTAAGAGAAGCAAAGACATGCTGAAATTTCAATTGACCTGATTTCTATGTTTTTGGCACTTTCTATAAAAAAGTGCATACCAAAACCTGCAAATTTGTAGAGAATTGAGCAGCTATTACTAAGTCCACTGAGTGACACAGTCAGAAGACAATGCTGGTTTACCACAGGTCTAACCACACAAGACTAAGAACTGTAGCTTTTGTTCAGGGAAAAAATGAAATGTGTTAGTCTGGGAGCGTGCTCCAGTGGGGCATTAAAAATTCAAACTAAGGTAAAGAAATGTTTTTTGCCACAACTGGATGTGCATCAGAGCCCCAGCTCCCTGTTGTTTCCTAGAGCCATGGCAGCAGCAGAGATAAGTGTCTCAGGCTGGTTCAAGGTGAGGGTCTGAAGCAAGGTGTTATATCTACACCAAGCAATTCATGGTAGTACAGAGACACCTCAAGTAGCAGGAAAGCCAGGTTGTAGATGAGCATGAAATGGTGACTTGGAGACGCCCACAGTCACTACTGTCACTCATTTACACAGAACTGCGTTTATTTTTTTATGTTGTAGTCTTTGAGCTATTTCAGAAGTTGTATTTTCTGCTGAAAGGAAAACAGAATCTTGTTGGTTGCTACCATTAACCTGCTTGCTGGGGTCAGCGAGGACCTCGACAAGGTTTTTTTCTCTTTGCTGTAGGGGTGAGCACTGGGAACTTGAGAGGGGAGGCAGATGTTGCCTGTTGTCAAGAATCAGCAGCACAGTTACATCAAAATGATCCTTCATCTGGCTGGGCTTTGCCTGGAAGGACCATCCCACAGTGAACAGAGGCACAAATCAATCACACAGCAGCTGGGTTTGCTTAAGCTCCAGGAAGTGCTTAAATTAGGATTTGTATTTCTCTAGGTCCTCTGCACAACTAATAGATGATAGGGCCATGTCCAGAGTGTGATTTAGCTAATCCAGCAAATTAGCTAATCCAAATCCAAGCAACTCCCATGTTCAGCAAAATTGCATTCATGTAGATCACAAAGAAGCTGGGACTAAAAATATGTAAAATAAGGTTCCTAAATATCTTTTCAACATTTTTTCTGTGCTTTTTACAAATTCTAATTGAAGCCAGTGGTTTACATGTGATATCTTTTATCAGCTAAGGATAACAGCACTGACATCATTGAAAGTTTGCCATGAGAAGACTCAGTTAATGTCTATTAATAATTTGATAACTAGTTTGAATGGACTATTCAACAGATAGTTATTCCATTATTATATTCCCTGACAGTCTTTCTTTCACTCTTCTGAAAACAAAACCTTATGTTATTAGCTAATGTTCATTATGTAAAGTTGCTGAACTCTTGGTTCTCAAATTGAAGGGGATTAGTAAGAATAACAATGGGATACACCTAACAGAAATAATAGAATTTTCGTTTAGATATTATTTAGATTGCATCATGACTGACTGCAGAAGTGTCACTGTTCAAATGATGTTTAATGCTCAACTAGAAACTTATGAAATCTCAGTTTTGGTTTGTAAAACTCAGTATTTGGGAGCAACTTCTAAAATACCATTTGATAACCTGTGGTTTTTATTCCTAATTAATAATGCATCAGCACTCTCTTCTAGTGAAAAAAAATCTTTGTTCAAAGTGCTGATAGGCAGCAAGGTATCGTGAATGTTGTCAGACTTAAAGCATGCAACTTTATCAAACGGAGAGTAAACCCATGTTGTAACTGCTCTGTACAGGAATGTCACAATGGGAACCTCTGTTTAGAGAAAGGCATCTCAAGGGCACCAAAAGAGCTTTATTCACAGGCTTCAAAGTGAAGCTGCTTTTAATTTAAAGGCCTGTTTGGTTTTCTAGAACAGCTGCTAATCTGTTTCTATGGGATACTCTGCTGATACACTGCAGAGTGCTTTCTGCCTACTCTAACTTCTTAGTTACCTTTGCGTTCACTACAAGGATTTCAGGGAAAAAGGTTAGGAAGTCTTGGGTTCTGCAGGCAAACAGTGAAATGAATTCTTGTGTTCCTAGGCAGAGTTGGACATTAACATCCATTTTTTAATGTAAAATTTCAGCTTCTTTGCAGTTCCTGAGGAGTGTTCCTTTGACTGAGTGATGATGGTCCTGGTCCTTGTGCCAGGTCTGTAACAGGAGCCACCACGGTATTCTGGCCAAAAAATCCCTATTGTGTCATGCAGGAAATCAACAGCTCAGCTCCCACATGGCATTGATTTGTGATTTAGATGATGGTTTGTGCTTGTGGGTCCATGCCTGGGCTGTGGACTTCCCTGCTGGCATCTTCTTTGTCTTTCACATTTCCCTACTTCAAATGCACTGGCTTCAAAATTAGCATAATTTTCCCGAGACACTCAAGTGTGTTCTTGTGAGTCACATTAACAATATGCAAATATTTTGAATATTTTTTACAAGTTTTTTTGGTTTGGTTTGGTTTGGTTTTTTCTGGGACACAGTGCTTCCTGTCATAAACCAGAGTGCAGTCTAATATCTAGTCCAATAAATTTTCAGTGGAAGTGCTTGGAAATCGTGGATGTGCTGTTTGTTGAAACGAAGTTTCATTTTGTCAGGGAGTTGAAGGCTCTGAACTATACACTCTAAAATTATCCTGTAGGGTGGCAGTTGTGTACACAACAAAACACCTATACTAAAGAATCATAAACTTTACGCAACATCTACAAAGTATCACATTTTTCAGTGTAGATCAGAGTTCCTGAGGGAACAGGGGACCTCAGGAAAGAAAAATCTCATTAAGTTACTGCTATTGTTCTCCTATTGCAAAATTAAAAATGATGGTAAATCTAATCTGCATGACATCTGAAATACAGACAGGACTGTGTTCCTTATGACTTTAATTAAAAGTATTACAATATTTATAAGTTTATACTTGTGTAAATGTATTCACAACTGCCAATTACTAATTATATATACAACTCTATTTAGCTGTTGTCTTCATGAAGATGAAGTGTATGAACAGGAGAAAGAACCATTCTAGGTTTTATTTTTGTGTCATTCTACAAGTGCTCTCTTGGAAGTCATCTTATAAGCATCTAACTACATGTAGTCTTAACTAGTATTTGTGCCTTCAGTGCTTTCAGCTGATATTATATGAATTTCCTAGGAACTTTACTCAAGTAAATTGCCATATTTAGCAGTCTTATCTTCTCAGATTCTTTTTCAAGCCATGGGAATTATTTCTTGCTGTGCTAAGGCAGCAGGGTTTTCTCTCTTAATTCTTATAATTCCATTAAGTAAACCTGCTGAGCAAATAGCTGTTATTATAATAGTGTAGATTTTCTACTGCTTCATTGGAGTGAAAATAAGGTTGATAATTGACCAATATGTTATAGTATTTATCCAGTGTCTTAATGTAATGCATCCCCAATTCAGGTGTTCTGTTTGTTACCAATAAATACCAAAAAGAAAGGGCCAAATCAACAAGCAATTCTGATTAAAGAGGAATGAACCACATAGGCTGTGACTTACTAGTCAACACAGAACTGTCCTCCAAAGGAGAGTCTCATTCTTACTCTCAGGGTTTCAGTTTGTTGGTTACTTCTCTACTTTTTAAAATTTCTTTTATATATTCTTACAATGCTGATCACTCCATGAGTTTTAGGCAAAGGTTTTAAAGGAGTCAGATAAATGTATGCATGCAAATCGAACTGATTTTGCATTCTGTGAGTGAGTTTTTTTCTTACACTGGAATTTTCCTTGCTTCTCCTTGAGTCATCAAGAAATGCTGACTTCTTGGAGTAAGGGCTAGTTAGAATGAACCTCTTCCAGATACTCCAAAAGAAAGAGGAGGAAATCCAAGTTACTCTGAATACAGTGGAATAGGCTCTGTGGTCTTCCACTGCAGAGTCATTGAAGTGCAGAATGAAATTCCCTGTCATCATTCCTCACTAAAGATTAAGCTCTGTAAGAGATCCTGCTACCACAGGGGTTGTTTCCCTAAATAAATGCAGCTGCTAGAGAGGATTAACATTTTTAATGGCAGCATTTGCACCATCTTTTCAATACAAGACCATGGATATCAATCTCTTTCCTGTCTCCATTCAGATAGTGGCCTATAAAAAGGAGAGGCCTTCTGTCCTTAGACTCAGAACTTCCTTTGTGAGAGGTCCTTTAGGAATTCAAAGGTAATCAGTATGGTGCACTTAAGAGGACAAGAGAAAATTAAAACAAAAAGCAAACCTGTAGCATTATTTAAATCCTCATGACACTTATTAAAGGCTTTGGGTTTAAATGCCTGAAGTATAACATTTTGGGTTTATATCTTAAGGGATTAGAGGGGAACAAAAAAAGCAGAACTGTAAGAATTCAACATTAAGAAATCAACAACATTTCAAAATAAGGTGAACAAGAGAAGCTAATTTCAGGAAAAAAACCCAGCAGACAACCCCCAGAAATGCAGGAGATATTGCTTTCACATTGCATAGACATGGACAATTTTTTTCAGAATCCAAGTTAATGGCCACTTCCTGAAAGTATCCAACATCTCAGTTTTCGCATCATGGAGAGAACAGATTGAGCTCACCTAGCTGCTGTGTTTAAGACAGAAATAGAGGCTGAAAATACAGTTTATGTTTTCACCTCCCATGAGTTGTTTGGGATTGCTTCACTCTTGCTGCAGCTATGTTTTCATCAGAGGACAATTTCCTGTTAAATCCAGCATAAAGGACCCATGAGACTCTGTGAGCTGAAAACCTCAGATTACTGATGAAAAACTTATATTAATGTTTTTTCATAAATTAATGTTAAAGTAATGGATTTATGTTCAAAGAATAAGTAAAAGCAACTCTGAGAAAAAGAAGAATGTGCTATGGTAATCATGAGAGCAATTTAGCCATCTGTATATGTTGTCTCTGATCTTTGCTCTGTGATCAAGCTACCTCCCCTTGACAGGGCCGAGTGTGTCGAGATGTAAAGTCCCTTTTCATTCTTTGATCATGTGCAGCTCTTTCATACCTTTTCTTTTTTTTTTAAATGCTTCCATTTAGTCTCTATTTATAGTTCCCACACTCAGATATGGGAAGAAACTGCAGCCACATCGTTTTGCTACTTTACAAGGACTTCAAGGTCTTTGCCAAAACAGAGTGTAGCTTATATTTTTCCAGTTAACATTTTTCTTGTCTAATGTGAGACTTCCTGTTACGAAAAAGTACTTGTACAAGGAAACACCAAAGTAAATGTTCAGCTCATTAAGAGTGCAGTTGGTAGAACTAAGTTGATTTTGCTGAAGTTTACCACCCCTTGGGAGATTATTGACTAATCCATAAGAAATGAAAAATAACGATGGTTGTATCTACATAAGTAAACATTGAGCTGCATATAGAAATAAAGATAACAACTTTTACATTCCTCTCCACTTCCCAGCCTTACCATGTTATTCTAACACAACAAATAGCTTGGATTTATGTTGTGTTTTCAACCCCTTTACATCTATCCCCTCTGTTCAAGCAGAGGGCTTCACACATTGCTGTAATAGTGGACGTGTGTTACCAGTCGATGATGTAAATAGCATGAATACTGATAACATGTAAACCTAGTTCCGCAAGGAAACGCTCTACCTAGAAATCTGGCCCAAACACTATACTGGTGTCTCTGGGCTTCTAGAGTGTTTTTTAATTTTGTCAGTTGTTGGGCTGGTTGTTTCCCTGTTAAAAAGTGTGGTGGAATCTTTTTGAACGCCACGTGTGAGAATTCCGTATTTTCCTTACAATAACTAAAGGTAGTCAAAAGGTTTGGTGGAGGCCTATGCAAAGCAAGACCTCAGTGTGTATGTTTGGTGGATGAAGTTTTATTTACCATTCAGTATCACAGGAAAAACATTGTGAATGACACTGGAGAACCCATGGGCTGAGAAGGCTGACAGAATCTCTGCCAAACTGCCCAGTCATGCAGCAGCAGATGCCTGAGCCCTTGCGCTGCCCTCAGGTGCAAACCAAAAACCTACAAGTGATTTCACCCCAGCTAACAAGTACATTCGTTGTGGCTGGAAAATGAAGCTCCAAACTTCTGACACAATCCTGTAGGTAGTGTAGAGCTCAGGAAGATTGTATCAATATGCTTGATAAGATGAGATGTTCTCATACTGTGGACTGTGATGAGAAAAGGCTTCACAGAGGCGCATACAGGATTTTATACCAGAGTGATTTAGCAGCAGACCAGTTTTGTCAAGGCAGAAGTGTGAAAACAGGCCCTAAATAGTGGTTTCTTTCAAGGGACTCCTGTACTTGTAGACAAGCCAGTGCCATAACCACTGTAGGCTGAGCAGTTCTTGCAGACAGCTGCGAGGTTGCAGGGGATTAAGAGAAAACATTTAAAATCAGGTGCAGGTTTTCTTCCCTCCTGCCAGAGGAGGTCAGAAGATCCAGAGATATCACACTTGGGTCTCAATGGTGACCCAAAAGTGGGTCACCATCAATTTCTAAAATTTGTAAAATCCTGATCTAGTGCAGTCTTGCCTGGTTCTCCCAGAAACCTTGTCCAGTGCTTTTCTATCTGTAATCTAGTTGACATTTCCATTTGGGAATATTTGCATTAGGCAAGAAATCTGAGATTGACCATTGTTTTTTAACATGTCAAACTCAGAGATGGGCTGCAGAGATTCATGAACTCTTTGTTAGATATGAGAACCAAAACCAGAAAAAAGCTTCTTGTAAATTATCTGTTGAAATACCAATATTTAAAACATTTTAAATCCATTTCTTTTAAACATAAAAAGTTTACACAGCTTGTAGGATATCCAGTTTGGGGACATTAACTGTGTCTTTCTACAGTCCTTTTATCTCATTTCTTCCTCTTCCTGAGCAACCAATAAAACACAAAAATGCCTATAAAAATAGCTGTTGGAACCAGTAAAATAATTTATTTACATATATAAGTTGTTTCATCCAATACTGTGTGGCATGCACTATCACATCTTCTTCCCCTCAGTGGCAGGAAGATGTCTGATCTAATTCAGAGGGATCATCAGTTAACTATTTTCAAGAGTGGCATTGTTTTCACAGACAGCATTGAAACCATATGCTCTTTTCTTTTTCTTGTCTTGTGCTTTCATCTAACAGATATTTATGTTTGAAAGTACTGGAAAGCATTTAGCTTTCAGATCTATCCCTACCTTCTGGCAATCTGCTTAATTTCCAAGTTTTTACATCAATGAAAGCAGTGTTTCAGCATGGAAGTATTTTTCTTTCTCTTATCTACCTTCCAAGTCAGTGTTCAGTGCTATTGAGGAAATAGAGCAAGCTGAGGACTTGATGAAAAGGAGTAGCTTTGTCACAAAGTTTTTAAGCCCTATTAGGTGAACCAGTACATCGGAAAAAACTTCCAAGAGCACACATGAGTTTTTAGTAATTATGCAGTAAAAAGCAGGTAAAAATGTGTGTTAGATGGTAAAATTAATTTTTTTCTGTCTATCTCATTTAGAAAGGTACTTCAGTATGTGCCTGCATGTAAATACAGCTCATCTGAAGAATGAGGGTTACACTGGTCTTGTTTAGTTGCAAATCTGGTGTGTAATCAGTGTTTTCTGAGGCTGGAATGTGACTGATGTCACAGCCTGTCTTCTCTGAGCCAGCAGCTCCTTGTGTGATACATCCCAGGGGACATGATGATTTGCACTTCATGTCACATGTGGATGAAGCAGATCCCTGTGCCCTAAGGAGAAGTTCATCTGAGCTCCACCTGCCTGTTTGCCAGCGTGCAGGTTAAAAAGAAGTTCAAGCTGTGGGTAGTGAATGAGTACATTTAGGGAACTAGGAGTTGAATCGTGATTCTCTTTGTGCAGATGAATGCTTGTCTGTTTGTTCTTCCATCTGCCTCTGACAATCATGGTCATGCATCCTTGGGAGGTAGGAGGGACAATCATGCAAGAATAAGTTAGTCTGTGCCTTCTTACATCATTGATTGCATTTGCCTTATTGAAATGTACACAATAATCCTCACTGGTGCCCTGCAGGATCAAGCTCCTTCCCTACCATTTACTGCCTTGTCTTCAAAAGCTTTTAAGTTTCTGCACGTGGGTCACAGACAATTGTGTGAACATTGGTTGCTAAATTTTGGTGTTAAATCCAGGGAACTCAATATGCAGTGATGCATCCCAGATGTCAGTAGGCTGTGGGGCCACCCAGCAGCAAGGACGAGAATTTTCAGGGGAGGAAGGTGAGACACATGAGACAAACAACCCCAAAAAACCTGGCAAGGCAATTCAGTGACTGAGCTTGCTGCTGCATGCAATGAGCAACTGGCTAACTGGAAAGTCATACTGAAGGAACAGTATGTGTGGAGACATTTATTTATGATTATTTCCAGTTTTAAAGGAGTTCAGAAAGTTATATTTGTGCATCTTCTGTCTACACAGCTCTGACATGTGACCTTTTAGGGTGTTTACTGATCAACAGTTACATACTTCATTTTTATTTACATTTTAAATTGTAGTTGCTTTTCCTGACACCAGCCAAAGCTACTTTTTCCCTAGGACAGACAGCTGTTTTCATCCAGAGGAAGCTCAGTTTCAGACACAGTGTTCTTGTTACCACCACCACCATGCCATGTACCCAGCATTCATGGTTGGACACAATGATCTTGAGGGTCTTTTCCAACCTAAACGATTCTGTGATTCCATGATAGGCCCTGCCAGCTCTCAGGGAATTTTGAAGGGCTCTCTGGGCTGGAGCTGTGAAACAGGACCACTGCACTGGAGCTGCCACTTCTTTGGGAAGATGCTCCTGAGTTAGCCTGTCTGGTGTTGAAACTCTTCATTTTTATGCAAATGCAAAATGAAAGTATTTAAATAAAGTAAAGAGCTTAAAAATTAATTAACATATTTGGAAGCATTATGTGTTGATCCCTAGAGAAAGAGATGAATGTCAAAGAATCAAGCCCTAGAGAAACACTTTTTTCCAAAGACCCGACTTTAAAGGAAATATATTAAACATATTGATGGTAGAATAGAAAAGTTAATTAGAACAGATATGCATAGATATATATAATGCTAAGAAAAAGAAAAGTGGCCATTTCTGAGCCATACCTAAGAAGTTAAACACAAAGGCTAAGAGTGTCTTTACATCTGCAAGCAGAAATCTCAGCATAGGTGTGGGGTCAAAGTCAGAAAACACTAGCCCATTAACCACCTGTCTTGACAGAGATTAGATCTGAGAAACAGCCTACTGATTTAATTCTGAGGTTACCTGAGTCACTGAGGCCTTGGTCCCTGGGGTCAGTTTTAACTCTATGGGTAAAAATTAATGATGCATATGCCCATTTTTTTGACTCCTTCTTCAATATCTCTCTTCTGAGTAACTGAGGATAAAACCTCTCACATTGTCATATAAAGATCTAGAAAATGCTGCTACTTCCCCTTGGGATGTCACTGTATATGGTATCTTGCTATTATGGTTAGAAGCAGCGTTTTGTTTGCACAGCAACTTGGTTTGCTTCTTGTTTTGTCACAAGAAATAAAACAGTAAGTGTTCCTTCCCACCCCAGCCTGGCTCCAGGGCAGGAGCTGTGCATCCATCAGCTGCAAGGCTGTCACGTGAAGCAACTCATAATGGGGAACTCTCCTACCCAAATACTCCTCCCCTCCACAGCTCTCGCCCTTGCTCAGGGCCAGTGATTTGTTCAGGTGCCATGGGAACAAATCCAATGGCAAACAGTGGGAAAAAAAGGCTACATTGCAGACAGAGCAGGAATGGGCTCTGGTTCACCAAGAGCACATGAAATGACTGGATTTTGATTACACAGTATGGGTATAGATTGCATAAATATTTCCCTACTATATATTTCTTTCATGTCTGACTTCTGTCAGGTGATTTGAGGTGTCTAAATCTTAATTCTACTGAGAAAATAGCAGAGGCTCTATGAAGATATGAATGTGAATTCATATGTGTGTTCAAGGGACCCCTTTCTGGAGCTTGCTCAGGGGGCTGCTGGAGCTTCCCTGTAGAACCACATGGCTTGAAATTGGCTGAGTGATGCCAGTTAAAGATGCTACCTTGCAATACAGAGCCAAAACATTTCCACAGTAAGAAGAAAAATAAATAAATTGCTAACAGTTTGTGAGGCTTTTTGAAACTCTTTCCATATAAAGCTGTTTTTCAATCTGTCATCAATCTGCAGTAACCCAGTGAAGAAAAACAGAGCTATGGTATCAGTTTGGGTGTCAGATCCAGTTGTAAAAAGCTGCTAAAAACATGCAAAGCCAAATTTGGAAGATCTCTTTTTCATATTCCTGGAAAAGGATGCATTGGCAGAGACATGAGCAGAATTTTTAATTTATACAAAGAGACTTGTCTAAAACATGTTTATACTCCTTATTTGACCAGTCTTTGGAACTTGAATCATCATATCTTTTTGCCTGAGTGGGAAGGTTTGCTTTCACAGTATGAGAAATTTTAATCTGCCACTGGCATGGTTAAATTCAGAAGCATTTCTGACCAATTCTCCCCTACAACTATAAAGGAGAATTTCACAAAGTAAATATTGGGAATCTCTTATGACTAGTGACTAAAAAATCCTCCAAAATGTTTAAAAGCCCATCTTGGAGCCTGCTGTTATGGCCACTTTCCAAAGATTACCATAAAACCTTTAATAGACTCTTTCTACAGTCATTTCATGTAGATGTTGCCTGTCTACAGTTTTGTCTGCTCAAATTGAATTGATTTATCTTTTTTTTATGAATGTATTACTTTCTCCTTCCAGGATCCCCTAATAGACTTCTCTTTTTCTTCCTATAGGACATTCCTCTTCCCCTGTTTTTTTCTTTTTAGTTTTTTTCCCCCTGCAGTTTATAAAAAGAGGCCTTTTTGTCACGTGGAATAAATTATGAGAAATAAAATTAATTTTCCAGCTGGCTCCAGGGAATTCAGTGGCAGAAGAGGACTGGGATTTCTCTACCTTTTCTCTCCTGCTACTTTTTTCCCAGAGATTCCTTGGTTTGCTGGATACTGCCTCTATAGTGGACATTTAAACTTAATTATTAACATCTGGAGAACCACAAGGACAACTAAAAGATGAGCTAGTCAACAGTTCAGCCCAATCACAAACGCACATATCAAGAGAGGAGCACAGGAGAACACCTCTCTGCCGTGTTACACAGGATCCTGTTGAACCCTTGACTACTGTCTGAAATCCATCTCATGGTAGTTATTTTGATCTGTGCAGGAAGCTACCTGTTATCTTCTCAGCTAGGGATCTTATGGTAGGCTTCTGTAAGCATGAGTGTAAATTCCTGGACTTTGCTTATGCTGTAAAGACACAGCATTAAAAGACTTGCCCTTCTACAAACTGCTGTGTTTACTTGCTCCTAATCTATGCAGGAAATACATTAAGACTATGTTCCCTTATTTAAGACTATGTTCCCTTATTTGCAAAGCATTTCACAGTGCTTCCAGATAAGTTAAAAGTTGAACAATGATCTAATATGTTCCTATATATGCTAGAGATTGCTATCTTCCAAAATACTGGCACAATAGCAGCTTTAACAAAGAGACAGATGAATTTTGGCTAAATGCTAGAGATCTGTATGCACTGCCTAGATGGTTTTTTTCTGAAGGTATGAGGGATGCTAGGGAAATCCTAGAATAAATGCTAGGGAAATCCTAGAATAAATTCTAGGAAAACTTTCAGACAATGATGACAAATCTTCTATAACAGTTACCTGTTATTAGAAAAACATACAACTCCTGGATGTTTTGGTGACCTGTTTTAATTTATTAATGTAAACAAAGAAACTAAAAAGAGGAGAGCACAGTGGAATTCTGCCATCAGGCAAATTTCAGAGGAAAGGCTGTCAATAGTTATGTGCAGATATTACACCTGCAATACTGCACTGCTGATATTTCATTGCACTTGGAGTACAAGCCCCATGGATTCTATTTCACCACCAGATCTTGGAGAAATTATTCTTCTTAGGATCTGTAGGTAGTTACAAAAGCTGTAACACCAGTCATGTATTTTACATTACGATCTTTGAGACAAGGGATTCCTTTATTTTTCTGAGGTATGTCTCAACAAAGCATCAGCATAAGCAGTAAAAATACTCATAAAAGTGAGGAGACTCATTAAAATATTTGGCATTTGTACAAGAACCAAGTAAGTTACTAAGAAAACATATGAAAGATTATTTTTATTCTGGGTTCAGATTAAAATGAGCCATATCATAGGGAATCTGCATAGAATCAGATTCGGTGACAAGAGACCATGTAGAAGACTTTCTCTGGCGTTCCCATCAACACATTGAGCTTCACACCAAAATATGAGCCTTGGAGTGTCACAGATGCTGGTGGACATCTAAATTTAAACATTAACATCTGGAGAACCACAAGAACAGCCAAAAGATTAATAACTAGATTCTGGATGCTTTGCTCTGACAGACAGTATGTGTGTTTTCTTTCATTTAGTCGTTATGATATACCATCTATTTAAAATATCATCATGATGTCAGAACACTGTTTCTAAAAAGAATGAGATAAAACAGAGTTCTTGGGTAAAAGCAGTTGCTAGACATTTACACACGTATTTCAGATTCAAAATGGGTAACCATATCTCCTGCTCAATTTGTAATTAAGGGATTAAGTTAATCCCTTAAGAAGTTTCAAAAGGCTTTTCATACATTTGAACAATTTACTTAGTCATATCGTTTTGAAAGTACAAAGTTCTCTGGCAGACTACAAACTATTTAATATTTGAGGAATGTTCTCACAAGGCAGCATTAGTCAGTGGTTCTGATATGACATGACAGATGATATCGTGAAGATGAGGAGCTGGACAAGTTTTGGGTTATTTCTATGGGTATCTAAAATTGCAATGTAAAGAATCGTAATATTCAAGAAATTTGGCAAAGATATAAATCCTAATGCTTGCACTTAAAGGTACAAAAGAGCTGCTGAACAACAGCAAGAGGGAAAATGTTTTGAATGAGGACATCAAGTTTTGTTGTACATTTTCCTAAAGGAATTATTATTGTAATATTGAATTTAACATTATTTTCTTTAATTATTCATATTGAATTATTATTGTGAATTTTTAAAGAACTAGCAGTAATAATTATATGGAGATAGAGTATAAAATAGTTCCACTGGAGTGCTAGACTCTTTAATCTTCAGAGTGGCATTATCAGCTCTGGCTCTTTGTAAATGGAAACCAGCGGAAGTGAAGAAGCATAATTCATATACATTGGATTCCTTCCCAGTTCCTAATTTTCCATTTTTATCAAGTCTGTGGGAACTGGTCTCGATCCAATTCTCATGGCATTTAAAGAACTGGCTTAAATACAGATATATTTGTGGCTGTGTATTAAGAGGAACAAGCACACATAGAAAAAAAGGTGACCCACAGGAGATCAAAACCCAATCTGTGCCTTCTTGAGATCAGAATATAAATCTTGGAGGTTTTTTTCAAACTTGTTCTTCTGCAGCTGCTCTCCACATGCAGGATCTATGGAAAGACAATGCTGGACACTACTGTAGCTTTATGTAAACACTGAGAAACTCCCTACCTAAACTTGAGGAATAAACAAAACTATCGAGATGGGGATCTGTCCATAAGAAAGCCAGAGGACAGAGAAATGGCAATTGGGCATATTTTGTCCTTAAAATATGTTCTTGCTATGGTTTAAGCCTGTAGTATATCTGTCATCCAGTGATGATTTTCCAGAAACAGAAGCAGGAAGAATGCCTTGTAATGACCACTCTGCACCTTCAGCTACTCTCCAAGTTATGCTTACACCCCTCCTTGGCTTTATTTGGATGGAATCACTGTGGCAACAGTACTTCCAGCAGCAGAAAACTTTAAATGGCTGATGTATGCTCAGGTAAAAGTCTTCCTGCTGTCATAGAGAGCACCATGCTAGAACTGTAGAAAGTTAATATAAAGTTCCAATCAAATACCACAGAAGAAAGTACTGAAGTATTCTAAAAATGAAAATGTAAAACATAAAATTCCTCCCTGTTCAGACAAGAAGAAATCAGAGACTTGGGTTTGATATTCCTGAATAAACTTTGAGAATTTTCTCTATATAGAACTGGACAAAGGCCCATGAAACTGAGCACTCTGCAGCCAGTGAAGGAGTCCAGGGTTAAATGAATATTCCAACCTTATAGAATTTGCTGTATTTGTCACTGCATGTACCAAATAGTGTGAGGGATATGGCCTAGACCTGTGAAATAGTAGTGTCAATTATTGGCTTAAAACTGATTATGTTATTGCTAGGGTTTTGTTCCTGCTTTTTGTGTTTGGTTGTTTTGTGGGTTTGGGGTTTTTTTGGTTTGGTTTGGTTTGGTTTGGTTTGATTTTGGGGCCTTTTTGTTCGGGTTTTTTGGTTTTGTTTTTAATAAATAACACCAAAGTGAGTATGACATGAGGATCCCAAAGACGCAACTGCAAGCTGGAACTGAGGATGACGGGGTTAAAAGTAGTTTATTCAGTGTACCCAAAATGTGTAGGCAGATCCTCCGAGCTGTGCTCTTCTTTACCAGAGGTATTTATCATGAGAATCAGAGAGCAAAGTGAACATATGATAACTAATGAGCTGCAAAATACAGCATGCCAAGTAGAAACAGCAGAAAAGAATCTATGTGAAGATCAGACTGCTTTTCTGGAACACTTCCTGCTGTCTCAGTTATCTCTTATTTTTACAGTGGTATATTAACTCTGACTGCATGAGTCAAAGTGGCAGCTCTCATGCAGAGAGAATTATAAGTGGCTGTACGGAAAAGAAAAAGATACTAATTCTGTTCCTATCCTGTTGGTACCTTTTATTTTTAACAGTAAAAGCAGCAGCAACATTACTATGAAATACTTCCTTCATATAAGAAATTTTCAAAGTAGCAGTGAAACACAGAGGAGCCTGAACATAAAGTCCTTATGGTGGCAAACTCCCATTTTTAATCCATGAGCTTTACCATGCTCTGAAGGGATGGCAGAACGCGCCAGGCAAACTCCTTATAGCGTAACTGTAGCCTTGAGCAATGAGCAGAGCATTTGGAAAGCAACTGGTTTTTACAAAGCAGCACTGCACAGAGTGAGAGACCTTGCATTTGAGTGGACAGTACTCCACCTGATTTACAGACACTCTGTGCTATAATGATATCTGTCAGTGGCAGTGCAGGAATACCTGGTTTTCCAAGCAATTTACTGTAATAGAAATAACCTGTTTCTTGTGACTACTCACCACCCTTCCATCTGCTGAACATTTGGAACAGACACTTTCCATCCAAATTGGATCGGATACTAACTACATTGGCACAAATGTAGTGCTAAAGCCAACTATTCCTGCTTGGAAAAATTTGTCCCAGACAAAGCTTAAAATCTTCTTCCACTGATGACATTTGACATGCTCTGTTTGTTCCAGCAAAATAGGTCCCGTGTAATAAAAGAGAGGATTTTACAAATGCTATTTTTCTACCATTCAAAGCCCACAACTCTCCAATTTCTTGAAGCTAAGAAAATTGTGAAATTGTGAGCACTTTCAGTGAGATAACAATATAAACATTAGTAATAACAGCAAGGAGGTATTGACAAGACTGAAAAAAATGCATTTTAGCCTTAAACTAATTTTACCCTGCTCTGTGGAAATTTTGAATGGTCCCACTGTACTTCAGCCTCTGAAACTCAGTTGCTGCATTCCAGGATTTAAAGTAGCCCATTAATTTTAATCCAGGTTTTGCAGAATGCAAATTGTGCCAAGCTGCTTCTCTACACACCCTAGTTCATCTATTTTTCTTTCAAATGCCAGTTTGCATAAGCAAACACCAGTTCATGAACTTCTGAGTCTCGATCTGTTTTGCTTCATAGTTTCTTAAGCCTTACTCTGGTCATGTCAAGGCTGGTGTACAACCCCCAGAGTGTCCTGGTTTGACAAAAGAGCAGAGCTCTTTTTGTTTTTTCTAAATTTCAGCACCACATGATGTAGCACTGAGGTCTGTCTGTAGCTTGTCACACTCAGATATTTCTGAGTGTGAGAATCCCAACTTTTGAAACAGTTCATGACTTTTACTTTCTTTTATAAATAAAGATACAGTAATAGAAGTCCTTGTGGTTATGTTCTGCAATGAATGAGGATTAGAGCCTCTCCTTTTCCTAACAAGGGTGCATATTTACCTCTGGAGGTTTTTTTTATTTTCCCCACCACCTTTTTATTTTCTAGTTGAATCTCTTCCTTTTTAATAAAACGTCACAGAAAATGGGATTCTGTTATGTACCACTCATATGCTCTCTAGTATTTCTTCAAGTATGGGTCCAGACAAACTTTCAAGGTTAAGTTGATGCTGTGACTTGAAAAAACAACTGTGTCTTTTACTCTGGTATAGACCTAATATATTTTTGCTCTTTTGTCGAGTTTTAATGCAAAAATATAAGATTTGAACATTATTATCTGATGCTCTTTGTATCCCATTGGGGATATATCTCACTGAAAGTATCTGTTGTCTAGTAATGACTAACATGTATAAATATTTATACAAATTCTTGTAACTCAGCACCACGAGCTATCAAAATGTGCTAGATTTTTTTGCTCAGTGCAGTAGAATTGGACATTGTACACTGGGAACAAAAATATACCTTTTTTTTTCATTTTCTCTATACAACTTCCTAATGCTAGAGTAGAATGATGTTGTTTGGAATCAGATTGGGAGGTTTTCTTGTGTTTATCAATACTTGGCACTGCATGTTTTCTGTGGTAAGCAGTTTTCTTTTCACTCCACTTTTATTTCCTTCATTGCTGTCTTGGAGCATATGTCTTTACCAGTGCCTAATTCCAGAAGACTTCCTTAATGCATCTGAAGGTGCTGACCAAAGTGAATATGCTACATTCACAGATTGAAGTCCCATATTTTCATTTTTTCAGTCCTGCAGGACTCACACTGATTTAGTGTAAAATTTTGAAATTCACTATTTACTTTTCGCTTGTTATGATGTTGAACACAGAACTTTAGTCCAGCTCATGCACCTCATCCAATTAAAAGGCCTCCAGACAGCACATTCAATGTGTTTCAGGGTTGCCTCAGAAAAGATCATTGGAATAGTCCATCCACAGCATAGTTCTACATTGCCAAAGGAAATACTTGGAACTAAAGAAAATTTTTCAAATTAAATCATCACAAAGAAGAACAAGAGATGAATTTTTTTTAACCCAAATTACTGACTGGAATTAAACATAGCATTTCCTGAATTAATTTTGATCGTTTTCAATAAAGAACAGCAGAACTCCAAAATCACACAATCTTAAAAGAACCTGCTGCAAAATTTAATCTCAAAGTGTCTCTACATCAGAACAGCTTTTCTTGTAGAAATTGTATTTATCTGTATAAATAGATATCTCCTGTTAGCTTTTAAAAACATAAAAATATGAAACAAAGCATTCCATTTAGATATGAGGGAAGAATTTTGCTGTATATATAATTGAATTTTCAGAGTTTTATTCCATCCTGTCTTAATATTAATCTTTTTCCTATTCAGACAATCAAGCACATATTCAATTATTTATAGGGCTCTGATTCTAACAGTTTGCAATTGTTTCTCATGTTATTTGGAAGCAAGAGGTAGAAATCAAACCTCAGAGGAATAGAGTACAATAGAAAGAGCAGTCATTAAAAGGAACAGGCGTGATGGAGGAAACAGATCAGAGAATTCTCCCATCACCTGATACACCAGCCAATGTTACTGGGCAGCCTGAGAGAAAATTCCTGGTTTATTGAAAAGCCCATTATCTAATTTACAGATAAAGCACGGAGAGATGAGTCGTCTACAGAATAGGAAAGATCAGAACTCAGATCAGACCAAATCCCCCTTCTCCCTGTGTGCTCTGTTCACAACGTAACCCCTACTATACAATTCCAATGTTAGGAGACTCCTTTGGCTACAATGCAAGTTAGACTAGAGACCAACATAAATTTGCTTTCAAGCAGATTGAATGTGCAGGTGAAACAGCTGTATGCAAGACACAAAGGTGTCCCCATGCACCAGTTTTGAATGGCAAGCAGTTTGACTGATGCAGGGCTGGAGGAAGGGCATGTGGGATCTCTTAGGAGGCTTTCATGAAGAGCAGCAGCACCTCCAGCCTCTGGGCAAGCAGTAGTCAGTAAAGATACCATCGAGAGGTGAGGAATAGCATCTCTTCATTTTTTCTTCTCCCAGTCCTGCTGGGTTCCCACAAGGACAAGTAGCCCAGGTGGTAAAAGAACAAAATGTAGCAAACACGTCAGCTTGGTAGGTTGTTGCCACTGTGCCCAGTCAGAGCAGGGTTCACAGTCTCCATACGGCTTCCTTCCCATTTGAGATGGCTCTGACTCCAGCTACAGTCCTCTGTGACTCTTGCCACCCTGAAATGCTCTTCCCCAGGGGTAGAGGACACTGGGGCTGCACAACATGAGATCATTAGTTAGAAGAGGAGTAGTAGAGCAAGGCCAGGACCTGGCAATTTATGTAGTATTGACTAAGGGAGTGTCAGCATTTATATTTTCTTTCAATTATGACATAAAGCAAAGTCCTTTCATAGCTTATTCAGCTGGAAAAAATAAGAAGAAACAATAGCATGACATTTTCTAATCAGATATTTTTTCCACTTTTCCAAAAGACAGTGTCCATCTGTTTTAGCATCTGCTCAGTGTAGTTCAAAATCCTCCTAAAACCAACAAACAAGAGAAATGGCTTCACTGCCTTCAAAATGTCAAGATCTAAGAATTTCTTGGGGAAAAAAAGCTGCACATGTTGTCACTATTGCTGCAATCTCTGACCCCTGTTTTCTCTTTTTGTTTAAATACAGTATGCAATCTCCATTTATTTCGGCAGGTTTGAGAAAGGTACTTGATTGAAATTTTGATGCCTGGAAAGACAAATTAATTTTTTAAGTTAAAAAATTTGCCCTGCTCTTAAAGGCATTAGCCTTTTCTTGCCTTTTCATCAGGGTCCTTACAGCAATAATGAGGGATCACACTATGTCCTTGAAGTATCTTTTATAACATGAAACATTTGATAGAAGGGTTTTTTTAAAGGAATAAAACAATCTGCACAGGTGTTGTTTCCCCACTTACTATGCAACAACCAGAGAACATTGGGGGAAAAATGAAAAAATCTGCCTAAACCTCCAAAAAAGTTAAATTCACTTCTTTTTTCAAGCATATTTTAGACTGTTTTATCAGGTTGAATTTACATGTAAGTCTTGATATGGCAAAAAAATAATGCCACAAGATTTCATTTCAGGCAAAAGAGGATTGGAAAAGAATACATTGAGAAACAAGATTACTCTAGTTTTGGATGTCTTTTTTTCACTTTTGCTGATTGCTTAACTATGTACTGACTTTTAGACAGTTTTATAATTATTTCATCTTATATTCCATAGTCTCCTTCCTATGTGTGCTGACCCTTCTTCTGTCTTGCACATTATTGATTCCAAAGGTGGTCTTCCAGCTTGTGTTTCTGTCATTGTGTCAGTCTGACATTACCTTCTTAAATGAGGAAGAGTGGTGTAGGCACAGCTTTCCTGAGAAAATCACTCAGTGTCTGACAGACGGTACTAACATGAGGTAATCTGACCATGAAGTCTCAAAAGAACTGGAGGATCTCTTCCCTGTGGGAGCCAGATGAGATTCCCCATGAACCAGACAATGATATGTCTACAAAAGACGACTTACACTCAGAACATGTAGCAAATGTATTTCTAATCACAGTGATCCCCACAGCTGTGTTACACAGGGGGTTCAGACTTGAGGAATGAGACAATATTCCATTGGCCTTGGAAACACTGAGGCAACTGCCCATTTTATTGAATGCCAATGACCCATGTTGAGCAAACAGCATCAGCAAAGGCTTCAGTTTTGCTTCTGTTTTTGCCACCAGGTAAAAACAAGGTCTGCAAACAAGGAAAAGTTGTTCACCCTTGTGTACTGACCTCTGCATTAGTAAGCAATGCAGTCTGATTTATGCCACCCACTTCTGTTCCTTCATTCCTTTGTCCCACAGCAGAGCTGTTGCTGGTTCTGACCAGCATTTGTACATTTCCATGAATATTTGTAGAGTTTTTTTAAAAGGGGCTTGGAAGTAGCAGGAGATGACAGTGACCAGTGACTGATACATGAATTGTGTTGACAATGCCGCTATCCTACTGACAAATGTCAGGGTGGATAGGAAAGGAGGGTGAGAAGCATCACGATGCCTTAAGAGAGAGATGAAATACAGTGTAATGGAATATAGATGACACATATATCAAAACAAATATGTCTAAATGGCTGACCTTATTTAGATAAGGAATGACATTTACATGACAAAAGCAATGAAATTTAAATTATTATCTTTAAATGGCAGTAATTAAAGAGTATGAGTCTATAGAAGTCTTCTGTATAAATAAATAGATACATGATATCATAAGTTACTGATAGAAAAGCCTCCATTCAGTACATAATTCTCAGTAGACTTTCTTTATCTGAAAGCAGTGTTACAGCGTTATCATCAGAGTGACTAAAATTAAATGAATTAAAATGTCATCTGGAATTAAGTCAATCCTTTTATTATTATTCAGTCTATCTATGGAATCCTTACATAACAAGGAGAAAAAACCCACAGTTTGTCTGAGAAAATCAGCATGATCAGTGATTTCAACCTGAAATATTTACTGTTTTCACTGAATCTGTTGAAACATGAGTTGTATTAAGGCTTCCTACTTACTTATTTTTAGCTATATAGACAGATTCATTGAATCAATAGGATTATAATTGCTTTTGAAAGTGTAGGGGAGCTGGTCTCTATGTAAATTTTGCTGAGAAATACAACTGAAGCCACTAGAAATTTTAGTGCAGATGTAACTGCAATTATATGAAACACTTATTTACTGTGATATAATAAGTGGTTTTCTTTCTCTTTTTGTCTGATAAATTCTGTGTAAACTGGACTCCTAATCTAGGTTTCTTTGGAATTAATTTTGTAACTGAATAATGCATTTGGAAGAACAGCCCCCAGAAAAGGAAAATGTATTTTAAAGAGTATTTAAGTGATAATATCAACCAGAAAACTGGAGAGCAGCTGAGGTATAAAATATGCTTCCTATAATGAATAACAAACCCATATTTTGAATACAGGAAATATATATGCAGCTTTTTACAAAAGGTCCCATTTCTAAACATTACTGAATATAGAAATTTGTTCTTCCCTTTCAGTAAGTTTGTGACAATAGGAATATTAACAAACACTCCTTGACAGGACAAATTCTGCTGTCACAGGTACAGTTACATCTCATTTCTTTTACACCTTCATTGGTTTTTATCACTGCCAAAGCTGTTCCTGTGAGTTTGTGAACCGGGCAAAGGGTTTGTATTTAGAGGGAACGAGGGGCAGTGCGTGTCCTGGGGCTGGTTGTTCCCACATGACAGTGGCTGTTGGGGATGCAGGACACAGAGCTCTGTAAGAGCAATAGCAATGTGTTGCTCAGGTGCTTGAACTGATGAAGCAGCTCAAAGCTTTCCTTGTTAGGAAAAGCTCCAGGACTGCTTTTAAATTAAACCACTTATCTCCAACATATTTGAGTAATCTTGTAACAGGAAGGAAGAAGAAAATCAGGGAATATGTTTAAATTTTTCTGTAATACTTCTACTAATGATAAGAATAAATCTTAGAAACTACAACAAGGATGCCAGTTTGTTTATCCTGTAGCACTGTGTTCTTTATAGGATCTGGGAACTGCTGCTTCTGTATTTCAAGTATGCAATTCTAAATATTCTGTATGAGTTGCTTAAGAAGACCTTATATACAGGAAGAGTATCTGTTAGTGTACTTAAGCCTAAGCATAGATGAAGTATAATGAACAATCTGTTAAATGTTAATGTAATTTATCCTTTCTTAATTTACAAACATGACATATTGCATGTATTTAGTGTTAATCTGTTTTAGACACTCATTTGTTTTGACCTATGTCCATAATATATTATGTACCTTGAGAAATTTATCTTGTCACTTTGAAACAAGATTACAATTAATATGACATACATGAGTTTAAATTAGTACTCCAACTAGAGATGTGTGAGTAATGAATTAGCCACAGTCTTGAACTGTTGGCAGACAATTTAAATTGCCTGACTTCGATGCACGATCTGGAATCACTAAATATGTACATGGTCTTAAGTCAACATGTTTTTTGGATCAGTGACTGAATGATACTCTTTAAACACTTTTTTTTTTTTTTTCTAAGGGAAAAGAGGAAAAAAAAAGTTAGCTTGGGACTGCATAGTCAGATGTCTGACTGCAAACAATTCTTCCACAGATTTGTTTTGTCACACCACATTTGGTTTGCGATTGTAAGGTCAAGCCTAAAAAGTTAAGTGGTTGCCTATAGGAAGCAGGACTGTAATTGTGATATCATTAGAAATACTGAATTGTGGATAATACTTTATATTTGTACTTGTCACTTGTCTGGTTTTTGACAAGAGGAGGCAGTTTTGATGGGCTTCCTGTGGTCCTTGTGTTTTTTATCCTGTTATCCAATTTTCTGCTGCACTGCTTTCCTTCTGTCACACTGACTGCTAGCCAGCCTTGCGTCCTTTACTGGAAGGGCATACAAAGCTTTTCGCTATAGTGGACAGGAATAAAAGGAGAGGCAATAGCAGGGCTGAATTTTGATAAGTACCTTATGTCCCCTGTCCAGGGCAAGTCATACATGATCTATGTATCACCTGAAGGTCTTTCAAATCTTACAGAAAAAGTAACAATTACGGAATACGTGTATGTATATATAATTTTGAAAATCAAATAAATACTTAGAAGAGATAAAACAATCTGTAATTTTAAGGGATCTTTGTGGAGGACAGAAAACACTTAAGTTTAGTGACCCTGTATTTTTTGAAAAAGTCAGAAGCCAAAAAAAAAAAAAAATCAAACAAAACCCAAAAAACAACCAGTCCATAAACCACAACCAAAGTCCTATAGGTATATAGGTAAGTGAACACTACCCAGTTTATAATACCTTTCCTTTTTTTGTTTTTTTTAACTGGATTTCAGCAGGAACAAGAGTGAATGTATGTAGGTTTATGCTCATGTTTACATGCTGATTTAATCTGCTTTATATATATCTTATGTAAAACTGACAGCCTCTGCTAATAGTCACATTTGCTCCTATTCTTTGAAAACAACTGTAACTTTTGTGGGGGTTTGAATTATTGCACAAATCCCTGGCCCTTTTTTTATATTTAATGCTAGATTTCTTTGTCTGAGTGTTTTAAAACCCCACCCCCATAAACTTAAGGACAGAAGCATAACAATGCAGGCAAGATATCAAGGCTATGTCTGAACTGCCAAAGCTTTGAGTTCCTACATGCAGGTTCATGCTTTATTTGGATTCCATTGCCCACAGGTAAGGAGAAGTTTGTGACAGTCAACCTGCCTCTCACCATGCCCTGGCTTCTTTGGCTGGGACCTGGAAAGCAGAAGAGAGGGAAGTGGCAGTCCCAGTCTGGACAATCAGGAGCCTAGGACAATTAGTTCCAAGCTCAGGAGAGCTATGTCTGATTCCACATGTGCCTTGTAGTCTGCTTTAGGTCTTCAAACAGCTCCCAGCTACTTTATTTCCATTCCTCCTTTGTGCATAGCTGAGGTAGAAATGCTCTTGTTAACAGCTGTTATTTTGTTGTATGCCACAGGCTGTCAGTAACGTGGCTCTGGGCATTGCTGAGAAAGGAGGCATTAAATGGCCAAAAGAAGTGTCCTGTAAGCTATCAGAGACATAACTGATTACTGAAAGGAAGCACATCTTCAATGCTGGGCTGGATGGGACTTTGAACAACCTGGTCCTGTGAAAGGTGTCCCTGCCCAGGGCAGCAGGGTTGAAACTAGGTCATCTTTTAAGATGCCCTCCAACCCAAACTGTTCTAGTATTCTATGGTCTAATGTGGTCCCATCATCACTGATAAGTGTAGAGAACACCATTCTCCTTATTTGTTAAATTACTTTCAGAACAGGGAATTTTTAGTTTATGTAGAACATTTTTTGTAGATCTTACCTATTATTGCTCTTTCTAGACTCAATACCAATGTCTACTATAAAGGAAGAAATAATTGCTTTTAATATCTGTGAAAATTTGCAGTTTTTGGGGAATGTGGCAGTCTCCCAAAGAAGCATCTGAATCCTTGTTAGTCACTTATAAAACTATTTTGAATAATGCAATAAGTCATGAGATTATGGATAGAACCCCTGCCTGAGTCATGGGTTGGGCTATGATTTGGTAGATCTCATTTTATAACTTTATTTTAAGAGGTTTTTTTGTATGCCATATGGGGTGTAGGATGTAGTTGGAACAGATTGGTATTCATTAATCACTAATTCATACTTCATAAAGAGCAGAGTTAGTGTTAAAAGTAATGAATTCTCTAATATTCTTGGTCAGGCACAGCAAGCACTTAGAAGCATAATGATTGCTGTCCTTACAGGGCTTCTTCCACAGCCGCCTCCTTTGTTCCCACGGTACAGTCAGGACATGCAGTTTTATGTTTGGAAATGAGTGGTTGCAGTAGCCAACATTCACACCGGGTTGGTTAGAGGCAAAGATGATACAGCCACAAACTGAGTCACACCCTGAGCAAATCTGGGATGAGACGACAGGAGTTAGGTGATATCATAAGAAACCTGACCACATAAAAGAAACTTAAAGGTATTCTCAAGCTTTGAAAAGTCATGAAAAAGGAAATCAGATCAGTCTAATGCTCGAAGGTTTGGTAGGTCAGAGAGGAATAAACATTTCTGTAAAAGAAATTTGTAGGATTTTTATTATTTACTGTAAAGGGCTCTAAGACCCAGTATGTTAGCTATATATATATTTGTCTTGTTTTATTTTATGCTACCAACAGTATTAAAAAATCTTAGTTTTCATTAGACCACTTTAGTCTTACTGAATGGATGACACTTGGTAGCTATCATACCTAGGACTACAGTCAGCACAGCATGTACTAAGGAGTTCTCTCTAAGGTATCAAAGACACCCAGGAAGTGCCTTCAGGTACAAAAAAACCCTCTGAATTCATAATTACTTATGTGACTCTCTCCTGGATTGGATTTATCGTTATGTATAATATAGCAGCAGTTTATTGACCTGTTTGTAGTGGCACGTATCTCCTCTACTTTTGTTCTGTTCTTTCTTACATAGCTACGTGTGTTTTTTCACACGAGAAACTAGGACATTTTAAATTAATTACTTTATTTATTAGCCCAGGTGTACTTTTGTGTGTTTGTGTTTGTGCTACTGTGTGTTCTTGGGTCGATGTAGAATATCAAAAATCCAATCACTGAAAAAGCTGAAGAAGCTTAACTTGTGTCCAAATAGTTGCTTTTGTTCTTAGCTTGCTGCAGAATAGGTATGCAGCCATGCACATCAAAGAGCTCTTTTAAATTTTTCCTTTCAAGTACAGTCTGGATGGATATAAATCAAAACATAGGCAACTCAAAAACCTATTCCATTCACAAGTTGACCTATATTTAGACTGTGTTTTTCTGTTTTAGTATGTCATGTTTTCAGGTAGCTTTTATAAGCTCCTGTGGTTTAGTGCTGGTAGGTCAAATGTGACTGTGATGTGTGCCTGAACTTTATGGATTCTCATTCATACTGAAACTCCAGATGTTTTGTGGTTTTGGTGTCACGGTAGAATAATGCAAGGTACTTAATAATGTCACAGCTCACCTATGATGTAAGGCAAAATGTTACATATCTGGATTTGAACAACCTGCTACGGAAAGAAGGTGGTGGTTTGGGATTTTTTTTGACCCCATGACTTCGGTCTTGTAATTTCAGTAACTTTATAACTCCGAGCTCTCTGGATTCAATCATAGAAATAAAGTTTCCAGTTTGCTTAGGAATAAATGAGTGCAAAAGACAAGTCCTCTTCTAAGCAACAATTAGAGCATTAGCTGAACAAAGAGCTTCATCTGGCAATTAGTATTCCTATGGTGAACAGGGAGAGAATTAGTCAGAGATACAACAGGCTCAGGCTGCAAGAGCTGAAGCAAAAGGCTCGGTGTGCAAGCTTTCTGATGCTCCAATGCCTTTTCTCCTCCCAGTCTGAGAATCACTTGCATTTATTTTTCACAATAGGTTAATACTCTTGTGTTGAAAGAATACATTATGGCTCAAACATTCATCTCTGCTTCAAAAGATAGGCAACAGCTACTGGAAACAGCAGGGCTCTCTGCTGTGTTTTTCGTCCTGAGGCTGATCAATAAACTCTGGTGACACAAGGGAGGAAGGGGTAACGCACTCGCACACTGCTCAGCCCCAGGAATGCAGAAAGGATGAATAGAAAGCTAAATGTTTCTTTAAGGAATGAGACCCAAGCACAGATGGTACTCTGTATTCATGGAAGGCTCCCACATGGTGCAAAGAATTAGAGCCTGCAGGGCCTCATAAAAATAGTGGAATCACCTATACACAAAATCTTCAGCCTGATTCACTCTCAGCTACATCGCTGTAAGATAGTAGGAGTAGAGGTGTTAAAGTCATTGGATTAATGCAGTGTAACGCTGTCCTTAGAGCTGAACCTCACACCCACTGTGTGAAACGCTTATCCAAAGGGCTTGTAGTGACTGAGTCATGAATAAACTGGGCAAGAAACCTAAAGCTCCATCTTTAACCATGATGAACCAGATCACAGATACTATATGGGGCATGATATCCCTGTTGAGGTGGAAACAGCCCAGAAATCCAGTTTACTGGAACATCTGGGGTTCTCACAGGGATTGGAGTCAGATCTTGTAACCATTTCTAAACCACTGTCTTTATAGTTCTTTTCTTTATCTCAGAAGTAACGTGAAGTCAGGAGAAAGGAAAAAAAAACCCACAGTTTTTTCTGTCTAGTAATCTCCAGATGCCTAAAGTGCCCCTAAGAGAAAAATAAACTAATGTCATTCTCAGCCTTCTAAGTTACAAATCAGAAGAATAAACTTCCAAATATTCCAGAAGTTCAGATGTCCTGAAACAGAATATTGCTGCTGAAGGAACTTGGCTAGTTCCAGAAATCTGAACCTTAAACGGAAACAAGCATCTGCTGGACATTTGCAGTGAATATAAATAATGTATGCCACATAGAGACAAACATTTTTATTCATTTCAGCCAATTAAATCTTTTCACAGTTTCTACATCACTAAATTCACTTGTGCTACATAGATGAGTTCTACAACTGATCGAAGAAGAAAATAAAATGATCTCTTGATCTTAATTGAATACAAAGGCATAGTTTAGTTATGTCATTGATGTCCTCTAGTAGATCACTCAGCAAATATCAATTCTTCAGAATTTATGTGCTGTGGATGTGCTAGTTCTGAATTCTCCCTGTAATAGGGAAAACCAGTTATGTTAGCATCATGTTTGCTGATGCTTTAAAATAAACTTGTAGCTGAATTTCTGACCCCAGGGAAATTCTGTTAAAAGTACAGAATGGTAAAGTTAAAGCAATCCAGGGACACAAAACCTCTTCATTTAATTGCTACACACTCAGATCTGCCAGACTGCAATGGAGGCAGCAGACTGAGGGAGACAGGCCTAGGAGTTCCTGTCTGAAGAATTTTCCTTTCTTGAGTTTTTACAGAGGAAAAAGCAGATGAAAAGGGACTATATTTGTCCCACACCCCTCATGCCTTCCCAATCTCAATCTTCTCCACCATGAGTAAATTGTTGTGTTGTGGTTTTCTGCTAAAGAGGGATCTCCAGTCTGGGATGCCCCTTAAGCTACGCTCCATCAGGCTTTGGACCAGAGAGGGCTTTCAGAAGTTGCATCTTGATGTAAATCCACCAAGACTGGAACTAACATTTCTAGTAGAAAGAGCTCCTGATGAGGTACTAGCTATGAGAAATATTTGGTTTTGAAACAGAACTGACTTTGAAGGGAAAGAAGCATCACCAGACAAGAGTCAGGGCCCACCATAAATCTTGTCCAGATATGTTCAGAATGGTTGGAGTTAGGACAAAATTAGAGACTGAGGAAGAAGAAAGGATTGTTATAGCAATAGTAAATATATAGTGAATAGCGATGTAATTGTTCTGATTTATGAATAACAGCACGTATGTTAATTACCATGTCAAATGGAGGCAGTGTTCTCTCCGTACAGCTCCAGAGCATTGTGTCTTCAAGCTTTCTTCCTGCCTGGCCGTGTATCAGCCCTGACAAAACAGCTCTCCCAAACCAAGAAGGCCCATCACAGCCTAGTGAGACAAGCTACAGAGCCCCTCTGTGACACCACTAACCACAGCTGTTGCTGCTTGGAAGGACATTTTAAGTATAACACATGACTTATCAGGCTGATTTTCTACAGGTCCCACAGCTTCCTAGGTGGATGCTAAGTTATTCATTTGGTGGAAGCACATCCAAGAGCAACGTAATGTGTAAGAGGTTGGGCTGGGCTAGTCCTAGATGTATAGCTTAAGTACATGGTCTAAGACACTTGAATGAGGGTAGATTAAGCACTGATGAATTTGGAGATCATAGAAGCGATGATCTTACAAAAATACATTCTTATTAGGCACTATAGACCCAGTACATAAACTAAGTTGGAGTAATTAAATAAGAGGAAGGCGAAGGGGTGAAAGAAAACACCATCTGCTAACTCTCTATCAGTCACTTATAAGCAAACTGGAATATAATGAAGGCCATTGCATTCTGATCATGAATAGATCCATCTGCTCGGCTTGTGTTTTTTTTCCTCAAAAATAGTGCATATGTTTTGTAACAGTTTGGTAAACACACAAAAGAGAGAGGAAAAAGAAAGCTAAAAATCTCTGCTGAACTGTATGAAATGCAGCACTTTGGATGCTCCATGATATTTTTTAAATATTTATTTCACAGACACTCTTAACATTTACAATATAAATAGTTTGATTTGAAGGTAAGAGCTTGATTATCCAGTCAGCAGTTTCACGTTGCCATAAGATAATTGTATTTGACAGAGTGAATCCAGATCAACACTAATTCATGACCTGACATTCTCACTTATCCATAGCCATTAACTGAGACACTGATTCTATTAGCTGACTTCTAAATGTAGGGTATTCATGGAATCTTCTCTAGGGTTGAAATAACAATTGTTTTTAAGTCTGTGCATTTTTCAACATGAATGATGACTTTCTAGGCTATTAATAGAGAAGAGTGGCATGAAATGACATGCCCACCTGTTGTGTCAACTACCAGCACCCAATAACATATATGTTAACGCAAGACAAACATTCCTTAATTAATATTTATAGAAAATGAAAGAATA
Organism: Myiozetetes cayanensis; assembly: GCF_022539395.1. NCBI lineage: Eukaryota > Metazoa > Chordata > Aves > Passeriformes > Tyrannidae > Myiozetetes > Myiozetetes cayanensis. Next base: position 14,309,839 of record NW_026088185.1, on the reverse strand, counting down.
TTTTGATTAGATGCAAATAATTCAATTATTGCAAAAAGTAAAATTTGTTACAGCATTGTCATAGGCATTTCACTTAAACAGATGAATGACTTTAAATGAGAAGGAACAAGCCAAAATGCATGGAACAAATTTATATAAGATGCTCTTGTACTTAAGTCTTTTTTTGAAAGATATTACATTGAGACATGCAATTACTGATACAGTCTTTTAAGGACACTTTCCACCACACCTGTGCAAGGATTCAGTCCTAGTAATGTTAGTTCAGCTTAATTATTAAAGCAAGAAAGAGTTTTGAGAATCTCTACAGAGGCTGTGAGGTTGGTCACTGTTAATAATATTCAAAATTCAGTATTCCTGAAAATTTCATTTGAATGGAATTCTTTTAAAATACAGCTTGTCACTAGTTTGTTTAAAACAGAAATACTATATGCCATTTTCACTTTTGGAAGTTGAATTTGCTTTCTAGTTAAGCTAGTACTGTGCCTCTCGTGGTGCCAGGACATGGTATCATGAATAGCAGTGTGGGATCTGTGTCAGGTTCCTCATTGTCTCTTTGGTTTGAAGTTACCAGCAATCAAGTCCTCGTGCTTACGAAGACTATGGGAGCACCGATTTGCAAGGAGGGCAGAATGCTGCACCTGTGGAAGGCACAACCACACCTGCCAATGCGATGAGCTGTACAGTATGCAGCTGACAAACTCCAGTTAAAACTCTTTTTTCTGCCCAGAACTTTCTGAGGACAGGTAGTGTCTTTCTTAAAACCAGCACTAAGTAAGAGGACATCCATTTTGATTTTAAAATCATGTTCCTGATGCCATTAATTTTCTTTTCCTTGGTTACAGCAATGAAGCAACATGCTTTGGAAAAGAGAAGAAAATATAATGCGCTCACACCAGGCATTAATTAAGACTTCGATGTACTTGGAACGGATTTTAAGAAAACTTTATGTATCTACTATGTTTTGTTGCTTGCAAGTGGTCTTTT